>NC_042619.1:380899615-381631905 GCF_901001135.1 Rhinatrema bivittatum | reverse complement strand
CCCCCCCCCCACACCTTTATTGCAGAAGTTCCGCCTGCCCCAGACGGCCGCCGCGCGATTCCCCGGCCCGGGAGCGATTTCGGAGGCCTCAGCCACGCCCCCAACACGCCCCATTAGCAAAGCCCCGGGACTTACGTGCGTCCCAGGGCTTAGGCTCGGCGCGCGCAGAGGGGGGTTCTGAAAGGGTTACGCGCATAACTTATGAGCGTAACCCTTTTAAAATCTACCCCAGTGAGCGTATGTGTGGGGTGGGGGCAGTACAGGAATCATATGCACAAGGCAACAGAACAGATAGCAACCCCCCCCCCCGTTTGCTCTTATATTCTAAAGAAAGCCAAAAGAAATGGTCCTGTCAGGTTTTTAAGTCCTCCTTTTCTTGCTCTCTTCTCAACACAATGACCTGTAAGTTTTGGTGAGAAGTATAAACATTTTTTCAGATGGCAGAAGAGGGGTATATGGATGCAAAGAGTAACTAGAGAGAGAGAAAGAGTGTATGAGCATTTTTTCCTTTCTCTATCACTCCTTACATCTCAGTGTAAGAAAACAGTAGGGATACCAACTTTATAATTGTAATGAAGAATATTTCCAGAGTTAAGACATGTAATCGGTCTTTTTATAAGCACAAATGAACTTTGTACCAGCCTTTTTTAAATTTGAATTTTGCTTCTAGATGTTAAAAAAAAAACAGAACACATCTGTTTGTCTTTAACTCTCCTCCCTCCTCTGGAGACTAATAAAAGAAAAGTCTTGTTTCTAATGAACTATATCCTTTTCTCAGAGTCGCATTCCTCTGTATCACATTTTCAATGATCACATTGAACAGCAGAAAAAAACAACTTTAAAGTATAATATAAAAGTGCTGAAAAGGAGTCAGTTATATTATCTTTATTCCTAAGAATTATATTGGTAGACAAGAGAGCTTTTGTTTATCATGTAGCCTTTATTTTTATGTTCCAAAAAACAACACTGAGTAGCGATGTGCAGTTGTTTTAAACAAATGTGCAAAACGTGATAAGGGCAATTGTTTTATTCGGGGGGGGCCTGAAACTAATTGAGAGGCCCCCGAATGAAACAAACCTTATTCGTTGTATTCATTTAAAATGAATACATTGAACTGAGGCCTAGACTCGAGCCTTGCCTGGGACAAGGCCCCAATGCAAGGGCTGCAGCCTAGGCCCGTGTGTCATGCTGGAGCCTCAGCTGAGACCCGAGCCCCCCCCCCCCCCCCAAATTTTACTAACCATGTGCTTTTCCTGCAGGGGGAGGTCAATGGGAATACAGAGGAATTCTACAGTGTTTCTATTCTTTATAATGAGCTTTCTAAAAAAAAAAAAAAGACATTTACTAAGAGGACAAGGGGTGTGAGGACCATTAAGATGTGAGAGTGCCCAGCACAGTAGGGGGGGGAGGGAGTATAAAATATGCTTTCCATGAGGATTTTGGAGAAAGAATGAGAAGATACAAAGATGTAGACAGTACCACTGGGAGTTGTGCCACTGGGGAGCAGGCGTTGGGATATTTTCACAAGCCCTCGTGGGAGTCAGAGGAAAGTGAGTAAAATAAAGTTGGAGACTGAAGTCAGGGAGAAGGAAATGTGTGGGAGGTCTGCAGGGACCAGAAGGGAGCGCTGTGCCTGGCTGGTGCTTCAGTACAGGGCAGGGTAAGCTACAGCTGCTTGAGGAGAGATGAGTTGTTCTGGAGCCAATCCTGGCTTGAGTATAACTGGAGATTTTGAAGAGAGACACTGAGCTGTTACTGGGGTCCACAGAGTGTCATCTGGATGGGTGACCATGAGAAAATCAGATTTTTGGGAAGTTTTTTTTTTTTTTTTGAGCATGTGGACTATGATTCTGTGATCTTAACTTTTTTTTATTTCTGCTGTACTGGACTGAGAACTGCATTTACATTGCTTAAATGGATATTTTTTGTGGTAAACTATCGGCCGTATTTTTAAAGGGCCACGTGCATAAAAATCAGGACGTCAGATCCGTCTCCAACTGCTAGCATGAGCACACTATACCCACTTGTTTTGAGTCCATCTGCTACACTCTAGGAAATAGGAAATTTCCCTCCCAGTCCACTCCTTAATTGGAACGGACTGGGAGGGAACCAGGGAAGGCTCGATTGAGTCACCACGTGCAATTTACTAAAATTCACCCCCTCTATGTGCATGTTATAAAATTGGTACGTCCACCTACTGGGAACTGCCTGCACATGGACGCACATGTGCTTCTTTTAAAATCTACCCCATCTTTCTTTTGGAGTGCAAACCTGGTGTGGACAATGTAGGATTTTGTTTGTGTGGTATCCTTGACCCAGTTTGGCCTTGCTTGTGATCTCTTCACAGCCGCTTTCTACTGCATTTGCTCTGCTCCTGCCATCCCAACTCCCTCCCCCGGCGGTGGACGGACTGGCTCAGTGATTCTACCCTTTCCTCCTCCTGTGTGTAACTGTCCGGCAGTCCCTACTCCCTCCCCCCCTTCCCCAGCGGTGGAGGAACGGGCTGAGCCATTTCCCTTCCCTACATGCTTAGAAATATGTATACATGCAGTTTAAATGTTTGTAAAATGCATATTTTATACCAAAATTGCAGATGGTTTAAAAAAATTGCAGCTATGATTGACATTATGACAGCACCTGTTGCTGCCATATGTGCACTAAGTTGCAGACAGTGTTTAGTATGCCATGACCGTGGAACTAATAGATGCCCATCGTGAATACAAATGGACTTCTCCAATTTTTAAAAACAGTGTTTTGTATTTACAATGTAGCAGTGTATTGCACAATATTACATTTGTATGGTATGGCCACTATTCACAAAGGTATGTTCAGCATTAATGTATAAAAAGTTATTTATAACAAGCTTCATTATTTTCAATACAGCCTATTTCCTAGTAACATGCATTTTAGTGTGTTTACACAATGCATCTTTATGAATAAGGGCCTATATATATCAGTTTTTCTACTATATAATGATTTGCTTTTAATCTCATCTGTTCCAGCAAAATTTAACTCGTACTTTTCATGGATCAAAATTGGTTTGGTTATTCTCCACAAGTTTTCAAATTGTAGTTATCCAGTTTTGTAAAATTCTACATGAATAAGAGCTGTCAGATAAAATCTTACAAAGAGTAAATCATCCAAGGTAAATCAAATATAGCGATTTATATGCCTACTTTCAGTTCTTGGAAAGTAGGATCTGGATGGTATAACTTAATTTCCACTTTGAAGACGCTTTTCTAGAATACTCATGACCCCTGACAGATTGAGTAGGCATTGGAAAGTTAAACCTCCATTCCCTTGGGAGGGAAGTAGCAGAAACTCTGGTCCAGGGGCTTATCCTACCCAGGAACCCCTCAACTTCCTTCTGTAATTGCTCCATTTCCCCACAACTACTTTCACAATTTGCCACACTCTTGAGTTAGGTCTCCTCTTTTCCTTGTGGGAAGTGGCGGCAGCAGCAGCTTTCGGGTCATCTTCTCCTCTTCATTTGTGGTTGGGAGCAGCGGTAGCGCTGAGGCCTCTGATCTTTTTCTCTTTCCTCAGGGCCAGTGGCAGCAGTGGGGCTGCGGGTTGCTTCGTTGGCTGTGCTATGGGGGTAGGGGAAGAAGTCGCAGCTGAAGGCAAGTGTGCTCCTGCCTGTAGTGGAGGAAGCTTGGCAACTGTTGACTTCCTTGACTGCACTCTACTCATAAAAACAGCAGCATGGGGGAAACCATGTCCTGCAATTAAGAATCATTAAAAGCAAAATCCAATACAGCTGTAATGTACTTGTCAGTCCCGTTTCACACAGCACCATGTTCCTGAGAACAAATTTTTAACATGCAGTGTTGATGAAATACCTTTAATTTGTGTCATTATAACAAACACCAGTTTAACATACTATTCATAATTTTGGCACCAAACCAGATTCTTTAATCTCAGTGATACTACCCAGACATGATTAGACTAGGCAGAAACATAGGAACAAGGAAAATGCCTTTAGTGTATACATGTTTGACACATCAAACCAACCCAGCATTAATGTCGGTGACAATCTGCAATCATAACCACAGCCGCCGAGTTCCATGAACTCAGTATATGAAAACAGATCACCAGAGAAAGCACCAATTGGATACCAGTTTTAAGAAAAAACTAAGTAGGATCTAACTAAGAATTTCACATGCAATTAATGATCACGTATGTTACCAACTGATTTTAAACGAGTGAAGGATTATTTGCTGATTATATGCTAAAAGATTTAGTAATAGTGATTTTGGTACTGCAATGGCTATAACTAGAGAGACTTTTTTTTTTATTCACTCACATACTGTTTGCATACTCATTTTCTGGATATCTGCCACACATTTACAATCTGTTGTGGGTTTATGCCGTCCCCTACTGAGGATCTCTCTCGCTCAGCAGTATTCATTCTCTCTCTGTATGACTAGCATTTCTCCCCAGTGAGGAAAATGAAAAATGTGTAGTGTGGGTAGCCCCGAAAAGACAGGTTTTATTCATCTTTTTGCATTAGTGTTAACAATCAGCTACAAATACATATTATTTTGAGAATTACATAATTATTTAATTCAAACAAGCAGAAGGGCAAGAAGAAGCGTTATATGAATGGCACATTTGGTTTTCACTTACCAAAACATTCAAGTCTTCGTCTTAACAACTTTCAATGAAATTTCCCTCCGTTGAAATTATAGACCAAAATAAAACTAGGTTTTGTTTACTACAATCTTACCAGAGTAGCTTAAGGAGTACTATTACAATGCTTTATTAATTAACTCTTTGCACAGAGTCAGGGAGGCAGAGTAACAGAGTACAGTGTAAAAAAAGTGCCTCTAGATCTAGAAACCTTTGTAATATAACACTTGGTAAGCAAGAAAAGATATAGAAGTTACATCCACAATTGGTATGTCTACTATATTCACTTAATTAGCTGCAGGTTCAGTGCATTCAACTGTGATATCCATGAAAAGGTTCTGTCAGCGTGAGCATTTCGAACAGATTAACACTGTTTTGAAAACGTCATCTCCCCCACCCCAAAACACTTCCCCCTACTATGTAAACATACACAGAAGAGGGGGTTCAGACCCCCCCCAGGCATGAGTGATTTCAATGGTCACTTAAAAAAAAAAGAATTGTATCCTGAGGGCAGAGTGAACAGAGAACGACAAACTAAAACGAAAGAACGAGCAAACAAAAATCAGGGACAAAACCCACAGAGCAAGTGTTCTGCAGCAGAGGGGGGGGGGGGGGGAACCCTCCTGTTTAAGAAATGTTCTCTCCTTCTCTCCCTCCCCACCCTCCCATGTCTGAAATGGTGCTGTTTTGTAGAAATGGATCTAAGATCTAAGGCTTGTAGTTGTGAAAGGCCAGAACGGCCTAGTCCATCTTCAGCGTCACTGCAGAGGTTTAACGAGATATAACTTTTCACCATGTTCACTTGTGAAGATGGGAGCCTTTTTGTAGTGTTCCACCAATTCATCCATGCTGCTAAATCGACGCTGTCCAATGCAATAGACACTGTCCACCAGCTGCACTTTGAAGTGTTTGTTCTTCCCTGATGCTTTTAAAGATACTGAAAAGTCACTGGGCTGTGGAAAACAGGAAAGAGCACAAATCAATGACAAAAAAATCATCAATTAAGAAATCTGGTAACAAAAAAAAAAAAAAAAGACGGCTGGAAACATTAAGCACAGCAAAATTAAGAAATATTTACATGAGGTTAGACTTTGTACAGCCTCGTTACTGTACTAAGGAATATGCTCTCATGTAGGGCTTTTGGTCAGTATCCTCCTTATATTCAATGCCTACGTTGAGGGAAAAATGGTTGTGGACAGTCCCAATTAGTTTAAATATGGTGTCAGGCACTAATAGCCTGTCAGACATTTCTAGTATTGTTTGTTTCCTTATAACCTGAAATTTTGGGGGGAATACAAGTTATTAGATTTGTGGAAGCAAAATCCTGTGATATAAACCGCATGTATTAGGATGGGCTTAAGAATTTTGCTTTCGCTCTTACTTCACCCACTCTAGAGGTGAAAGTTGCGTCAGAGGGAATTACAGGATGTCCCATTAGAGATGATGAAAGTAGAATCAAACCTACCAGCTAACGCCACATAAATATTTTGAGCCATTAGTAGTCTATTTCTGTTTAGCTCATAGCCCTGAAATTCATTATATTTATATTTATTTATGCCTTTTATATTCCGTCGTTCCAGAAAGTAAATCACCACGGTTTACAAATATAGCACTGAATTACAATGTAGAAAGATAATCAATTTCAAACTGCATTAATATAAAAGTATGAGTAAGAAAACAGATCAAAAAAGTTATTAACCATAACAATGAAAGATAGTTCCAATGAATTATATAAATATAGTGCTGCTTTTGTGAATACGAAATACAAAAAACTAGTAAAAACTAGAATTACCTCTCAGTATTACTGAGGGTTTGGAATTAGTTGGAGGGGGCATAACATTTAATTGGCTTATAGTTTTATGGAAAGGTTTAGGCACCCCTGGTCAAATTGTATATTTGAATGAATCTCTTAAATGACCAGAAGCTGACAGCCTCTACACGGTACAAAGTTAAACAAGACATCTTTCTGCTATTTTTAATGCATAATTACCATTTGTTGAAACAAATTATGAACATGGCATGAGCAAAAGTTTGGACACCCTTCCAGATGATTGATTACTTTAAAAAAAAAAAAAAGCTGTTAACGAAGCTCAAAGAGTTGATTGACTTGTCAGGCTTTCAATTAGGTGATGTCAGGTTAGGGCTACACTATTTCTTGGATTTTCAGAAGGCATTTGACAAAGTTCCTCATGAGAGCTTCTAGGAAACGTAAAAAGTCATGGGATAGGTGGCGATGGCCTTTCGTGAATTACAAACTGGCTAAAAGACAGGAAATAGAGAGTAGGATTAAATGGACAATTTTCTCAGGCAGTAGAGTGCCTCAGGGATCTGTATTGGGACCTTTTACTTTTCAATATATTTATAAATGATCTGGAAAGAAATACGAGAAGTGAGGTAATCAAATTTGCAGATGATACAAAATTGTTCAGAGTAGTTAAATCACAAGCAGATTGTGATAAATTGCAGGAAGACCTTGTGAGACTGGAAAATTGGGCATCAAAATGGCAGAAGGAATTTAATGTGGATAAGTGCAAGGTGATGCATATAGGGAAAAATAACCCATGCTACAGTTACACAATGTTAGGTTCCATATTAGGTGCTACAACCCAAGAAAGAGATCTAGGCTTCATAGTGGATAACACATTGAAATAGTCTGTTCAGTGTGCTGCGGCAGTCAAAAAAGCAAACAATGTTAGGAATTATTAGGAAGAGAATGGTAAATAAAACTGTAAATGTCATAATGCCTCTGTATCACTCCATGGTGAGACTGCACCTTGAATACTGTGTACAATTCTGGTCGCCGCATCTCAAAAAAGATATAATTGCAATGGAGAAGGCACAGAGAAGGGCGACCAAAATGATAAGGGGAATGGAACAGCTCCCCTATGAGGAAAGACTAAAGAGGTTAGGACTTTTCAGCTTGGAGAAGAGACGGCTGAGGGGGGATATGATAGAGGTGTTTAAAATCATGAGAGGTCTAGAACGGGTAGATGTGAATTGGTTATTTACTCTTTCGGATAATAGAAAGACTAGGGGGCACTCCATGAAGTTAGCATGTGGCACATTTAAAACTAATCAGAGAAAGTTCTTTTTTACTCAATGCACAATTAAACTCTGGAATTTGTTGCCAGAGGATGTGGTTAGTGCAGTTAGTATAGCTGTGTTTAAAAAAGGATTGGATAAGTTCTTGGAGGAGAAGTCCATTACCTGCTATTAATTGTTGACTTAGAAAATAGCCACTGCTATTACTAGCAACAGTAACATGGGATAGACAGTTTTTGGGTACTTGCCAGGTTCTTATGGCCTGGATTGGCCACTGTTGGAAACAGGATACTGGGCTTGATGGACCCTTGGTCTGACCCAGTATGGCATGTTCTTATATACTACACACCTAGAAGTCTGACCAGTGCAGTATACAACAATAAAAATAAAACAAAATACAATATAAATATTAAAAACTAAAGTTCTAACAATCCATCTGCCCAACACTGCTAACTAGGGGCTTGGCAAGGTACAAGACAAATATCTTCCATAATCAAGTTAAGATTTAGTCAAAATTTTAAGTAGTAGAAGTTATCTTCATCTTCAGTAACTGGAATGTAAGACACAAAAACAGATTCACAGATTCAGTCAAGGTAACTCAAAGGCAAGGTCATTTTCAGGTTCTCGGTCAAACAAGGCATGGCAAGGTTCAAGACCAATTGGATCCAGGATGGCTCTCAGCCCTCAAGTTGCCAGGCCCACTGGGATAGCCTCAGTGATCCCTTATGAACCCCTGCAAACCAATGTGAGTCCACAGGGGCAGGGCTGCAGGTCTGGACTAGCAGAAAATAAGCAAGCCTTTTCAGTTTGCTTGGCCGCAACCTCAGAGTCTTGTCCTGTGACATAAGGGCAGAGCACCAACCCTCCAGCAGGGCAGTCCCTGATTTGAGACTGGGACTGGCTCTTTTACCCTTACATGTAAAGACAATTCCATGGTTGAACAAACACTCTGACCCTTCTAACCCCTCAGGTTGTGACTACTGTTCTGTCTATTTTCAATAACCATGTGCTCCTAACAGCAACTTCTGAGCATTTGAAAGAAAAAAAAATAAATTTGTTCTTACATAGCAGGGGATGGCTATAAAAATAATCTCTTAATGATTCCAGCTAGCAATTTCAACTGTCAGAAACATTGTTAAAAAATGGAAGTTACTTGGAACTGTTGAAGTTGAGGAAAGACCTAGAAGACCAAGTAAAATCTTGAACCACTCAAAAACTGGTCCGATCTGCAAAACAGATCCCATAGATTTACTGCAAATCTGCTGAAAGATTTAGCTCACACTGGAATAATTGTCCACAGAACAGTCTTGCTTTCACAGCAATGATATGCATGGAAGAGTTTATAGAAGGAAACTTTTTCTATGACCTCATTACAAAAATAATTGTCCAAAGTATCAAGGTTTCGACAACTTTTGTGATGAAATTGTAGAACAGATTTCCTTCTAATCATGAAAGTTATTGTCTAAAGTATGCAAAACCAAACCTTGATACTTTGGACAATTAGTTTTGTGATGAGATCATATCCCATTGGCTGTTAGGTGGCAGAGAGGAGTAGCAAGATAAAAAAGATGTAGATAAATTTAAACCACACAGAGGTAAGAAAGAGAAATGATAAATCTAATGAATCAGGAAACTGATGAGGGGCTCTAGAGTGTGGGAGGATCTGGATCCCAACTTTGTTCCAAGAGGGACAAAAAAACTGGGGGATGGAGAAGATAAACTGCTGGGAGAAAGAAAAAGTTTTCTCCATCAATATCAACCTGAGGAGCATGACAGAGCAAAATACAGAAATGACTTTAGAAAAGCAGCAAGGCAGTGCTGGGGTAGGGAACTAGATAAAGGATTGTAGATATACAGGCTAATTTTAAAATGAGCATGTGTGCCCATACATATGCATATCGGCACGCAAGCAGAGAAAAGCTGGAATTTTAACTCATGTGCACACTTGTGCGTGAATGTTCTAAAATACACCTACCACTCGTAAGTATGCTCCTAATTTTAAGAGATTATTCAAGCAAACCTACTTCACGTATTTTCCGTAGGACTTTGCCAGCTTTTATGCGTATATGTAAGAGGATTCTGAAGCATGTTTGCACAAGAGAAATTCCCAGTTTTTCTAATTAGTCCACCAGTTTGCCCAGTTAATCTCGAGGTCTTCCAGACCCCTTTTACCTCTTCATCCTGCATGCCCCCAAGTTGACCAGGACCCCTCATCTTGTTATGAAAGCACTCTAATGCAAGATCTACAGACTTGCTCTTCGTCAGGAGCAGTAGTAAAGTTATAAGGATACCATGCAGACATCTGCTGTGGCCTCTGGTTTTAAAATATGGAGCCATGTGCGTAGTGTTGGCCCCAACCCAGAAGGCTCATGCCCCGCCCCTTTTCAACCTTATTTTTGGCAGGTATACGCATATATATATGCACATAAATCGCGGCTTTTAAAATTTGCGTTACTCCTATGCATAGTTACACCTATGCATGTATGTGGGTATTTCTGTACGAACGCTCTAAAAATTGACCCCATAGAGTATTTGTAAGGCTTGGAGCTGATAGTTTGTTCAAACTGTTTACTTGACTTCCAAGGAGTAAATAAAATTGTACAAACTGCAAAGGGGTTTGTACCAAAAGAAGAGCTATAGGATTACAGCCCAGGTAGTCCAAGCAAACCATCTGAAGGCGGGGGATGTGCTATACTGCACAAGAATGAAATTTGTGTAATTAGCGACATTTACAGGCACATATATAAGTATACAAATTTATAACTACATTCATTGAATACATCTTTGCTTTATCGTTTTTCATGCAAGAACATATGTAGAGAGGCTAAGAATTTAAGTATGCTCCTTAACATAGGCCAAAAAATACATAGAAGTGAGCAAGTCGGAAAATTTGATATGCAAGCTGAATTGAGGAGTGTTTGGCAAACCAATCATAACAGATATGGCCAAGCTGTTCCTCTGGCTCTAACACCATAGACTCAAATTTGAATTGTGAGTGGTGCGGGAAAGAAGCTTGCCACTTTCACAGAATCCCCTGCTAGCAGAAGACCTGAGGAGTTTAGACTTCCTTTTCAGCCAGTCACTGAAAGATCTCAAGTTGCCTGGGAATATCTAGGAAGGGGATAAGAGTAAAATGGATAAAACATGAGAAATTTGCATAGAACACTCCCTTCTTCCATCAGCCAACCATGAATTCCTCAGCAAAATTAAAATAAACCATTTTCCAACTTTTCTGAGCATCTGATATGACATTCTCTATTTGTTCTCTCATTTCTTAGTCTTATCGTTCTCTGTTCCCATGTATTTCCTCGTCCCTTCTCCTCCTCGCTTGAAACTTGATTCATTTCTCCCTCTTTCCTCCATCTATGTACCTCTCTGCTCACACCGCTTCCCCTCCTCACTTTTCTCTTCCCTACCCAATTGTTCTCTCTCTCTTCTCACACTGTCCAACTATTTCCTAACCAGTCCTCTCTTGCCATGCTGCATCCTTCACTCTTTTCCCCTGACCCCTTCCTTCCCCAATAACATATTTGCTGTATAATATAATCTGATTCAGTTACTGAACAAGGATACCAAGAGCCAATTTTAACAGTTGCCTGTTAGAACAGTAACATATTAACCACAAATGCTGTAAAAACGTAGGTATTAAATGCTACTTACCGAAGACTCACTATCTCTAACAAGGAAGTCTCCTTCCATTCCTCTCTCATTTAGGGCACATTCTGCCTGATGTCGGGTAACATTGCCATAATACCACTCTTTTCCAGCAAACCGTCCCGTGGAAGATGGTCCTGTGTAGCTTATCTGAGGTGCATGGGAAGTGTTCACGGGTGGGCCATCACTTAATATTACTACATAGTTTTTAGGAACAAGGCCTATTTGACCTCGAGAATTTTTACATTTCCACCATTCTGGATCGTTTTCTGGCTTTTCAATTACCTCCATTGTTTCTCCTTTTTCAAAGTTTAACTCTTCTTCTGTAACAGAGCTGAATGGGTACAATGTCTGAACAACATGAAGAACTTTAGTGCTTTGGCCATTAGTCATGGATGCACCTTGCCGTAAACTAAAAAAGCTTGGGGAATCTGCTGTTGCCTCATCCATCTCTTCCATTACATAGTTTGAAGGAAACCAACCAATCTGTCCATTGTAACTTCCTCGCCACCAGCCATCACTGCACTTTTCCATAACTATCACCCATGACCCTTTCACGAGGGATAGTTCATCCTCCCTCTCTGCTACATAGGCAAACTTCACATATGCAGGGATATTCAGATCATAAATCCGATCAGAGCTGCTGCCATTGGATGGATATTCAGCATCTGTACTTGGAGTGGGCGATGCATCTCTGGCACTGGTCTTCCTTTTCGTTTTACCTAAACCTGTTCAATAAAGACAGAAAATTCTAGTATTTAAAATCAATATAAATTTGAAATTGAATACTAAATACAATATTGCCTATAGAGATTATTCTCTTACAATAGTGCATTTTTCTATAAAACAAATGTGGTTTATGGAACTAGCTAAAAAGGAGAAAGTGATTTTTATATTCATTACTGCCTGCCTCATAAAATGAATACTGTGTACTGTTTGAATTAAATTGGACTAATGCAAGTATTAAAAACACAGATGAGAAAAAGCCCATTAGGTAATCAATTGAGTTAACAGAGGACTGGACATTTTCTTAGCAAAAGGTACATGGAAAATCCAACAAAACCAATGTAACAATTGTAGGAATCACTATTTACAAAACATATATACATATACACATATATACTTTTCCTAGAATAAATTTAAAGAAAAAAAGCTTGTGAAATAGAAATCTAGCAAATGTAATTTCACACATGTATTTTTCACGGACACAGACCAGCATAGGAGACCTAATGGCAGACCAATTTACTAGTAGAAGTAGCAGCATAAAATTCAGTATTTCGGCGCGCTGATAGCTCCGGAGCAGCCCCAGTCCTTTCTCCCCTCCTCCCAGGGGCAGCCGGCGGCGAGAGCGGCTTCAGCAGCCCGGGGCGGATCGGGCGCTCCCCCATGCGAGGCGGCTTCCAGCAGCCCTCGCCGGCAAAGGTGCATGAGCGCACGCCATGACCTGAGCGCCCGGCTGGACGTCCGAGGTCACGGCGTGCGCTCATGGCAGCGAAGGTGCATGAACGCACACCATGACCTGAGCGCCCGGCTGGACGTCCGAGGTCACGGCGTGCGCTCATGGCAGCGAAGGTGCATGAACGCACGCCATGACCTGAGTGCCCGGCTGGACGTCAGAGGTCACGGCGTGCGCTCATGGCAGCGAAGGTGCATGAACGCACGCTATGACCTAAGTGTCCGGCTGGACGTCCGAGGTCACGGCGTGCGCTCATGCACGTTGGCTACACCTGGCCTAGTGCTTCCACTAGCTCTGCTCCCACCCCTCTCTTTCAAACTTTGTGCTGTCCTTCCTTCCCCCAAATGTATAGCCCTCCCCCCTCCTCTTCCCAGCATGACTTCAAAGAAGAGGAAAGATTGCTAAAACTTATGACTGGAAATTTCCACAATGAAAACTTTAGTTTTGGAAGTTAGTCTTGTGGCTGTGAAACTAGAGCACTGCTGTGATGCTCCAGGATAAGAAGGGGGGTAAAAAAATGTATTAAACATTCACATGTGGCTGCGCTATCTGTAACTGACTGGTAACAGGAAATCTTTGTTCCTCGAGAAATAAGCAGAATTGTGCAGCGCAAAGCAGTTTTTGTACAAGGCAGCTGCTTAGCATCTCAGCCACTTCCTGGATATAAAGTAAAGGTGTCAAACAGTCTGAAGAAGAAAAAAGAAAAAAGAAAAACACCTGCCTGAGTCCAGGAAGTGGCTGCACCCTTCAGTAGCTGCTTTTTACTGCAGTTTTTCCTCTCAGCTTACCAGATATGGTAAAATCAGATTCTGTTTACATTTACAAGTCACGGAAGCAGCACAAAGGCTAATCTTTTACTTAATACTGTCTTCAAAGTTTTATTCCAGAAACAGAAGAATCAAAAAAAAAAGCCCAAGGCACAGCAGAAAAAGAAAGAGAGCTAAGCAGCCTGAAACGGAGAAGCAACTAGTTTGTAAAGTTTTTTTTTCCCCATGGAAATTGCAAATCCTCCGGGTTTGCAATTTCTATGCTCTGTCACAATACAATGTAGACAAAGTGAAGCTATTTAGAAACCAAAAGAATACCGGCACGATTATTACTGTAAAGAAGGTGTTACTACTCTGATTACAAATATACTTTCAATGAAAATTATCCTGTGTTGCTCATTTTAAAGAAGGATAAGAACGCAGAACTGAGCTTTAAAGCAAACACCTACATTTTACTCAAATGACAATTCAGAAGTGGGCTGGTATTCTTTTAGTCTCTATGCTCTACCACACAATATCACAATGCCAACGCCTCGTCACACTTTTAGACAATATATAACAGGGATGGGCCAATTGGCCACGTGCAGCGTTCAAAATGCAATCTCCCCCCCCCTCGAATTGATGAACTGCAGCAACAGTGCCATGGGAACCTGGGAGCGTGGTCTCTCTCCAGCTCCTTCCGTCGATGCTCTCCGAGGCCAGGTGTAGGTAGGCTGCGAAGGAATGCAGCCCACTTGGACATAAGGCTCAACCATCCAGTTGGCCAACAAGACCAGAAGGAAGCAGAGGTATTGGCCTACGTGGCTCAGACGCTGGACGGAAAGCGGAAGGATCAGTAGAGGGCTGTGTCCCTGCCAGCCAGCCTCCGCCACCCCCTTCCCAGGCAGCACAGGGGCAGGGGGCTGCTGCTGGTAGGCAGTTGACAGACTCACTAGGGTTAGGCCAGCGTGCCCCACTTAAGTGCACTAAAGGGGCTGGTAGCCATTCTCTCCTGCCTATACAGCTACCCCACACACCAGCATGACCTGGGCAGCTGCTGCTGATGGGTGGCATTGCCAGCATCCACCCTGCTGAGCTTGAGGAGGGAGAATCCTGCCTGCCTTTCTGGAATCAGTTGCGTCAGGGCAACATGTGCCTGGAGGGGGCCATTAACACATGTAGTGTAGCCCACAGATAATGCTGCTGCTGTGGGGGGGGGGGGGGAAACAGGGGGGACTCTAGAGTGAAGGAGGAAGAACAGTGGCTATGGCCCATGCTTCCATTAGGCAGTCACCTAGAGCGCCAAAATTTGGGAAGGGTGGGGAGGGTCGGCAAAATCCCAAATAAGGGAGCGCTGTGCTGGAGCTGCCACCAATAGATACGTTGGAGTGTGGGTGCATGCCCGAAGGTTTGCCTAGGACACCAAATACTCTTGCATCAGCTCAGCGGGGGGAGTATCTCGGGTACATGTCCAATGCTGCAGCCTTTATTTCTTTTTGTGGCAGGGGAGTTCTTTGAAGTGAACGCCTCAGGGAGTTGCTAATCAGGAGATCCTTCCTGAAGCTAGGGTATCAGGGCGTGCAAGCACTCGAACAGGTATTAGGTAACTGCAAACTGATGCTGCTGGATCTTTGCATTGAGCATACTTGATTGGTATGCTCGCTTACCAAAATCATCCATATATTTGAAGTCTCTACCCAGAGGGGCATTTGAATGTGGTCTTGACTTATGGCCTTTTGCATCACTGACTCTGCCACTACTGAGGCAGTTGAATATGTGAATAGTAGGAAGACTGTCGCATTCGATATTTTAACTCTGACTTTCTTGAAGTGGAGGGGCCTGATAGAGGTGTTTCCCAGGCTCTTTTCATTACAGCATCCAACACCTCATGAGATGGAAGTGCAGTTAGTTCAATGGAGTTTCAAAAACCTTTCATAAGCCAAGATCATCTGCTCTTGGATCCGGCATTCGCTTGGTTTCGATGTTTAGTGTTGGCCTACCTTCGAGGAATTTCGAATATGTGAAGTCCTCGGGAGGCGAGACTGGTTCTGATTGATCATCTGGGGGGTCTGAAGGGTATCCCTTTGAGGAGCCAGGTGAAGGGGACAGAGGTGATTGGTCAGCCAGAGAAGGGGATGCCGGAGCTAGACCAGGACTGCGGCTGTCTTGAGGCGACATTGGAACCTCCTGTGATGGTTCTGGCAGGCGTCCTCCCTGATCTGCCACCGTTGTCAAAAACTGTGCCAAGATTAAGGAAGTTTATGACATTGCCTGGGAGGCCAATGTTCCTGAGGTTGTGTATACTGTGGTGTACCTCATGGTGGAGCTTGTGGCGGCAGAATAGGCATTTCCCTTCCTGAGCGTGATGTTTTCCGTGGCCTCTTACGTAAGGGCTCCTCATGGTTGGATGGTGGAGACTGTGAGGATGCATCAGGGGAAGAAGACAGAGGATCTTCATCCACAATCAAAAGAGGCAATGGCTCTTTTTGCCTCTTATGGCCAGAAATGTGTTTCTTTGGTTGTTTATGAGGCTTTTGCGTCGATGGAGTCGATAATATCAACTTATGGTGAGGAGTTGACACTGTAGTGCTTTGATGTGTCAAAGTTTTATAACCATGTTTCGATCCCGAAGCATGGCTTGACTTGCTTGCGCCAGATGCATCGGTGCATCGATGATGATGCGTCAAAGCACCAATGCTGGTCGACGCTTCAATGCTGCTGCCCTCTTCGACGCAGTGGATGCGTCGCCCACGCTGTGCGCGGGTGTCAATGGGCGCTTTTTCGTAGTCGACGCAGTCAAAGCGGAAGGACCGACCGAAGCAGCCCGTGGACGCACGACTCCTTCGACGCACCGGGAGGTCCCATATGATCCTGACGCAGCCTGTTTTAATTCTTGGATCTTGGCTGCATGTGGCCTCTGTGCTCTAGGGGTGTCCACAGTCCGCACAGTTAGCCTGGTCGTGTTAGGGGCCCAGGCAAATATAACAAGAGGTGTCTGTGTCTGTAACAGACATTTTCCCGCAATTACAGAATTTGAAGCCTGGACGAGGCATTTTCTGTCAGAGTTAAACGAATTTGTAAAGCAGTAGTTAAGCCTAACTACAGGAAGAGGCAATAAGGTAAAATAAACTTTTTTTTTTAACAGAATAAGTTGAGAGGCGACCGAGAGCTCTGTGTGCTGTCAAGCTCGTGGAAAAAAACTGACTGAGGAGACTCTGGAAGGTGGTGGGAGGTGCCAAGCAGGCACACAGTACAGCAAGACTCAGAACTTTACTTTGAGAGCTCCGCCACCTACAGGACCAGAGGACATCCCAGACAGCATGGCTAATTCATCCTGCTTATCTACGTGAAAAGCTACATCTACTGTTGCTTGTGCAGACCGGACGGGGAGAAGAGTGAGTGAGTGAGAGTGAGCGTGTGTGGATTATAAATGCATAATTTTTTTTTTTAATTATAACAATATAAGACAGCAAACAAGCATGTCAGTGAAATACAGTCATATAAGATATAAAAAAAAAAAATAGAAGAGAAAAATAAAGGAAAACAAATCCCCTTTGACTCAGGTACATGGATTATAGGGAAACCAAGTGTCAAAGTGCAAAATTTAGCGGAAAAGATAAAAAGCAGTAAGTGAGAAGACAACGGAGTAAAAAATATTCCTGCCGTAATCAAAGTTAGCTAGTGATATCAGATGGCAAATGCGAGTCCAGGAAAAACCTAAGGGGTAGATTTTAAAAAGGATCGCGCGGGCTACCCAGCACGCACACATGTACACCCGATTTTATAACATACATGCGCAGGCATGTATTATAGAGTCTTGGCTTTTAGAGATGGACACTATTGTGGAATCTAAATATCATTTTTTTTTTTTACCACGAATCACGAAGAGGGGTGGTGGAGTTTTGATAATGTCTCTTAATTTAAGGCCTATTAAGTTGGATGTACTTTATCCCCTTTAAGCTATTGCCCTTGCCAATTCCCAGTGGGGTGCATGTTGTTAACGCCCTACCCACCTTTTTGAGTAAGAGCAGCCCTACTGCTTTAATTGATTTAACTTCTTTTAATGCTGACATGAAGGATTTCATTTGCCTGAATGCTGTGAAATTATCTTAAATTCCATGGAAGCTCTAGGTTGGGTGCAACCGATTCACCAACCTACCATGTTTGTGGAAATACATTAGATCTTCTATTTGTTAAACTGGTATGCTTAGCCCCCTTTAAGATAGATTGTAATAGGGTACCCTGGTCCAACCATTTCCTTATAAATAGAGGGGGCAAAAATGAGAGACCACCATTAATCACACAGAATCAAAATTAAAGAATTAGTAAATGTAATGATTTTGAGGGAGAGCCCTTTTGAAAGATGTTACATACTAAAATTCAGGAAGCCTTTCTAGCTATGCTGACGAAGCTATTAACCGTTGGAAGGTATCTATTCAGGAAGTGCTAGAAACTATTGCCCCTGCCAAAAATAGATTAGTAAAAAGAGCCTATAGGGCCCCTTGGTTCAGCCCTGAAATGGGTAGTTTAAAAAGAGCGCTTAGACATTTGGAACGGTGTTGGAGAAAATCTTTTTCCATCTCAACTTGAATGAATAAAATGCTAAATCTAATCTTTTTAAATGCCAATATTTCACATCTCAAATTCAAGCTGCTCCAAATCGGCCAAGAGATTTTTTCTACATTTAAGAATCTTACTGGTGTATTCTCATGAAAAGAATAATACATTTTAAAAATTTAATCATGTTTAGGTTGCTTTTTTCTTTACAAAATTTCATCTCTTTCTAATAATCACCCAGGTTGTAAATAGTGAAGAGTATCATTTAGGAAAACTTCCAAGCCCACTAGTATGATTATTAATTAGGTCCTTAACTCAATCTAAAAACTAATTTCTGCCCTTTAAATGACTGCTCCAATGCCCCACTAAAAAGCATCAGTGAAGACATAGCCAGCTATCTTAATTCTACCATCAATTTTTCACTGGCTGAAGGCCATTTTCCTAATTTACTTAAAGCAGCCTATGTGAGTCCTCAAAAAAAGAAAATCTTGACAGTAATGATTTCAGTAATTTTAGGCCTATTTCCAACCTTCCCTTTCCAGCTAAACTTTTGGAAAAGGTGGTGCTGAAACAGTTGCAAAATATTTTGACAAAAACTCAATCCTTGGCATTCAGCAGTCCAATACAGCTTTATAGCTAATTACAACATCAAAATCCTCTTGCTCTCTTTAACTGATACCTTTCACCGAGACTTTGATAGAGGTACTGAGTTTTTTCTAGTACTTTTGAACCTCCAATCTTTGACACAGTTGATCTGCTACTGAAGTGATTAAGAAATATTGGAATTGCTAATACTGAGTTAAATTGGTTCGCATCTTTTCTTGAGGAAAGAACCCAATGGATCATCCTGCCCAGACCTAAACCTGAAGTCTTTAACCTCAGGACAGGTGTTCCCCAGGGCTACTCATCTGTCATATTTTGCAAGTCTGGATGTGGGATATCGTATTTTTTGCAGATATACAATATTTTTAATTGCCATTAAGAACTCCTCCAAAGATTCACTAGATAAAATTTCATCCAGTTTGAGAACACTCCGGATTTGGCTATGTGCCAATAAATTGCTGCTTAACATGAATAAAACAGAGATGATATATTTATCAAGATAACTCTAAAAAGACATTCTTAGTTCTTTGATGATAGATGGGGCATCAATACCTATTATCTCTCAGGCCTGTAATATAGGAGTCATCATGGACTCTAGATCATCATTGAAACCTCACATCAATAAAACAGTTAAGGGGGCATATTACAGACTTCACGTTATGAAGATTACGCCCTTTTCTCTGCAAAAATGATCTAAAAACCACTGAACATGCTCTCATCATGTTGTCCCTAGACTATTTCAATATACTGTATCGTGGCCTTCCACAGACAACTAAGAGAACGTCAGTGTGTGCAAAATGCAGCAGCTCGTATAGTATCTGGTATCGCAGTTCGGTAGCATATTTCTCCAGTCTTGTCAAAACTTCACTGGTTGCCAATGTTAGCATGCCAAATTTAAGGTTTGCATGCTGGTTTTTAAAGGCTTAAAATCAGCTTGTCCCATCCTGTTTTAATGCTGTACTTGAGTTATTTACTGACCATCAAGGTCCTTGACATTTGCCTCACAGAATCTTCGTGATGTTCTTTCTTTTCGTATGACTAGACGAAACATGAGAATGCCTTTTTTATGTGCAGGATCCTGAATTATGGAACCTACCACAAGACATAAAAAGGAAGAGCTCACTACAAAAATTCTGGAAATCAATAAAGTGCTCCTTTAAAAAAAAAAAAAAAAAGCTTTTAATTAGAAAGGTCACATTTGCATTGGTTATATATTCATATTTATTTTTATCTTTTAGCTCCCTTGAAGTCAGCAAGATGTATCACAGTTTGGATAATGAATATTACACAGCTGAGACTAAGGCCCTTTTTTGCATTTATATTAATCTAGCTTTTAATTAGAAGCCAGACAGGTTTATTAAGGTCTTGTTATTTGATTATGTGGCAGAGTCTGAGATCTAACTATGTATTTGTTTTTATGTTTTTAGGTACTGTTTTTATGAGCCAGTCATTTTTTTTGTTACTTTCATGAATTTATACATGTATGTATGTTTATGTATATTTTTATATAAACCACTTAGAAATTATAAGCAGCAGTCTATAACTTTCTAATAAATAAATGTGGTAGTTAAATATTTAGAGAAAAATTACTTACAGCTCTCCTTTACATGTTTCTACTCCTATTTGTATATTTATTCCATACTTTTCCATGGAGGGCCTTAATCATTCAAACGGAATACAAAAATTTCATGCAATTTCCATTGGCCAGTGAAAGTGTGTTATAACCTACCATGTATTGGGATTTTTAGCTACTTTCCAAAGGAAGGGGTTGTGTGCTCATCTTCCACGAATAAGTTTCCTATTCAGTTCTTATCCATACCAAACTTGTGGGTCATGGTTGGGGGGTGGGGGGGGGGGGGGGGGGGGAAGGGAGAGAAAGAATGGAAATGAGGATTCTGACGGATGTTTTTTTTTGATCCACGTATTCCACAAATACATATATGCAATTGTCATCCCCTAAGATGTTTCTAGGTTTTGCATCAGAGTCACAAACGTTTTATGACATGTCAGGGATTCACTTAGGATTGTCCAGCTGACTCCAGATTTTCAGGACAGGTTGATCCAATCCTGGTTTTACTCCACTGCCTGCATGGACTTGTTGATTTGGTGTCCCTATTGATGTCTCCAGAAAAGCAAGACTGCAAATCCATGCAGGCAGCAGGGTAAAACTTGAAAATATGGAGCCAGCTGGTAACCCTCAAGCCACTAGGATCATAAAGGGGTATTTTGGGGTGGATCAACAAATTTGCACATGCAATTACACCACCCAATAACTGTTTGCCCATTAAGGTACTGAATAATTTTGTTTTCTATCTCATCAAAACCAAATTTTCAGGAAGGATTCTGACAGGGGCACTTTATTTATTTATTTTTTATTATCCACAATACGCATGCGCAATTGTTGTCCCCAGATAACTTTTTGATTTTACATCTGATCCACACCAAGTTTTCAGGACATGGCAGTGGGTCCCATAAAGATGATGAGAGGGGGTGTATCTGGCAAAGTCACATATTCCATGAATACTTTCATGCAATTATGCCACCTGAAGACTGATTCTACATCACATTTTCAAAAGATATGAGGGGTCTATGAGAACAAGACAAGGGATTGTGAAGGGTATCCACATATTCCACAAATATAACACTTAACTTCTCAGTTTTGCATCTGATGCACACCACATTTTCAGAATATATAAGGAATCCTAACAGGAGTTTAACATGGGTATTTCTTTCTGTATCTACAACGGCGTGAGCACACACATTCTGGAAATTAGGCTCCACTGAATCTGTGTAGAACATCTGGAAATCCAGCTGCTGTGCAGCTTGGCTAGTTAGCTGGATAAGCTTATCTGGCTAACATTAGGACTGGTGTATGGGCAGACCAGAGCTATCCGGTAAATTCAGCCTTTCCTAGTTACGTTCCAGAATGCCTCTGACTTATCTGGTCTAATTTTAGCCAGATAAAAAGTTATCTGGCTGGAATTTAGCTGGATAAGTGCTCTAATATTCATTTAGTTGAATAACTTCTGTGCTATCTGGCTAAATGCTTCTTAATACAGGCTTCCTAGTTTCTAATAATCTTTCATAACTTCTTGGAAAAGTTAACAAAAACAAATATCTGATTCCTATTTACATTTTCCATTTTTAGCCTACCTTCCAAAGGGAGGAAGGCTCATCCAATCACCCTGTGTGCATATCTCCCGCTAATAACTTTCCGATTTGATGTGCCTTTGATGGCAAATTTTCAGGCACAGAGGTATCAAGAGGAGTCTGCACAAAGGCATTTTTCCAAGCATTCAACTATCATCCCCCAATAACTTTTATATTTGCAATCTATTCTGCATTCAAACCATAGCAGTTTTGGGTTTTTTGGGGGTTTTTTTACATCAGGGTTGCATAAGGATCATGACGGAGTACTTGGATGGGAAGTGGGGAGGTTCCCCATATATTCTATGAACACGTGTGTGCAGTTATGCCACTGAGTAACCTTTTTGGTTTTGCATCCAATCCACAGCAAATTTTCTACAACATGTCAGGGGGCTGAGAGGAGTATGACAGCCACTTTTTCCCAGATCCGTATAGGCACACTCAGGCAAGTGCAGACGCATTCTAGAAAGCAGGTTCCTTTAAGATCTATTCAGCACTTCTAATTTTACAAATTTTCTTTACAGACCTTCCTCGTGCCGCAACTGGCACGCTTGATACCATCAGGTTTTCTTTCCTTTATAATGTACACAAAATAAGTAGAGCACAAGGATGAGGCTCAGAGAGTAGATAGAGCTAGGCCCCATGCAATGCTGAATGAGTGAATGGAATAAGCAAATGCCCACAATTTAAGAGGGAAACAGGTGATCCCTCACATTTTTTCTGGTCTTTCGGATCCTGTTTTCTAGTCTTACTGATCCCCCGTCTCACTTTGTTATTCTTCTTTCTTTAGGCTACCCTCTTACTTGCAATTACCCCTTTTAATCGTTTTTTACTACCCTATTTTCTCTCATTTTCCCTCTCATTCTTCTTCTCTCCTCACCCTAATGCTTTTGCATTCTAATCCATTTCATACACCTTCCCCGAACCATTTTAATTCTCCATTATTTCATTTTCTCAGAGGATGGTTTTGCCTCTCTACAGTGCTGGAAAGATCAGAGGAAGCTCATATCTAGCTTCACTAGAAGTCAAGTGAAATAGGAAATGGCACCACAGGAAAAACAAACAAGGCAGCACACTCCACTTCCACTCTTGCCTTGCAGCCAACAGGAAGCCACAAGCATACAAAAAATGAAAGCAGTAGCACCAAGTCTAAAATGTCTGGAGGAGTAATAAAAGAACTGGGAGGGATAGGTGTCTCAAAAGTGATTTTGCTTCATCTCTGGGAGCAGTAAAGGCTGATCTGCCTCTTTACAAAACCGTTGCCTGAGATTATCTATCTTTAGAAATGAGAACCAAAGCTTCTACTGATGTCTTAAAAGGGTACCTGGCTCCCTTCCAGATGGCTGCTGGATAGCATCCCAGTTGTGATCTCCTTATTCCGCTTTTAGATACAACACACGTTTTGTAACCGTACCACACGTTTGGGAAAGGTGTCTGCCAACAAGACCTCCAAACACTAATCCTTAAGAGGCCACGTTCCTTGCCGCGATGAAAGAAAAGAAACTGGGTCGTGTTTTGTGATACACTTGCAGGAAAAACAGCTTCTGAACCTTTTGAATAAGCTTTTTTGGCTGGGATCAGATTACTGATGAAAAGAATTTCAGTCTTGTTCAGTGTAAAACAAAAGCTGATCACAAACACTGGTGAATGAAAGCAAAAGCTAAACACTAATTAGGGAATGGTGTATAAAAGGACAAAGCCACAAAAATGTTGATACCAAAGAAAACCTCAGTTTTTTTTTTTTAAGTTGTAATCACCGAGGAGATTATATTAAGGTACAGAGATTTTTAATGCATGAAGTATATTGGTTCATGAAAACTTTGTAGATAACTACGTATCCATTATAATCAACTCAATGTTCTTCAAATCTAGCAAGACATCAATACACTTTTCCCCTATGAATCACATCCAAGTACATTAGCACACTATAACACATGAGGCATGTGCAATTTCTTTTGTTTCTCTAAATACTAACTCAGAAACCTCAAAATAAGGGGCCTGAACAGTGGCTAGAGGAGAGGTGGGCAACTACGACTCAGAGGTTTCAATATGAAGACCTCTGAATGCGATGATTCCGTCCAAACCCTCTAAAGGAGATCTTTCCTAATAAAGCCAGTTTAAACAGCAAACATTATAGACTATTTAACTTTACACATATTTTTGCATTTCTTTACTTTAACCTCTACCGGCAAATCTGGTAACAGTTGCAATGTACAAGTCTGAGTAGCACCTGTACTCCGATGGTATTCTCATATATTAACAAAGCAGAGGTTGCCTGAATTATTTTCTCTTTACCAGCACTCTCGTTTCATTATCCTTCATCTCAACTGCAGTTTTAAGACATATGATGGCCATTTATTTCTCCAGTAATCTCCCCATTACTAGAATCAAGGATTTTGGCTTCGTGCTTAGCCGTTCCATTTCAAAACACTGCCATTCACGAAATCCACACCAGCACTGGGGGAGTTTACCCTGGTCACATAAGAATCGTTTTTCCTGCCGCCATCAACCCAACTGTTAACATTTCAAATCTAGAATTTTGGTCTCCAAAATTTAAAAAAAAAAAAAATTATCAAAAGGAATTTCAGCTGAATCTTATGTAGTATATCCATAGGGACCTTTGTCTTCAGTTATTTTATTTTTCTGGGTAATTTCAGTGTTATAACAACAAAAACAGTGGGGAAAAAAAAGGACTCTTCCCACTGATTTTTCTCCTGCTTGTTATAACAGTCATTTTTCCGCTTACGGTTTTTTTGTTAAAGCACTGAAATTCCCAGGGTAAATAAAAAAAACAAACAAACTGAAAACAAAGATCTCTATATATTTCCATAAAATCATATCGCATTCTATAAAATTATGTATGAAAACTTTGCTGGCTGACACATTAAGCAGCCTGGCATCTGAAGCCATCCCATTTTGAAGCCTCTCACTTGATCAATTATCACCACCGTTTAATATCTTGTATTGAATTTCTCTTGTCCTGCTGTCCCATTATCAATATATCCGTTGTCAATGCACATTTGTTTCCATTTTTTGCATGCCCACGACATTCAACTCAGTTCGTAGTTTTATTTTCCCCAAGAGTCCATTATTGTTTTACTCTGAAGGCTTATAAACATTTCTGCTTAACTGCAAACAAGCTCAGTTTTTATCCATACGGGAGCATGACCTGAAAAGGAATTTATTCCAATTTTATCTTATGTTATGAAATCTTCCCTCTGAAGTCAGTAAGCAATCACTCCCTGAATTAGAATTATGAAGGTTAGACCAACAGATTCTTTTTTCTAGTGGGTTACAAAATGTAATAGTTTCATCTTGGTTTTCAGGCTGCCAGGAAAACAAATCGACTATTGAATCTGCCAGGATGTTAATCACCTCCCAAAATTACATGTTGTTGCATATAAAGTGCTAATTCGGTTACGATCTGAGATGTGAGCAGGAACGTGATTAATAAATAAAGGTACATAGATACCGCAAAACACTGATTTTTCATGATAAAGATCAGCAGAGAATAATATGACTTCCCTCTAGGGGTCTATCTTTACCACATTTATGCTAATAGGAAGGTTTTTATGAAAAAAAAAATACCGCAAGACCCCTTTTCCTTCCAGTATACAATGCACCCAATCTGATTTTAAATTTTTGTGCTCTCTCTTTAAGCTGTGTCTCCTGAAGAAACATTTTGTGCTCTCAGGAGTGTTTTGCTAGATCGAGCGTGCCTACTGTCTGCCTGTTTGTATGTATGGAGTAATTCAAACTGCTGAAATTCAGTATGGGGGCATCAGAAGGAAAAGTTGACAGGGAATTGAATTTGGTTCATAATTGTGCAAAACTACAATCGCCTGACACTTTGCTGTCAACCACACCCCCCTATGCCTATTTTCACCTTTGCTCAATGCTTGTAGCACGCATTGTCCAACTTTGTTTAAATAGCAATTCATTTTTTTGATAGGAAAGTGAATTCCATTATTATTTAATTAAAAATACTGATTAAGTTCTCTACATTTTTATGAAATCCTATTGATCAAATTAATAGGTTCTTAATTTTAATGAATGATCCTCAGTTAAGCACTTACCAGATACCACCAAATTTGTATATAGCAATGTGAACAGTTGTACACAATCATTTTTTTTCTTCTTCTTTTGCAGAACCTAACATTTAGCTTTCCACAATAGGTAATGCTTGTCACTTTAACCACCACTATTACTTCTTTAGGCAGCTGGTGCAGCCACATGGAGCACCACCGGATAAAGGCACATGCAGCACCTGTAAGCTGTTTCTGCAAAGAGCCACTGCTTCCTGCTAATATCTGCCAAGTCAGAACCCCGAATGTTGTGCTGTGGCTAAATCTTCACTGCTCCTTTGCCACATATGAGAGATACTTCCAGTCCCTGCCTCTTCCCCCCCAGCAGTATGGTGCTGGGGTGGATTGGGGGGGGGGGGGGCAGTGGCAGGGCCAAATGTATGGGAAGAGTTAGGCAAACTGGAAGTGGACAAGCTCATGGGGCTGGATGAGGTACATCCCCCCCCCCCCCCCAAGGAAACCGAGAGCTCTGATGTGCTGGCAGGCCTACTGAAGGACCTATTCATTAGATCCTTGGAAACTGGAGTCATGTGCGGGATTGGAAGAGAGAGAGGTGGTGGTCCCTCTTCACAAGAGTGATAGCAAAGAGGAAGCTGGAAACTACAGGCCGGTTAGCCTCATCTTGGTAGTGGTAAAGTTAGAGACGCTGCTGAAGGAAAGGAGAGTGAACTATCTATAATCGGGTGGGTTGCTTGACCAGAGGCAGCATGGATTCACCAGGGGAAGGTCCTGTCAGACAAATCTGATTGATTTTTTTGATTGGTAATTAGAGAATTGGATCGAGGAAGAGCGCTTGATATGATCTACTTGGATTTCAGCAAAGCTTTTGATACGGTCCTACAGAGGAGGGTTGTGAATAAAATAAAGAAGCTTGGACAACATGATGTGGTAGGCTTGGTAGGCTGCTACCCTCCGAGCTCTGGCTGCCCCCCCCCCCCCCCCGGCAAAATCCCTCATCACCACGAATATCCCGCGCTCTTTTTGGCAATTTCGCATTTCCTTCGCCATTGTAGCAGTGAGCTTTGAGGCGTCGCATGGCTACCCACTTGATTCGAAAAGAGAAAGAGAAGCCAAAGGCCCCTGAAGCTAACCCACCAAGAAAACTCAGTGTACAGCCTACTACCCCCTCACAGGTTGACACGCCCTGCAGCACCTCCACCCCTTGGCATGGGTTTCCAACGCAACAGAAAATCCATGAGTGAGGAGGGGGGCAGAGTGCCGCAGAGCCCATGAGAACACGATAGCTCACAAGGCCTGCATTGAATTTTCTTGCTTGAGTTGCTGTTTCAAGGTCAGCAATTCTACAGGACAGGCGGTGGAGATGGGATGGGGGGATGGGGTGGAGAGAATACACTGCGAGAGGGGAGGCTTTCGGTTGGAGCAATGGGAGAGGGCTGGGTTTTCCACACCTTCAATGGCTACTTGGAGAGAAGGGGGAAGGGAAGGGAACCTATATTTTAAAATCCAGCCCTGCCTCTTCCTCATTCCTGGCTCGATTCAGGTCCGATGCCACCCCTGACTGAACAGCTGATGTGATCTCTCAGATCAATCAAAAGAAAATCTGAGCCAGTTGACTAACCACAATGGTTAGCTGTGCTGTTGGGTAAATGTTGCTCATCAAATAAAGTATAAAGATTTTCAGTAGTGACTAGTAAAAGACCTGTTGCAATCTTTGTGGTGATGGGGAGCCACACTGTTTCCAAAGGGAGCATCCTGAAAAAACTGGCTAAGGAAATGTTTGGGGGGCTGGGGGCAGGTATTTTCTTCAATTTCTCAGGTTTATTACAAACAAGGATCACTCCCCTTACGAAAGAAAGCCCATTGTTCACTGCTTAATCCAGATGCTTCATCTGATGGCTATTCCCCTGGCTACGGACCACGTTGTAAAAGAGAAAGAAGATTATGACCAACGTAAGCTACCTTGATGACTTACCCAGCGGTTGAAGCAACTTTCTGGAGGGGGCCTGTCCTTTCCGCTGTACCCACTCCTCTTCCAGCTGAGACAGCCTTTAAATATCACTGCTAGGAAAGAAAGGCCAGAAATACACCACCAGCAAAACGCCCAGCATCTTATTTTATATTTTAACAGCAGTGTCCATGTAGACAGCCACAGAATCCTTCAAACCAAATCATGCAAAGTAGTCACAAAACAAATTGACTAAAACTGCAGGAGACTCTAGAAAACTTGGGGATCCAAATGGAATTTGCCAAGTACAAAGTAATGTATGTTGGGAGAAAAAGAAACAACTCTCTCAGGGTGAGGTCTACTTTGGAAAACTATTAAGAGAGGGATCTTGGAATTACTGTGGAACACCAATTAAAACCACTAGTGCCAAACACGTCAACCTTATCTTAGGAATAACTGAAAAGGTATCCATGG
The DNA here is from genome assembly GCF_901001135.1 of Rhinatrema bivittatum. NCBI lineage: Eukaryota > Metazoa > Chordata > Amphibia > Gymnophiona > Rhinatrematidae > Rhinatrema > Rhinatrema bivittatum. The sequence goes on along the minus strand of NC_042619.1, from coordinate 381,603,603 downwards.
CAAATCCACGTTATCATGCTTCTGTATAGAGCTCTGGAGGACTGCATACAGTACATCAAAAAGGACGTGGAAGAGGTGGAGAAGAGCAATTAGACTGGTGAGAAAACTGTGGCATCTCTTGTATGAAGAAAGGCTAAAAAGAGCTTTCCTAGCTTGGAAAAAAGAAGATGGGGGGGCATAACTGTCTACAAAATCATGGATGAAAAAGAATGAACCATAAAGCAAGTAGTTGTTTACTAGGACTAGAGGGCATCCAATGAAACTGTATACTATCAATTTTAAGAGGATTACAGACTATATATCTCTTTAGTCCACAGGTAGTTAACCTGTGGCTACCAAATGTAGCCTCAGCAAGCAGCATAGCAGGAATCAAGACAGACCTAGTTGCATTCCTGGAAGACAAATGGATATTAGAGATTGGGTGAGGCTTCACGCATTTATAGAACTAGAGAGAGAACTCAGATGAACTCTGGGGCCACTGTCAAGAGACAGGATGCTGGGCTAAGATGGACCATCTGTCTGACCAGACATGGCCATTTTTATGTTCTTAACCAGTCACTCCCTCCCCCAGGATTTATGGTTATCCAAGTGCACCTGTAACCACCCACAGAACAACAGATCAAAGATCCTGACTTAGTTTGGGGAGTTTCATCACCTTAGTGTTTACCTTGAGAATGCAGACATACTATTTGAATGATTCTGCTCCCTGAATCTCAGCTCCTAATCAGGCCCATGGATAGGTAAGACCCTAGATTTCTTTTTGACAGCCTCTAGGAGACAATGGACTGACGTCTGATGCACATTGGAGAAGTCCAGGAGGCTCACTATATACGTTTGCTGAGAACTCCCATAACAGATTTTCAAAGCATTTCTGCTATTACATCTTAATTCTCCTCCTCAGAGTCCAGGGGTAGAGTGGAGTCTGAAGCATTGGCCTAAAAGTCAGGGCCCTGGCCAAGCTCCAGCAAAGGAATGGTGGCTACATCCTTTCCCTGACAAAGGATACGCCAGAAAGGACCCAGCTCCTCATCCGGAGTTGTAGCTGCATTCACACCAGTTTTTCCACTAAAGTGCCGCAAAGGCAAAATGTTCACAAGAGAGGATTCAATTGTTAACCAAAACGTAGTAGTGGAATCATTGCTTGTGCTGGAGCAAACTTGGACTGTTCCTAGATCAGAAGCAGAGGACACCAGAAAGGGCAGATCGAAGTTTGCTAGCAGCAGCTGCTTCTCAGTTCAGGCACACGATTCCAGGCTCTGATGCGCTCATGTCTGACATCTTCTACCCTCAGGCTGCAAAGTGCCCGCTTTTGATTAAAAAAAACAAAAAAAACAAAAAGCCCCAACCAAACCGTGAAGCAGTAAATGCTCCTAACAGTACTCACTCCCAGGAAATGCCTTCACGCTCTGAATTTGCTGCCCTGCACTTAACTTTTTTTTTCTTTTAAAGGATTTTCAAGACTATTTTCGGTCCATCTTCTTTCCCCACAGGCGCTATACCAGAGTCATACATGCTACCAAAAGCCTTAAGAGTCTTTTAAACAAAGGAGGCAGCAGACTCGACAGCCACAACTTCCTGTCTTCATTGCTTTTTTACAATGGGGATTTTTTTTTTGTGGTACTTCCCTTCGTCACCACAAGATGGCACCTCTGGCCAGAAAAACCTGGTCTGCTTGCAAAGTCAGCCATGTGGAAAAGCTGGAAAAACAGACGACATTACTGCCGATTCCTTCTAAGCTACTGTAGCAGACCTGCAGCTCCTTCTGGAAGTCGGACACACATTGACCACCTCTTTTTTTTTCCCCTATTGTTAATAAGCCGGAGCCTAAGGCAAACAGAATGGCCGCTGCAGACAAAATTTGAACCAGCAGTCTGCAGCACGTACACAATGCACTGACACAACTCCTCCTGATTTTGATGGTAAGGCTGGGGTCTTCCCAGTACACCTCCCCTGCAGATGTCATTGGATCCACCCACCCCTGCCTCTACCCTACCAAACTCTTGTTATGACAGCAGACTGACCAAAGCAACACTACTTTTATTTAGTTTTTTGAACAAAGGAAACTTACAGACAACCATTCACTGCATTTGGCCTAATCTGGTGCTTGTCCTCGCAGCTGAACTCCACCCCAAACGAGAAGAGACTGAGCTGGCAATCTACCCTCACAGGAGAAAAGTCTGCCCCTCACTGTAGCATCCAAAATCAGAACTAGGAAGGGTATGGAACAAGCACTTCAGAAGAGCACAAACACTGCATCTTAACCTTCTAAGGCAGGAGAAGGCAACTCCAGTCCTGGAGTGCCACGAGCAGGTCTGGTTTCCAGGACATCCACAATGAATGTGTATGAGGTACAATTTGCACACGATGGAGAAACGAGCATGCAAATATACCTCTCATGCATATTCGTTGTAGACGGCCTAAAATCCAGACCTGTTTAACACTCCACGACCAGTGTTACCTACCCTTGCTCTAAGAGGTCGACTTAAGCAGGAATAGAGGACCCTTGACGGAATCCAAAAAGGATACCCATAAATCTTGTGAGAAATAAGCTGGTGTGTCTCTCAGCCCTGGCAAGAAAGCATGTGATCCTGATGTCCTGACTGGTAAGAGAATCCTAATGTAACAAAAGCAAATTTTTAAAAATTAAGGAAAAACGATGCCACTGAGAAAGTGAAGTGAAGTTGATGGTCTGTAAAAGGTGTTCTCTCTTGAGACAGTGAAGCAGTCACACAAGTAACATAGTAATGATGGCAGAAAAGGACCGGGTGGCCCATCCAGCCTGCCCAGCAAGTTTATTATGAAAGTATCTCCCGCTCCATGCAGGATACCCCCAAGCCTTTTAACAAGGGTAGTAATATTTACAATCAAAACCAAGCAACTGTCAAACCCATAAATTACTGCCATTTAGTTATGTAGGTGGGGGAAAAAAATAGAACAACTCCAAAAAGGGAAGATGGGAGAGTTTGATGCACTGACTTAAGATTACTTACTACCTACAGGTAAAGCACTTTCTCTGAAGACCGGCTAATCCACGTTCTTACAAGTGGAAGTTCCTAGCCGAAAGCTGCCTTCAACAAAAAAAAGAAAAAAAAAAAAAGGATTAAAGCAGAACAGATTCTGCCAACAGGCAAAACAAGCTTGTTAGGCAAAAACCATTTCTCCTTTTTAAACACAGAAGAGAATCCAAATGATGTAACAGGACCTAGGAGGATGGGGTTGGGCTCAAACTCTAAAAAAAAATAAATAAAAAAATAAGGGTAGCCAGGACAGATGGTTGAAATTAGCATCCCAACGACAGGCCATATTTAAATAATAACGGGATGAGAAAGTGCTGCCTGTACTCCATCATGCTGCAGCTTTGCAAATCTCATCAGTGGTGATCGGCTATTGACGTGAAAGTCCTAAGATAATGTTACCCAAAGAAGAATCAATACTACTTGCTGAAAAACCAACGAAACTTGACGAGGAAAGACTATGGGGACCCCACCCCCAGAAACAGTTTATCATACATGATGCAGTGTAAGAGGAGAGGGAGGGGGGGCAGATAAAGGGACAGTAGAGGAGGATGGATGAGAAGACGAGACAATGTTGGGTTTTCTCCATGAACAGCAAGATAAAATCACACATGTGGGGGTAATGCCATCCAAGGGTGCCAAGAACAGAACATTAGAGCTAGAAAAGCCTCGACCGAACTCCCAGCCTTCAAGGCGTACAAAAACAAGTCTGGTTTTCAGAATATCCACGATGAATATGAACGAGATAGGTTTGCATACAATGGAGGCGGTGCACTGCAAATCTCCCATGGACGTTTGTTGTGGATATTCTGAAATCCAGGCTTGTCTGTGGCTCTCAAGACTGGAGCTGGCCCGGGTTTTCCTACTCACATGCAGCTGGTGCTGCGTGGCCCCTCCAGTCATGTATTAGAGCTTATGAGAAAGAGATTTTTGAACTCCACGGGGGAGGCAGAAGAATGTGTGTGACTCATTTAGGCTGCTGTCCACAGAGAACATCAGTTTATAAGAAAGCAATGCTGTTCTCTCTCCATGGACAAGCAGGATGAAATCAGCCACACATGGACGTAGGAACTTCGAAGCTAAGCATTATCTTAACGTCTCAATACTTTTCACACAATCCGCACAAATGGTCTTTTGGCAGGAAGACGTTGAAAAAACATTCGGATCCATTTTTAAAACAGATTTCCTAGTACTGATCGCCCAAATGTCCTATCATGGCACAAAATCTGTATCTAAACAATAATGAGAAATAAATGTACATAGTGAATTCCATTTAGCAAGATTACGTATTTCCCCTCTGGATATATATATATATATATACACCTAACTTGCATTACAGAAGCTGCCACTGCTCTTACATTGAGTGCTTTCACATGGTCTAACTAGAAGCCTGCTTTTGTATAGCAAAAAGAAAAAAAAGATATATATATATTCTGAGAGCCAAGTTGCAATTGTATGTTTTGTGGCTGCTAGTCAAGTCCCGTTAGGGTCCTAAGAGACAAAGAGCTGAGTGGAATTTCTGTCACTGTAAATAACCTCATTACAGATAATTGCAACTCCAACGTTTCTGTCACCAAAAAAAACTTAAGCCAAGATTTAGCCATCTTCTTTAAGGACAAAATCTCCAAAATAACAGACTCCCTCAACACTACATCAAGCTTCCAAATTCAAACTTCAACAAATAGCAGCTCTCCTTGGCTCGACGTCAGACCTATCTCCATTACGGAAACAGAAAAAATGATAAAAAAAAATCAACCCTGCATGCCATGACTTCCCACTCGAGTTCTCAAGGAAATTGCTTATCCATTAGCCCCAACGATTGCAGCAATCAACAAATCTCTAGAGGAAGGCAAGCTACCTTCCATGCTAAAAATCGCTACAATTACACCTTTATTAAAGAAAAAAAACCTCAACCCTGATGACCCAAACAATTACCGCCCAATTTCTAACCTACCCTTCTTTGCCAAATTGACAGAGAAGGCGGTGCTGAAACAATTCAACGATCATTTAGATGACAACAAAATACTTTATCCCACCCAATTTGGTTTTAGGAAAAACTACAGCACCGAAACCCTCTTACTCAACCTTTCCAATACCATACTAAGAGGACTTGACAACAAAAAAGGATTCTTACTGATTCTTCTGGACCTCTCCGCAGCCTTCGACACAGTGGATCACAAAATGCTTATTTCTAGTCTGGAATCCATTGGGCTTGCTGGAAAAACTATGCTGGTTTTCATCTTTCCTTAAAAATAGATATTTCAAAGTCTCCTACAACAACATATTATCAAACGCCAGCCCCCTCGAAACAGGTGTGCCACAAGGATCGGCACTCTCACCCATTTTATTCAACATCTACCTTATTCCTTTATGCCATCTCCTTTCAAGTCTAGACATAACGTATTACATGTACGCCGATGATATACAAATTCTCATTCCAATTTCCTCCTCCATAGAAGATACAATGTCTAGAGCAGCCTCACACCTTGATACAATCAGAAACATGTTAATCCAGCTTAAATTATGTTTAAATATGAGCAAAACTGCATGCATCCTAATCGCCAGAAAAAACTCCGGACCAAAAACCATCCCACCCTTCCAATTTGACAATACCCTCATCCAACTTAAAGACAACGTTAAAGACTTAGGCATCTGGGTAGACAATGATCTAAATTATAAAACACACATCTCTACAAGAACAAAAGAAGGATTTCACAAATTACAAGTAATCAAACACCTAAAACCACTGCTTCACCCCCATGATTTTAAAAACGTCCTTCAGACCCTGATCTTCTCCGGTTTGGACTACTGCAATTCTCTTCTGAATGGCTTACCTAAGTCGTCCTTAAGACCTTTACAGCTTCTTCAGAATGCTGCTGCCAGAGTCCTGACGGATAAAAGAAAATCTGAACACATCACACCTGTTCTAAACCAACTACAATGGCTCACAATTGAGAAAAGAATAGAATTCAAAGTTCTCTCAATACTTCAGAAAGCAATTCACAAACCTGACTACACTGCACTTGATGACATCATACATATCCATCGTTCTCTACGCACTACAAGAACATCTAGTAAACTACAACTAGTGATTTCCATCACTTCCTCAGGCCAAACTCTCTTCCACCAGAAACAGAGCCATCTCCATCATCGGCCCAAAGTTATGGAATTCATTACCACAGTACCTCACCGCCTCCTTGCTAACGCGACCCCGCGGTTACCGGCAGTCTGCCAGTTATGAACACCGCTGACGATAAACTCGGCGAGGGTTTTCATAACGCAACCGGCCGGTTATGAAAACAGACGCCGAGCATATATATCGGCGGTCTTCTGGCTGAGGTTTATTTTTTATTTTTTTAAACTTTGAAAAGTACAGGCAGAAATCTTTTAAATGTGCTCAGCTATCAACGCCTGCTCCAGGCAGGCGTTAATAGCTGAGTGATAAATGTGCACATCAGACGTGCGTTAAATAGGCGCTAATCCCCTAATTGCATTAGGGGTGGATTAGCGCCTATTTAACCTGCGTCCGACTGCGGGTTATATAGTGCGCTCGGCTGAGCGCACTGTATTGCATCGGCCCCATAGCCTAAACAACTCAAAGAAGCAACTCCTGTCCCTTCAACATTCATGGTATGGATGTTCAGATGAAATAAGGTCTCTTTGTAATGTGAATACAGGGCTGGTCGAGCCTTCAATCGAACTGGCTCCCTTACTGACTAGTGAAGAAGAAGAGGGAATCATGCTTGCCTAGGCCATAAAAGCGAAATAAGTGTCATAGTTCCTTGAAGTTCCCTCGGTTTTATCAAGATCTTGGCTATTAGCAATAATGGAGGAGAGGCTTTGAAAAGGCCCGCTTCCCAGTGTGGTGATAAGACATCCAATGCTAAGAGTGCATGGTAAGCAGAATTTCCAAGTTGTTGCTGAAATGGCTAACAAAAATTTATCTCTGGAATATCCAGAAGAGAACAAATGATACAGGTAAGCAAATTTGTTTTCCTGTATTTTGATGACAGCTCCTAGAATTAAGCTCAGGACCTACAGATGTTACTAAATGGGCTAACAGTTCAAAAATGGTCCAAATATTAATTTTATGGGGTTTTTTGTTCTAATAGCAGAGAGCCCCTGATCATTCTAAAAACAAACTCAGTGGTAAAAGTCTTACAGAATAGGTGAAACTAATCTTGCTCTGCAATTCAGATTTGTTCTCAAGCTATTAATCCAATAATGACTTCATTTAATGTTTATTTTTTTTATTACAACCTGTGCAAGTTTTTTTTGTTTTGTTTTTTTTTAACCTTAGTGGTTTATAACATACACATAAAGAATGAAGGTTTTATGTACTGTTCTTGGCTATGATGATGAATCTTCTGAGTGCTAATTGACTTTTGTTTACATTGCAGCAGCTGTTGGTTTTAGGCTCAACAAAATACTCCTGAGATTTATAAATCTTATTCCAGCATGTGCAATGCAGTGCTAGAGAAGAAATGACAAAGCGTGCTTATTTACAGTCCTTCCTGTTTATTTTAGTGTTCCTTCACGTTAAATGGAAGTTGATTAATATGACTGGGAATCCAAGAGCACAGTATTGTTTCATATGCAGTATTTAGAATTTTTGGCAGTGCTGAATAAAAAAAAACCCAAAACTTTTGCTGCGTGCATATCAAGAACTAAAAAGAATGCTAAGCAGTTTTGATTAATAGCTGATGAAGTCCAGCTGCTTCTGCAGATAGGGAAAAAACCCCCCAAAATAAACAAAATAAACATTTCAGTAACATTACAGATGATGGCAGAAAACAACCAATCGACCTGTCCACACTGTCAGAAAGATATATCCCACCAGCCAGCAGAAGAACGTAAACGCTCTTCACTCCTTATCCAAGACAGTTTTTGTCGTTTCCTGGCTTTGTACTCAACTCCCTTGCGTAGACGCACGTGCAAGATCCCACATTTAGTTCCACCAGCACTCCCCTTCCTAAGCTTTTGGGCAATCCAATTCAGGGATAAGCTAACTGGGAAGGGAGCCCGCTGGCTGGCCAATAAGGGAAGAAAAATACGGCCACGCTGTCAAGTCTCTGTGCTGTGGAGGCAGGGAGCTGCCATCACTCAAGCAGGTCATGGCTTAGCCATGTGGCTCCTATTGGTGAGCTGGGGAGAGGAGCTCCTTTTGCTGCGGTGGGCCCTGGGTGGGGAGGTGGACATGGGAACAACCCGGGAAGACCCTGCAACCCTCAGGCCATAGCCCGGGAGGAGTTCTTGCTGCCGCTGGGTCCCTAACCCAGGGGCAGAAATCACGGTGAGGTGGGGGAGGGAAATGGGCAAAGAGGCCAGAAAGAATGAGCAAATGGAGGTGTGAGAGAGAGGGAGGATTATGGGAATGGGAGAATAACAGAAAAAGATTGTAAAAAAATTAAATATGCAAATCAAAACATGAGAAAATAAAATAAATACAAAAATAGTAAAAATTAGTAAAAAGCAAAAAAAGGTTGGGCTGAGTAGGATGGAGTTTCTCTCAACTGGCCTTTGTGTGGAAGGGAATGTGTTTCTTTTTGTGTCCCCTTTATCTATAGATATGATGTGGGTGTGTTTCACTCTCACCCCTGATCTAAATTGCTACCAATACTAGCATGGCTCTCGTCCAAACATTTGGCCTTCTAGGTTCTCGTGACCCGTCTGCAGCCTGCAGACAAACCCAGCTTGCATGACTGCTAGCGTTTCTGCCAAGACTTCTAGAGGAAAACTTTCAAAAAGGGTTTAGTTAGTTAAAGCAACTTTGCTTACTGTGAATAGGCTCTCCTTAGACAGCAGGATGAACTAGCCAGGAAACATGGGTGACATCCTCCGACGGAGCCAAACAGACCCATCCAGCTCAGTAAAAAGTATTACTACCGAGCATTTTCGAGTGCGTGCTGCCTCAAGAGCCACTCGGTCAATTTGCAGAGCTTAGCTTTAGCTGTGTAGTGGACTCTCAAGGGAGGCGGGCAGGTATGAGGCATGCTAACTTCATCCTGCTTTCTAAGGAGAACCCCGTTTATACCAAGTAAACTTGCTTTGTCTGTCAAACGGGGCTAAATTAATCAGGATATGTGGGGAATCCCAAGTTGAAGGTTGTGTGACAGAGCATTTACTGAAAAAGCAACCCAGAATCCCCCCACCCCCATACACACAGAGAGGGGACTACTGGGTGAACAGGCTGTGCAAAACTGCTTATACAAAGCTATTGTCAATTCTTGACACACTGTCTAGGAAGTAATGGGATATGAAGGTGTGAACTGACAACTAAGTTGCAGCTTTGCAGATGTCTTCAATGGACACAGCAAATAGGGGAGCCTCTGAGGTAGCCATGGTTCTTATCTGATGAGCCTTGACAGAGTCTGGAATCTGGAGGCCAGCCAGAACATAACAATGCACTATATAGGCTGCTAGCCAGTTGGATAATGTGTGCTTGGCAACAGCTATTCCCAGTCTGTTAGGGTCGTAAGAGATAAAAAGTTGAGAAGCCAGACGATGTAGTTGAATCCTCTAGACAATATGCCAAAACCCTTTTACAGTTCAGTGACTGGAGTGCCTTCTCCCTTTATGTGCCTGAGATCTTGGAAAGAATTATGGTACAACGATAGCTTGATTCAAATGAAAACCCCAAACTACTTTTGGTACAAACTTTGGGAGATTGAAGAGCACCACGCTGTTGTGGAGAAACTGCAGGTATCAAGCGTAATGAACCAATGCTTGTAGCTTGCTGACTCTTCTAGCCGAAGTGATGATGACTAGAAATAGCACTTTCCAAGCTAAGAAATTTTGAGGAGGTTGGCTCCAATGGTTGGAGGGACGGCTTCATTTATGCCAAGGCTTTGAGAACCAATGGCTTAGCAAAAGGATATCATGAACTTCGAAACCAACCAAAGGATGGATAGAGATCAGCTTTCCATTCATTTGTAGCTGATAAGCAGCAATGACAGTGAGTACCCAGGCCCAAAGAGGAGAACAAGAACAAGTAGTGAAGTAGACCATTTGGACCACAGACTAAACAGGTTAAGAGAGCCTACTTGCCACAAAAGATGAAAAACATTTTCATTTAAAACTGTATGCTCTTCTGGTAGAAAGCTTTATAGCCAAAATCACAATGTCCTCCTTAGATAGTGAGGATGAGACTACCATACACGCAACAACCATGCCATCAAGTTGAGGGAGGGGCAGTTTAGATTTCATAGATATTTATTTATTTATTTTATTATTTTTATATACCGACATTTGATCTGAGATATCACATCGGCTTACATTCAGATACTGTAGGTATTTCTCTATCCCCAGAGGGCTTACAATCTAAATTTGTACCTGAGACAATGGAGGGTAAAATGACTTGCCCAAGGTCACAAAGAGCAACAGCAGGACTCGAACTCTGATCTCCTGGTTCGTAGCCCACTGCTCTAACCACTAGGCTATTCCTCCTCTTGGGTTAGAGCTGGATCGGATCCCAAGGGAATAGGTGGGCAGACTAAGAAACAAGACGAAAGAAAAAGACCATATGGTCCATGTAGTCTGCACATCTGTCTAATTTATGTAGCCCTTACAATTCCCATCACTCCCCTCAGAAATCCCCTGTATTTATCCCATGCTTTCTTGAATTTAGATACCATTTTGGTCCCTAACACCATCACTGGAATGCTGTTCCTGGCATCCACTACTTTCTGTAAAGAAATATTTCCTGTGATTACTCCTGAGTCTACCCACTTTCATCCTCATCCCCTGACCCCTTATTCTAGCGCCTGCATTCTGTTGAAAGACACTTGCTTCCTGAATATGGAAACCTTTGAGATATTTAAATGTTTCTATCATATCTACCCTATCTCACTTTCGTCTAGGGAACATATGTTTAGATCTTTGTCTATTCCCATATGTTTCAGAATGAAGACCACTGATAATTTTAGTAGCCACCTTCTGGACAGACCAACTGGTTTATATCCTTTTGAAGGGGCGCACAGTACTCCAAATTAAGTCTCACCAGGGACCTATACAGGGGCAATATCACCTCTCTTGTTCTGCTGACCATTCCTCTCCCTATGCAGCCAAGCATCTTTCAAGCTTTTGCGACACCTTATCCACCTGTTTGACCACCTTAAGATCATAAGATACAATCACCCCCAGATCCCGCTCTACTTTTGTGCTTAGAAGAACTTCACCTACAATACTGTACCTATTCCTTGGCTTTCTGCATCCTAAATGTATTAGTCTGTATTTTTTAGCATTAAATCTTAGCTGCCAGTCTCTAAACTACTTCTCAAGTTTTGCTAGATCTGTTTTCCATACCTTTCTGGTTGCAGATTTTGGTATCAGTAAAAAGACATACCTTTCCTGACAATCCATCTGCTATGTTGCTCACGAAAATGTTGAAAAGAACTGGTCCCAGGGCTGGTCCCTGAGGCATACCACTTGTAACATCCCCCTCCTCGGAGTAACCATTTACCACTACCCTTTGTTGCCTCCCACTCAGCCAGTTTCTAACTCAGCCAGTCACTAAGTTCCATACCAAGGACACTATTATTATTATTATTGTCAAAAGCCTTACCGAAATCCAAGTGCACCATGTCTAGTGCTCTCCCTTGATCCAATTCTGGTCACCAAATCAAAGAAATTAATCAGATTTATCTGATAAGCTTTACCTCTAGTAAAACCATGCTGCCTCAGATCATGCACTCCATTGGATTCCAGAAACTGCAGTATCCTCTGTTTTAGCATTTCATTAATCTGCTCATCAGAGGTCAGACTAACTAACCTGTAGTCCCCAGCCTCCTGCTTAGTGCCACTTAAGAATAGGAACCACTTCTGCCCTTCCCCAATCCTCTGGAACTACACCTATCTCTAAAGAAGCATTGAAAAGGTCAGCCAGCAGAGCTGCCAGGCTTCTCTAAGTTCCCTCAATACCATTGGATGTATCCCATCCTGCACCATCAACTTTTATACTTGAAGTTTAATTAGCTCCTCACAAACACACTGTTCTGAAAATCTATTGAGGTTTACCTCACTGCCAGTCTTATTTATAATGATGTAAGAGAACCACACTTGCTTGAGCCACACTGGAGTAATAAGGATAAGATGTGCCCAGTCTGAGTTACTAAATGCAAAGGAGGAAAGACATCAGGAAAGCATCCAGAATGGATCTGACCTTGCTTAGAAGAATAGAGCACATGTTTTTTTTTTTAGTTTCCTGTTGTCCTCTGACAAACAAATAAATTGACGGATGACCCCAGAGTTTGAAAATCCTGTCACATGGTGGTCTAGGAACCACAGTGGTCTGAGGCAACCCACCAGCATGTTGGAGTTCCAGGGAAGATAAGTTGCTTGAAGAAAGGCTCCGATAGCCCACTCCCAGATCCTCAGATTCCTAGCAAAGGGCTCAAGACCTTGTGGCCCCTTGTTTGTTCATGTACATCATCACTATTTGGTTGTCAATTTGGATCAGAATTCTCTTCCCCCAAAGGATATATGAGAAAATTCTCAGTGCATGTCCGATATCTCATAGCTTCAAGGGGTTGATCTGAAACAGAGGTTCTGCTGCTGACCAGATACAGCCTCTGAGTTTGGAAGCAGACAGTTTATGCACCCCACACCCTGGTGGCCATATCTGTTTATAGCATTATTTGATGAGGCAGAATTTGAAGGGAGCGCCTAAACTCCAGGACCTTTGCATCTACCCACCAAAGGAGAGATGTTTTCATTTCTGTGATCACCTTCACAGGATGCAACAAAAGCTGAAGTTTTTCCCACTAGGCACAGAGGCCCCATTGGAGAATTCTCATGTTGAGGTGGGTCATGTGGACTACATACACTTTTGCCATCATATGTTAGAGGACAACCAGGACTTTTTGGGCTATGACCTGATCCTGCTGTAGTAGGTGCTAGATCAAGGTTTGAATACAAAATTCTTGTTCCGATGGGAGGAATGCTCTCTCTTCCATTGAGTCTAGCCATGCCCCAATGAACCTGATTCGCTGGGAAGAAAAAAAGGTTCGCCTTGGCAAAATTGATTATGAACTCTAGCAACTAAAGGAGCTGGATCATCTTCTGCAGGAAATCTAATACCCCTGCTTGGGAAGGTCCTGTCACTAGGTATGGAAAGAAATAAATCACCTGGCAATAAAGGTCTGCCACCACTACTGCTAGGCATTTCATGAAGAACTTCAGGCCCACAAAGCCCCCAAAGCTTGCATTGATAGTGAGAGGAGTCTACCAAAAATTTCAGGTATTTCCAATGAGACGGAGGGATAGGTAGGCATTTGAGCATATGCAGCTTGCAGATCCAGGGCACAAATCCATTTGAACGAAGGGTAGGAAGGTGTGGAGGGAGTTTCTTTTGAATTTCTCCCATAACAGGCTCTTGTTCAGTCTTCATAAATCCAGATGGTTCTCAGTCCCCCTGATTTCTTGGGGATAAGGAAGTATTGGTAGTAGAATCCCTAGGCCAAGGTCTTTGTGAGGAACAAGTTATATCGCCTGCTGAGAAGAGACCACCTTGAGATGGAACTGGGTTGAGTAAGATGGATCCGAGCTGAAGGCTAAACATTGGTACAGCTCTGTAGGCCATGAGAAGCACAAACGGTAACCAGATTCCATAATTTTGAGGACCCAACAGTCCTAGGTGATTTTCTGCCACTCTTCAAGGAACATGTGAATCCTCCCCCCCTACCAAAAAGGAGGGTTAAAAACTAGGGCCAGGTTTAGGCTGGGCCTGTTGCTGCGCCTTTGGCTAATATTGCTCACACAGACATCCACATGCCGGAAGCTGCTGTTGCGGTAGGCAGTGTGCCTTACCATTGAAATTGGTGGAAAGGGCATCAGGAAGAAGGTGCTCTTAAAAGCAAAGTAAGGATGCCTAGAGGACGAGGGCTGTTCAGCTCCCATTGATATGGATTGGCTGCATGTGGCTCCTTAATCTGGGCTACTGTTTTCCTGAACTTGTCTTCAAAGAGATTGTCCCCAGAAGACGGGACATCAGCCAACTTGCTATGAACAAGCTGACATACTCCAATGGTTGCCACAGAAAAGTTTTACCTTTCCTAATTCCTCTCTCTCTTTTTTGAGATGTGACAACCAGAATTACAGAAAATACTCAAGATGTAGTCTCACTATAAAACACAGAGACATGATATTGTTTTATTCTCCATTCCTTTCCTAATAATAGCTAGCATTCCATTTATTTATTTATTTATTTATTTAACAGTTTTTATATACCGACCTTCATAGTGAATAACCATATCGGATCGGTTTACATTTAACAAGGGTATAAAAGGAGTAACAAATTCAAATGAGCGAAAGATAAACAATAGGTAGGAATAAGTCAAAGTTACAATCAACAGGGAGAGAGAACTTGGAAGCTTGCAAGCAAGCTGGAAGGAAGGTAAGGCCGGAGATAAACCAGTGATAACATAAGCGTAAGGTTACGAGCTTAGAGGTGCTTTAACCTGGGAGAGTCATTTGCTTTCTTGGCCGCCACTGCACACCGAGCGGACAATTGCGCTTTCCTGGGTGGTAACTCCCAACGTAAAATCTTGCACTGGGGTAGTTATAATTTGAGTTTTCTTCCCGACATGTATCACTTTGCAATTGACTACATTAAATGTTATCTGCCATTTGCATGCCCAGTCTCCCAGTCTTGCAAGGTCCTTTTGGAATTTCTTACAATCCTCTTGTGATTTAACTGAATAATTTTGTATCAGCAGCAAAACTGATCACTTCACTCACTGTAACCATTTCTAGGTCATTTATGAATGTTAAAAAGCAGTGATCCCAGTACAGATTCCGGAGGCAGTCTAATATTCTTTCTCCATTGAGAAAATTGACCATTTAGCCCTACTCTCCGTTTTCTATCTTTTAACCAGATCACAATCCACAACAGAACTGCCTCCTATCCCATAGATTTTTAATTGCTACAAGAGTGTCATATGGTACTTTGTTAAACATTTTTGAAAATCCAAATACATCAACTGGCTCATCTTTATCCATGTTTATTCTTGTCTTCAAAAAAACGTAGGAGATTGGTGAAGCAAGACTTCTCTTGGCTAAATCCATGTTGGCTTTGTCCCATTAAACTATGCCTATCTATGTATGTTCAATAATTTTGTTCTTTAGAATAGTTGCCACCATTTTGCTTTGCACTGATGTCAGGCTCACCAGTTTGTAGTTTCCTGGATTACCCCCGGAACCCTTGTTAAAATTGGAGTTACACTGGCCACCCCTCCAAACGTCAGGTACTGTAGCTATTTTAAGATCGTTTAAGGCACTAATATATAAAAAATATTTAAGCAACAAAATTGCAGAGCTTACAAGGTAAGACTGTGTCACTATGGATTAATGTGGAAAGAGGAATCATCATCATAACTTCCATACTGGGTCAAACCGAAGGTCCATTAAGCCCAGTATCTTACTTCCAACAGTGATCAATCTGGGTAATAAATACTTGGCAGAATCCCAAACAGTAGATAGATCTCATGCTAATACCTAGGGGTTAAGTAGTATCTTTTCCCAAGTTTATCTGGTTAATAGTTTATGAACGTCGCCAAGAACTTGTTCATATTTTTTTAAACCCAGCTATGTACAGTTGCCTTTACTCATCCTTCAGTAATGAATTCCAGAGCACAATTGTACATTGAATGAAAAATAATTTTCTCCGATTTGTTTTACTAACTTCATGGAGAATCCCCTAGTTTTTGTATTGTTTAAAAGAGAGTAAATAACCAATTCACATTTACTCGTTCTATTCCACTCATGATTTTATACACCTCTATCATATTCCCCCCTCATATGTCTCTTCTCCAGTCTGAACAGCCCTAACCTTTTTAGTCTTTCCTCACAGGGGAGCCATTCTATCCCCTTTATCATTTTGGTCACCCTTCTCTGTACCTTTTCCAATTTAGCTATATCTTTTTTGAGATGTGGAGACCATAAATGCAGACAGGACTCTAGAAAAAATCTCAACACGGAGTGATACAGAGATATTATGACATCGTTATATTCTCATTCCTTTAAGAATTCCCAAAATTACATCTTCTTTTCTGACCACTGCCACACACTGAGCCAATGACTCCCAGATCCTCTTCCTGGGTTGTAACTCCTAATATGGAATTTAACATCATGTAACAGTCTGGGCTCTTTTCCCTATGTGTATCACTCTGCACTTGTTGACATTAAACTTCATCTGCCATCTGAATACTCAATCTCCCAGTCTCACAAGGTCTTCCTGCAATTTGTCACAATCTATTTGTGATTTCACTACTTGGAATATTTTTGTGTTATCTGCAAATCTGATCACTTCACTCGTCATTCCCTTTCCCGGGTCATTTATAAATATATTATAAAGCACCAGTACCAGTAGAGATCCCTGAGGTACTCCACTAGTTTACCTTTCTTCACTGAAAAAGCTGGCCATGTATTTCTACTCTGTTTCCTATCTTTTAACCAGTTTGCAATCCACAAGACGACATTACCTCCTAATTCCATTAATTTTTTTCTTCAGGGATCTCTCACAGGGAACTTTGTCAAATACCTTCTGAAAATCCAAATACACTCGATCCACATATTTATGAATCCCTTAAAAAAAAAAAAGGGTAGGAGATTGGCGAGGCAAGACTTCCAATTAAACCATGCCTTTCTATATGCTCTGTGATTTTATTCTTTATAGTAGTTTCAACCATTTTTCCTAGAATATCTATTTATATTGGTGTAACATACAGACCTCCATCATACAGATATTCACAAAATTGCTGTGGAAAGGGAGGTGCTTTTGCTAGGGGGATTTCAATCTGCCCAATGTTGCTTTGGGCCATCCTGGCTGCGGTGTCTTCTAGAAGCAGGGACATCCTGGAATCTCTGCAAGGACAATTGTTCTGTCCAACTGGTTGTAGTGGATGATCATCTGGAATCCAGTGATCACCGGATGGTGTGGCTCATTATTGGAGTGCAAGAGATAAAGATTCAAAGATGAAGGTCCTAGACTTCAGGAAAGCTAACTTTCTTAAAATGGAGGCGTAACTCAAGTTGTTAGCTGAATGGAAAATCCAGGGGAAGTAAAGGGAGATATTATAAGGGTAACTAGCCTTTTTGTTAGGAAAGTAAATAAAGGAGAGGGAAAAAAAGAGGCCACTGAGGTTTTCAAAGTCTTAAAACCCATAGCTCTGACTTACCTAGTGTGTCTTTCAGATTCTTAACAAGAGATCCTTTCTTCAAGCTGTTCTTTCGCTCCACATAATTTGAGGGCACGTATCCAGTTTTGTTGGAAGTGTTTCTTACCCTCCACCATGTTTTTGAATCATCCAGTAGCCACAGACGCTCGTTTTTTTTTATGTCAAGTTCTTGGTCTTGCTGTGCCGTGTAATCCCACTTTGCTATAACAATGACCTCTTCTGTCATCTTTCATGGACTCTCTCTGCCAACAAAAACATTGAAAAGTTCATAATTTTTTTTAACCTGTCTTAATGATAATGCAGCCAGATATTAAGATATATTCTTTTTATCATGCAAAATTCTCAGCATGTTTCCATATTTGCACAATTACTTGAGACTGAATTATTGGGGTGTTCTCTACTATCTGTGGAAGCTTCGAGTATATTAAGTACTTCCCATTTCCATATACAGTAAAGTTACTGGAACATCTCCTTTCTCTATCATCAAGAAAGGACATGAAAGCAACAAGATGCTGGAGGAAGAGCCAAAGGGCTAAGCCACAGAACTGATACAGTTGTCTCATTTTAAACAAAATAAGAGTTGAGTCTAGAATATTTCTTCTGCTGTTGGAATCAACAGAACCCAAAAGAATTATGGATGTCACAAATGTATACACTGCATATGAACAAATCATGAAAACTCCAAGGATAAAATTCTTCTAGTGCACGGCACTATTTTTAGCTGGATTTTTTCAGATCGTAGCATGAGGATTTTTCTATTAATAGCTATGAGTCTAGGATTTACTAAATTATAGAACATTTATTCAGCAATGAACGCAAGTTAAAAACGTGTTTACAGAGTACTATGTTTGTGAACAAGGTTTGCAAGTAATTAGCAAAATGCTTCTCACTCTGAAGTGGCATGAAATTTGTGACAGCATATGATAATTTTTCAGGCTTGTTAGACCCTTACCATAAGCCTGTAATCTGCATTACGCCATCAAAAGACACAAATTTGATAAGACCACCGATTCCAGCAGTCAAAATAATTGCTAAAAAGTTAAAGACTAATAAGGAACAGTGTTTTGCATGTTTCTGCAGATGGATTAGAAAATATATACAAATTAATCTGTAATTAACAGAAAATCCATTATAGCCACTACACTGCATTACTGCAGTAAACAAGCAAGTCTACTACAATATACAACAGCTTCCACTACGATCCAAGGCGAGCTACAAGAGACTACTACAACAAAGAATAGAAATTCATGTGCAATGGGCCCTCGCCTTCCCCGAATTCAGCACCAGCAAAGGCTCATCCTGGTGCAAAAATGTTGCTAATGTCTACCTTCAAAGGATCAGCATAAAAAGTTGGGAGTCACTGAAGACACATAGTGCTCAAGCATCGGTCAGAACATGTTCTTAGATATACCATCGTCCAATTTACTTTGTTTGGATTTAAAGCTCACGTAATTCAAAAATAACTACTGCTCCAGGCAGATAACAATAGCCAGAAGGCACATCCATAAAGTAAAATATAACTAGAACAAATACTGCATAAAATAATCAGCATAATTAAACTGAAAAAGAAAACAAATCTTTAACAAAGCATACGAAAATAAAACAAGAAAGTACAATACATTTTGGGGTAGGTAGCTCAAAGCACGAGTCCTATGGTGGTTGCCTCAATTCACCCTATCCTGTTTTGGTATGTTAAATGGTTATCTTCCTGCAATCCACTGATCTTATTCAAGAAAGGTCAATTATAAATGGAAAATAAATAATATTCTGCGATCATGCCACTCATGGGGCTTAGTATTCTATTCTCACATGCGTCTCACGTTTCTCAGGATAGACAAAGCAGCTTACAGTCATAGAAATATAAAACAAAATAAATCATCAAATTAAAAAATACAATAAAATATCTCCTTATTTTAATTTCAGCCTTCTTCTCTCTCACACAAAGAAGGGAAGGAAAAAGGGAAAACACTCATCCATTCCTAAAACCTTACAAAATATAAAATGTTGTTTACATAATTGAAATCAATAACTCTCCAAACCTGCTCAATCACTCTTTGGAGGGGGAAGACAGATTTATCATCTTGGAAAAAAGATTGAGGGAAGGACATGATACAGGTTTGCAAAATTATGAATGGAAAACAAAAAACAAAAAAAAAAAACCAAAAGCCTTAAGCAAGGACTAGAGGGCATCCAATGAAATTGTATGCAAATGATTTCAAGATAGTGGATAGTTAAACTGTGGAAATAGCTGCCACCAAATGTAGTCCTAATAAACAGCGCAGCAGGGTTCAAGAGATGTTTGGATCCATTGCTGGAAGACAAGGACAATGAATATCAGAGATTGGGTGGAGGCCAAATGGCTTCACACTTTTATGGATCAAGGAGCAATTAGATAAGCTCTGGATTATCTGGTGACTTTGGTGCCACTGACAGAAACAGGATGTTGGGCTATAGATGACCATTGATGCAACCCAGCGTGGCCATTCTTAAGTTCTTTTTACCCCAAGTTAATTGATGACCCAACAGGAGGAGTAAAAGCTCCTCCTGTTGGGCCTCCATCCCAGAGTGTTGGAGCAGGCCAAGACAACAGGGATCACCGACAGCAAATGCCAAACAATAGCAGCAGGATGGCTTTTGGCCCAGAGATGTTTCATGACATCACAGAAGTGGGTGGAGACTGCCAAACCAAGGTTCCAGGCCTAGAGAAGGCATCCCAGAGTTCAGACCAGGCCAAGATTACCATCAGTGGTCCCCATTGTTAAGACCTTTGCTACTCTGCTACTCTGTAACCAAGTCATGTTGTACAGCGTCTTTTCAATTAATGAGCAATGAGAAAGTCATTTCTGTGCCATGGAGGGTGCAGCCTCAAAATGATTATCCTGAGCCCCAAATTCCATGCTTTCTGATAGTGTCTCTCCCTCTTGTCCCTACAGCCACTGGGCAGCACTGTGGAAGACAGGATGGGAAGGGTATGAGCAGGAAATTCAGTGACTGAATAGCAGAAAACAGCCCCTGCTCCAGTATCTTTCTTCCTGATCATTCCTACCAGCTGCCTAGAGCAAGGCTGGAGGAAGCACTAGGTGGACTAGGCGACCGCCTAGGGCGCCACTGATCGGGGGGGGGGGGGGGGGCAGGGGCAGAGTTGGCATGATCTCTCCTCTTCCTGCCAATGCGGCTGGAAGAGAAAGCACCAGAGTGCGGTCCCATGATGATGATGAAATACTTAATTGGCATCTCAGAGACATGATGGAAGGATAACTAAGGAGAGAGAGTGCTATAACAGGGTACAAATTATATCACAATGATAAAGAGCAGCAACTTGGTGGGGGGGTGGGGGGGGGAGGTGCTTTACGCCCGGACTGGTATAGAGTACAACAGGATAAAGATCCTGAAAAAGATAATGCACAACAGAATCTTTATGGATAAAAATCCCATGTATTGGGGAAGAGTATAGTGACAGGAGTATACTACCGTCTACCTGGCCAAAATAAGATGGACAATGAAATGCTAAGAGAAATTAGGGAAGCTAACGAAATTTGTAGTGCAGTAATAACGGGAAATGTCCATTTCCCCAATATTGACTGGACATGCTAGAGAGATAAAGCTCCTGGATGGAATAAATGATAGCTTTAGGAAGCAATTGGTTCAAGAACCGATAAAGGAAACTATTTTAGATTTCATTCTTAGTAGAGTACATGATTTGCTGAGAGGTAATGGTGGTGGAGCCGCTTGGCAATAGTGATCATAACGATCAAATCTGAATTAATGACTGGTAGGATGACAATAAGTAAATCCACGGCTCTAGCACTAAACTTTCAAAAGGGAAACTGATAGAATGAGAAAAAGTTAGAAAAAAAACCTGAAAGGTGTAGCAACAAAGGTTAGGAGTGTACAACAGGTGTGGACATTGTTAAAAAATACCATCTTAGAAGCACAATCCAGATGTATTCTATGCATTAAAAAAAGTGGAAGGAAGACCAAACTATTGTCAGTATAGTTAAAAGGTGAGAGAGGCAGGCTATTTTAGCCAAAAGATCTTCCTTTAAAAATTGGATGAAGGATTTATTTGAAGAAAATAGGGGGAAAAAAAAAAGCATAATCATTGACAAGTTAAATGTAAAACATTGATAAGACAGGCGAAGAGAGAATTTCAATAGAAGTTGGCCACAGGCAAGATGGCAACGTGAGACTGGGTTTAAGACACTGTTCTGAGTTTCCTTGTTACTTTCCTATTGCCTGAAAGTTATGCCTTCAAAAAGGAAGAGGGAAAGTTCAGGTTTTCCCTGTGGATGGACTCCTCCCTGGGCAGCAGTTTATTCCAACTTTCTTACCCAATTTGGCAGTGCAATCAGGGACAGCTCCTTTGCGGCTTCTGGCGAGGGAGCGCTTGAGCTGCTTGGAGAGGTTTCCTTCAGTCCCCCAGTTCATCGACTCCTGCTGAATGGGAGGTCTACCCCTGCACCTTTGGATGACGTCCTTTCTGTGCCAGCGAAGGGGGGGGGGAGGGGAGGAAGAACAGGTTCTCTATTTGTTGCAGGCATCACCTTTCCTGCCTGAAGATGCCTAAGACCTCAGTTTTGCAACCTGCTTGGCTTCTTCCTCTCCCCACAATGATTGGGGAGGGATGACTGAATCACTGGTTTTGGCAGCTTCTGGTGTTGCAGGCTTGACCCTTCATAAGTCCCCAGGTATGTCCTTCCTTTTTGCCAGCTAAGCTGGCGGATGTTACTCTGGATGCTATATGGGCCCTGACAGCAGGCTTTGATAATTTCTTGAAGCTCTGGAATATGAAGATAGACTCCCTATCATCTAATGTGGACAATATGGGGAAAAGCTAAGATTCTAAACTTAGGAAAATTAATTCCAAGATTTTGGATGCCGAGACTGCTATTGGGAATATCCAGACCTTTAATGCTATGGTGATGAAGGATCGGATCTATCCTTCTGGTAGAATTGAATATCTTGAGAATTATATCAGGCATTTGAATTTACGTTTCTTGAATTTCCCTAGATTGGTGGGTGAGAAGCCATAATCACACCTTGAGGAAATATTTTCAAGAGATTCTTCACTATGATTCAGAAAAAGTTCCCTCTATTAATAAAGCTTATTTCTTTCAACTACTAATAGAGCAAATTCTGAACAGTCACAGCCAGCTCAAATACCTAATCTTATTGAAAACTTGACTGATTTTTTTGAAAATTCAGGTGCTGAGATTATTAATCTCTCCCCGTTGATAGTTTCCTTTGTATCTGAACAAGATCTGAGTGACATGATGAAAAGATATTTTCGAAATATTTCCTGGACAGAGATACGTATTTTTCCTGAATTTGCTCATTCCATGCAGGAGAGGAGGAAAGATTTTCTTGCTCTTAGGTCTCAGGCCATTTCCTTAGGGTGTTCCTTTGACCTTACATATCCCTGCAAGTGTGTTATTAGATATTGAATTTTTTTTTTTTTTTACCTGAGCAACTTAAGCCTTTCATTAATTCCAAGAAGTAATTTAAATTCTTCTCCTGGATCCCAGTAGATCCAGTTTGATGATCTATAACATGTATCTCTAGTTGAATTTCAAGTTAAGCTAGTTTCTTATGTCTTTCTTGTTTATCTCCTAATTTTTCTGCCCTTGCTGCATGTTGGTGTTTTTGGGGGAAGTATGATTGTGTTTGTTTCTTAATATGTATTTTGTTTTTTCTTTTTTGTATTTCATTATCATTTATCTCTTTTCTGTAAGTAAGGTGTATTCATTTCTTTAATTTGTAAATCCATTAAAATAAAAAATAAAAAAGTTGGCCATAGACAAAAAACCTCCAAAATATATCCGAAGCAGGAAGCCTGCGAAGAAATCGGTTGGACTGTTAGATGATTGAGAGGTTAAAGGGGGCACTTAGGGAAGAGAAGACCATAATAGAAAGACTACATTAATTCTTTGATTCGGTGATCACTGATGAGAATGCTGGGGAGTGACGCATTCCAGAGACAGTTTTCAAGGGTGAATATTCAGATGAACTGAACCAAGCCATGGTGAACCTGGAAGATGTAGTAGGCCAGATTGACAAAGAGTAGCAAGTCACCTGGACCAGATGGTATACACCTCAGGGTTCTGAAAAAACAAAAAAAAAACCAACTTAAAAATGAAATTTCAGAACTACTGCAAGTAATTTGTAACCTATCATTAAAATCATCCATTGTATCTGAAGACTAGAAAATGGCCAATATAACCCAATATTTATAAAGGGCTCCAGAAGTGATCCAAGAAACTATAGACTGGTGGAACTTGACTTCAGTGCCAGGAAAAATTGTAGAAACTATTATAAAAAATAAAATCACGAACATATAGACATAGTTTAATGAGAGACAGCCAGCATGGATTTACCCAAGGGAAATCTTGCCTCACAAATCTGTTACTTTTTTTTTTGAAGGGTGTGAACAAACATATGAATAAAGATGAACTAGTAGATATGGTGTATTTGGATTTTCGGAAGGCATTTGACAAATTCCCTCATGATAAGCTTCTAAGAAAACTAAAAAGTCATAGAAAAGGAGGCAATGTCCTTTTGAGGATTGCAAACTACTTAAAACACAGAAAACAGTGGAGGATAAAATGGTCTGTTTTAACAGTGGGAAGGTAAATAATGGAGTGTTTCAGGGATCTGTACTTGGACTGGTGATTTTTAATATGTTTATAAATGATCTGGAAAGGGGTACGACGAGTGAGGTGATCAAATTTGCAGATGACACAAAATTATTCAGAGTAGTTAAATCACAAGTGGGCTGTGATAAATTGGAGGCCCTTGCAAGACTGGAAGATTGGGTGTCCATATTGCTTTTGAAATATAATGTGGACAAGTGTAAAGTGATGCTTATAGTGAAAAATAACCCATGCTGTCTTTATACAATGTTAGGTTACATATTAGGTGTTACCACCCAGGAAAAAGATCTGGGTGTCATAGCTGATGTTACATTGAAAGTTCAGTGTGCTGTGGCAGTCAAAAAAGCAAACAATGTTAGGAATTATTAGGAAGGGAATGGCAAATAAAACAGGGAATGTCATAATTTATTTATTTTATTTATTTAAACAGCTTTTCTATACCAACATTAAAATACACATCATATCTGTTTACATTTTAACGTAAAAAAGATGGAAAATTACAATAAACAGGGAAAGGGGGAATGGGGCAACTGATAAATACAAAAAGAAGCACAGAGGCGAAATTTAGCTAAATGAAAAATGAAAACTAAAGAGAATACAGTATGCAAAATGTATCTGTATTGCTCTATGACGATACAGATTCGCTCTATGACGAGACCGCATTTTGAATACTGTGTACAATTCTGGTCGCATCTCAAAAAAGATATAGTTGCGCTGGAGAAAGTACGGAGTAGGGCGGCCAAAATGATAAAGGTGATGGAACAGCTCCCCTATGAGGAAAGACTAAAGAGGTTAGGACTGTTCAGCTTTGAGAAAAGATGATTGAGGAGGGATACGACAGAGGTCTACAAAATAATGAATGGACCTGAACAGGTAAATATGAATTGGTTATTTACTCTTTTGGATAATACAAGGACTAGGGGGCACTCCATGCAGTTAGCAAGTAGCACATTTAAAACAAATTGGAGAAAATTTTCACTCCATGCACAATTAAGCTCTGGAATTCATTGCCAGATGATGTGGTTAAGGCAGTTAGTGAGGCTGGGGTAGTCCTGGGGGAAAGCACAGAATTTGTGCAGAATTCCCCCCCCCCTGCGCACAGGAGACCCCGGCGTGCTGCAAATGGTGCGCATGAAGATGAAGGCCCCGGTGAGAGTGAATGTGTGTATGTGATAGGAAAGGGAGTGAGAAAGGGGAAGGCAGGGTGAGAGAGCGGGGGGGGGGCGTGAAAGAGCAAGGGGGTGAGCAGGAGGGTGAGAGAGAGCGGGGGGGATACTTGAACGTGGGTGCCAGAGAGGGAGCCTATATGAGGAGATTGTGAAAGAGAGTGTATGTGGGTGAGAGATTGGGAGCTGGTGTGTATGAAAAAGGGAGTGTGTGTATGCGAGGGTGTTAGCCTGTGTGAAGGGATTGTAAATGTGTGAGAGAGAGCCTGCGGGAAGGGGTGTGTGAGAGACATAGGTAGCCTGTGTGAGGATATATGTCTGTGAGAGAGAAAGGGAGCTGGTGTGGATGTGTTTGCAAGAGAGAGGGACCTGTATGAGGGGATGTGTGTGTGTGAGCGAGAGAGTGAGGGAGCCTATATGAGGGGATGTGTGTATGTGCATGAGAGAGGGAGGGGCAGTACTGAGAACGGGGTCAAACTCTGGGACTGGCGATAGAGTGGAAGGGGTTGAGCCTAGAAGGTGGAGGGAAGAGATACTGGCAGGTGGAGGAGTTGGGGCCTGAGAGGGTAAAGTGGCCAGAGGAGTAGGGAGAGTGAGTGGAAGGGACACAGTGATTTTCTAGGGAAATTCTACTCAAAATATTTAAAATTCTGCATCTAATTAATAATTTTCTGTATTAATTTAAAATGTAATTACTTAAAAGACTGTCATGTAAATTGTGTTATTTTGACTAATATAAAGTTTGCAGAATTCTTTTGCGCAGAATTCCCCCAGGAGTAGGCTGGGGTTAAAAGTCTGGATAAGTTCCTGGAGGAAAAGACCATAAATTGCTGTTAATCAACAGGGAATAGCCACTGCATGTTGCCAGCTTTAGTAGCTTGGGATCTATTTAATGTCCAAATGCTTGTCAGGTAGGTGTGACTTGGATTGGCCACTGTTGGAAACAGGATATTGGGCTTGATGAACCATGTGTCTCACCCAGTATGGAATATCTTGTGTTCTTATATCTTTTTTGCTTCCTGGCAAAGAGTCCATGAACCTGTGCCCCCTTGCTTGCTCACAAAGATGGCAACCTGGTTGTCGGTTTGAATAAGAATGCTCTTCCCCTGGAGAAAGCGATGAATTTTGTTAAGAGTGCATCTCATCACTCTCAACTCTAGATTGACTATGAATTGATTTTCTATGAATGACCATATTCCTCAAGTTTAAAAGGTCTCTGAGTGGGTCCGCCAACCTTGTATGGAGGTATCCATTGCCAACATAACTTGGAGAGGAAGTAAACGGAGAATAGATCCCTTCTGAAGGGTGCAGGGATCTAGCCACCAGCATAGATCCTGGTTTATTTCCTCTGAAATGCTCACTTCCATTGCCAGGGATTGAATTAACTGCTCCCGGTGGGAATAGTGACTACTTCAAGAGTTGTATGTGTAGATGGGCTAGGTGAAACTACGTGAATGGCAGCCACCATGTGGCCCAGAATGATTAGAACTTCTCTGGCCGCTGACCGATTCAAATTCAACAGTTTGGATATCAGGGATTTGAGTGAATTTGCCCAATTTGACAGGAAAAAAGCTCTCTCCTGTTAAGAACATATCCACACTCTAATGAATTTGATTTTCTGGGAGGGACTCAATTGATTTTTCAAAATCACTAGGAATTCTAGTTGTTATAGCAGTTGTATTGAATTTTGCAGGAATGTTAGCACACCTTTGGAGTTTGTGGTCACAAGCCAGTCATCCAGATAAAGGGGAAGACTTGGACGTCCTGACATTGCAGATACACTGCTACTACAGCCAGGCACATGCAGACCAATGCAATATCGGCGTGTTGGGAGAGCACCCGCTCTCCCAACACGCGCCGACTGACCTCTCTGGGGCGCCTGATTTAATATTTAAATCGGGTGCTGTGGTAAAATGGAGGCACTAGGGGAAATTGTGCACCCTAGCACCTCCTTGGCAGCGGGTGCCCAGGAGAGGTCAGAGTCAGCCGGTTAGGAAAACAGACGCTCGATTTTAGAGCGCCCCTTTTCCTAACCTGACTACGGCACTTTTTATTTATTTATTTTTTTTAATTGTTGCCCTTTTTGTTCCTCCGACTTAATATCGCCAGATATTAAGTCGGAGGAAGTACATAAAAGCAGTATTTTCTTCTTTTCTCTACACTTTTTGGGCTGCTCAGAAATTAATGCCTACCAGGCAGGCGTTCATTTCTGAGAGTAAAAATAGCTAATAGCCTCATCAACATGCATTTGCATGTATTGAGCGCTATTAGTTTTGCGGGGGGAGGGAGGGAAGGGGGGTTGGATGCATGTTCTGGATGGACTAATCCCCTTATAGAATAAGGGGTTATAGACGCACATCCAAAACCCGCATCCAATAACGGGTTAAACAGTGCGCTCGGCTGAGTGTACTGTATTGCATCAGCCTGCTGGTGAAAATCACTGTGTATAGGAGCCACATAGTTGATGTTCCTTACTGGTAAACTAAAAAAAAAAAAAAAAAGGCTATTGTACCATCAGCTCCTAGAACTCAGTCCTTGATGTTTCAGCCCCTAGTGAAAGTGATCAAAGGTTTAGAAGCAAAAAAATTCATGTGTTGACAACACATGCCAATACTTATGTATAATGTATGCAATTTCAGCCCATCTGTTAGAATGGCTAAGTATGTGCACAAATTAAGAAGTTCTGACTGGTTGCTTATACTGTAACAGCAAATCCCAGTTCAAGTACAAAGCTCGACGATAAACTGTCTTCAAAATTGAGTAAGGATAACCATATGCCATGAAACATCTGAAAAGATCATGAACCTGAAGCTTAAATTCTTGCAACGAGGAAGGCACTTTCACTAGGGGCCGAAACAATAGGAAACATCAACCAATTGGCTCCAATACATACTGTGCTATTTCCTTGAATGGATTGTTTTGGCAACATCCTGGTACTGGAAAACTGTATAAATCCAGGAGACATTAAGAATTGTGATTCCACATTTGTGGCGTGTTATACAATGTGTATGCTCCCCTTGATTTATGAGGGAAGAACTAAGGGAGATCATAGAAACATAGAAATGATGGCAGAAGAAGACCAAATGGCCCATCCAGTATGATTCATTTAGCTGAAATAAAATCTGTTCGAACACTTTGTAAACTCCAAAATGAAGAAACAGTCTGTGAAATGCTATCTGAAATTAATAAAAAGCAAAGAGACATTTAACAAACACAATAATGGGAGATTTCAATTACCTCAGTACTGATTGAGTCAGAGTCTCATTGGGACTCCCTAGAGGTTAAGTTTCTAGATGCCATAAGTGATTGCTTCATAACACATTTGGTCCTAGACCCAATGAGAGGGGCAGTTACTTTAGATCTAGTCCTTGGTGGAACATACAATTTTGGAGCAAGTGGTTATTGTGGTTGGGCAGTTACGCAATAGCGATCACAATGCAGTCAAATGTAACTCATTTACTGGGGGGAGGACATCAAGTAAAACTACTACAGTAACAAATAACTTTTAAAAAGGGGACCATAATAGAAAGAAGCGGTTACAAAGATTAAAAGTTTGCATGAGGTGTGGACATTTTGGAAGCCCTAATAAAAAGTATTCCATGTGTAATCCTTTCCCAGGGGAATATGTACAATTCATTATACGTGGCAAACTTCTCAGTCTCTTGCCCCACACCCTTTTCCCAAGGGGTGGGTCCTTTCTGTAGGGCGAAGGAAAACCTTCTCTGCCCAGGCAGGGTTGTGAAGCATTACATAGGTGTGGGTTATCATTGCTTTTTGGGACAGGTACTCTTACAATCCAGGCAGGACTCTTCGGATGGGTGTTAAAATTGAAGTTTACTTTGAGCTCAAAATAATCAAGAGGTGCAACAAATGAAATGTCCAGTTATATCCAGGATTTAACTGATCTCTCTGTGGATATGTCCCTGCAGGCAGGGCTTGAAACTGGCTTATCCTCCATGATAGGGAATGTGTCCCAAGTGGGCTGGGGTGTCCTAACTGTGTCAGATACCCTACACCCAGTACCCGAGGTCCACAAAGAATCCTGTACTCCAACCTGGTACTGTCCTATGTCTCAGGGATGGAAACTCCGTTGGGGGTCTCCAGATGACCTCTTTTCTCCCTTGGACTCTTCTTCACAAAACAGATGCAGCCCCTCTTGGAGGAAAGGCCAGCCCTTGAAAGCAAGCCTTCCAGCTTGGGGCAAGAAAGAGGGGCAGAAAATAGCTTTCTTCCCTCTTGGTTGTAAAAACTCGGTCTATTATTAAAATACTTTTCCACTGTCTGTACGGTCACTGCAACCTCATCTTAGACTTGGCAAAGAGGCAGAGGATTCTGCCTGGCAGAAGATTCTGCCTGGCAGAAGGCTCAGGGCAAAACTGTGGAAAAAGAAACTTCAGAAAAACTGCAAAAATCCTTCTGCTTCCCTCCAGTCCACTTCTGGGGACCTGGCCGGGCAATATCTCTCCCAACTCTGTGCTAAGCTGTGGGCCTAAGTTGGAGAGCATACTGAAAACGCCCCTCCTCAAAATCAAATCTACACTGCCACACTAACTAGGGCTAATCCCTCCCTTTTGAACTAGGAGATCAGTCACAGGTTGCCTCTGGGGGAGGGCTTATGCAGGAATGATGTCCCCACCTAAGCTGATATAAATCCTAGGTTTTAGGAGCTAGGGTCATGTAGTGGCTGACCAGTGGGTCTGCCACACACGCATTAAAAAAAGGTCAAACGACTGCCAGTATGGTTTAATGGTAAGGTAAGAGGCAGCTAAAGTTAAAATGGCATCGTTCAAAAATGGAAAGCAGACCAAAAGATAGACAAAAAGCATAAGCCATGGCAAATGAGATGTAAAAGGCCAAGAGAAAATTTGAGAAGCTTGCCATAGAAGCAAAAATTAAAAACAAAAAAAACTCCTTTTCAAACATTTGAAGCAAAAAGCCTGTGAATGAATCATCTGGGCTGTTAAGCTCTTTGAGAGGCAAAAGGGAGGATGAGGAAATAGCAGAAAAATTGAATGAATTCTTTGCCTCTGTCTTTACAGAGACATTCGCACACCTAAAATATTTTTTAATAGTGGCCATTGAGCAACTAAAAACAAACTACTGTGATAATGGAGGACACAACTGATCAGACTGAAATGGATGGCATCCACCCCGGAGTTCTAAAAGAACTAACGGGCTGATACAGTAAAAAAACACGGGAGAGCGGGCAAGCGCCCGCTCTCCCGCGTTTTTGGTGGAGGTCCTGTGCTCCCGCTCTCCAGCGCGCGCACAGGACACTCTCCTGTGCACGCGACACAGTAAATACATTTATTTAAATTAGGCCAGGCGGTAAAAAGTGGCGCCAGGGACACTAGCGCGTCTCTAGCACCTCTTTTTTCCGGACAGGAGCAGCGGATATCAGCGGGTTTGACAGCCGACGCTCAATTTTGCCGGCGTCGGTTCTCAAGCCCGCTGACAGCCACGGGTTCGAAAACCGGACGCCGGCAAAATTGAGCGTCCGGTTTTCAACCCGCGAGCCGCAGGCCTATTTCAATTTTTATTTTTATTTTTTTTACTTTTTTAAACTTTCGGGAACTCCGACTTAATATCGCTATGATATTAAGTCGGAGGGTGCACAGAAAAGCAGTTTTTACTGCTTTTCTGTGCACTTTCCCGGTGCCGGCAGAAATTAACGCCTACCTTCAAGCAGCATTGTTTAAATCATCATGAAGGCTGCTCGTCCTGTAAAACAATTTTTTTTTTTTTTTAATAGGTATGTCAGTTGTTTGGTTTGGATTGTAAATATTGCTACCCTTAACATAAGGCTTGGGGGTAACCTGCACAGAGCAGCAGTTACTAACTCAAAAACCTTGCTGGGCAGACTAGATGGACCATCTGGTCTTTTTCTGCCATCATCACTAAGTTACATATTGACAAGTGCAAGCTGAGTTAATACAGGTTTGTTTGCATAACTTGGGCTATAAGAGAGCTTTGCGCTCTAAGACAGAAACTGAAAACTATTTACATTTGCCATATAAAACCTTTAAGTACTATTGCTGCTATAATAAAACTGATTAACGACCTCGAGAAAGGTGTAAACATTCTGCTTAAAATGAATTTTTGACCTTATTTTATCTGGTTTAAATGTCAGATAAATCATGCGAGACTAAAATCCCTTGCAGGTCATTACTAGAGTATTACTGGGACCTGTACTGGGAAAGGGAATGCGCGAGGTGATCAAATTTGCAGATGATATGAAATTTTTAAAATAGCAGTAGATTGTGAGGAATTGCAGAAGGACCTCGTGAGACTAAGAGACCAGACATCTGAATGGCAGATCAAATTTAATGTGGAAGAGTACAAAGATGCACAGCGTGAGCAGTTTTTAGCTTGCAGGAGGATAGAGTAGGGTAGACTCTGGCCATTCGTCTACATATTTTAATTTACAGGCAAATTCAACAACCAGCCTGCTTACCTCAGCAGTGCTGGAAACAGAAATGTAGTCGCTAACAAGTACTTTGCACATATCTCTTGCTTTCTTCTCATTTCGTCTGGGACTTTTGACTTCCTCTCCTCAATGTAAAACAGGGGACATGCCCTGCAACCAGGATTCCCTTGTGACTGTCTTAAGGTGGACCGGGCTAAATGCCTGGCCCTGGATTTTTAAAATAGATCGAATATACCCTCTTATCCCAACTACAGGTACACAATGCTGGGTTCTGTATTGGGAGTCACCACCCAGGATAAAGACCTTGGAGTACTTGCGGGCAATAACTTTGTTCTGGTTGATCATTTATCCTCTCTGGGGGGGGGGGGGTGTTCCCCAATCTGCTTGTTTCCTATTTGAAAGAACCCACTTAACCATGTACTGTATTTATAAACATTTGATATTCTGCCTTTTTTTCAAGAATGACCTCAAGGCTGATTACAATCACATTTAAATTAAACTTACAGATAGCGTAACAATAAACTTTAGTTGCAAAGTCATTTGCAATCATAATTGAATCAAATGTATAGCCAAAGTGGCATTACACATTTTTGTTTTTCCTTACAGAACCAGAACCCGCTGGTAGGGCATCTGCTCAGGTAGGTTAAGGGCTAGATGGGTTGTTTGTAGATAATTTGGTGCTCCTTAATCGTGGGGTCTCTCAAAGAGCATTTCTTTTTCCTATTTTGTTTAATCTATATTTGGTACCACTGGCCGGATTCATTTGGCAAATGGGTTTGCCTTTTTTTTTATATTTGCCGATAATGTCCCCCCCTTGGGTAAGATTAGATATGTGGTGATTGATGAACTAAACAGCTGTTCGTCTCTGCTCTCCGACTGGATGAAGGCGAGTAAACAAATCCAAGTACGAGCTGCTTTGGGTGAGAAGCCCTCTTTGTCCTTCTTGGCTCAATCTGTTCTGGTTAGTTCTCAATTGGTTCTTTCTGAAACTGTTTGTATACTTAGAGGCTTTATTGATTCTGAGATTAAAATGTCTAAATAAGGAGATCAAGTGATGTGGTAGGCTTGATAAGACGTGCATACCCGAGCTCATGGTGCTGCCACCCAGACAGACTCGATTTTAGCACTTTACTGCTTTTGATGTGAGACTGGACTTAACTTTATCTCTCTAATTATATGGACAAGTTTGTGCTTAAAAATGGAGAGGATATGGCAACTAAAACTAGAAAAGGAAAAGGTAGACACCCAAAACCAAGATGGCTACTGTTAGAGTTTGCGGCACCTAGGTAGCTCGATGACACTGTGTTGGAGGTTTTAACTGCAGCAGTTGTGGTGGCACTTTAAGGAAAACTGGAGTGCATCTCCAAACAAATTGCAGAAGTTAAGAACTTCATATCAAACATTGGAGACTTGCTGCAGAGGGCTGAATTACATTGTAAAAGAAAAAATATTAGGTTAGAAATGAGGATTGTGGTCCTAGAGAAGAAAGTAAGAGACATGGAAGGAAAAACTCGAACTAAAGAATTGCTCTAGATGTGGGTCCCAGATCCTTCAAGCCTCACTGCCACCTTTGACTCGACCAGGACCTCTGTCAGAGGTCCTGGTCGAGTCAAAGCCAAGAACGGCTCCATGGTTACACTTTCCCTTTGTTAAAAATGCCCGCTCAACTCTTAGGAAAACTGAACGTGCTTGTAAAAAAAACTCCTTCTGATCTTGCTCAATTGTTTTGCATTCACCTTTCTGAATTTCAAGCCCTAGTTAACACTGCCATGAAAGATCACTTTTCCAAGAGAATCTGCGAAGTTGGTTACAACCTTAAAGTGCTATTTAACATAGCCAAAAGATTAACTAGTCCTGCTCCTATTCCTTCTATTACTCATCTTACTGCGGAATCATTCTCTACATAATTTAATCTTAAGATAGGGAAGCTCAGTCTTTCATTCTCCTCAGTTTCTGACTGGTTCGATAATTCTCTGCCATGTCCTCTAACAGTCTGGAATAATTTCAAACTAGTATCTTCTATTGAAGTAGAAATATTTATATCCAAATCCAATGACACACTTTCGTCCTCCCACTTCAAGGTACATTCTCTCCCCTATTTTTGTAAAACTCAATCTTTCATTAACAGAAGGTATCCCTGATTCTTTGAAGAAAGCATTAGTATGTCCCCTCATTAAGAGAAGCACTCTTGGTCCCTCTAATCCTTGCAATTATCCTATATCTTCACTTCCTTTTTTTTTTTTTTTTTTTTTTTAACTAAAATGCTTGAATCTACAGTTCTCTCACAGCTTACGGAACATCTGGAGAAACATAAAACTATTGACCCCCATCAATTTGGCTTGGGTCGTTCACTCAGCACTGAAATGAGGAACTTTGTCAAACGCCTTCTGAAAAGCCAAGTAAACTACATCTACCGGTTCACCTTTATCCACATGTTTATTAAACTCCTTCAAAAAAGTGAAGCAGATTTGTGAGGCAAGACTTGCCTTGGGTAAGCCATGCTGACTTTGTTCCATTAAACCATGTCTATCTATATGTTCTGTGATTTAGATGTTTAGAACACTTTCCACTATTTTTCCTGGCACTGAAGTCAGGCTAACCGATCTGTAGTTTCCCAGATCGCCCCTGGAACCCTTTTTAAAAATTGGGGTTACATTAGCTACCCTCCAGTCTTCAGGTACAATGGATGATTTCGATAGGTTACAAATTTTTACTAATAGATCTGAAATTTCATTTTTGAGTTCCTTTAGAACTCTGGGGTGTATACCAGCCGGTCCAGGTGATTTACTACTCTTCAGTTTGTCAATCAGGTCTACCACATCTTCTAGGTTCACCGTGATTTGATTCAGTCCATCTGAATCATTACCCATGAAAACCTTCTCCAGTACGGGTACCTCCCCAACATCCTCTTCAGTAAACACCGAAGCAAAGAAATCATTTAATCTTTCCGCGATGGCCTTATCTTCTCTAAGTGCCCCTTTAACCCCTCAATCATCTAACAGTCCAACTGACTCCCTCACAGGCTTTCTGCTTCGGATATATTTAAAAAAGTTTTTACTGTGAGTTTTTGCCTCTATGGCCAACTTCTTTTCAAATTCTCTCTTAGCCTGTCTTATCTGTCATTTATTTAAAACTTATATACCAATGCTCATAAACATATCACATCAGTTTACAGGTAACAGGGGAGTAATACTTTTAACAGAGAGAGACAAATACAGTTACATGTAACAGGGGTATAGAGGAACTTGGGGAGAGTAAGAAAATATAAGGGTCAAGTGACCTAGGAAAGGTTTTATTAAGAGAATGAATAACTACTATATTACAATTGCTTGTGGATTTTGGGGGGGAGGATGAGTTAAGGGGGGAGGAATGTGACATGGAGGAAGGATAGAATTCAAGTGTAGGCTTTTTCGAACAGCCAGGTTTTTAGATTTGTTTTGAAGGTAGCAGTGCAGTGTTCCTGGCGAAGTTCAGATGGCATAGAGTTCCATAATGTTGGTCTTATATTTAACTTGCCAACGCTTATGCATTATCCTATTTTCTTCTGTTGGATCCTTCTTCCAATTTTTGAATGAAGATCTTTTGGATAAAATAGCTTCTTTCACCTCTCCTTTTAACCATGCCAATAATCGTTTTGCCTTCTTTCCACCTTTTTTAATGTGTGGAATACATCTGGACTGTGCTTGTAGGATGGTATTTTTTTATTTTTTTTTTAACAATGCCCACACCTCTTGCACACTTTTTACCTTTGTAGCTGCTCCTTTCAGTTTTTTTCTAACAATTTTTCTCATTTTATCAAAGTTTCTCCTTTGAAAGTTTAGCACGAGATCCATGGATTTGCTTACTGTCCCCCTTCCAGTCAGTAATTCAAATTTGATCATATTATGATCACTATTGCCAAGCGGCCCCACCACCATTACCTCTCTTACCAAATTCCTGAGTTCCACTGAGAATTAGATCTAAAATTGCTCCCTCTCTTGTCTGTTCCTGAACCAATTGCTCCATAAAAATGTCATTTATTCCATCCAGGAACTTTATATCTCTAGCATGTACCAATGATACATTTACCCAGTCAATATTGGAGTAATTGAAGTCTCCCATTATTACTGCACTACCAATTTGGTTAGTTTCCCTAATTTCTCTTAGCATTTCACGGTCAGTCTCACGATCTTGATCAGGTGGATGGTAGTATACCCCTATCACTATAGTCTTCCCCATAAAGATTTAATTGTGCATTTAGTCTCATGCAGGATGTTTATCCTGTTGGACTCTATGCCATCCCAGACAAAGTGCCACACCGCCTCCCGGGTGCTCCTCTCTGTCATTGCGATATAGTTTGTACCCTGGTATAGCACTGTCCCATTGGTTGTCCTCCTTCCACCATGTCTCTGAGATGCCAATTAAGTCTATGTCATCATTCACTGCTATACATTCTAATTCTCCCATCTTACTTCTTAGCCTTCTGGCATTAGCATACAAACATTTCAAAGTTTGTTTTTTGTTTGTATTTTCATTCTGCTTTTTAATTGATAGGGATGTTAGAATTTTTTAGCTCAGGTGAGTTTTTAGTTACAGGCACTTGGACTACTTTTCTTATTATTGGAACCTCACCGTCGGGATGTCCTAATTCTAATGCATCACTAGTATCCTTTGAAGATACCTTTCTCCGAACCATGCGCTGAGTGACTGTCTGCTTTCCCCTTTGTTCTAGTTTAAAAGCTGCTCTATCTCCTTTTTAAAGGTTAGCGCCTGCAGTCTGGGTTCCACCCTGGTTAAAGTGGAGCCCATCCCTTCGGAAGATACTCCCCCTTCCCCAAAAGGTTCCCCAGTTCCTAACAAAACTGAATCCCTCTCTTCCTTGACCATCATCTCATCCACGCATTGGGACTCCGGAGCTCTGCCTGCCTCTGGTGACCTGCGCGTGGAACAGGGAGCATTTCAAAGAATGCTACTCTGGAGGTTCTGGATTTAAGCTTTCTACCTAAGAGCCTAAATTTGGCTTCCAGAAACTCTCTCACACATTTTTCTATGTCATTGGTGCCCACATGTACCACGACAGCCGGCTCCTCCCCAGCACTGTCTAAAATTGTATCTAGGTGACGCATAAGGTCCACCACCTTCACACCAGGTAGGCATGTTACCAGGCAATCCTCACGCCCACCAGCCACCCAGCTGTCTACATTCCTAATAATCGAATTACCAACTATGATGGCCGACCTAAGCCTTCCCTCCTGGGGGCAATAGCCCTTGGGGAGATATCATCGGTGCGAAAGATCAATGCATCACTTGGAGAGCAGGTCCGTACTACAGGATCCCTTTCTTCTTTTTCTGATATTAAATCTGGGGTCCCTCAGGGATCATCTCTATCTGCATCTTTGTTCAATATTTATCTCGTACCAATCTGTAAAATTCTTGCATCGCTGACTGCTATAAAATTTACGCAGATGATACTCAGTTTGTAATTCAAATCTGTTGGTCTTGGGATGAGACCTTGGAACTCAACATTTGTTTCTCCAGTCTTCTAAAATGGCTGTTTCATAAATTATCTTTAAACATGACTAAGACTGAGTTTCTCACAGTTCACAGGCCTTACTCATCTTTTGATGAGAATTCTCTCTCATTAAATGATAATCTCCCTTTCAATCAGTAGCAATATTAAAAGTCTTGGAATCATTTTGGATGATATCTTAACTTTCTACCCACAGATCAGACAGGGCTTTTATAGGCTCCGTGTTTTGGCTGGTTTAAAAAAATTACTTTACAACTGATTTTCGCAGTGTCCTTCAGGTTTCCATCTTCCCTATCCTTGATTACTGTAGCAGCCTCTATCTTGGTTTGCCATACACTACTCTACGTCCCTTACAGTTGCTTCTCAACTCTGCTGCCCGTTTACTTCCTGGAATTAAAAGATCAGAACATATCACTCCAGTCTTAATTGAATTACACTGGCTTTCTGTTCTGGAAAGAGCCAAGTATAAAATCGCTATGTTAATATTCAAACTCCTAAATGACGATACCTCACATTGGGCCAACTCGATGCTCAAGTTTGACCAACCGACGAGAATGTTGAGATCTATGCAGCGAGATCTCCTTGATATTCCTTCCCCAAAGGTAGCGAGGCTTCATATCACTCAAGTGTGCGCATTCTTAGTCGCTGGGCCTATATTTTGGAACTCTCTCCCTTTAGAATTGAGACAATCCACCTCCTTGAAAGAGTTTAGAAAGTCATTATGATATTTTTGTTTAATTTTATATACTTTTTTACTTCTCATTTTTAAAGATTGAATTTTGTCAGAATTTTAGTTTTGTGAGAATTTTATATTTTAATTGTTTTGGTAACATTTTATTGCTAAACTAAGCACGGTCGTGTATGTTATTTGTATTTCTGTTTTTGTTAAATTAATTATGTATTTTTTCTTTGTTTGTTGCTCAGGCCTTTATTGTTTGAGCAATTAAGAAATTTTAATAAATGTAAAATGTAAATGCAATTTACGATTTATGGGGATATCTGAATCAGTAGCAGAGCATGTACTAATATAGACATTAATGTCCTGGTGACTATTAGGAGGTGAATTGTATTTGAAATGGTGTACAGATTAGGCCCCATAGTCAGCGATCATGCAAGACTTCATGTAGTTATTGCTAAAGTGCTAAATTATGCATACACAGTCCTTATTTTGTGTTTAATATTCCAAGATTTTTCTAATCATGTTACCATTAAATGAAAGGAGTTTGTGTACAAATGTTCTGACCTTGCATGGGAGAAAATAAAATTCATGTTACAGTATCCAGCCTGATTACAGATCTGGTACCAGAGGTCTGTGCATGTTTTTGAGACTGTGAAGACAGCAAAACCTTTCATGGAGCAAGTACAAATCGTTGGAATGTAATTGCATGTACTTACTTGCTCATTTATCACAGTTATGGTGCATGAGTTTTTCACATGCATCTGCTGGACTGGAATTGGATTTGCTCATTGGTTGTTGGGAGTGAAAATGTTAAGACTCAATTCTGCTGGACTGTACTCTACAGGAATACAGCTACCGTATGTTCATCACCAGTAGAATTAGACCGAGTGACTTCTTCACCTTTGGTGGCTGTGACTGGCTGGATTACATTTTCAGAGGATTTGGCTGCAGCTGCTTAAAGATAAAGGAATTGTGCAAAACCTTTCTATTGCAGCTTTCATTGCATTTTTTTTTGCTTTGCTTTCCTACACTACTCTTTTGACTGGATTGGTTGACAAAGGTGCGACCCATGTTTGCGATTGCATAGAAGCCAGCCCCTTTTTGCTCCTATTTTGACTGTGAACTGAAGGCATAGTTATGTGCTCAGTAACTTTTGGTTTGATTTTTTGTCCTCTTTTGTTTTATTTGTTTTTATATACCGGTATTTGAGAATTCATAATATCTGTTTACAAAATCAAAAAGTAAAAAATAACCAGTGAAATAAAATACATCCGTTAAGAAACTAAAAAAGGAGATACAACATGGTTAATATATTAGAAATATGAAAACAATAATCATAAAATACTCAGTAAAATATTAAAAAGAAAAGAAAGGTATTATTCAATCAGGAAAACCTTGCTGAAATAGCCAGGTTTTTAGTTTCTTTTTAAATGTCAATGGATTTGCCTCAGCTCTCAATTCTATTGATGTGGAATTCCATAGTTTTGGACCTGCTAAAGGAAGAGCACGCTCTCTTACTGCGTTTAGATGGGCCAATTTCGGAGACGGCATAGATAATAGTCCTTTGTTTGATGAACGCAAGTTTCTTTGTGGTGTGTGGAAATGTAGGGCGGCATTTTTTCTTCACTGCATTTGGCCTTTAGTAATAAATGCAATGATCTGGGAGGTGGCACCTACACACACACATTGTTTGACCTTTGGTCTTTACAGAGACATGTTTTTTTAATGCTATTCTTATTTGTTGGGGTTTGACTGGGGGGGAGAGAGAAGGGGTGGTGGAAATTGGAGGAAAGTACTCTATGTCCAGCATACGCAGGATATGTTTTACGGTTTCTACTGGTTTAAACGGTCTATGGAAATAGATAAGAGGATTGTTGCTCTTCTGAGGATAACAGTTCCTTCTCAGAGATGGTGCAGCATGTTTCAGTTTCTCTAGCTGTATAATATGCTAGTTACATTTGTGACTTGGATTGTACAACTGTGAAGAAAGGAAAAGTACTCATTCATGTTAACAGGTTGAAGTGTAATATTGCCCTTCTGCAAGAAACAAACTTGACAAAATCTGAACACAAAGTTAAAAAGGTGTTGAGTTAGAAAGATTTTTTTTTCTGCCATGGGATCATCTAAAAGTTGTGGGGGTGGCTATTTTCATAGACAAAAATGTTTCTTTTAAGATGGAGAAAATGTGTTGATCCGAGGGCATATGTTGCTCTAAGGGGTAAATTAATGAGTAGGGCATTCAAACTGGTCTCAGCATATGCTCCTAACAAATATGATTTTAAGTTTATTTTTTCTATTTTGATGTTCAACATTGTGGAGGCAGGCGACTATCCCATTGTCTGATGATTATAAATAGCATTGTGGCAATAGATTCCACAATTTGATTGTACACTGAATAAAAAAACAAAACAGTATTTTCTACAGTTTGCTTTAAATCTGCTGGTGGTTAATTTCATGAAGTGTTCCCTTGCTTTAGTAGTAATTAAAAGGGTAAATAACCATCATAAGAACATAAGAAGTTTCCATACTGTGTCAGACCAAGGATCCATCAAGCCCAGCATCCTATTTCCAGCAGTGGCCAATCCAGGATACAAGAACCTGGCAAGTACCCAAAAACTAAGTATATCCCACGCTACTTATTCTACCCTCTTTCACGATTTTATAAACTTCTATCATGACCCCTCCAGCTGTCTTTTTTCTAAGCCAAAGGTACCTAACCTGCATAGCCTCTTATCATATAAGCCTTTCCATTCCCTTTATCATTTTTGTCTCCCTTCAGTGTACCATTTCTGGTTCCGTTATAGCTTTTTTTTTTTTTTTTTTTAAGATATGGCAACTAGTATGGTCACACCATGGCGCAATCCAGAAGCAATGTAATAGTTTGTTCTCCGTTCCTTTTTGGATCATTCATGACACTTTATTTTTCTTTTGACTGCTGCGGCACACTGAACTGAGGATTTTAAGATGATCTGCTGGATCAAATGCAGCTGTAAGATCTAATAAGACAACCACAACATCCACTCCTTGAACCAACCAACGATAAAAGGGAGTCAAGCACGCACAATGCTCACGATGTCTACAGAATCAAACCTGACAGCTATTTAAAAACTAAGGCAGCATCTAGAAAGTGGTTAAAAGCTGGCAGGCAACCACTTTTTCCAAGATATTTAAAAGAAACAGCAAGTTTGAAATTAGATGCAAGTTGGCTAATACTGTAGAGTCCAAGGTGTAATTTTTTTATTTTTTTTTCAGGAAGGGCTTTACAATCCCTTAAACCCTTAAGTAAAGATAAGTTAATCACACAAGTGACAGCAGCATAAGCAAGTCTTTGTTACCCGACTTAATCATCCAGGAAGTGCATGAATTGAACACATTTAAATAAAAGTGCGTATGTACATATCAGAATTAAAAACTATTATGGGCAGCCACTCCAGAGCTTTACAGGTCCTGAATTAAGACAATCTTCATTACACTACATCCCTGCAGATTTGCTTCAATGCGTCATTTCTGCTTACTAATGATAGTGCTGGAAACAAGACATGAACTCATAACCTCACTCCTAGACAAATTAGGTTAAATACATAGAATCAGGAGAACTGTCTCTCTTACTTTTCTCCCCCCGTTTGGTTGGCTGGCCTGCTTGGTCTAGCCTTCCGAGTATATCATGCAACCATTCCTGTTACTACTACAAAACATGTTTTCAGAGATTAATAGCAAACAGTAAGGAAATCATTAGGAAAATAAGATGTTTTCTCTATCTGATGGTCAACAAATATGTTTTTGCCTTGCCAACATTCAACTGGTAGACTGTGAAAAAAAAATACAAGAGCCCAAATGCTGAACAGATTGGCTTGGGAGCAGAGCAGAAAACAGATGAGCAGTATAGGGGACTCAAAACAAAGCCTACGGGTTTTCAGATTTGCAATCAAGTCTAACCATATTATTACACTGCCAGCTGGTGTAGAAAAAAGAAAAACTTGAGGCAGGAAAAATGTCAGCTTCTGATTTTTATGCAGCATAAAAAACTTTTCATACAGGAAAACAAAAGTCCACAATGGCGAATCTTGGATTCTAAGTAAGCAGCAAAAAAAGTGCAGGCAAACAAGTTTATCAAACGTATCGATACCCAAGGAAAATAAAGAAAATATTCAAAGGTGGTCCTAGCAAAATAATTCTCCATTAATGCTGCCAGTCTGGTGCTGTCCACATCACACACAAGAACAGACGTGCCATGCCGGGCAGGACAAAGAGGGGTCATTTTCCAACAGATTTATGCACAAAAAGGTAGTGCATCGCGTAGCAATTTTCAAAAGCCCATTTGTGCG
Source organism: Rhinatrema bivittatum (assembly GCF_901001135.1). Lineage (NCBI taxonomy): Eukaryota > Metazoa > Chordata > Amphibia > Gymnophiona > Rhinatrematidae > Rhinatrema > Rhinatrema bivittatum. The sequence goes on along the minus strand of NC_042619.1, from coordinate 381,561,659 downwards.
ATGAAAGTGGAGTTACACACACAAAACTCCTTGACCATTCAATAAAATACATCCTAGCAATTTTCAAAAGCTTATTTATGAGCGTAAAAACCCAGTTTTAAGCACAGAAACTCTTTCGAAAATAACCCCCCCCCCCTCCCCAAGGGGTCCATCTAACCCAGCATCCTGACAGTGGCTAACCCAGATCTCTAAAACTTAACTGGAAAATCCCAAAAAGTGTTGAACCTTTTTTTGTTGTTGCCAACACCCAGGGATAAGCAGTGGCTTTCTCCAAGCCTACCCAGGGATTTGTCCAAATCCCTTTTAAAACTCAACTTCGCTATCATATCTTCCAGCAACAAAACCCATAGCTCGATTACACACACAGGGGGGAAGAAATGGTTTCTCCAATCCGTTGTAGAATTGCTAGCCATTAGTTTCATGGAGTGTCCCTTAGTTCTTGTACCATCTGAAAGAGTAAATAAATGTTCCCTATTTATCTGTTCTACCCTACTATTGTATCCCTTTTTCAGTTTCTCCAAGCCTAAGAGCCCTAATCTGTTTAAGGGATCCTTTCTTTTTAAGGGAATCAATTCCATCCCCTTTATCATTTTGTTACCCTTCTCTCTCAACCTTTCCTAGTTCCACCATATCTTTTTTTTTTTTAGCTGGGGCAATACTAAAGTGTGGTTGTACAACAGATCTCCGAGCCTTTCCAAATAATTTCTAACGTTCTATGCACTTTCTAACCAATATTTCTAACCAATGCTGCACACTCAGCTGAAGATTCCAATTATTGCCCACAATGACACGAAGATCCGTTTCCTGGTTTGCGACTCCTAGCACTCCCGCCAGCAAAACGTCAACAGCCATTAGCAAAAAGGAACGTGGATCGCAAGAGCATTAAAAAATTCAGCTTTTTGTTTTTTACTTTACAAAAAATATAAACTCTGCCTTAATTCTGGGCCCTCCTTTGTGCTTTCTTTTAAAGGAAACCTGAATATTGAGAGCCCCTTTAAAAATCAAACACATATAGTGCTTCCTAAAAGTTCAATTCTTCTACTTCAAAGGTTTCTGAAATGAACTCCAGCAACAGATATCCCATTCTCTGAAAAAAATGTGTCAAACCTATGTATCTTAGGGTCAAAATAAAGTTACAGAAATCATTTTTATAAATTCCCAAACCCTGCTTTGGCCTCTTCTTCTCTGTCCTCTCAGCCCATAGCGTGTGTCTCCTGGGCTTCCTCTGCCTCTCAGAAGTTGGTAGCATTCCCCTTTACAGACCCACCAGGATGTTTTAAGCACTACTGGGGGCCTCGAGTGAAGCGGCCTTCCCAAAACTGTTCTGGGGACCGCATAGCCAGCTGGATGTTTAACACATCTGTAATGAACAGGCATGAGATAAATGTGCATGCATTGGAAACCCAATATATGCAAACTTATCTCTTACATAGACTGACAGACTCTATCCTACCAGCACTTTGAAAATGGCCTAAACACTCTTTAGTGCAATGGTTCCCAACCCAGTCCTCAGGATCCATGCGCTCAGTTTGTTTTTCAGGATATCTATAATAAATATGCATGATATATCTGCAAGCACTGCTTCTATTGTAGGCAAATGTATCTCATTTGCATTCATTATGAAGTTCCTAAAGTCCGAACAGCCACATGGGGTCCAGAGAATTGAGTTGTGAGCCTTAGTGGTCCTAATTAAGTGAAGTTCCTTACCTGTAATGGGCCTTCTCCTTAGATTGCAGGATAAATCAGCCACTCAGCTGGGAGATGTCATCCAACAGTGCCAAAATGGAATAGCTCAGAAAACACTGGGAACATTTTCTGAGCAAAGGTGGGAGCTCCCCCACAGCCTGACCCTGCACGTGCCCCTCAGTTGATTAAGTTTAGTCTTAGCTTTTCAGGGGACGTGGGAGGGATCTTATAGCTAATTAATCCTGCTAGCTATGGAGAACCCCCAATACACGTATGCAACTTTGCTTTCTCCATCAATAAGCACGATAAATCAGCCACTGAAGTGGTGATTCTCAAGCTGAGAACTGTTACCCACATAAGGAAAAAGAAAAAAACCAAAAATCAGTGTAGGGGTCTTGCGAGTGTACAGCATATACTACTTATATATAGTTATGCTCATAAGTTTACACACCCCTGGCAGAATTTGTAAAAGGTGTACATTTTAAGAAAACATTTTTAATGTGTTTAATAAACACATTAAAATAAATAGCAAAATCATTAAACAAACCATAGCAATAAAGAAAACAAAATGGTCCTGTTCAAAAGTTTGCATACCCTTAGTTCTTAATCTCGTGTATCTTTTGTGATAGTTGTAAATGAGGCCCTTTATTTTCTCATGTGGTATAGCTGCCCATTCCGCTTGGCAAAAATGCCTCCAGATCCTGCAAATTCTTTGCTTACCTAGCATGAAGTGCATGTTTGAGTCCTCCCCTAAACTGGCTCAATGATGCTGAGGTCAGGAGACTGTGATGGCCACTCCAGAACCTTCACTTTCTTCTGCTGCAGCCGCTGAAGGGTCGACTTGGCCTTTGTTTCAGATCATTGCCAGGTTGGAAAGTCCAAGTGCGCCCCATGCACAGCTTCCTGGCTGATGAATGCAAATTCTCCTCCAATATTTTCTGATAAAATGGGGCATTCATCCTGCCATCGATTTTGACTGAATTCCCTGTGCCGCTGTAGCTCACGCATGCCCAAAACAGCAGAGATCCACCTCCATGTTAAGGATGCTGTGCTTCTCTTCATAGCGTTTATGGTTGCGACCATAAGTTCAATTTTGGTCTCATCACTCCAAATTATTTTGTTCCAGAAGTTTTGAGGCTTCTCTAGGTGCTGTTTAGCATATCGTAAGTGGGCTGTTTTGTGGTGTTGGTGCAGCAATGGCTTTTTTTCCGGCACATCTACCATGCAGCCCATTTTTGTTCCAGTATCTCTTTATTGTGCAGGCTGAAATACCCACACCACTTTGTTTCAGAGATGCCTGTATTTCAGTAGAAGTTGCTTGTGGGTTTTTCTTTGCATCCCGACAAATTTTCTTGGCAGTTGTGTCTGAAATCCTTCTTGGTCTACCTTGCTATCAACAGTTTGAACAGTACCGATTGGCATTTCAAATCTTTGGATATCTTTTTATATCCTTTTACTGATTTGTAAAAGTTGAACTACTTCTGCTCGCAGATCCTTTGACAGTTTATTTGCTTTCCCCATGCTTCAGTAATCACGAAAGTCAGTGCAATCCTGGATAAAATGCACAATTGTTTCTCAAAAGCTAAGAAATTTAATTATGTATACACAGACATTAAATTACAATCAAATAAGGCACAGATGTGGATAACTACCCTTCATTGCCATCTCACCCTGTGTGTGTCAACTTGAGTGCATATCAGCCCAAACATTCAAGAGTATGCAATCTTTTGAACAGGACCATTGTATTATTTAATTTATTACTACAGTTTAATGATTGCGCTATTCTGTGATGCATAATAGTTTAATTTGAAACAAAAATAAATGTATTTTGTCTGATCACTTGTTTTCTTAAAATGCTACGAATCTAATAAATTCTGCCAGGGGAATGTACATTTCCAAGCACAACTGTAGTACAGATTTAGAGTTTTGGTTAGCAAATCAAGGCCAATGTTTCTTCTAATTTTTGACAAGCTATCAGCTCGATACAGTAAAGTGGGGCCGCGGTTACCCCACTGCTAACCCGCTTTCTACTCACTTTCCGGCCGCGTTAGCCCTTCCTGCGATACACTATCCCCTTTAACCCATCCTTACCGCCTCTTTAAATCCCTGGGTAACCCCTTCCACACGCGGCATGTATATCAGATGTAAACGATCAAATTAGCTATTCCCTCCCATACAGTAACGCGCGCCCCGACTATCGCTATTTTACCCTGCCATTTTGCCCCGCGTTTAACCTGCTAACTTACCGCCTACCCTTACCCCTGCGTTAGAGGCAGGGGTAATGGTAGACGGCAAACTTTCCCCCAAAAGGAAACCTCTAAAAACCTAAAATCCCCTCCTCCCCTAGCGACTCGATATTACTTTCTGTTTTCTTACCTTTTGTTGCTTTTCAGCCCCTTCCCTTCTCTGCCGCCCTCCGGAGGGGGCAGCCAGCGGCGAAAGCAGCTCGCAGCGGTCCCCCCCGCGCAGGTCCCGGTTCTCCTGGCTCGGCGTGAAGTGCCCTCTCCGGCACGAGTGAAGCGAAGCCTTCTTTCGTTGGCCGGAGCGCCCGATTTGGGCGCTCCGGCCAATGAAAGCACATAGACGGGCACGCGTGACGTCACGGCGTGCGTCACGCGCGCCCATCTATGTGCTTTCATTGGCCGGAGCGCCCAAATCGATGGGTGCTCCGGCCAAAGAAAGAACGCTTCGCTCGTGCCGGAGAGGGCACTTCATGCCGAGCCAGGAGAACCGGGACCTGCGCGGGGGGGGGGGGAAGAGGAGGAACGCTGCAAGCCGGATGGAGCCCTAGCTGTTGTACTGCTGTTGCCGAGCCAGGAGAACGGGGACCTGCGTGGGGGGGACCGCTGCGAGCTGCTTTCGCCGCTGGCTGCCCCCTCCGGAGGGCGGCAGAGAAGGGAAGGAGCTGAAAAGCAACAAAAGGTAAGTTGGCACATGTCGAGCCGCTTCGGGAGGAGGGGATTTTCGGTTTTTAGGTTTTCCTGGGTTAAAGTTGGGATCCACTTCCTGGTGCCTGTCATTTCAAATGTCATTTGAAATGACAGGTACCAGCGCACCCAGGATACTGTATAGGCGCTGTATTAAGCGCCTATACAGTAAAATGGGTTGCGCGGGCCTAACGCTTCCCCTAACGCTTTGCATACGCGGCTTGCATTTGCAAGCAATTTAAATAGAGTATCGAGCGGTATGTGATCAGAACAGTGCGAGGGGCAAACGAGGGTGCGGCCTGCACTGCCGCACTCTTTCTAACGCAGCCTTACTGTATCGACCCGTATGTGAGCAAAAATGACCTGTGTGCGTGTGCATATGCACACAGCTTCGAGGGAACAGTGGTCAAGGCAGGGCGGGCGAGTTAAATCATTATGTAAAGAGACTTCACCACTGCCTGGCTGAAGCCACAGTCTCTTCTGGACTCAATGTCCAGGCAACAGTGAGATGTGAAAGTATAAATAAATGACCAAATTGCTGCAGTGCAGATTTCTTCTATGAACATAGGTGAGCCACCAATGCTGCCATGGCTCTGACCTGATGAACCTTAGCCTGAACTTGCAAGGTGACATCCATATGAGTATAAAAGACATGTATACAGCCAGATGTCCAATTGGAGAGGGTTCTCTGGGACACATGCCTAGCCTGTTACAATCACGCAAAATAAATAGTTGAGTTGATTTTCAATGTGGTGCTGCGCTCTTCATGCAGACAGCTAGTGCTCTCTTAATCTAGCATGTGAAGTGCTTGTCCTCCCTGATGCGTATGTAGTTTAGGGAAGGTGGCTGGAAGGACTACGGACTGGCTTAGATGTCACATTTGGCAACTTGCTGGATGACCCTGTGAGCCACCACGCTCGCCCCCGACTCCGGCAATTATTTGCGGCAAGATGCTGCTGAGCCGTGCGGCAAGACGGTGCCATTACTCTCTGCTCCCAGCAGCTTGCCTAGGTGTGAGCGCACCCAACACTTTCCCAGTTAAAGGGCCCACGGCAGGAAATGGGCCGTGGCGCTCACAGATGACGCAACCTGCTTCACCCTACTTAAGGCCTTTCAGACTCCAGACCCTGCCACAGCAACAGGTCCTGCTACTTCTGTAGTATGAGTTGCCCGTGTTCCTGATGTCTCCAGCCTTACCCAGCCTTCTCGAGCCTGTCACGCCTCTTTGTATCTACACTCCTCATCTGCCTGCCAGTCCTTTATGTTAGTTCTCATTTGGACTGACCACTGGTTCTGACCCCTTACCTGGATTCAGACTATTCCGACTGCAGTTCGCCTCTGAACCTCACCTGGTCCTGCTGTAAGAGGCCATCACCTAAGTCCTGCAGGCCCTCGGAACTCAGGCTCAACCTGCGGGGGAAAAGGGCTGGTATAGGTGAAGCCCTAGACCAGTCTCTTGCCAACCAGCCTCTGCCAGCTGTCGGTGAGTGCCTGTGTGTGTGCCAACCTCACCTCAGCCACAAGGGTTCACAATGCTTTCACACCTTAGAACCTTTTGATGAGTTCAACACCACTTTTGTGGAAGAATTCTTCATACGGTGGATAGGGAAAAACTATTTGCAATTCAATAATTGTATTTGCTGTTACAACACCAGAAAGAACACTTTCTAGGAAAGGTTATTTAGAGATGCAGAATCCAGAGGTTTGAAAGGAGGCTTCATCAGCTGTGTTAGGACTACATTTAAGTCCTAGGATTCTGGTGTCTTCGCATAAGACAGATCTTTCACGAATGGCTCAAGGATAGTAGGGCCAGCGTTGAAGCCTGGTGTTGATATTCTGTCCTCTGTGTCAGGTAATCTGATGTGAACTATAGTAGAAGTTTTGAAGTACAAGCTCTGGTTGTGGTTTTGGACTTCCATTTTCCTAAAATGACTGTAGGGATTCTTCAAAAAGTCATCATAACTGCAGGAGGCTCTATTGCAGTTGATGGCTTGGGAAGTGACAGTGAAGAGTCGTCTGTTTCTGGCATCAAAACAGATTGTGGTGATGATGGGAACGCCTGATCAGACAAAGGGCATCTCTGTAGTTTCCAAAGTGTGGGATTTAACCTCTTGTTTTGGTAGAGGTTCTGTATCAAGGCTTTGGCCGATATCCTGTGTTCTGCATTCTTTGCGCTTAATTTGAGCTGAGTTCTTGGTGCTGATTTCATGCACTGAGCTACTGCACCGAAGGGAATTTTCAACAGTCGGGTCACAGCTCTTCAACACCACCAGGGGAGACATTGATCTTAGCATTTTTGTTTTTTTAAATCTGTGCTGGTTCTAAACAGAACTGGAGTCTGTGCCAGTAGAGGAAGCCTTCACTTTAACCTCATAGGAGGTCAGCGCTTTTTGTGAGGAATTCCTTTAATTCTTCAGAAAAAGAATGGTCCTTTGAAGTGGTCGCAAATGAGGAGGACAAGTAACTATGTGACACCAGAACAATTTCAATTTCCTGAGAGGGGAGGGGCGGAATCGTCTTGATTCTGAAGAGGATGAGCCTGAAAGTGCTGCAAGCTGACAATTTCTTCGCTTTAGCGGCCACATACGGAGACACCAGGAATTCCGCCAGCCTACTTTTTTATTCTCCCCCCCCCCCCCCCCCCCGAGGGGACATTTTCCCATAATCACAGCAGTTTTCTCTCATGTATATTCATTGTGAATATCCTGAAAACCCGACTGGCTGGGGGGGTCCCCAGGACAGGATTGGGAACCACTGACCTAGGCAGAGAACATATCATAGAAACATAGAACATAGAAATGACGGCAGAAGAAGACCAAACGGCCCATCCAGTCTGCCCAGCAAGCTTCACACATTTTTTCTCTCATACTTATCTGTTTCTCTTAGCTCTTGGTTCTATTTCCCTTCCACCCCCACCATTGAAATATCTAGCTTGAATAGTTAGGGGTAGTAACCGCCGCAATAAGCAAGCTACACCCATGCTTATTTGTTTTACCCAGACTATGTTATACAGTCCTTAATGGTTGTTTTTCTTCTCCCCTGCTGTTGAAGCAGGGAGCTATTCTGGAAATGCGTGATGTATCAGTCTTTCTCCCATGCCGTTGAAGCAGAGAACTATGCTGGATATGCATTGAAGGTGAAGTATCAGGCTTATTTGGTTTGGGGTAGTAACCGCCGTAACAAGCCAGCTACTCCCCTCTTTGTGAGTGTAAATCCATTTTTCCACATTTCCTCTTGCTGTTGAAGCTTAGAGCGATGTTGGAGTCACAGTAACCATGTGTATGTTTATTGAATAAGGGTATTGTCTCCAGGCAGTAGCTGTCATTCTGGCGAGTCACCCACTCTTCATTGGCGGCCTCTTGACTTTATGGATCCACAGTGTTTATCCCACGCCCCTTTGAAGTCCTTCACAGTTCTGGTCTTCACCACATCCTCCGGAAGGGCATTCCAGGCGTCCACCACCCTCTCCGTGAAGAAATACTTCCTGACATTGGTTCTGAATCTTCCTCCCTGGAGCTTCAAATCGTGACCCCTGGTTCTGCTGATTTTTTTCCTACGGAACAGGTTTGTCGTTGCGATGACGTATCCTCATGTTCATCACAGATGCCCAGCTTTCTGCAACAGGCTGGGCATTCATGAAAGCCCAGTTTTCCCCCCCCCCCCCAAAGACACTGAGGAGGAAAAAGCAGAGGAAAGAGTTTTTTATTTCAATTTTTTTTTTGTTTTAGTTAGAGAAACGCTGAGGCTTACCTAGTAATTAGAACTGTAAAAGATTTTAAGGGTTTGGAAAAGAACCTAAATGCAGGGACAGAGCTCTGAAAAAAATCATCAGGTCAATGGAGCAGAAAAAAGAAAACCAAGGGAGTGCACGTGGGGGACGAGCTGTGCAAGAACTCCCATACATGCTAAGACAACTTTGCCAGTGTTTTCCCAGCTCTAAGAGCACTAAGTCTGCCTTGGCGCCATCAGATGACATCTACTTATGTGGGTGATTCATCCTGCTTGTTGACTTGAGACACAGAGCTCATAGTATAATTACTGGTGACAGGACCAGGAGCTAAAGCGGGGGAAAGCGAGAACAGTCTCCTCCACATCTCTTTTCCTCCAGTCTCTCCTTACACCTTTTTGCCCAGACCACCTTTTGCCACAAACCAGACTCTCTCCCCCCTCGCAACCACACCTGCATCTCAAAGTCCTGACTGAATTCTTCAAACGAAAGGGCTACAACTCCAATATTGTTTCTAAGAAGATAGCTTGTTCATTTAACACACCCAAGGACAAATCTATTGCAATACAAAAAAAAGGAAAACCACACAGCGATCAACTCCGGTCATTACACACAACCCAGAACTGGGAAAAAAAACTAAGAAAAATGATAGAAAACAGACAGCAACTACTCCAGGACGACGGAGCACTGAAAGAATTATTCCCTGCTCCACTGGTATTGGCCTTCACACAACTACCTAGTCTGAAGCAAAAAAAAGTGGTAAAAACACATTTCTAACAGAAAGAAGAAAATAGCACATACCCCCTTCCATGTACCATGCTGAAAATCATGCCAACACACAGGACCTGGGAAAAACCTACACTCATGCTCCTCCCTCTAATGTAGTGCACATTACTCAATGCAGAACATCTGAGAAGCACGCTACATTTCTGAGACACAATATCAAACCCCACAGAAAAGATTAGGGAACACCTCTGTGGTGGGGAGCAGATTTCAGACTCAGGCCATTGCATCTATGAGCCTATGATCAAAACAATCAAAGGAAGTTTGTTTTTTGTTTTTAAGCCCAGGAGCACAAGATGATCAGGTCAAGTCAAAATGATCAGACACTTTGAAACTAACAACAACAAAAAAGGACTCTGATCTATCCCATCATGAGCCAAAAAAAAATTAAATTGCCTATCACCTTCTGATTATCACACCTTCCCCCTTATCACTGATTCACTTATCGCTACCACACTACTTTATATGTCATATTTTGTTCATTTGAACTCTGAGCTGAAGGAGAGAGCATTAAATCTCAAAAACTAGTCAAGAAATATATTGTTAGTCTAATAAAAAGAGATATCACCTTATATTTTGTTAACCTAATTTCTTCCATCTTCTGACCCTCCCCGCCCCCCCTGTTCTCTTCTCTATCCACCACTCTTTGATCTTTCCCTTAAATTGACTATCTGGCCCCAAAAAAACAGGATTGTCTCATGTATGACCCAAGCTACCTACATTTCTCACCCACTCCTACATAACCTCCTCTTCCTCTCCTACCCACTAACCTGCCATACCAAATATGGCCACTTCTAATAGAATATGACAACAACAAAAACTAACCACTTTACTTTCTGTTACTTCACCATACATCCCAGTTTCTCTCTAGCTTTCCATTGACCTCTTTCAGCTAAGGATCCTCGGTGCTTATCCCACCCTGTTTTGAATTCTATTGCCGCTTCTGTCTCTACCACCTCTACTAGAACCTGTTCCATGCATTTACAACGCTTTCCATGAAGAAATATTTGTTAGTCCTGAACCTACCCTCAGTATTATTTATGTCTGAGATATTTGAATGCCTATCAACTCCCAACTACCCCTAATATATAAATACATACGTCCTTAGGTCTCATTTCACAGTGACTCCAATAATTTAATGCATCACTGAAGTCAGACTAATTGACCTGCAGTTACCAGTTTCCTCCCTGTTTCCACTTTGTCCTCCTCTAGTCTCCACAGAGTGACTGCGCATAACTATAATCTCTCCGAACTCCCTATATATCCTAGGGGTGTATTCCATCTGGCCCCATTACTTTGTCCACGGTCCGTTTTGCTATGCCATACAAAACTCTTCTGTAAATAGATTATAGCTACTCCTCTATCATACATATCCTTGCCACCTGTCAGTGCTTCTTTCCTAATTTCTTCTTTGATGACCACAGTAAAAGTATTTATTTCTGCTTTCTCCGTTACCCTCTAATCACTTTTCTCACCTCTCAGTTTTACCATTCCGCCTCTTCACTTAATGTTTGTTCTTCAGATATGCCAATGAAAGCAGATCTTGTTTTACTGCATTAGTTTGTATTTGGATTCACACCTGAGCTGTCTTGAATAGATTCTCTGTTTCCCTCTTTTTTCTTTTTACAGATATTTTTGCCTGTGATCATTTTTTTCTGAGATCCCATGACCTTTTGGAATGCTAATTCTCTGTGCTCTCATCTTTTCAGGCACCTCTTCTGAAAACCACACTGGTCTCCTTTTCCTCTTACCTTTATTTATTTAATTTCCTAACAAAGATTTGTTGCCTTGTTTAGATCATGCCGTCCTGCCAGTGCCTCCCCAAACACTCCCCCCATCTAAGCAAAGCTGGTTACCTTAAAAGTCCAGAACACTGATCACTGGGTGATCCAGCTCTGCGCCTCTGCTCTTGTATTAGACAATACGGTTTTATAATATCTAAGGTCACCTGGGCTCCAGTTATCAAAAACACTTTCGCCATTTATAAGCACCAAGTTCAGCACTGGCTCCTCCCTCGTGGGATCTGTTACCATATACTTTAGGAAAACCTCAAGGCGAGAGCCCAAGATCTCAACTTTGTTTTTGATCTAGAAGTTTTCCTTATGCTCGCTCCCTTTGGACTTTCAACTCAAAAGGAAGCAGGATTGGGTTCTGGTGCCGGGAGCCTTCATTCACAGCTACCAATGGATTTTTCTTCCCCTCCCAATTTGCTGCAGTGACTGGAGTAAAGTAACAGTCCTCGGCTGGGGACCAGGCACCAGGGGATCCCTTCCAGGACCGTGCGATCATAGACCCTAAATCTGGACATTGTTTCGCCATTGCATAATGACCCCACCAGGGCTTTTGAAAGCTGCCTCTGCATCCCCCAGCCCACCCAAGGACTAGAAGATCTGGATCTGACACTATTTAGTCAGGAACATATGATATTATTACAGCCCTAAGTATATGATATTTATATATTTGAAATAATCCAGTCCTGAGTACATGTTTTATGATAATCCTGAATATATGACTAGATATTATTTATTTCTGAGTTAGCCACGTCTCTGGCTCTTCCTCCTCCCAGTTCATGTGCCCCTGTTTTTATTGTAACTTTTGTTCACTTGTTCTCTCTTTGCCTATTGTTCATGTTGATGTTAATGTTTTGTGCACCATTGTTTCTTGTAAACCGATATGATATGATTGGCATCATGAATGTCGGTATAAAAAAGCCCTAAATAAATAAATAAAATAAATCTGGAAACAAAGCCAGGTCCCTTTGCATGGCAGTGTGCATCACTGACTGAGCAGGCCATAACCTCTCTCTCTTTTGTTCTGCAGATGGGATGCACCAGCAATACTTCCCCTACTGGCTTGCTTTACGGTTTGTTTGGGTTTTTTTTGCATCTCTGTGCCTATGGGAAATAGCTTAGTACATCAGGCCCTAAGTCTCTATTATCCCACTCTTCTACCTGTGCTGCAGGGTCTGCACATTTCATTGGTATAAACTGAAGTGCCATCTTCCATTTTAAAGATGGCTCTACCATCCTCCCTTGCTGAAAGAGGACAAGATAGGAGCTTATAAAATCATCAGTAATGTGGAAGGGTAAATAATGGACAGTTATTTACCACTATTATAGAAACATAGAAACATAGAAATGACGGCAGAAGAAGACCAAATGGCCCATCCAGTCTGCCCAGCAAGCTTCACACACTTTTTTCTCTCTTCACACACTGTTTCTCTTAGCTCTTGGTTCTATTTCCTTTCCACCCCCACCATTAATGTAGAAAGCAGTGATGGAGCTGCATCCAAGTGAATATCTAGCTGATAAGTTAGGGGTAGTAGGGGTAGTAACCGCCGCAATAAGCAAGCTACACCCATGCTTATTTGTTTTACTCAGACTATGTTATACAGCCCTTATTGGTTGTTTATCTTCTCCCCTGCCGTTGAAGCAGGGAGCTATGCTTCAACGGCAGGTAGACTAAAGAAAGCTTTTACTATCCCTGGAAGTGAGGAACAGGAATTAAATCCACTTTATGGGATCTTCCAGGTACTTGCAACCTGGATTGGCCACTGTCAAAAACAGGATGCTGGGTTCGATGGACCTTGGTCTGATTCAGCATGGCAATTCTTATGCCCCCTATAATCCCTGCTTTTTGGTTTCTTTATTAGCATCTTTTTAAAAAGTGCTACTACTCAACCTTTTCTGCCTATCCAGTCCTTCCTAAACAAGCTATAGCCTAGTATGACTCTCTCTCAGTCATGGGATTTATTAAATGATATGCTTGTTATTTTCAATCATTTGTATTCTGCCTAGTTCTAGGTGGATTCTAAAATATAAAATACAAGTATTAAAAATTAAAAACTATCACAAAAGAATCTCAAATATGACTAAACTGAAATGAAACTGAACGACAATCTAATCATAACCACAGCTAGCAAAGGACTCCTGAAATAAATGAGTTTATAATAATTTCTTAAAATTTTTACTGTCAGCTTTACGAATAGACAGGAAGATTGTTCCACAGGTTGAACGCTGCAAATGAGAAGGCACATCTACAGGTTTCCCCTCAATCGAACATTTTTAATTCTAGGTTCAACAAGGAGGGTATAGATTCTCAGAGCATAGTGTTCTAGGGTGACAGTACCACTTTAACCACTCAGCAAGATATTGTGTAACTGTAAAGTTAGAATCTTAAACTTTATCCAATGCTCTATAAGCCGCCAATGTAAGGATTTCAGAATTGGCGTGACAATCGTGCATAGAACCAGAAATCACACACACCACAGAATTCATCAATAACTGCAGGGAAGGCCCAGGTATAGGGCATGACAGTAATCGAGCACAGATACAACGAAGACTTGAACAATAGCTCTTCACATGACTACAGTGCCTTAAGTATATTTTACAATATAACTTGGAAAAACAAAACATTTTTTTACCACTATCTGCAGTTGTACATGAATTTAAATGTTGTGCTGAATTGGAACCCTAAGAACATAAGAACATAAGAACATAAGAAAATGCCATACTGGGTCAGACCAAGGGTCCATCAAGCCCAGCATCCTGTTTCCAACAGTGGCCAATCCACTGTTGGATCCACTAGATTATATACTGTATCCAAAACGGGTACCGAAATCCTGTCCATAGCTAACTAATGGTAGAAGGAATCCGATCCGGCGTGAGAAATAAATATACCGTACTTTTTGCTCCATAAGATGCACCTGACCATAAGACGCACCTAGGATTCAGAGGGGGAAAATAAAAAAAAATTTTTTTTGTGCTAAACTGGCTCCGTCCCCTGGCGTCTGTGCGTCTTATGGAGCAAATTAGGGGAGTGCATAACATTTGTTTTTCTCCCCATTTTGTTTTCGGGTCTGGGGAGGGCCATTTCGGTCCATTCCCCAGATCAGAAAACTTTGTCTTTCTATTTCTGTGGGGAACCCCCCCCCCAAAAAAAACAACAAAAAACCCATCCCAACCCTTTAAATTAACAACCCCCCACCACCCTCCTGACCCCCCCAAGATCTGACAAATTAATTAAATACAACCCCCCACCCAAGACCTGCCAAAAATCCCTGGTGGTCCAGGAGCGGTCTGGGAGCGATCTCCTGGACTTGGGCCGTCAGCTGCCAGTAATCAAAATGGCGCCGATGGCCCTTTGCCCTTACTATGTCACTGGGGGTCAGGAGTAAATTAATTTGGCAGGTCTGGGGGGGATTGTTAGATTTTTGGGGGTTTTTTTTTTTTATATTCGCTCCATAAGACGCACAGACATTTTCCCCCCCACTTTTGGGGGAAAAAGTGCGTCTTATGGAGCGAAAAATACGGTAGTCTCTGACTTGCCTAGGTTCAACAGGAGGCCATTATCACTCATCCGTTGTCTGCTAGTGCCCAAGGTTTGGTACACTTTAGGATACGTTTCTGATATACAGGCAGTAACAGTCAATAAGAGCTGTATGTCGTCAGTATACATTTTAAAGCTTACCCCCACAACCCCTGTAACAGTGTGCATAGAGGGTGCATATAAACATTAATGCAGAAACGGGATATCAATTAGAGAACTGTTATCCTAAATGAACCTATATGATCAGCAAAAAATGAACAAACCCAATCCATGACCACCCCCTCCTTATCCCGATCTCTCTTAAGGGCATATGTGAGAATTGAATATCTCCTGGTCTTTTTGGGTATCTGGCATATCGAGACCCAGGAGGAGCCTACAAAAAGCAGGCTCAGGCCCAATTCAACCAGCTTCCTTTCATTACCCATCTTCTTTAAACTCCTATCAATGTACAATCTGAAATTGTCCTTCCATCTCCCCGTCCTACTTCTCTCCACCCTTGCGCTCTCACTTCTTGTTCACTTTTCCATCCCTTCCCAGCTTCCCTTCTCCAGTTATCAACATCTACGCCCTCTACCTTCCTGCTTCTGATTCTCAATTTTTCATATCCCCATCTCCCAGCTTCTCTCCCACAAATATTTCTTCACAAGCTTCCAGCTCATTCCTCAGTGTCCATTTCCTTTCACAGCCTGTGTCTCCCTTCCTCAGGGGCCCCTCTAACATGGCAATGGAGATTGAGGCTATCTCCCTCCCTCAGACCTTAATTTCCCCTCTCAGTGCCTTCCACACAGTTTCACTACCTTCCTCGGTGCCCAGTCCCCAAACATACACATCCTCATTTCCCCTCGTTTATTTAAAATCTCTTCTATTCCACTGCTTCCTAATATCTGTCCAATGCCCCCTTCCTCAGTCCCTTTTGGAGCAGCTGAACAGCATATATGAGCAGCAGGATGCAGGACCAACAGCGCGGATGCCTGTGCTCACTGTCACTATGGTGGTCCTGCTGGCTCCTTTGCTATAGCCCATCCCCTCAAACCTCATAGCTCCCAGTGATGGCTTTGGTGTCCTCAACAGGTTCCCATCCCTTAAATGTTGCCAAAATCCAGGCCTGTTAGAGGTTTTGGGTTGCTGTTGGCAATCTGGTGACCATCTATCCCCTGCAGGGGTCTGTTGTGTATAATAGAGCCCTATAAAAGGGTCAGAATACGGAAGAACATTCAGAAAATGCCCAATAAAGGAGCAAAACTAATTTTCTAAAACTATTTTGGTTCTCAGTGTATAGCCTAACAAACTAGTGCTCTATATCAGAAATTCAAAGTGACATTCACCAGCAATGCATAACCAAAATAGCAAAGAAACAGATATAAAATGTCAATTCTGATTTATAAGGAAAAAAAGAAAACTGGCGACAGTACATAGCCCTGCTCCATCCTCCCCAAGAAATATTCAGTTATAAGCATGTCTGTCACATTCAATAAACTATGTTCATACATGCAGGGATTAAAAAAATGTAACTGGATTAAAAAAAAACCCACCATCCACAGTCTTTTATTCACACAAGTTCACTAACTTTCTTAGCTCAGCAAATTAATAGCAGAAACAGACCATTTAATTAATATGCAATACAGAAAAAGCTTCATTAATAAAATTGTTTCCTGTCCTCAATGAGAGGTCAACTCACCTGTGCACGCTGCTGCAGGACCAAGCCAGTGAAATACAAGCGCAAGAGACTCCAAAGTCAGCAACGTCAATCTCGCACACTCTGGAAAGATAAAAAATACTACTTTGAACTCCTCTCTCTAGTTCAGAACTTAGTAGCAGCACTACACACCAAGGAAAAAAGAAGTACTTTGAGTTAATACTGTGCAGAATAAATCAAGGAAACGACATTGGTGTTTCTAAGAAGAGGTGTGAGATATTTGCCAAGAATTTCTCTGATAACATTGGACTGATTTGACAAGATCTAAAGGGGAAGGAAATGAGAGCACAATGTAGAAATAGTGAACTAGTAACTGCTGATGAGTTAAGTAGCATGGAGAGTTATGCAGACTGGGAAAAAGATTATCAATTTATTCAAATTAATGATTTTGAGGTAGACAACATCCTATCGAATTCACTAGCTATGACCTACCCCTTTCATCCATGCTCGTTGTGGCTGGTAAAACAGCAGGTTATGGGTTAAAAAGGGAGAGTAAAAAAAGTGCAAAAAGCGGAATATAAATCTAAAATTAAAAAAAAAAAAAAAAAAAGGAAGGATGTTTACCAGGGTCCTGAAAGTTTCTGATAAAGAAAACCTATTACAGTCCTCTGGGTTTAAATAACTTCAAACCTGTATCAAATATTCTCTTCCTGAACAAGTTAACTGAGAAGGGTGCGTGCATTCAATTTCAGGAATTTCTTTTTTTGGATCCCTTTCAACTCAGAATTACAGGCAGGTTACTGGATAGAGATGATCTTGGTGGCTTAAGTTTTGAAAGCTCTACAATTTCAATCTGGTCACCGGAAACGTGTTGCCTGTCCTACTTGATTTGAGTTCTGCATTTGAGAAGATTGTGGAATTTTGGTCCAATGCTTAAGCAGCGATTGGTATTGAGGGGATGGTTTTACATGATAGGAGTCAATCCGTGGTTTTGGGAGATTTCATTAGAGCTCTGTCATCTCTCCCCAATGCTAATATGTATATCATTTGGGAGATCATAAGAACATAAGAACATAAGAAATTGCCATGCTGGGACAGACCAAGGGTCCATCAAGCCCAGCATCCTGTTTCCAACAGAGGCCAAAAACCAGGCCACAAGAACCTGGCAATTACCCAAACACACATATCACAGATACTTCTTGTAGAGCTTGTTACCGAGAGGTAATTCAACTAAGATGGAGATTGTGAGGGTTGGAAAACCAGGGATAGTAGAGTTGGAGAGATCTTCTTTACTAGATGGGGCTATCTAGGTGCAAAAAGAAATTTCATTTGGAGATAATTGGCTAATTACATTGGAATCCCAAATTTGGTCAATTTGCAGGATGATCGATTCAATAATTATGTCATTTCTGAAAAAGATGATTTAGTAAAAGTAACTTAAGCAGCGGCGGATTCCCGAGGACGACCAGCCCGGGTATTCGCCGCCCAGGACACATCACGTGGTCTGCCGAGCACGGTTCTGTCACGGCCGCACACGGCAGACAACGTGACTGGAGCGACCGGGCCAACCGGGAGATGCCCAATCCCCCCGATAGGCCAATCCGCCCCTGAACGTAAGCCTTCATTACTAAAAGATTATAATCCTGTGATACGGTCAGTCCCCTTACCAAAGCAGTACAGCCTGCTGCTTGCTGCAGAGGGGACAAATGAGGCTGTGGATTTGGCAACAGAATGAACCTGTTTTGGAAAAACTGTACTTTTACCAATTGAATACAGATTACAACTTAAGATACTGAGTTTAGGCTTTCCAATTGTTATGTAGCAGAATATTTGAAGGACATATGCTATTTCTTTTATTTAGTGCATGTTAAAACGTTTCAGCATGCATTAAACAGTTTTCATGTGTACTAAAAACGTTTGAAAGGTGTTAAAAGATGAAATTAAAAAAAAACTGAAACAAAGAAATTAAGATTTTTGGATGCACACGCTCCCTGCCATTTAACTCTATACACTCCAAGCTGTGCTCTCAGTTTTCCCCGGGGGGGGGGGGGGGGCATTATTATTGGAACATTATTTGAAAGATACACGGGAATAGGTTTGAAGGTGTACAGCTACTAATTTGTGGAACCAGTTGCCTTTAGAAACAAACAGCAAAAGACGATTTGTGTTTAAGAAGTTATTTGTGCAGGCTTTTAATTAAGCTTAGCTTTTTCCTGATCCTGACCTGGAAGCTTTACTGTACTAAGAGTACGTTATATTTTTTTACTATATTGATTTTACTGCATTGTACTTTATCTAGAGTACGTCTGCAATTAAGGACCGACCGCTGTTTGACACAACCTGTTTAGGTTGCACCTTGCCTGAATTTGCTTTTTTTCCCCCAGCACAAACAAAAATTAGTACAATATCTGAAAAATAAGACCTGGCAGAACTTGTACTGATAAAGCATGACAATTTCACAGAAAGTACTGGGTGAACTCTATGTATAATGTTTAGCATGAAAATGGCAAGACAAAACTTAAAAAAAAAGTAAATTTATTTTCTTCCTGCCCGACAAGTTCCTCCGTATCAACCTGAAACTGTAGGGCTCATCATTAATTGCTGACAGGAGGCGGAGAAGAAGAAATAAAACCAATAGCCATCATAGTCCATTGAGTAACAACATTAAAACAATAGCTGGAATAAAGCTATTCACAAATATTCAAAACATTTTTTTTATTTTAAGGGCTTCTAGAATAATACACAGAAATAAAAAAAAATATATATCGGAATTTTCAAGACAGACATACTCTCTCTCATTTTACATTTTTTTGTATCAATCCAGGTTTGGAGCAACTAAAATCAGCCTAAACCTTGGCAGGATTAGGTTTTACAACTAACAAAAGGGGTTTTCTCCCCAAAAGCCCTAGTATGGCTGCCGAAGACTGGGAACAAAAAAAATAACAGGCCCAAAAAGTGAGTGGTTAGAGCAGTGGGCTGCAAACAAGGAAAGCCAGGGCTCAAATCCTTTTGCCATTCCTTGTGAGATTGGGCAAGTCACTTCACCCTCCATTGCCTTCCCCCTGCCATGGCCCTCGGTGATTTCACCTGCACCGGGCCGTGGGGGGCGCCATTTCATCCTTCACCTCAGGCAGCAGATTGCCTTAAGCAGGCCATCCCTATCCAAACAGTAATGAGACATCAATGAAAGCCGTGTCACAGCTTTGCAGATCTCCTCTATGGGGCCTGATCACAAGTGAGCCACTCCATAGCTCAGACAAAATGAGCCTTGACATGAGCCACCAGATTCAAAGCTGCCTGGGCATAAGAGGAGATGCAATCTGCTAGCCAATTAGTCTATTTGGCAAAGGCAATCCCCAGCCTGTTTGCATAAAAGGAACAACAAGTTGGGTGGACTTCTTATGGGCTTCAGTCTGTTCCAGGTAGAAAGTGCTTGTTCACATTAGTGGACATGTGGCCTGGGGAAAAATAAATGTGGGCAGGCCAACTGACTGGTTAGGAAGGATCTTAGAGTGGTCTTGCACATCCATCCTATCATGTAGCTCCTCAGTGATTTTTACTAACTAGATAGAGAGAAACATACTGTTTTCCTGTTTCAAGTGAATCCTCAGCCTCGTATTAAGTTGACAGTACAAAAGGAACACATGCAGCATGTGCATGTACATAGCGCATAATTTTTTTAAGTAATTTTACTGGGAAAGCGAATGTTAAAAAGTTATGGAAAACTCATGTCAAGAAACTCCTCAATTACACAGAAGCCTTCAGGTAACACATCATTCAAGACAAAATCCATTCCAACCAGCACTTTTTATTTACTTTCATGCAAAACTATTTCCCCTGCTAATGGAAAACTGAAACAGCACACTGTACCAATTCAGTAACCATCACAGATCCATTTACTTTTTTTTTTACACTCCACTCCCAGCCCATAAATGACATGAGTAAGCCAAACACAGCCGGCATTAATAGTCAAAATGGAATCATTCTTGACACTATAAACAATCATAACAATGACATTTTTCTTTAAGGTTGCATTAAGGACAGAGGTGAAGAACAAAGCTCAGCTAGTTGTAACTACTGGCTTCTCCAGCACTTCAAACCATTATTCGCTTCACATCAGGGAATATCGTGTTCTACTGTGAAACTTGCTTCCGTGGCTCGGAAAACCTGTGGGCAGAATGCTTTCATATAGGAAAGTCACTATTGCACTCGAGTAATTCCCTGCTCAAGGATTACACTACAACTGTGAGGTCAGATAGCTTCATTCTTATGGAGGCAGTGGGACACTGCATGCTTTCTGTACCTGCTAGAAATAAGACAGCCCTGTGAACGAGAAGGGGAATGCTTCTTTCACCCATTGCCCGATTAGAATCATCTTTACACATTAACTACGGAACTTTGTGCATTATTTAGTTTCTTGCAATGATACGTGGCCAGCAGACCTTTCCTGCACATCACCTGAACTTTCATACTACTACAACCAAGACCAGATCTTGATACTTGTATGGCACAAAGTGATAGCTCTACCAGAAAATCTAAACTTCAAGGGCCTACACTCCTCATCCCATTCACATGTAGAACTCGCTTTCCTCAATCTCTTCCAACCCTTCGCCAACCCACTGCCCTCCTCCTCTCCCCCCACTATCTGCTGTAGACCTCAGTCCTCCAAAGCTGGGGGGGGGGGGTGTTAAGGACAGACTGGCTATCACTTTCTTCCTGGGCCACACAGGGAACTAAAGACACAGCTGCTGCCTCCTTCCTAGGCCCCAGATAGGGCCAAAAACATGGTGTCCTTTAGCTGGACTGGGGCCAGAGAGAGCCACCTCATCCACATAAAAGGTGGGTGCATTTTTCAAACCCTGGTATAAGAGAACCATAAGCAATGTCCTATCCAATTAGATGGTGCTTGCTGACACCAAGCTTACTGGGACAAAAAAAAAAGCTGGGTGGACTTTCTACGGTCTTTTGTCTGCTGCTGACAGAAAGCAACATGGCCTTGGAAAAACGTTGGAAGGACAATTAAGGTAGAAATATGTCACAAACTTAGGCAGAAACTTAAGATGCATGTGAAGCCCTACCCTTTTGCAATGAAATTTAGTATAAGATGGATAAGTTACTAAGGCCTGAAGCTACCCAACTCTATGGGCTGAAGTAACCACAACAAAAAATCATTACCTTCCAAGAATTTGCAGGTCAGGTATTTTAGCCCACAGAAGTGGGATAAGAAGTCGAAGATGCACACTTAAACATGAATCTAGCAGTCCGATACTGTGTGGTGTGTCCGTGTGTTTTAGATGCACTCTTATTACCCCCCCTTAGACTGTAAGGGGTAATAGCGTGTCGAAAACACACGGCCAACCCCCCTTCCCCCCGAAAACTAATAGTGCTCATCACATGCAAATGCATGTTGATGAGCCTATTTATTAGTCAGTCACCCGGGATACTGCCAAGCCGCACATTTTACTCTCAGAAGTTAACGCCTGCCCAAGGGCAGGCATTAAGCTTGAAACAACCGGGAAAAGTGTACGGAAAAGCAGAAAAAAAACCTGATTTTATGTACAGCCTCTGACAATGTCATAGCGATATTAAGTTGGAGGAACCTAAAATAAAAAATAAAAAAATCAAACCCGCCAGTGAGCGGGTTAGAAAAACAGATGCTCAATTTTACCAGCATCCGTTTTCCTAACTTGTGGCTGTCAGCGGGTTCGAAAGCACTTGCCGGTAAAATAGAGCATCGGTTGTCAGACCCGCTGACAGCCAGCTCCTCCGCTAATAGGGAGGCGCTAGGGACGTGCTTTTGTCCCTAGCACCTCCTTTTAGCTCACTGCCTCATTTGAATAGAGAATCGTGCGCCCAGGAGAGCGGGCGCTCAACACGGAGCGCCGTCTCTCCTGTACTTTTTACGGAATCAGCCTGCTAAACTTTAAGCATGTTTCAGAGTGAATCAGACTACCACTGACTGGAGCCAGCCGTATTCTTCAGTCAATACTTTGTATCCAACTTTCTTCTAACTGGAAGTATAAAGAGTAGGGTTTCTCATGTTCTCTTATGTACATCCTGGTAGAAAGAGGAGCAACTACTTTAAATCTAGTCCTCAGTGGAACATGCACAGCCTGGTTTAAGGGGTTACTGCTGCGAGTCCACTAAGCAATGGTAATCAGAATGCAATCACATTGGACAATCACTGAAGAGAGGACATTAAGTAAACCTACTGCAGTAATTTACAAAAGGAGACTATCACAGAAAATGTTTTTTTTTTTTCTTTAGCTCTTGCCTATTCATTGATAGCTCAATGTGTATTACATTCAGATAGAGTAAAATATTTTCCCTGTCTTCAGAGGGTTCACAATCTAAGTTTGAACCTGAGGAGTGATGGCATGGAAGCCCAGGTAAAATGTATTCTGTGCATTAAAGGTTAAAAGGAAGACCAAACAACTGCCAGCGTGATTTAATTATGAGGTAAAAGAGGCAGTTAAAAGCCAAAAGGCCATCGTGCTCATAAAAATGGAAAGCAGACCCAAATGGAGAAAACAGGCACGAGCATAAGCACTGGCAAGTTAGATGTAAAATCGCTAATAAGACAGGTCAGGAGAGACTGAAAAGAAACGTGCCAGAGAGGCAAAAACTAATAAAATCTTTTAAAATATATTCAAAGCAAAAAGTCTGAGAGAAAGTCAGTTGGGTCACTAGATAACAGAGGAGAAAAGGGGTGCGCAGGGAGGACAAGGAAATAGCAGAAAAACTGAAATGAACTCTTTGCCTCTGCCTTTACTATTGAGAATGTTGGAAACATTCACAATTGAAACATTTTTTGATAATGATTCTGAGCAACTAACACAAATCTGAGATAATGGAGAATGTAATAGATTAAAATGACTAAGGATCTGTCGGCGGACTCACTTCCAACCTGTGGGTTGCCCTGTGAGCTGTGTGGATCATCTGTCCACCCATCTCATTTCCTGTATAAGGCTTGCATTTATCTGAGGCAGTCTCATCAAGTCAATTGCCAGAACTTGGTCCTACCTTCCGGTACTCATCCTCTGGCTCTGTTCCTCTGTCCAGAAGACTTCATCTTCTCCGGATTCTTCCTTCAGGGTTCTTATCTTTTTTCCTTCCTGGATTCCTGATGTGTTCAGTTCTTTACTCTAATTCCAAGCTTCCTATCCCTGTCTCTCATGCCATGCTGGTCACCAGTATTTGAGGGCTCAACCCAGGGGGGAGGGGGGATGGTTGGCATAGGTACAAGATGCCCAGGTTGGAGCAAGGCTCAGACAGGCTGGAGCAAGGCTAAGCCTGAATAATGGGTACAGGGACAGGAGACAGAGTTGGGACTGGGATTGAACAGAAACAAGCAAGCTGGAACTGGGCAAGGACTAGAACTAAGTACAGAATGGGGCAAAACAATACATAGGCAAGACAGGGAAAGGATAGTAAGGCTAGGACTGGGCAAGGACTAGACAAGACAACACGGAACAAAGAACAAAAAGGCTTGAAAGCCATGGTATAGAGGCCTGAAGGCCAGTAAGCAAGGAGAGCCCTGGAGAGGCCACAGAGCCAGAAGCAAAGTAAGGTCATGCCCAAAAGCCAGAGGGCAAGACAAGGCCTAGAGTAGGCCACAGAGCAAGGTAGGAAGTGAGAGCAGGCCTGAAGGCCACAGGGAAGGATGCAAGAAAGCAGAAGATCTGAGGACCATAAGGAAAGGAACAAGAAGGCCCAGAAGCCACAAGGCAAGAGAAGGAGCAAGAAGGCCCAAAGGCCACAAAACAAGGCAAGGAGCAGCGGCCAGGTCAAAGAGCCAACGGAAGCATGAGAAGGCAAGGGTAGAATAGCAGAGCTGGATTATATATGGCTGGCATTTGTATGTGGTGCAAGCAGTGAGGAGGAACTTGGTAAGGCTGGAGGCTAAACTCGCTGAGGACTCCTGGTGGAGTAAATGCTGCAAGACAGGCTGAGTCAGGAGGCCATTGAGGAGATGGTTTAGAAAGCTCTGAGCAGAGCTCCCTGGAGGCTGCACAGCAGATGAAATAAAACATTTGACAAAGTCCTCAATGAGAGACCTCAGGAAATTACAAGATCATGGGATAGGAGGCAGTGTCTAGTTGTAGACTGGTAACTGTATAAAAGATAGGAAACAAAGGGTAGGACTAAATAGTAAATTCTCCAAATGGAGAAAGATTACTGGAACCTGTGATGTTTAACATTAATAAATGATCTGGAAAAGGGAATGAATACGATGATCAAATTTGCAGTTGATGCTAAAATTATTCAAAAGTTGTTAAAATAGAAGCGAATTGTGAGGAACTGCAGAAGAACCTTGTAAAAGTTTGAGACCGGGCACGTGAATGGCAGATTAAATTTAATGTGGAAAAGTGCAAAGTGATGTACATAGGGGAAAATGATTTCAATGCTGGGTTCTATATTGGGAGTCACAGACCAGGAAAAGGAGCTTCGAATCTTTGTGGACAATATACAAATCCTTGGCTCAGTGTGCAACAGTGGTCAAAAAAAGCATGTTAGGAATGATTTGAAAAGGAATGGAGAATAAAATGGAAAATATACTGCCTCTATATCGAGCCATGGTGCAATCTCACAGTAAGAAGGTAGTACTCATGCTCAGCTCTGGTCACCCTATCTCAAAAAAAGACATAGTGGAACTAGAAGAGGTGTAAAGGAGGGCGACAAAAATGATAAAGAGGATTGAACAGCTCTCCTATAACGAGAAGCTATGCAGATTACGTCTCCACAGCATGGAAAAGAAACTGCTGAGTGGTGACAGAGTATTTTTTGAAAAGGTACACAGTCCTTTATCTGTTCCTAGTACAGTCTCTATTTGTAACCCATGATAAAAGCCTGTGAGCCCTGTCTGCAAGGGGAGTTTTGCCTTTAAGAGAAACTCCCTCCCCCTGGTTCTCTCATGGGGAAGGGTCTGCATGCCCTCTCAATCTAACTTGAGTCTTCTTAAGTGTTCTATTGGCTCAAGGAACTGCCCTTCATGTCCCCCCTGTGTCACAGGCATCCTAGGTTCACTGTCATTGGATCTCGCCCTCTAGCCCAAGTTGTTGGGACGTTTCCTGTAATCACTTCCCAAGACTGTTAGTCAGTCTAAGCCATGCTGCTCAAGGGCTAGAAGTGCCTGCAGCATCTGAAATACAATTAGCTTTTTTACACCTCTCCTCATTGCTTTAATCCTAAAGACTAATCAGCTTCAGAACCCCTTGCCTTCTCATCCTGAATCCCAAGAAACTCCATCTCCCTTCTCCTGTCTATCTCCAGCTACAAAGATCTCTGCTAGAAATATATGTGTTTGGAAGCAACAATTGTGAGTAATGAATAATTATCTGTGCAATAAATATTTTCAAACTTAAAAGATCTTTGCCTGATGACTGATTAAGGGGAGGAGTCAGCTGTCTGGATGAGGGAAATTCATATATTTTTTATTGAGCCAGCACAATGATAGAGACAATTAAATACTTCAAGAGGTATCACTGCACAGGAGTTAGATATCTTTCAACAGAAAGATGACCCTGGAATGATGGGGGTCATGGAATGAGGGTGAAAGAGCAATCCAAGGAAGTATTTCTTTACAGAAAAGGTGGCACATGTATGAACAGCCTCTCACTGGAGGAGGTACAGGCAAGGAAAGTATCTGAATTCAAAAAAGCATGGGATCAGAACAGGGGATATCAGACAGAGTGGTAGGGATTGTAGAGCTAAGCAGTTGTGTGGACAGGCAGAGATGAGCCATGTGATTTTTTTTGTCATGTTTCTATGTAAACCTATTAATTATATTTAAGTTGATAAAACCCTTAAAGTTATTCTAAATCAAGTCAAACAAGAGATCCTTCTAAGTATAAAACTACCTATAAAAATTATACTCTATGGATTAAATTCTTCAAAGTTTGAACTCCCTACAGATCTCCAAATTTTGCATTCATATTAGAAAAAAAAAAGTATTTTGAAAATCTGTGCTTCAGAATTGCTAAGCATTATGAGTTATCCAGTCGTGACATCCCATAATTAGGAACATCCACAGAACTGAACAATGAACTGTCTGCTTTTTAACCCTTTAAATATCAACCCTAAAAAAAGAAAACCACAAAAAAATAGCTATCGGAGTAACTTATAAAAAAAAAAAAAAAAAAAAAAAAGCAAAAACCGACCACATTGATTTCTTTCCTTGTATTCTCCACAGAGCAAATGTTTCTTTCAACAATAAGGAAACAAGCTCAATACAAAATACTTTTCTAACCTGGCATTTTCCTCCATAATTTTATTTTCATCATAAATATACAATACAGAGAGACATAGAAAGAGGAGATGACGAAAGGAGCTTAGATGAAGGTTAAGAGGATCATGGAAAAAAGGTAGGAGGGGAGAAGGAACAGATGTTAAAATTAAAAACACAAGAAATATACTCCGCAATAAGCCCTCAATATATCCCTATAATCAAGCACATGTCCATCTTGTTACTTAAATATTAAGCACTACTGCTTAGTTTTCTAAGAGCAGCTTTTGAGCAAATACCTGACCAAGGCCTATAAATTATTCAAGATGAAGCTATGTTATAGTAAAGTTTGCTATAGGTCTTAGGGCCTCAAAGAAGATCACTGGCCTTGATTATAAATTTGCCCATTACAGAGTTGCTCTAGATTTAGAGGTGGATAGTAATCATCAGAATCCTTAAACATTATGGAACCATCAATACAATGTGGGATATAAACCCAAATATTTTTAATTTTTTATTCCAAAAGTTTTTAAATAAGGTGGTGTCAACGATTTCACTGAATATTTTTGTTGCAAGACACCATTAGTGTACATACATATAGGTGTAATCATTCCCCATAAAAAGTTCCCGAAAATTTTTCGAAATGCAAAACTCTAGAATAAAGTCTCCTCTCAAAGGTTCTCTCAGAGAATTTATTCAAACAATAATAAAAATAAAGAACCAATATCTCAAACATATGCGCAAATTTGATGTCACCTTGTATACTGTGCAAACGACTCCAGCATTTCTGGTCAAATATTGATGATTTTAAGATAGCCAACCCTTGTGATTTTGTATCTGTTGTATCCAACATGGATACCCAACTACAGTGAAACAAGCTTATGAGAGGGTGTTCTATGTGTACCGAGATTTATTATCAAGACCTGTTATTAGAGAACAGTTAGATTGTTTAGTGTGCACTCTCCCGTTTTCGGTGGGGGCCTTAGCAATATGCTGCATAATTCAGAAGTACTGGCATGCCTTAAGTACAGATTCTGGGTTTTTTTTTATGAACAGCCAATTTTTACATACTGACTGGCTTGGATCCTGCGTTATCATTTATTTATATTATATTGTATACAGATATTGATGATATAACAGTTCTCAGCATAAATACAAATAAAATCACATGAAACATAAAACTTCAAATCAATATAAATAATACAACATAAAATAACCTATATTTGGAAATAAAATACAAACTAATTCAATAAAAACACCTAAAACATGCAAATATTCCATTCTGAATTTGATTCAGCTACACATTGATCACCTATTCTTTGCGGACATCAGCCATCTGGGTGATGTTCCATGTATTCTCAATCTTTTTCTGAATAATGAATTTTCTATTATTAGTGATCATTTTTTAATCTTTGATGATATATACCCACACCCAAAACACTGCACACAGTGGAAAATTTCAAATGCTCATGGAATCTAATTTATATAGGTAAAATGATACCACCACTTCGAGTTTGCATCATTGAGCACCACAGTTGTCTTCAAAGATTAAAAATAGATACTCCATTGTGATACACTGCGTAGCTTTTTATAACACCTTTACTAATTTCACTTTTGCAGCTATAGACATGATACAGCTCTACAGAAGTGGCAGTGATCGTGATGGGCTATTCACCCAATGAGAGCAGCACTGAATCTATAATATACCCACTGTTTCCCCTGCTGGACTTAATGGGCCTGATTTTAAAAAGCATTTACTCGAATAAATGGCTTTTGAAAATTGCTATAATAGAGGTTACATTTACATGCGTAACTCCTTTTGAAAAATTACCACCAATGATTTTACTGTTTTGTTTTGTTTTTTGTAGGTTTTATAAAAATTTGTTTCTATTTTGATTTCTTTTTTTTTTTTTTTTTAAGCACAATGTGATTGGCTGTCTTTGACCTATTATAAAATGTTGTACCTCATTTCCTGCTGTTTGGTGGTCTTTGTGAAATGTTCTATTCCCACAGCTTGATAACAACTGAGAGGGGTGATCACCCCAATATACAGTGTGTGTAATTGCCTCTGTGAGTTCACATCCGAGATCCCACAGACATGTTTGTTGAAACCTTAGCATCCGGGACCATCTTGTGATTGCATTTATTTTTCAACTATGCTGCAGATTGCAGAGGACATTGGAATAGCACACTTTTTAGGTAAGTTTTTATTTTGTACTGTTTAAGTAAACCATGCTCATTCATATACTACAGAGTTTTGCGTTTCAAAAAATGTTCAGAAACTTGTGGTGAACTACATCTAGGTGTATATATGCCAATAGTATTCTGCAGTGAAAATATTCAGTACAACCTTTAGGACAGAACCTTATTTAAAACATTTTTAAATACTTTTTTTTATCATCTCATTTTTGTATTGATATTGATACAAGTGTGGGTATTCTAGCACTTTTCAGTATACATTTGGGACATGAGGGATGTTTCTATCCCTAATATAGTATATTGCACACTAAAGCCACTCCTGTATAGTCAAGGTTTCGCTGCCGTGCAGTGTCAGACATTTGAAGCAGTGGGGCCAGCAGCAGCATGGAATCCCACCACTCTGGCAGCAGCACAAATGCTCACTGCTCCTCAGACTCTCATCCCAGGTCCTCCCCTGCCTGACAAACAGCAGATGCATGTGGTCAGGCACATGCACAGCATATGAACCACTGATGCAGATGGACCTGCCACAATAAACGCTCACTGTAGTGAAAGGCACTTAAAAAGAAAAAAAAAAAAAAAGACCGTCCTGAATAAAAGAGATCAGTCCTGCAGTCAGTCACACTCCGTGGCTAACAGCTGGGCTGCATCCTTAGCAATGTAGACATGTAACTGGGAAAACTGGACAGAATGGACTCGCTTTTCTATTATCTACTATGTTACTATGAACTACATGAAAGCTACTGGAACAAACACACAATAAAGTAGTAATACCCAGAGATGATAACTGCAGGAATCAGAACTATGGTAAAACAGAAACAGAATCACTGCAGAAAGTAGGAGAGCGAAGGGAAAGCAGAAAAAAAACTGCAGAAAGCAGGAAAACTGTTCAGACAGAAATAGAAGTGCAGAAAACAGGCAAAGTTGTTAAGCAGAAAGCATGTAGGAGTAATGCTCATTAATTAGAATCCAAGAGGTGCTAATTAAGCAGTTGCTGATTATGTCAAAAACTGGCAGGCAATATTTAAGTTTTCATAAATTTCCTATCCCCAGAAACTCCCACAACTGTGAATTTAAATAAACCGAAGTGTTATGCTCATCTCCTTTAGAATATCTTGCAGCTAGCACATTGCTAAAAGGTAAAAGTATGAATATATTAAAATACACCGAGGAACAGATTTAGGAAAGTAGTTTTATTTTTAAAGTAAGGTATGTGGCCAGAACTAAATATATACATCTTTTATTTTAATCTGTATAAAAATATACATTAAAAAAAAATTAAGCAAAAAAAAAAAAATCCAGGACTAGCAAGCTTGCTTACTGTAAACTAGGTTTTCCAAAGTGATATCAGTCGGCACCAGAAAGGACCCTGCTTTCTTCTCTTCTCCCCTCCCTCCTTCCACCACCCTTTTCTCTCCCCCCTTCCCCCTCTCCTCCCCCTTTTCTATTTGCGCGCCTCTTAGCAGGTTGAGCCCTTTACCTTACATCTGTTCACTTCTTGGTTTTACTTATATACCCCTCCTTTTAATCAGCTTTCTGTCATCGTTTCACTACTTTTGTTTTTCTGCCTATCCCCCCCTTTTTGGTAGGCTCGCTATTTCTGTTCTGTCCCTCCAACTCTCGCGCGGTTGACATTCCCCGCCCCTTTTTCATCGCGGGAGCGTCGCCGCTCAGGCGGCCCTGCGGAGACGCCTCGGACCTTATGTTTTCAGGCAGGCTGCGCTTTCCACCCTCGCTAGTTGCAACACTGGCTCTTTATAGCACACTTTTGAATTTCCCATTTCTTCTCTCTTTCCCCTTCTTTAACAGTCCGGTTATATTCGGCTCTAACCCGACGCTTCCCTCGCCTTTCTGTGCTTTGAAAACACCTGAATCGGCTTAGCACAGCAAAAAATTGTCTGTTTATTTTTGTCTTTACACCTGCAAGGTAGGTTGTCTGGACTCCCCCTCTTTGCTAGCTTAATTAGCACTTCTCCGACATGCTCCGTTTTCCAGTAATTCTTAGCATGGGTTCCGTATTCCTTCCCCCATTCCATTTTGGATTACCCACACACATCCCTAAGGGTCTCCACGTGTGTGCACACTTGCACCGGATCGGGGGCCTAGCCTAATCCAGGCTGCTCCACCCGATCGGTGCTCCCTTTTTAACTCGCCGGAGCAGAGTCGGTACGGCAATCCGAGCTCTGGAGACCTGAATTGAAAGTTTCCTTCTTACCTGGTCTCGGCGCTTACCGCTTGTGCATCGGACGGTCTCCAGCCGCGGGGGGAGAGGGTTCTACCTTCACCGCCACGCTCGGAGGTTCACCCGCTGTCTTTCAGCCACTCTGGGAGCCAAGTCCACGCCGGGACCAAGGCACCTCTGAGGGATATCTGAGATCACCTCAGGAATTCTCAACTGGGGGAGGGACCCTTAGTATCACCGCAGGAGAGCGGGGCTCGATCTTAAGGTAAATTTATCTTCTTGTTGCAATTTTCCTAACACTGCTAGTGTGTGGGACAGTGTCCGCATCTACTAGGAGAAGGAGTGATACTGGAGAAGTGAGGTCGGTGCAAGGGTCTATGTACCCAGGATGACGTCAGCTTGAAATCTGACTCAGTCTCCCAGCTGCTAGCAGAGGAGCACATAACCCACTGGTCTGAGTCCCTCTGGCTACACGCTAGGAAACATCAAGACTACTCTCCTCCAACTGGTATCCGTTTCTCATGTTACCGGATAAAAATATATATTTGTTCCTGGCTGCACATGTTTTGTCTTTAATCTTGCCCCCCCCCCTTTCTTGGTTTGTTCGTGCAGCATTTGGATTTTATGTCCGTCTTATCCACTGGACATTCACCATAAGGTACTTTTCTTTCCCTCTTTACCCTCCCCCCTCTGTATTTTATTGATTATCCCTCAAAAATTGGCATCCTTTTCAGTGTCTCTTAAGCTTGACATGTCTTGACAAATAGTCCCCGACCTTAATACATTACTCTTTTCCTTCCCTTGCCATGCAACATTGAAACGGTTCTGCCATTTTTTTCACTAAAAAGTATGCCATTCTATTGTGTTATTTATTTATTATTTATTTATTTGGAACTTTTATATACCGGCATTAGTAAGCATACATCATACCGGTTCACATTGTAACTAGTAGGCTGAAATTACAATCAACAGGGAGGGGAAAACAGGGGGGAATATACATAGAGCAGGAAGGTTGGAATTAAAGCAATTAACAAGAGTAAAAGGCTATTTACAGGTATATACAAGGAGGCTTAAGCAGTTACTTACAGGGGTCTATATACAAAGGTACAGGTTGGGTGAGGGTAGGTCACCCAACCTGTACCTTTGGGGGGGGGGGGGGTGAAGATTAGTCTGGGTAGGCTTGTTGGAAGAGCCATGTCTTAAGTTTTTTTCTGAATTTGGAGTAGCATGGCTCAAGCCTGAGTGAGGTGGGGAGGGCGTTCCATTGTTTGGGTCCTGCAATGGATAAGTGCACGATCCCTAGTAGTGGAGAGGTGGGCTTTTTTTTAATGGGGGAATAGAGAGTGTACCTTTGTTGACAGATCAAATGGGTCGATCAGAGCGTATGGGACAGAAGGGTTCGTCAAGCCAGTTAGAGTTGTGCGAGTGGATGGATTTGTGTACTATAGTGAGGATTTTAAAGAGAATACGGGATGCGATGGGGAGCCAGTGGAGTTCTCTGAGTATGGGGGTGATGTGATCGGCTTTCCGTGAGTTGGTGATAACCCTGGCAATGGCATTTTGGAACATCTGTAGGGGTTTGATGGTGGATGAGGGTAGGCCGAGGAGGAGGGCATTACAATAGTCGAGCTTTGAGGAGAGGGTAGCTTGGAGGAGAGGGTATGTTATGTCGAGCTTTGAGGAGAGGGTAGCTTGGAGGAGAGGGTATGTTATGTTTGTTTAGTTATTTTTTTATATTATTTATATTTACATATGTCAAATTATAAATGTTTTTACATGTTTATCCTTTTGTGGTCAGGTTTATTCTAGTAGAAAAAAAGTTTATGAAAATGTTTTCTTGTTTAATATGTTTTTAAATTTACTAGCGATTATTTTTGCTGCTTGATGGCACCGTTGTCGATGGATCCTTTTATATTCCTCTAACCTCTCTTTGGTTTGTTATTAGTTGATTTCCTGGCCCTCTGTCCATCCCGACGCAACCCATGTGGCGAAACACGGTCTGTGTCGAGGGACCGAAACTCTCCTTCAACCACTCATGAATAAAGATGGAAATGTTGATTCTAACACCTTTTCACGCTTCATTTTTTGAGTAATCCTGTACAAGGATCCACAAAAATTCTCTCTAGCGCTATACCATTGTTATTGTGGTTTATACAAATTGTGTATACCGCTCATCTCCATTTTCCATTGTTTATCGCTTTGATTTACACTTGTAAATTATGGCAATTAAGTAAATAAATAATAACTGAAGACAGAACAACAGTGCAGCACTAGAAGAGAGGAGAAGCACAAATATTAACCAGACTCCCCAATTACGAGGACCCACCTCCAGGTAAAAGGTAAATCATCCCCCTACTGAAGGGTCGAAGATTGAGGATGGAGTCCAGTCAAAAACTAGGCCCATGCTAGAGCAGGGCTTGTTGTTGCAACTTATGCTGACATCTTTCACGCAGATATCAGTGAGCTGTGCCATAGAAGCACAGGTGGTGCACGATACCAACATCATAGCAAAAAAAGATCTTATGGCCTACCGAGTCTGCCATCTTCACCTAATTTACAGTTACAATTCCCATCATTCCCTCAGATCCCCTGTATTTATCCTAGGCTTTCTTGAATTCAGATACAATTTTTGTCTCCACTACCTCCACTGGGAGGCCGTTCCATGTATCCACCACCCTCTCTGTAAAGAAATGTTTCCCAAGATTACTCCCGAGCTTATGCCCTTTCACCCTCATTCCATGACCCCTCGTTCTAGAGCTTCTTTTCTATTGAGTGAGTCTTTGTATGGAAACCTTTTTAGATATTTAAAATGTCTGTCATCTCCCCTGTCTCACCTTTACTCTAGTGTATACATGTTTATATCTTTAATTCTAACCCCATATGCTTTCGAACAAAGACCAATGACCATTTTATTAGTCACTCTCAGTGCAGACTCCATCCTGTTTATATCCTTTAAAGGTGCAGTCTCCAGAACTGTACATAGTATTCTAAATAAGGTCTCACCTGTGATCTATACAGGGGCAATATCACTTTTTCTGCTGACCATGCCTCTCCCTATATAGTCAACTACGTCTGCACTGCCCACAGAAAATTCCTGCCACACTTAGGTCAATTTAGGCACCAAGGTCTGGGCCCAGGTAGTGGGACACGGAATGGGAATCCATGGAGGTCATCTGGCATCCACACTTGCAGGCCTTGAACCCTGCTAACTGCGAGTTTCTTCACGTTTAACTGCTCCATGTTTTCTTCTAACTTTTCTTTTTTTTTTTCTTAAACATAATTCTTTTTGTGGAGCTGTCAAGGCAGCATGAACAAAAACCACAGATTTGTAAATTTGAGTCATTAAGAGTAGATATAGAAACATTCTGAGAGAGAGATACGGAATACATGTGTCATAGCTCAGACAGAGGGGCTCACAAAGCAGCAAACACACATGGGAACCCCCACATATGCTCAAAGATTTCTGAGCTCTGGGAGTTGGGTCCATGTCAGCACCATCTGTCGTCGTCATCCCGTGGTCATAGAGGATTTATTCCTGCTCATCAGCAGAAAGATATTCAGTCCGAGAGAGGCACAGCATACATTTCCAAAAAGGTTATAAACCATGCTATCTGAACATCAGAATAGATTTATACTATATAAAAACTATTTTTCCAACTGAAAAAGAGAAAAGCTAAGTATGCCTCGTTTAAGAGTGGTAGCTGTGAATTTACAGGAACAGCAGAAAGCTAAACATATTCTACAGTGTAACAGTTCAGTGTTATTTAAGTAGGTGAAAAAATTAAATGAGAAATAAGTGAACCAAGAGAGAGAGCCATGTTCAGTCATAAGCTTCCTTCAGTAACCAGTATGCTCACAAAGCTGCAGAAAATGAAGCCTTAGGCAGTCGGACAAAATCTCAGTCCTGGGCTATAATTACTGGATTCTGTTTATTGTGCATATATTTTCATCATATCTACCAGAAGTCATGAAAGTTAAACTAGAAAGGAGCAGTAAACACTCTTTGTAATTCAGCCTGAAAAAAAGATCAATAAAGTAGCACCTTATTCATTTACCATCATGGGAATTACTGCTAGCAACCTATCAACCACTGACATTCAAGCACATTTATCAAATGAACAAATGCAGCATCATTTAATCATTCTTTTTCTAAAATTTCCTTTCCAACTGCTGAACTCCAGGAGCCCATTTAACTGTAACTGTAATCAACCAAACATGTTCTATGTAAGACTCACATTCAGTCATTTCAATTGTTGTATGTAAACCGAAGTGCTTAGTAACTGTCACTAGAACCTCGGCATATAAAAAATGTTAAATAAATAAACATAAGGGCTGAATCCCAGTAAGATTATAGATTCTCTGATCTAGGGAAAGGGTGACGGCTTACCCGTAATCTGTTAGAAACGAGAACCACCTCATGGGAGATTCCTTGTGATGTGTGTGCCCGAGTCTGAGACCAACATGGAGACTATGACTCACCCAGAATCCTCTGCTGCCTTGGCCTGCTTGCAGTTCTGGCCATGGGAATCTTAACTGCCCTATTGACTAATTTGGAGAAAATACAAGACATATCTGGACAGCAGCAGATGTCATCAAAAACTTATGATGGAAGGACATGGGGGTCACAGAAAAGCAGAAGGAAAAGGTTAGAATCTCACAGGCTGTTTCAACTAAAGTGGTACCAGCGAAACCAGTCTCTTGGAAACCTCCCTTAGGGTGAAAACCTGACAGGACAGAGGACTAACAGGTGTGAACATTGGGCAAGTGGGCCTCAATTTGGGAGGGGGATGATTTCCTTGTAGCTAACTATTTTATTGTAGTTTTTCAAATGTTTTATTTAAAATTTTATATGCACTTTATGTTTCTCTTAACAAAACCTTGTATTTCATTTTATATTCTGAACTGTCTGTTTTTATTTTATTGTAAACAGATGTGATGTTCTCCACGAACTTCGGTATATAAAAATAAATAAATAACTTAGGTTTAATTTATCTTGTTTTGACACAAGAAACTTTGTACATGATACTCCAAGATTCGAGCAATTTGGGGATTGAGGCTGTCTGTTATCTATAAAAAGAAGACTTTACCAATGTATGGAGAGAAATAAAGGGTAGAGCTTCTTCTGAGCATCTGGCCAGGAGAGGTCCTGTCCCTCTGTTCCTCCCAAAAGGTGCCTGTAGAGCTTATTGATATACAATATAAAAAAATTAAAATTTGGTTATCCAAAGACTTTGGTATGGTACCGTTGTGTCTGCGAATAAGCGCCTGAAGCGTGATTTAGCGCTTAACACTTGGCACTGTTTTTGGGCAGCCATGGGCAGGATGCTGAGTCCATCTGTCTACACTAAGGAAAACTGAATTATTAGGTAAGTTATTTCTCCATTTCCTGGTGTGTTGCCAGATGGACTCAGGACCAGTGGGATGTACAAAAGCTAAACCTGAATGGGGCGGGAGGCTGCTTGTGTTCCAGTTAGCACCGCCCTTGCAAAGGCTGCATCTTCTCGGACCCGAACGTCCAGGCGAAAGAACCTGGAGAATGTGTGCAGGGAAGACCATATCTGGTTATTCCTAAATGCCTACCAACACCCCGCCTAACCCACCCCCTTCATCACCCTCCCTCCCCCTGCTCAAATGATTTTACTGGATACATGCGCCCCCCCCCAAGGCCACCCGCTTATTTAAAGCTCGTTCCCTATTCTTCTGTTACATTGTAAACTTAGTTCCAAACAGTTTTTGTTAAATGTAAAATAGTACGACCCTCATCATACTATTCCAATTGTTGATATGTGAATCGATGTGATGTACGCCAACGAATGTCGGTATATAAAAGCAAATAAATAAATAAATAAATATTGCCACTCAGCAGTAGCTTAAGCTTCCACCCACGATATGGCCTGGGCCCTATTGGAATGAGCTTTTACCTGGAAGGGTAGTGGCTTCCCTGCCTCTACATAAGCTCCTGTGATCACCTCCTTGATCCAGTAAGCTATGGTAGCTTGTGAAGCTGCTTTGCCTTGTTTCCTGACACCATGAAGAACAAACAAGCAGTCCATCTTGCGTACCAGTTCCAAAAGCCTACTGACGTTCAAATGGCAGAGGAGGCGATAGTCTTCAGTGTCCTTGTGTCTATCTAAAGATGGTAAGAAAATGGACTGATTCAAGTGAAAATCAGAGACCACCTTTGGCAAGAAGGAAGGAATGGTGCGAAGCTGTAACATTCCTGGAGTCAACCAGAAGAATGGCTCCTGGCATGACAACGCCTGTAGTTCAGAGATGCGCCAAGCCAAGCATATCACCAAGAATACAGTCTTCAGCGTTAACAGGCCTAGGGATAGCCTGCGCAGCGGCCAAAAGGAAGGGCCTGCTAAAAAGTCCAATACTAGATTGAAGTTCCATAGTGGGACTGGCCACCGTAAGGGCGGACAGAGGTGTTTAACCCCTTTTAGGAAACAGGCTCAAATCCAAATGTGCTGACAGGCGGGCTCGTTCACCTTGCCTCTGAAACAGGAGAGAGCCGCTACCTGGACCTTCAAGGAGTTGAGGGAGTTCAGGCCGTCCTGTAAAAATTCCAGTACCATGGGGATTTTGGTTATCCAAGAGGATACCCTGTATTCCCTGCACCAGGCTTCAATTCTCCAGATCCGCGTGTACGCCAAGGACATTGAGAACTTCCACGCATGGAGCAAGGTGGCAGTCACATTTCATCAGGCAAG
Organism: Rhinatrema bivittatum; assembly: GCF_901001135.1. NCBI lineage: Eukaryota > Metazoa > Chordata > Amphibia > Gymnophiona > Rhinatrematidae > Rhinatrema > Rhinatrema bivittatum. Next base: position 381,524,253 of record NC_042619.1, on the reverse strand, counting down.
CCTTCTCAATGGCCAGACCGTAAGACAAAACAGAGTCAGGTTCTCGTGACAGATCAGACCTTGTTGGAGCAGGTCCCTGTGCGAAGGAAGACATAGGAGACTCTCCACCAGAAGCCTCTGCATGTCTGCATACCATGAGCGTCTGGGCCAATCTGGGGCCACTAGAAGGCTAATCCTCTGCGACGTTCAAACTTGCGAATGAGCTTGCCCAAAAGAGGCCACGAAAGGAAGGCGCACAGTAAGTCCTCCTCTGGCCAGGTCCAGACAAGGGCATCGATCCCTTGGGATCTCTTCTGCAACTGAAGAATCGGGAGACCTTCACATTGTAAGATACGGTCAGCATGTCTATGGACGGGGGGCCCCAGCAATCTACCAGAAGCTGAAAGGCTGTGGTCAACACCACCCATTCTCCTGGATCAAGACTGTCCCCTGCTAAGAAAGTCTGCTGTGATGTTGTCTTTTCCCGAAATGTGGGAGGCAGAGATCCCCTATAGATTTAACTCCGCCCATTCATTAAGAGGATCTATTTCCAGAGACACTTGGTAGCTTTTGGTTCCTACCTGGTGATTGATGTAGGCTACCGCTGTTGTGTTGTCTGACATAACATGGACCACCTGGTCCTGGCGTCTCTGGCTGAATTGCAGACATGCGCTAATCTGACAGCTCAGGCTTCCAGACAGTTTATGTTCCAGCATGCCTCTTCCTTGGTCCAGTGCCCCTGGGTTGTCAATTCCTGACAGTGAGCTCCCCATTCTCGGAGGATCGCATCAGTTGTGAGGACTAGCCAGTTCAGCGGGGACAAGCTTACACCCTTGCTTAGGCGAACTTTCTATAGTCACCACTGGAGCCGAGAACGTACTTCCATCGGTTGGTGGAGGTGAACAGAGTAGTCTTGTGACAGTGGTTTCCAAGATGACAGCAGAGAGCGTTGGAGTGGCCCCATATATGCCCTCGCTCACAGTATTATCTCCAGAGATGACCTGGAGATGGTTCCACACCCTGGGATACATTGTGTTCGTCAACTGACGCACTTCACACATCAGCTTCCTTATCCTTGAGGGTGAGAAGAAGACTTTGTCCTGCTTGGTGTTGAACCAGACTCCCACATACTCTAAGGACTGGGAGGGCTTGAGGCTACTTTTGTCCATGTTCACAACCCAGCCAAGTTCCTGAAGCAGGAACATGACCCTGCTGGTCACCTGGAGGCTCTCTTCCAATGGCTTTGCCCGGATCAGCCAGTCATCCAAGTAAGGGTGCACCAGAATCCCTTCTTTCCTGAGTGCCACCACCACAACCACCATAATTTTGGAGAATGTTCTGGGGGCAGTAGCCAAGGCAAAGGGCAACACCCAGAACTGATAATAGTGGCCTAGTACCGCAAAGCGTAGGAAACGCTGGTGGTCTTGTCAGATTGGAATATGAACGTAGGCCTCGGAGAGGTCCAGGGAGATTAAGAACTCTCCTGGTTGAACGGCCATTATGACGGAGCGAAGAGTTTCCATGTGGAAATTAATTATCCACAGATGACAATTGATGCTAGAGGTCCAGGATGGGCTGAAAGGAACCCTCCTTCTTCTTGGGTATGATAAAATAGATGGAATAACACCCCGTATTTTCCTGGGGTGTAGGTTCTGGAATTATAGCCCTCAAATTGAGGAATCTTATCAAGGCCGCTCCTCCTTCCACTGGGATAGTTGTTCATTTCAAAACAGCGCAGACCAGGGCATCCACTTTTGGGAAACACAGGCATTCTCTGGCTATCAGATCCAGAGGGTACAGGGACTCCAATGCCCGACCTCCTTTAAAGCTGGCTTCCGGGGCATCCTACTCCAGGTCAATCAACTCCTGGATGGCTTTCAACATCGGGAAATAGCAAGAGGCTTTCCATACATACACCAGGATGGGATTATTCTTTGATTCTGTCATGGGGTCTGTGCCAGGAATTCCCAGAGTTTTCAAGGTTTGTGAAACCAGGGCCAGCAATTCATCTCTGTGGAAAAACCGTAACATGGGCTGGTATGGTTCCAAGCATGGAGGGATTTCCCCATCCTCCAGTCTGCAACCCCTTCATCATCTGTGGTGTCTGGGTCCCTATCAGGGATACCCTTGGTGAGGCGAGGCATGTCCCAAGACATGCTGATAGGGCTGGGAGGGCGGGGCCTTCCCAGCTGGTGCTCAGTCCAGGCTGGGGCAGTAGCTGACTGTGCCTGAACGAAGGCTTGAAGGCCTTGAAAGAATTCTACGCAAGAAAAGGCCGCCAGGTCCATACCTAGCCCAGGAAGAAATGGGGGTAGGTAGAGCTGAACTGCCCCTCTCCCGACACGGATGCAGTCCCTGGATTACTTAGATCCTGAATGCTGTCGGATAATGTCATGGCTGACCCATCTTCCGAATGGGAGGGACCAGGCTTGGAGAAGTTCTGGGATTCCAACCCTCCCTGGCCTTCTTGCAGAGCAGGCACAGGAAGGATTCCAGGTCCGACCATGTAGCCCTAATATGGCAGGCAGCACAAAGAGTGTCGCTTGTGCTTCTTTGCTGCTGGAACCATAATAAACTGCAACTTGTGTGTTCAGCCAGGTAGCGCTTGATTTGAGTGCATACAGAACTACCCCGATATGCGTAAGTATAGGCACCTTTAAGTGCGAACATATGCGTTCAGCTGTGTGCAAGCATATGCGTGTACTTATGCGCACATGTATGCACACAAGAATGCGCGCAATAGGCACACAACAGACTGACCTGCACCGCGCATACCCATGGTTTATCGGGGAAAATGGCACCACTCGAAACCGTGCACAAGATGGCGCCACCACAGTCTGCCATGTGGCATGTCCGAGGCTGAAGCAGGGCCTAGCCCATCGAGGGGGGGGGGGGGGGGCTGCTCAACCCACTCAGAAACACCCTTCCCTTAATGGGATCGGGAATGTCGTCTGTATGGTGCGCCGAGCAAGGAAACCAGAGGAAATACTTACTGAAGCCTTTCCATGTCTCTGAATCGGGGAGTTTTTTTTTTTACTTACCTGGGGCTCAGCACTTACTGGCTGAGTACAGAGACAGTCTCTAGCTACAGGGGGAAAGGTCTCGGGACATAGCCGCTGCGCTCAGCTTCCTGCAACCACTGCCTTTCAGCTGCTTCAGCAGCAAAGTCCACACCGGGAACCGGCTACTGGACCAAGGCACACCTCTGAGGGATCTTGGAAATCACCTCAGGAATTCTTAACTGGGGGAGGGACTTTAGGTATCACCGCAGGAGAGCAGGGCGCAATCTTTTTCCGAATTAGAGGAAAGTTTTCCTTCTTTTAATGAGTACTGTAATCCCGCTAAACCACTAATGCTGGTGTACGGATAGCACGTCCACATCTGCTAGGAGACAGATACTAGAGGGCTGAGGTCACTGCAGGGATATATCTAAGGTGACGTCAGCTTTGAAATCTGACTCAGACTCCATCTGCTAGCAGGGGAGCACATAACCCACTGGTCCTGAGTCTATCTTGCTACATGCCAGGAAAGTTTTTAAAAAAATATTTGTACATATCATTAGTCTTATCAATTATGTTATAACCTAGTGCTTTTATACACTTTACTTAAATATTTCTGAATTGCATAACCATAGAACAACCAAATCAACAAACACACTAAAAGCAAACAATTACTTAATTGAACAAGAGATTACAACCAGATGTTTACATTCAAACTTTCAGGACAACAGTGGGAAAAGAAATGAGCAATTTTCCATGATCAGCAATATGACAAACAAAAATATGACAATTGTTATTTGCATAATAAATATTTTTATAAAGCTTCCAGGCCTATCAGCTATTTCTGTGTTGTAGTTTAGGGCAATGTTTCCCAACCGTTGTGCCTTCAGATCTAATGAAGTCTACCATGGGGGGAGGGGGGAAATTTACCATTGCCTGATATGCAGATCCATTCCAGCACCTGAGATCTATTGCCATTACCTCGCAGCAACAAGAAACAGAAGCGGCGGCGACATGTAGGAGTTCCTTTCTAAGAACATGTGTAATCATGCATACCACTTCTTCCTAGCTATAAGATCATCCCTCCAGTGTGGTAATTAACCAGCAGCAAGCAGGGCATGGATAGGCAGGCCTCAGCGCAGAGTAAACATAAGAAGATAAGAAATGTCCATCGAACCCAGCATCCTGGCCAGTCCGGGGTGCAAGTACCCAACAGATGCCATAAAGTAGATCTATTTTGTGTTATTCACACTTAGGGATAACAATAGCTTTCTTTAGTCTATTCTCAGGGGCTCCCAAACTTTTTGGGAGCTTCGTAGATCCCCCACATGCTTCCTTTTCATTTTTACCTGCAGCTATATGCATTATACAGAAAAGTTATTAATGTAATAATTATGTCCATACCAGGCTTATTCATAACAAAATATTAAAAAATGCTTACGGATATAAATGGAATGCAAATAATCTGTGATGGGGAAACCACCCTGTTAATTCGATCTTGGGTGGGGGTCTACTGGCTCTCTCCACACCTGCCTGTTGCCAAATTCCATACAAGCAGAGATAGGACACCCCCATTATTTTGCACCGTTGTCACAAAGTGCTGGGCATGTACGTCAGTGACATTTCTAGACAGAAGAGCCTTCTGAGTAACAAAGAAACCTCTGGCCAGTTTCAACCATCTAAGAAAACTACCATCAAAATTATTCAAGTGCATTAATCAATAATTCTATGTAGGAGTGGGCCAGAATCCCAATATAAAACCTGCACTTTAAGTTCTACAATACCCTGCCCAACAAAGGGTGGCGAGCAGAACAAGGGCACTTCCCCTTACCACTCACCATAAATCAAACTCTGGGGTCACCTCAGTAACAGCAACATAAACTCCTTCCTCTACCAGGAACATTGTATGATATAAAACCCTGCAAAAAAAAAGTACTTGGGACCTATAGGAAGCCTGCCATACCGTAACACCCCAACTGCCAGACCTCAAACAGTAACAATCCTATCTATGAAAAGGCAATACTGCAAATATTTCAACAGACCCTAAAATACAGATACACCTCCTGTTAGGAAAACTGAACAAGTCCAGCTGCTATAGCTCCCTATATAGAAGCTACATGCTAGCAGAATACCTCAGCTAAGTCACACATGAAAAACGGACTCTTGCCAAATAAAAATCAGGAGACCAGAATATTGCCATTGTTTGGCTTTAATGGCTTTATTTTAAAACCTATCCAAATCTTGTATTCAAATCCCGAAGCCAGGGTCTGGGTGAATGACTTTCTCTACCTTTTTCTCTAAATAGAGGGACAAGGCAGGGGTACCTGTTGTTGCCTTGTATTTATTTTAACCCTTGAACCCTTAATGCAGTCTTTACTTAAATTAACCGCAGAAGGCCTACCACATGCTCCTTTTTCCAAGGTATTTTTTTGCTGATTATAAATTACTTTTACTGACTAAGGCCAGGGAGCATCTGCCTCGTACATTGGAGTTGTTTTCCCTCTACGGTAGTTTCTCGGGATTGAAGCTTAGGTTGGGCAAAATCAGAGGTTTTAGACCTTCCAGATACCTTACAATCTTCCTGGCCCAACTTTCCTTTAAGGTGAGCAGTGGATAAATTACAATATTTAGGGATCCCAGAATGTGGCGCACTCTTCTCTCTGGTTTCCATAAGACCTGTGATCGCTGGACGCATTTTCCAGTTTCTTTTATGGGTCGTATAGCTCTCATAAAAATGATGCTGCTGCTCTCCAAACTGTTTCTCTTATAGCTGCTTCCAATGCTTTTATCCCACAAAGATGTATTATTGATTTCTCGGATTTGGCTGAAAACTGGAGGGGGAAGAAGCCCAGATTATCTCATGCAAAAAAAACTTATGATACCAAAGGAGGATGGTGGGGGTGGGTTCCCCAATATTCATTTTTATATCATCGCTTGTAACGAGAGACAGTTGGGAGATTGATTGTGTAATACAAGTTTTTACACAGATTTAGATTTAGAGAGAGCTTTGGTTGCTCCCCTTTCTCTAGCATATGTCCTTCATGCTCCCTGAACTTCACCTCCTTCGCACCCAGCCACTTCCCTTTGGATTCAAACCGCCCGGGCTGCTTGGAGGTCTTTAAAGAGTTCAACTGTCATTATTCTTGGGAGACCTCGTTTTTGCTGCCTGTCAAGGGAAACCCCTGTTTTCCTCCTGGGAATGAGCTGGAAACTTATGAGGATCTTAAAAGAAACCAAAGAACATTGATCCTACCTTTTATTGATTTGCAATCGAAGCAGATGTGCCCGTTTTCTTACTGTATTTCGCATTTGGGGTTTCAATGACATTATCATTTATTTCCAGATCTAGAGTTATATTTTATCTAAGTATCAACTTCAAACTGTTCACTACACATCTGGCGAATTTCAACGGTTTTAGTTGATGGGCCAGGGTGCAAAACATACCTTATCGGGGCTCTATAAATTTTTACATTCTATTTCAACCTATGGCCTTTTGGCCTATTTATCCCAAGTTTGGGCTTTGGAGCTATGTATTGATATAGATGGAGATGACATGTTTGTTTGTATGAATGCATTATATCGATCATCTAAGGGAGTTGCATTTAGAGAATTGCAATTTAGAATTCTGAACAGGATGTTTTATTCCCCATACCAGGCTTTTAGAGCTGGGATTGCTGAACACAGCAAGTGCCTCAGCATGGGCGCCAACGGCTGAAGATTAAAGGAGGCCCACAGGCCACCGGTGCACCCATTCCATCGGGATGACTGTGGGCCACCACCACTGCATCACAGCCGACTGGCAGCCTGAGAGAGGAGGCGGCCACGGGACACCTCACCTCCCACCCAGGAAATATTTTCACATTGCATAAATATGTCTCCTTTTTGTGTTAGCATCATATGTAGCCACACAAAAGCTATGTATAGGCATATATTGGAATTTGATGTGCTGGTTTCTTACCTCCAGACATCTAACTTTGATGTCTGGAGGTGGTTATGGGTGTTTGATATTGCCTTGGTTTTTGGCCTTATTTGTTTTTCCTGTTTCTTAGTACTTTCTGTGAAAATCTTTCAATTAAAAAAAAAAACTATGAAAGAAAAATCAGGAGACCATGCAGTATAAATACAAACGCACAGACAAAAACTAAACAGGAAACTGCAATGCAACAATGAAAAAACAAAAAATTGTATTGTTTTATGAAGAAGACAATCAAGAAATATAAAATCTCAATAATAGCAACCATACGAATAAAAACATTTCAAAACAGCAGATATAAAAAATTCAATTAAAAACTCAAATTATTTTTAAATTTCCCAAATACCAATAAAATATTTCAAAACAGACATCAAATAGCAGCCAACAATTAAAATGAATAGGATTTAAAAATTTCCCACTCTCCATACATGGGAACCTTTGATTTCCTGTTGCCCTGAGATTGCTGTGGATTAGGGAGGGAGCACACAGTCTCTCTCTCTCATACACACATTCATTCTCTCACACACGGGCCCTGTCTCTTCAGTGATATGGTCCCTCTCTCACATTCATTCATTCTCACTCATATACAGATGGTCCCTCTCTCTCACATACACACACACACACTCACATTCATTCTCATTCATACAGCACATGGTCCCTCTCACACACACTCTCACCCAGACCTCTTCCTCTTTATTTCTTGGGTGGGAGGTGAGGTGATGTCTCCCGTGGCCTCTTCCTCTCTCAGGCTGCCAGTTTGTTGTGATACAGTGGTGGCAGCCCACGGTCATCCCGGCAGGATGGGTGCACCGGTGGCCTGTGGGCATCCTTTAATCTTCAGCCGTTGGTGGCCATGCTGCCTGCCTCCTTCAGACCTCTCTGAATGCAGTCCCACTGGCAGCCTATCGGGCCTCTTCTTTCACGGCATGGGTTTTCTTCTGTTTCCATTCACTTTCTGTAAACACCATTCTGATTTGGTGGACCTTTAGGGGTCAGCGAACCACAGATTGGGAATCACTTATCTGGTTAATGTTTTAGGGATTCTTCCTCCAGGAACTGGTCCAAACCTCAAACTCCACTATGCTAGTCACCTTTACTATATCTTCTGGCAACAGATTCCATAGTTTGACTGTATGATGAGTTTTAAAAAAAATGTATTTTCTATAATCTGCTGTTAGTATTTTAGTATTAATTGAAAGGGTAAACAAATAACTGTCCTTTATTTATCCATTCTACCCCCTATCATGTCCCCTCTCAGCCATTTTTTCAAGCTGAAGAGACCTACTCATAGTGGAAGTGTTCCATCCCCTTTTAATCATTTTTGTTGCCCTCCTCTGCACCTTTTCTAGTTCTGCTATATCTTTTTTGAGATAGGGCAACCAGAACTGCATACAGTACTCGAGGTGTGGTCGTACCATGGATCAATACAAAGTTAATATGCACAGAGCGCCTAACTTTCAAATGTATCTGCACAGCCCCATATTTACCAATATAGGGGTCAGCACAGTTCTGAGCAAGTATTTTAGAGCCTACATGGAGCTATCTGTGCAGATTCTAAAATATGTCTCTCTATGCCAAAGTTCATGCAGTATTTTGTGCATACTCAGGATTTTTTCATATCCGCACTCTATCTTGCGTGTGCACACTTCTGCTTATGCTGAGCTGGACTCATTCCAAAACGGCTCTTCCCGGGAAGAAAGCCAAACGTTTTGTCCCAGAACGAGGCCAGACTGGCCCTCCCTGATCATGGCCAATGAGTGCTTGCTGGTCTCCCATCAGGGGAGTCCTCTGCCTTGCTCGGACCATGAGCCAGGCCTAGCAGGGCCCCTGGCATGAATTTCATTGTGGATTCTCCTACCCCAGGAGGTAAGGGGCTTGAAGGAAGTAGGGGGGGGTCAAAAATAAAATACAGCGAGGGCAACCAGGATGCATGTGCAAAACAACTTGAACAAGGTGCAGGCTTCTAGCACTCTGCAGGCAGTTTTGCATAGAAACCTGGGAAAAGATTTCACATGTTAATGTGTTTCCTCATATGAGCACAATGGGACAATGTACATCCCCAAAGGCAGAGCAGTACAACCCTATAAGGATAGCACCTTATGGCACTAGGAAAGCTCTAAGGCTGAATAAAAGTTAGTTAATACTGTAGTGCTTAGCATTAAAATGTCATTTGTTGTGAAAAGCTTCTGGGGGCCCAGAAGCCAAACTGCATATAAAGATGTCAGAAGGGATAGTGAAGAACCACTGTTATGATGGTCAAGGATTAGCTGGCATGAATGTAAACGTCACAAAAACAAAATTGGTCAACTGGTCATACAACTTGATCTTCTATAAACTCATACTTTATGTAAAAAAAAAGCTCTTTATGCAGACATTTATGTGGGACAGACAACCCTAAGCTCTTTAGTTTTATAAAAGAGCCAATTCAGGAGGAAAGTCCACTTTTCTTTATTTAATGCTATCTATATTTTTATTTTGTATTTTTTCAAAAATTTTTAGAAATCACCAAAAATATTTAGAAATCACCAAACACAGTCCCGCACATTCAGAGAACAAAATTCCTTTTCAAATGAGCATCAAAGTATTCCCGCACTTATCTTGTCATCAAATGTCCAATCCAACCCAGACACGATATCATGTTTCGAACTTCTGTCTGCCTCAGGGGGGGAAAAAACCAAATCCACTTGCTCACATTCTTATATTATTTTGTTATTCGTCCGGGACCAGTTCAGTCTAGATATGGAACTGGTCCCGGACGAATAACAAAACTCAACCACATCTCCTAGGCGCCCGATGCAATATTTTAATAAGCTACTGCTAATTCCGGGGCTGGAGTTATCTTTGCAGTGTTAAAAAGTGCAAACTGGGTGCCCAGCGATTTTCTGCGTCGGGGGTAATAGCCTCATCTAAATGGAATTTAGATGTGATAAGCGCTATTGGCTAAGCGTTTGTTTAGGTGCGCGTATCTCCTTATTGCATCAGGTGCTAGTCTAGCTGGGCACACTTTATTGTATCGGCCCGTAAGCGAGTAGGGATATTAACACCAAAACTAGAGAATGTCTACGCCTCCCTTCCAACAAATCCCTTTACCCTGTGGCTGCAACATGACCATTGACGCATTGGAACCCAAGGCACATTCTAAATGCCACCCTGCCACAGGGCCAACCTCAGAGCCGTTAACACGAAGTAAGCAACATGCTGTAAAGAATAGCTGTACAGAAGCCTCCATTTCTGTTAGAACCTATACATGTACTGTAAATAGAGAATAATTCTAATACAAAATACTTATACAATTTTAATCAAAGCAAGTATGACAGTTTTTCAGATGACTTAATAAATGGAAATATATATATCAGTAATCACACTTCAATATACTTGAATATAAAGCACATGAAATGAAAATGAAAACATAATTAAAATAGCGTAAGAAACTATCAACCTCAACACTCACACTGCCTACCACATACATTCATCTCACAACCCAATCCACTAACAATATTCAATGTTAAAAAACTTCATTCTCATACAAAAAAGGTCAATAAAAGCTTCAATTATACTACTTCTTTAGTATCAAACTACCATCATCTTTTCTAAAATGATGTAATTATTGCAGTCTTCACTAGAATATTCAAACTGGCTGCCGACTTTAAAAGTAATGCACATCTTCAATTAAATTCTTTTTTAGTAATTAAAATATTCACTTAAATGCTGAAAACGACTGCCGCTTCTACAAAAATATTAGACATTGCAAAAAAATTCCTGACTATTGCTTTTTCGAAGAATTCCCATTCCCGAGAAAGATCTTCTTGTGTTAATAACGTAATACCACTTACAAAAATAACTTTCATCTCCTGTTCCTTCTGAGGCCTCTTGGTCAAAATGCTCTACATACATCCTGGTAAGAATGGGAGATCAAAGTTTTTTCATTAGCGGTATTACTTTATTAACACAAGAAGATGGCCATGAGAAGGTGTTGAAGTTGTACAATAGAAACATAGAAATGACGGCAGAAGACCAAATGGTTGTATTAAACTGGATGTAAGTAATTTACATAAAATTATGACAACATAAGGTTGAGTCATTTTCCCTGACGAAGACTTAAGGTAAAACGAAGAATTTTGTCAGGAATGGGAGTTCTTTGAAAAAGTGAGTTGGGAATTGCTTTCAATATCTGCAATTTTATTTGAAGTGGCAGTCGTTTTCAGCATTTAAGTGAAGAGAGAATCCTGAGGATGCCTTGCTATTATCCGATTTATATTCTGTTTTTTTCAGGCACTTTAAAGCACATTACATTCAACTATTATAGGCATTTCCCTATCCCCAGAGGACTTACACTCTTAAGGGAAGGAGGTAAGCAATTCATAGGGCAACCTCCCCTTGAATCTGGGCAGCACCCTGTGGCTGAAGCACCTGTTCCAAGCCCAAAGGCTCAGTCTTTTATGGCTATGAGTGCCACTGTCCAGAGGATGGGGTGGAAGATATCAGCGAGATGCAAGTCAATCTCAAGAAGCAAAGCAATGAAGCTGCTAAGTCCAGGCTCAAGAGGGCCTCACAACCACTCTTGAGCTGATGGGCATACAGCGACTACCACTGCCCTCAGCCCTTTAAGCCTATCAGGACCTGTCCTCTCAAGGTTCCCTATCCCTTGGTTTAAAAAATCTGTATATATAATTTATTATATAAGTTATATGTTTTTTAAATGTTGTGTATGTCGTCTTCTTTTGCATGCTAGATGCCATGTCATCACAGAGTCAAGCTCTTTCAGAACAGCCTACTACTCTCACTCTGGCCTATATACATAATTAGCTAGGCATACAGCACTTTTCAATACCCTCTATCCTCCTCTCACCTACCCTTACAGCAGCCTCAGCTAATCTCCAATTTATTTTGGTCAAAATTCTAGACCTATCTTCCCTGAATATCTTTGCAGTAATGACCATAACTATACAGAGCTATAAGTCATTAGTTCTTACCACCTCTAAGTGCCAGAAATGAGTGCACAGCAAAGCCACGAACCCAGGCATTGTGTTTAGAGGCATACTTCTTGCCTGCTTTTATCACCACATAATGGGTGATAAGGTGCTGAACTTTAGTGGCCCTTTCATCAACAGGAAGCAGAGGTGATGCTGGGTATCAAAAGCATCTGCCAAGCACGGAGACCGAAGGAAGTCCTAAAAAAAGAAAACCCCTGTCTGTATCTGAAGGTAAAACTTTTTTTTTTAAACCTTACCTGAGCACAGGGCTTACCGGCTGAGTACAGAAATGGTCTCTGGCTGTGGGGGTAGAGGGATCGGCCTCCATTGTATGGAAATCTGAGGCAATGCATGCAAATCTCTGATGCAAATTCAGGTACAAAACTTAGATTGTAAGCCCTGTGGGGATAGGGAAATACCTACAGTACCTGAATGTAAACCGATGTAATACCTCAATATCAGATCGAATGTTGGTATAAATAAATAAATAAATAAATAAATAATGAATATCCTGAAAATCTGAACTGCTAAGTGTGTCCCAAGGACTGTGTTGAAAACCACTGTTCTAATGTACTCTAGGGCAGGTTGCAATATCTGGAGTACTCTCTTTTCATATGTAGAGTGGTTGCTGTTTGCATCCTCAGACTTAGCAAACATGCTATGCCATAACAGCACTATTTAGGTCCTGAGTATCTTGTATGTAGGATTTTGAGATAAAGTATCTGGAAGTGGAGGCATTTTATGTTGCGTTGTATGGGGAAACATCCCAGTTCTGTCCTATGTAGACTCCAGAACTGGTTGAATAATGTGATCATATATTAAATGGTAGTTTCACTAGGTAGTTTAAACTGACTGAGGGCTTGTAGTGCCTTATAGCCAATAAAGTAAACGTAGATTAAAACTTTTGTGAAAACAAAATGTACTCCATTTTAATAGTATTTTCCTTGCTCGCCATTTCATCATTTTTATCAAAAACAATTCAGCATTTTCCTTTATTTCAGCTGCAAGGGTGTACCCGTGCTTTAACTATCTGGCTAACTTTTAAGTGGCTAATTTTAGGAAAGCCCTAGGAATGATCAGAGTTGACTAATTAACATTTCTTACATGGTGGAGTTAGAGGGTTTTCTGGTAGGGAATGTGGTTTTTCTCCTTCTATTCTCTTATTGTGGATGAGGGACGCATTTTGTTTCTTTTTCTCTTCTTATTATCCCCATGACTGCTAGAATATTGTCTATTAATGTCAAGGGCCTTGACACCCATAGGAAGCGCAGCCTTCTCTACCGTGAGCTCTCCCATTTAAAGGTTTCTGTTGCATTAATCTGCGGAAAAGACATAAGCGTGTCTTTTTCTCAAAAGATTTCCCACATCAGTATCTGGCTGCGAGCAGTAAGGGGGGGGGGGGGGGGATGGTACGCAAGAGTTGGGGGGTTTGATTTTCTGTCACCTTGTTCATGACTGTTTCGCTTGGCTGACTCCAAGGCAGGTTTATTCTTGTTAAAATCAGAGTTGGTTAAGATATTTTTACTTTTGTTAACCTCAATGCTCACAACAGTGACCAACTGACTTTCTTGCATTCTGTGGAAGAATTATTGACATATGTAGAGGGGTTCTTGATTGTGGGGGGGGACTTTTTCCTAGGAATCCAAAGTTAGAATTCTCACCAGCTTGCTGGGACTTCAATGGGTTAAGGAACATGCTCTCTATTTTGTCGTCTCAGTGGAGTCTCGTGGATATCTGGAGGAAGAGACCCCCTACTTCTCGAACTTAAACCTGTTACTCTTCTCCTCATATGTCATTTCGTATAGACTATTTCTTAATTGACAAGCTATTGCAGAACAAAGTGGGTCAAGCTGAAACAGGCAATATCACATGGTCAGACCATGCTCCTATATGGGTCGATGTTCTCCTTAAGGATACTGATAGTGGCCAAACATATTGGGCGGCTAAATGAAAGCCTACTTAAAAAGATGACTTTTTGTGCGGCCTTACAGAAATAGATACAAGAGGATTTTTCCCTCTATTCCACTCTGTGTCTAAGGGGACAATCTGGGACTGTTCAAAGGCTGTTATGGGGGGGGGGGGGGGGGGCAGAATTATTTCTCATGCCACTTTCTGTAAGCAGGAGAGAGAGAAAAGACAGATCCAACTGACTGACAAAGTTACAGATCTATCTCGTCCCATATCCTGACCCAATCAAAAAAATATTTATCATCAATTGTTATTAGCTCAGTCTGAGTTGCAGTCTTTAGACGACGACTGTCTGGCATATTACCTTGATCTTACTAAACAATTATATTTTGAGGGGGGCAATAAGGCGGGGCAGTTTTTGGCAAGCTCAGATAACCCAGGGTTCCATTGCTAAGATTAAAAACCCAAGAGGGGAGGGTTCTGACTTCCACTTTGGAAATAAGACAGTGCTTTTCCCAATTTTATGCCTCCTTATATTCCAGAGAGGAAACTCTTGAGGATGTTACTATTGACTCATATTTAGCTATGACTCCCTTGCTCATTTGTGAACAGTAGCAGCTTTTAGATAGCTCCATCAGTACTTCAGAAGTGTTGCAAGTTATTAAATTGCTGAAATCTAGGAAATCCAGTAGCTATTATAAAAAAAGTCAAATCTCCTGGTAGCTGCTTTAACAGAAATATTTAATTTTTTAAGGGATGGCGACTCTTTACCTCATAATTCTAATGTAGCTGGCAATTCTATTATATCAAAGTCGGGAAGGGATCCAGCTCTATGCAGTTCTTATCCCCCAACCCCATATCTCTAATTTAGATTTCAAAATATTGGCTAGGGTGTTGGCTGAAGGACTGAACAGGCTTATTCCAAATTTTGCCCACATGGATCAAGTTGGTATTATACCTAATCATATGGCAGCGGACAACATCTGCAAAATAATGGATTTCCTATGGTGGATTAATAAGAAAGCATGTTCCTTCTCTATTATTGTCTATCAACGCTGAGAAAGCATTCGATATGGTCCAATGGCCTTTCCTTTTTAAGACTCTAGAAATGATGTGTTTTGGCCCTTTCTTGCCATGGCTTCAGAAATTATATGAGCTTCCTATGACTCATGTGAAGGTAAATGGGGGGGGGGTTATGGGGAGCAGTACGCGGCAGGGCTGCCCGCTGTCCCCATTATTGCTTGCGCTATTTTTGGAACCCTTCACTAAGGTATGCCTTTCTTCTCGGATTGTAGGGATCCAGATGGGGAACTCTCAGTATAAGTTGTCCCTTTTTGCTGATGACATGTTTACCCTGATTAGCCTGATCACTCACTAAAAGGTATAATGGATGAATTAAAGGCAATTTAGCAAGGTATCTGGTTTCAAAGTTAATTTTTAAAAATTCGAGATTTTAAATGTTAATTTGATGGAAGCAGAGGTTGGTGCTCTTAAGCTGCGATTCCCTTCAAATGGGCTAAGAAAACTATTAAATACTTAGGGGTTCATATAGGTTCTAGTTTTTCTGAATTGTATTCCCTGAATTATGTTGTCTTATTGACAGCCATTAGCAGAGATCTGGAGAAATAGCATAAAGACTATTTTTCCTGGTTGGGCTGTACTGCCATTATAAAAATGAATATTTTACCATGCTTCCTATATTTTTTTGTCACCTTACCAATCTATATATCTGTGGCCCTTTTACATACTTGGCAAAAGAAGGTGTTTGATTTCATTTGGAAATGCCAACCCCCGAAGGTATCCCGGTTAACTCAGTTTCAATCCAAAGAGCAGGGAGGGTTAGGAGTTCCCAATTTACTCTGGTACTATGCAGCTGTCAACTTAGAGCTTTGACTGATTTTCATCGCACATTTACGGGGAAACAATGGGTTTCAATTGAGCAACCATTAGCAGGATCTATGCCACTTTCCACCTTGATTGGTTAGCTTCCCTCCTTCCTTAATCTCTATTCTGAAAGTATGGGATCAATGGAAGGTCAAGTTGGTGGGGCAAAGGAAATATTTCTACTTAACTCATCTTTCATAATGTCTCCTTCCCAGCCTGCTTGCCTGGGGGAGCTTTTGACTTTTGGAAAAAGCAGGGTATTCTCCAGTTTGAGCATTTATTATCATAGGGTCAGCTCATTCCATTGGGGGAGTTAACTGAAAAACAATTTTCATTCAGACTTTCTAGCTTATGCCCAGATATGACACTTCATTCTCTCTCAGAAATGTGTTTCTTCGTGGGAGAAGGGCAAACTATAGTCCAACATTATTGTGATCAAGCAGATAAGCTGTGGGGTTCTGTTTCCAAGCTTTACCAATTGCGCAATAAAAAAATAACTGCACCTTTCACACATATGCGCCTGGGAGGGAGATTGGGGAAATTTTGAGTGAATCTAACTGGGATTTAGCATATTTGTTCGCCAGTAAGTGTTCTGTTTTTGCATCTTTGCAGGAAAACTGTTGTAAGATGTACTGGTGGTATTTGACGCCGGTTAAACTACACTCCATGTACTCCTCTATCGAGGACACTTGCTAGTGGCGATGTGGTCATCGTGGCATTTTCTTTCACATATGGTAGACTTGTGGGGTGGTTGCAGCATTTTGGCAGCAGATTTTAGGGGGTGGGGGGATATCTGCTGTTCTGGGAGTTGTGGTTGAGCCAGATGCTCGAGCAGTTTTACTTAATATTCCGACCAAAGATTTAGATAAACAACGGTTTTGTCATCAGGTTTATGTCGCAGCCCATTGCGAATTGGCTGTATATTGCCAACGAACTAATTGTTCCTTCCCTACAGTCAGTGCTATTTCAATTGCACTTTTACTATTGCATGGTTTATATTACGGCTTCTCGTCACCACCAACTGCCCTCTTTTCAGAAGGTACGGCAGCCGTATCTTGTATGGCAATCTTCCTGATATTTTATATCCTGAGTGCATTTCTGCTTTCTCCTACATATTGTCAAGACTGATTATTTGTTGGACAATTAGAAGGCCTTTTCCTGGGGCATTATCCTTTATCAATATGTTTATCAGAGCTAGTATTCTATCTTAATGCAGTTGTTGCTTTACGTGTCCCTTCATCAAGACATTGCTTGTCTTAATTTGAAACCACATATGTATATTTCTACTGTATATAATTTTCTACCATGTATACACATTTATTTTAATTTCTATATCTGTATTCTGGTGCAATCATACTGATTTACAATTTCAAATACTAAAGATAAAACAAATTTAAAAATATAAATATACAAAGTTAATAAGATAAAATACAAAAACTAAAACAAAACATTAACATTAAAACAGTAAAAGGGGACCAGACGCCTCAATTGTCATCCCCATATTGTGCTGTTTTATAAAATTTTGTCACACTCCAAAAGCCTGCATGAACAAATAGGTTTTTCCTTTCTTTTTAAAATTCTGAAAAATTTAGTTCCAATCTCACCTCAGTTGGGAGGGCATACGAAACCAGTGGGCCGGCCAGAGATAGAGCTCTCTCTGGTATTTTATTTAGATGGGCCAACTTAGGTGATAGAACTGAGAGCTGACCTTTGTTACTTGACCTTAAATTACGTTGAGGCGTGTGTAGACAGAGGCATTTAGTCACTCATTTTTGTCTGATGGATGGGGGGGGGGGGGGATGTTGGCAGGATAATCAAACTGTTTCCTGTACTATTCTGTTGGTTTGTTATTAGTGTTTCAGTCAATAAATCTAGATTATAAAAAAAAAAGGTATAATAATTCAGAGGGAAAAGTATAAAAGTAAGAGAAAGCAAGCAAGGAGCAACCAGGCAAGTGAAGGCACAAACGTAAGAGAAAATAGCTAAGGCTATAAAGCATCAAGCTCTGTTAGAGGAGGCAGAAAAAGGAGAACACACAGGATGTTGTGATAGAGGGGAAGGGGAAACAGAAGCTACAACAAAGAAGAAATACTAAACAAATCCTTTTGTGCCAGTATTCACAGGAAGCGATTATCAGGAGCGCAAAGAGGGGAAGCAGACCCAGTCTATTCAGTTACATTTGTTCCTTTTCTGTACAGCTTCTCTGTTTAGAGTTATTTTTCTGGCCCCCTTTCTTTAAAACTGCCTTCCCATTCTCATCCCTTCATCCTCTCGAAGATTCTTCTTCCCAAGCTCCACTCCCAAGGCCTCCCAAGCTGACTGCCTCCGTTCCTGCTCTTTTCTTCTTTAACCCCTAATATTTACAGTTTTACTATCCTCTACTGTACAACCTTCCAGCCCTATGTCTAATTAAACTATTCCTTATGCATGAGGCAACACAGGCTGGTTGAGAGTGCAAAAATATATGGCATTAAATAAGAAAAAAACTGTCCAATCAACAAAAATGGGAGACTGGAGCACAGAAAGCAAAAAAAACATATATAGTTGCAGCAGCAATAATTCCTATCGGACACTTATGCCAACAATACTATGAAATACAACCAAGACCAGGAATACAGTAAAAACAGCTTTAAAAAAACCAAAAAAAAAACCCCACTTATGAGTTGACAGTTCACAACAGTAAGAGACCCATCTTCTGGTGTGTACAAAAGATTGAACCATGATAGCACTAACACGAAACAAACCTACACAGTCCATGATCATTGAACTTACCAAAATAATGCAGCATGACAAAGGTTCAGTACATTTCATGTATGCACATTACAGATATACCCTAACATCTATCATGCTGCACGTCGACCTGCCTGCTGTTTGATTACATCAAGAGGAGGAGCAGCCTAGTGTTTAGAGCAGTGGGCTGCGAACCAGGGGTTCAAATCCCGGGCCGGGCCTGGTGACCCTCTACTGCCTCAGGTACAAATTTAGATTGGGAGCCCTCCGGGCAGAGTAAAATACCTCCAGTACCTGAATGTAATCGACTTTGAAGTGCCTGAAAAGTGGAATATAAATAGAAAATAAATTTTAACACTCTACCCCCCACCCCCTCGTGGCACTTCAATAGCCTGAGGTTTCCAAGGTGCATGCACCCAATGCCTCTCCCTCTGACACCCAGTACCTCCCCTAGCTGTCGGCGCCTGGGAGGCAGGGAGAGCGAGAGCAGAGGAGCTCGTCTGCCTACCGGCCACGCAGGTGTGGAGCCCAACTCTCCTCTTTATTAGAACAGGCGCAGTATTGGGAATTTATTGCTGTATTCATTTGAATAAAGTGACATGGTTAGAGCTATTCCCCAACAGCAGCGCATCAACACGAGACTCCTTCGCTCTCTTCACTACCTGCTCTGATGAGACCACAATCTTTCATGAAGTCAGAATTCAATGTCTTTTCAAAAAAATAAATAAATAAATGGGGCGTAAACCGCAACAATTCATAAAAATACATAATATTAAATAAAAGCTCCTATAATGTCAATAAAGGTCTCTATTTACACGACTTTCCCCCCATACGTTTAATACTGAAAATTAATTTAACACATCGCATTTTGTGACCTCCACCTAATTAAGAAGCAAGCTGTCACACGTGGTGCAGGTAAATGGACTTCTTTGAAAATTGTCCAAGTCTTGCCAAGCAAAAAAAAAAGCAAGCATGGGGATAAACAATGCACATATTTTTTGTTTCCCCAGGCAAGAAGGTAGGTGAGTTTGGGGGGGATGAGGTTAAGTTGGAAGAGGGACACAATGCATGTAGATTCAGTTTGTAACTCGACATGTGATATTCTGAGGGGGAAAAATTGCCACAGAAAAAGCAGGTGCAAATCAGATGCTACTTTTGCCCAGGGCAATTTTTAAAGGGAATATATGCTTGCACTTCCCCTTTTAAAAAGGGAGACACAGGCTACAGGTGTAAGCAATGAGTTCCCCAAGTATACGAAAATCAACTCTATGCTCATCTATTTCTAATCTTTGAAGACATTTTTAAAACGTTACACCGTTTCAGTTTAAAAGAAAATTGCGCCTCTCACTAAAACTTTGCCGGAGGTGGCCAAATAATCCTGGGCGCCTAAAATCTGGCACCCGAAGCCATGGCCCAGGACGGCCGCCTGCTGCACCGGAAAGCAAGGCTGGTGATGGAACAGGCTGGAAGGAGGGAGAGAGGCCAGACTACTGTATTGGGGGGGGGGGGGGGGGGATACAGGGGGAGAAGAGAAAGGAGGAAAAATTTATAAAGAAAAAAAAAAGGCATTTCCCTGAACCTAACACGTTTGGCTGGCATTTAAAGTCTTCAAAATATTTTTCCAGCCTTACTTTGCTACTTGAGAATTGCACAAATGTCTCTGCAACTCCACGAACAGGAAGTGGCTGTTGGTGCAGTTGCAATTATGAAATTCTTCAGCGTGCACTGCTGCAAAGCCACGTATTGCACTGCATTTCTGCAGCGACCTCAAAAGGTCAAACTTCCACTGGAATCAATGTTAAAAGTCAACAAAACTGAGAGAAAGCTTAATGCAGGACACTCCCAGGAATGATCTTTTTTTTCCCATTTTTGGGCCCAATAACCCATCTCTTGAGGGTTTGATTTGGGAATAAGAGTAAATGAGATGGAAGACAGCAAACTCGGTCATCTGGCGGCAGGCATTACAGCCGGAAGTATTCCGGGATATTCACAAATGTGTTAGCGGGAAGAGGACTGGAAGGCTACTTTCAAGTTGGACAGATTATGCATCTGTTAAAAACCTGCACAAATATATTTTCAGGCACATTATACAATTTTAATCTAAGATTTGGAAAGATAATTATTCTGATGGCAAACAAGTCAATTATTGTGGACAAGTGTCTCATTCAACGTAGATTGAGTGATAATAAAAATAAATCCTATAAACTGAAAAATCTAATTGCAATAAATTTCCCTAAGATTAAATCAATGCCATCTTACATAGAAACATAGAAATGACGGCAGAAGAGGACCAAACGGTCCATCCAGTCTGCCTAGCCAGCTTATGGTAGTATCTGCCGCACCATACAGGTTACCCCCATACTCATCAGTTTCCCAGACGGTGAAAGTCAGGGCTCTTGTTGGTTGCTGAGTCCAATTCCCCCGTTACCTCTTGCTGCTGAAGCAGAGAGCAATGATGACGTTGCATCAACAGTATGAAGACTTATTGGTTAAGTCTTTGCAGATCCCTACAGCAGCTGAGTCTCTATTCTTTAAAGATTACCATTTGCCTCTACGTAAATCCATTCCTAACAGGTTAGGGAACTCTTAACTGTTTTACTATTTAAATTTGACACAAGAACTGGAGAAGGTGGAACAGTAGTTGGAAAAGCGACATTGTAATTTTGATTGCTCTGCAACTTGACAAACATAGGCCTAGATTCATCATTCTGCTATATTTATAGACGGCCCGCGAACAAAAAAAAGGGGGTGGGGGTGATAGTGGGCAGCCGGCCGCATCGGGGCGGTGCAGCTGTACCGCACACTATTGCACCCATAGTGCCACGGGAAAAGGTGTAGTTATTTCCCGCGGTGCTGCCGGGAGATAACTCCACCCAAACCCCGCCCACACTCCTCCCCTTCCCTTAACTTGAACGCCACCGCCATGATGCAGCTGGTATTGCGTGCGGTAAGGCGCCATCGCACGCGGTAAGGCCACATTGCAACTTGATGAATGACCCGGTAAGTTTGTAAACTTTCTCCAGAAAAGGAGAGGTTTTATTTTTAAGGCAGAAATACACAGTCCAGACAGAGAAAATGTGTAAAGAGGAAACAAGATTAGGACTAGGACTCCCGTTGGTTCTAAATGTTCCCTGCATGAAGTTTCTAGAAAATTCTTGCATTTTCTTTGAGCCAGGAGTTGTTTAATTTTTAAGAGCTAGAAATGTCCCCATTAATCACTGTGTAAGTGCCCCCTGTACTATTGCTTTTGCCAGTCTTTTCCACAATCAAGGATCACTTATGCTGTTTCTCTTGATCTCACTTCTTGCTTTGGCATTGCTTTCTCGAGCTTAGTAGAGAAGCCTATTTTAATTAATATAGGTACTTTTTATTTAAGCACTGTGCGGCCTTGAATATTCCTCTTACCTTAGTGCACTAAGAAACCTATGTAACAGCTTGTACTAATGTGTTAATATACACTGCTAGTCAATTAATGAGGATTAATGGGGCATGTTGATAAAAATGTATTGAGCATTAGGCATTTTAGTAAATATGGATCTAAAATTAGAGAGTCAAGTTTCTTTTTTTGTTTTGTTTTCAATACAGCTGAATCATAAGTGTTGCTTTCAGTGGGAAGTTGTAAAGCTGCCTTTGTTTTCAAGGTTTGTAATCTTGATGTTATATTTTAAGATTGCTATAAAATTATATTAAAAAAAAAAAATATATATATATATTCCACCTTTCAACCACTTCAAAGTGGCTTACATTCAGGTACTGTGGGGATTTCCCTGTCCCCAGAGGGCTCCCAATCTAAGCTTCAACCTGAGGCAATGGAAGGTGAAGTGACTTTGCCCAAGATCACAAGGCGTGGCAGTGGGTTATATAGCAACAAATGAAAGTCTGATTCTTAAAATCCTTTCCAAAATCACAATTCGGCCCCCTTTAAAGAAAAGCACAGGCACGTTGCCGTTCTTCCCAAGTTACCATGTCGTACAGCTATAGATTTCAGCAGGGGCTTGGAAGAAGCGCCAGATGACTGCAAGATGTAATTATACCTTGCATATTTACACACTGACCTCATGCTCTTCCCCAACAACGTGAAACCCTTCAGAAACTCTGTCTGCATCGCACCGGCTTCCACATTTTCCTCAATGACACTACAATACTGCTGATTTCCAAGAGCTAGCCAGGATACGGTCCCTTTATCATCTTCTAATGTAAAGGTTGAAGGCGACAGGAAACCAGAGTTATCCTAACCCCTAAAGTATTTCAAGTTGGTGCTAGCCATCTCTCTCAGCATTTTCTGTTCCTTCTTTGTGCTGCTCAGACACTCCTCACATGATCAGTCCCACAGTTTCTGGGTTCCAGGCTATAAATAACAGAGCGCAGTGCTAAACACATCTCCTGTGGTAGCAGTGCTCGGTAATTGATGTTTGCCAAATGGCTCCAGACTGAGCCCAAGTACAGTTCTGTCTAACTGCATGTAGGGACTTGAAGCCCTCTTTATCCAGGAAAACAAAACAAGATAACTTCATATCACGTAATAGGATAAGTTTTAAGAAAAAACAGGACCAAACCAGTATCCCTGATGATCTGTAACCATCCGGTAGCGTTCCACGAACTCATATAGTATTCTTAGGATGTAAACAATAAAAGCAGGAACTGCTGACAATTAACAAGCAAATGTGCCTTATTCTCAGTAGATAGTCCGGTTACTTCTTTAAAAAAAAAAAAACAGAAAAAAAAAACCCCCAGGAAAAATATTTCCAATTCTAATTACAATTGTATCACCTTGAAACAGAAGTATTTTCCTTTTTGCTGAATCCCTTGAACTAGCTGAGCCACCCAGCACTGCTCGGGAAATCCAATACCTAACGGCAGACGTATTAGAAAGCAGCCAAACAAAATCAAAGATTGTAAAATATGAGTCCGTCCGATAGCGATAGCTTTAGCAGATAAATAAATCGGGGAGAGAGGCAGATAGCAATTTGAAATTTACATTGTCGAGTGTATTTCGAGGTGCCGGGGGGGTGAGGCAGGTAAAAAGAGAGGGGTTTTGAAAGCAGATGTGTTCAGTATGTGGACCTTTGACGTGGAACGCGGCTTCATTTTTAATGAAACTGGAGGTTAATTATGCAGCTTTTAGGAAGAAGGTGAAGGCAGGGCTGTTTGTGCAAGCTAATCAGGGAAAGGTAGTGCTATATTATTTGTATTTTGTTTTCATTTTATATGTTGGGAACCACCTTGGTCAGCTTGCTGTTTTGTGCAGTATATAAAAATTATGAAATAAAATAAAGTTATTGCAAAGAAGTGGGATTATATTTACATATATACGAATACTACTAGCCCAACAAGCCAGAGCACTAATGTCTCATATTCACAAGCAAATCAGTCTTCCAAAAAGGATTTTTATTCAATAATTGAATAGAAAATTTAAAAAGCACATATAGAAAGTAGTTTATACATAATACCTAACCCTTCTTACTTCTATTTTCTAAATCAAATACATAGAAAATTAAATACATATAATCAATATATCACAGTATATGTAAAGAAAACTTAACCACCTTCAGAAAGCCGCCCATCACCCATTTACTCAGAGTCCAAAAGGTACAAACTTTTGAAAATATGAATTAGATTGTTCTAAGAAAGGTGGTGTTTCCGTGTATAGACTCCTATGACTTTCTGAGCGTTATTGGATAACGCTCAGAAAGTCTCACTTTACAACCCAAAAGTCTCACTTTACAACCCAAAAGTTGTAAAGTGAGAAACTCCTGCCAACCATTTGCTTCAACTATCTCTTGCTTGTCAGTCTAGGAAAGAAACATAGAAACATACATAGAAATGACGGCAGAAGAAGACCAACCGGTCCATCCAGTCTGCCCAGCAAGCTTCACACATTTGTTCTCATACTTAACTGTTTCTCTTGGCTAATAGACTCCAAGTTTAATAACAGTGCAGGCTGCAGAGGTGGCCCTTTCTTTCTGCAGTGCATAAAAAGCTTTGATACGGTGTTTCCAGACTGGGGATGGGCATTGTACACACCCCCCACAGCCAAGGTTCTGACCAATGGTTTCTTGTCCAGGTCCTCTCTCATTCGGAAGAGCACTCGTCGGCGATGCCCCTCTTTCCTCACTGACTTGGCCACAGATGTTCTGGATCAGATGAGAGGATTTCTGGATTTCAGTTCCAAGGTAAAATTTCACTTTATGCAAATGACATTCTGCTCTTAACTAAACCTAAAAACATCCACACCTAGGCTTTTGGACGTACTTGAGTATAGTATGGTATCGGGCCACAAAATCAGTTATCAAAAATCAGAAAATGTTATAAAACTGAGGGTCAGCACGTGCAAGGGGGTACACAATTGTGCACCTTGCACATGCCGAGCTGCTCTGCCTTCCCCCGTTCCCTACCCCACCTTCCCTTCCCCTACCTTTTTCTTGGGGGGGGGGGGGGGGGTTTCTCGTTTTCAAACTTACTGAAGCCCTGGGGCCGAAGTAAGTTGCGCGCACTGGCCGACTGCCGGCACGTGAAACCCAGCCCAGGGGCCATGTGGAGGCCTCTGACCATGCCCCCGCCCTGCCGACACCCCGCCCCTTCTTGCAGGCCACGGGACTTACACGCGTGGCCGGGCCTTTTGAAAATAGGCCTTACACGCGTAGGGCTTTTAAAATCCGACCACTATGTGCTTCCCATGACTAATGAAAATAAAAACTTTTGTTTCCCATAAACATTTACCTGTGGTGATCAAACAGGAAATTAAAGATCCAGAGGGGTGCTTTGTTATTTTGATAGCTGATATTCATAGGAAACCAGTGGCTTATATGTAATCTTTATGTCCCGAATTATAGCCACTCTTTCTTTTTGGCGCTAATCAAGCTTTTGTCTCTCCCATGTGGAGGATTCTTTATTTGTAGGGGGTGATTTTAATCTTGTCTATGATTCAGAGTTGTTTACATCTCATCACTAAAGGGGAAAAGATTAAGAATATGAAGGGAATCCCTCTTCTAAATTCTGAGTTACAACTGATGGATGGGGGGAGATAATTACATCCACTGGAGAAAGATTTTACCCATTTGTTCAGGACCATTGCCATGTCCTCCAGAATAGCATGCATTTTAAGCTCCACAAGCTGATTTTCTAATATTGAAGAAGCTGGCACTCGAGAAGTAAAAGAAGTATTGGATCATGCTCCGATATGGATTACTTTTCGGGGCTCGGGGAGACAGACCAATTAGAAAATCTTGGAAATCTCCACACTTTTTATTCAGAGATCCACATTTCCATGAGTTTTTGAAGCTTAAATGGACAGATTTTATTACATTTGAATGACCCGGTTTTGCTCTGGTATACCGCTAAAGCAGTTATGAGGGGGGAAATCATATCCTAATTAAATGTAAGAAGGATTGAGTGTAACGTGTTAGAAATGGAACACCTCTTTGAGAAGCAAAAATGAATCTTAGCCTCAGAGAATTCAGTTAGAAATAAAGAGGTATATTTGTCTACTCAAGCAGCACCAAACCCGGCTTTACATCAAAGAGCAAAGAAAAGTGTTCTATATTATGAATTCAAATTATATCAATAAATCAGGGAAGCTGGTGGTGCGCTTGATTAAGTCCTCCTCGGGATCACGCTTTATCACTTCTTTAAGGGATAAAAATGGACAGCTGGTTGGATTCAACTGCTGGCATTTTGAAAATTGTTCAAGGGTTCTATAGTACTCTGTATACTTCAGAAGGTTTTGATAAGACAAAATGTACCTCCTTTTTGGAAGCACTCAATTTGCGTCCATTCAGGATTCACAATTAACCTTACTGAATAGGCCCATTTCTCCAGAAGAGATCCAGGTAGGTAGTCATAAGACAGCATTAATGAAGGCTCCTGTTCCCGAGAGCTTGAATGCCAAATTCTATAAAATCTGAACAGAGCACATTTCACCTTTGCTTAGTGCCACCTCTGCAGCCCTTGATAGGAGTGAATATCCGGAGGGGATGAATAGTACGGTAATCACATCTCTAAACCAGGAAAAAAATCTCTCTTATAAATTTTGATTAGAAGCTTCTGGCTAAAATCATGGCGGTTAGGTTAGCAATATATCTGCCATACAACATTGAACAAAGCCAAGTTGGTTTCGTTAGAGGCCGATATGTGTTGGCTAATGTTTGACAACAAAAAGAAGCTGTAAGAAGTGCTCGATGAATCACTACTCCCTTTTTAGTGGACAGTTGATAATGAAAAAATGTCTGCCAGGGTCGAACGGCCTTATCTTTTGTGTGTCCTAGAGTTGCTGGGGTTAGATTTTTTTTTGGTAAGGTAATACAGCTACTATACAACAACCCTCAGGCATTGACTGTGGCTAATGGGGATTATTCTGATGCCTTTTCTATTAGTAGGGGTACTAGGCAAGGTTGCCCACTGTCTCCACTGTTGTTATCATTAGAGCGTCTTGATAGCATTTTGAATGGAAACAGGTGTAAGCAATACAACTGAGCTCCCAAAAATTAAGAATGTCATATTTGGGGGTGACTTGTTGATTTTTCTAACTAATCCAGAAATTAGAGATTT
Organism: Rhinatrema bivittatum; assembly: GCF_901001135.1. NCBI lineage: Eukaryota > Metazoa > Chordata > Amphibia > Gymnophiona > Rhinatrematidae > Rhinatrema > Rhinatrema bivittatum. Next base: position 381,497,260 of record NC_042619.1, on the reverse strand, counting down.
TGGAGAGTTTTCTGGTTTTAGGATAAATATGGAAAAAGTCATAGGCAACTGCATATCCTGAATCAATTAGGGAACATTAAATGGGAGATTTTCCTCTAAAGTGGGCAGCGGGCAAGGTCAAATATTTAGGGTTACAGATGACGCATGAAATAGATAAATTGTATAGCATGAACATCTCGCGCCCCTTACTGCAATTACTAAAGATAAGCTTCACATTTGGCAGCATGTGCTGCTTTCACTGGTTGGTCGTAAAAATCTTTTTAAATATTACTCTTGAAATGGCTTTATAATCATTCAAGCTTTGTCACTTAAGTTAAAACACTGAGATATCCAGCAACAGGAATATATGATTAGCTTCTTTATTTGGAAAGGCAAAAACAGAGGATATTTTTTCATGGGCTTAAACAGAAATGGACCCGTGGAGGACTAAGCTTGCCAGATATGGCGTGGTACAATATGGCAAGTTTATTAAGGGTTATGAGAGACTGGATATTTGAGGATGCCAAATATGTCTGCATGGAAAGTGAAAAAAAGGTTGGTTAAACCATTGGATTTAAAGTATTTGCTACATGCTGATACCAGTTTAATAACCAATCAGAACCTGAATAATGTACTAGTATTCCCCCTACATTGGGCATGGCAGAAAGCCATGAGCATCCTGAATTTATCTAATTCTAGTACACCTCTCTTACCCATTCAGGGCAATTTAGCCTTTTCTCCTGGTTCTCAGTTTGTTTGGGTTTTTTTATTGGCATAGTGTGGATATTAGTACTTTATATCAAATCTTGTCCATAGATAGAATGAGCCTTTCATTTCAGGAGTTGCAAAATCAATTTGGTTTAAGAGATATGGTTATTTTCCTGTATTTGTAATTACAGCATTATGTTAATTCATTGCCAAAAGGTTTAACCCAGGCAAATGTGTAAAATAGAGGATTTTTCCTCATATTGAAAGATTGTGTGTGTCACATATAAAATGATTTTCAAAACTTCTCTGTAGTGAGTACATCTGAGGTGGTAAAGAATAGATGGGTCAAGGATGGTGCCTTTCTTGTCACGATTCAAGAGATACAATCTTGTTTTACTGGGCTGAAGGATATTTCTTCCAATACGTATTTGAGAGAACTGTAATTCAAATTCTTACAGAGAGCCTATGTCTCTCCATCACTGGCATTTCATGCTAAATTGACTCCCTTTATATACTGTGTGTGTGAAATGTAATCAAAGCAAAGGCAGACTGTCACATGTTTTTTGGGGAATGCGCTGTTATTTTTAAGTTTTGGAGGAAAGTAATACCAGTTAGACAAGATGTGGGGTTACTATTCCTTTCTCACCTATACTGTGTGAAACGAATCTCTCCCAGCTCTTTTTAAAGAGGGGTGATATTCTTTTTTTGCACGTAAAGCTTTTATTTTAGAGAAAAATATTTATTCTATTGGTGCGGCGAGCGGAAATGCCGCCTTCATTTTGGCAAATGGAGGAATTCTTTACCTGAAACGACGTATATGGAATCTTTGGTTTTGACCAACAATGTTAGTCTTGCAGGGAAGAAAAGGTTTCTCATGACGTAGAAAAAAATATATTCATAGCTTGTCTCCCAGGCTAGGAGTTTAATTTAAAACCATTTGTAAGATCCTCCAACTGCAACATTGAACAACATACACGCCCTTACATGCTATGAACCAGTGGGGGTGGGGTGGGGCGGGGCGAGCTGTGGGGAGTTTAGGTTTCAGTTTGTTTTATTTTACTTTATTATTCAATTATATCTGTTCCAACGGATGTGCTTGAGTGCACAAGAACAAAGCGCTCGGAAGTTATGTCCATTTAATGAGGAGGAGACGAAAACAGGAAGTGATCTGTATGGTTCTTAAGACATAGTAACTTTTTTGGACTATGATTTCTACTTTTCACGTTTTATTTATATTGGAAATATGTTGCCTTATGACAGCGTGTTTTTATTCTTTGTTACTAGCGTCTAACTGGCCTGTTCATTGTTAATTTGAATAAACAGATTTAAAGTAAAAACTTTTTTTTCTTTTTTACAAATGACTTTTCAAATTTCTGCAGAATATAGTCAAGAAATACAGGACTAATAGAACAGTCATAGCTCGGAGAATCAAGTCAGCTGTTTGGTAACTGACAACGTTTTCCCGGTGATGCAGAAGAAACTTTAAGGAAATGAGTTTTTATATTTAAAAAACATATGAAGTGAAAACCCGCAATGGTTAAAACAAATGGTTTTAGGCATCACTTAATATTTAAAAAACATAGGCTGTACCAACAGCAAAGTGATAAGGCCTGAAACATTCAATGTTTTGAAGAAAAGCAGAAAGATCAGCCTAGCTGGGTTACAATGACACCGTACATTCCTTTAAGAGATAACCTGCAAAGAAAGAGATTAATACACCTGTCAGTCAACGTCCATCAGCCTAGCAATGAAACAATTACTTCATTGTTAAGGGAAAAAAAATAAGTTGCTGAAGCTGTTATTTCAAAATGGTTATTAATTTAAATTTGTGGTCTATTTAAATGGAAAGCAGAATTCAATAGGTTTGGTAAAGCACGAAAATTAAAAGTGCTCACAGCCTTTGTGTTGTGTGAAGCAGGGGACCAATTATTAAGTTTTTTTGATCTCCATCAATTAGAAAGACTTTTGGAAAATAGGAAAAGAAGAAATCCTTTGTTCACCTTGAAATTTGATATTTTTCGTCTAGTTGAGGTCTAATTGTGTTATGTTTCTGGATACGTACGTTTATTTCTTTGTAATTTTAATTCTGTGTTTTATTTGATCAAGTGTATTCTTGATAAAATTTTTAAATCAAGAGAAATTAAAAAAAAAAAAAAAAAAGTAAAGTACCCACAGCCTTAACCATACAAAGAAAACAGGGAAACAGATTTGATAAAGCCTCCCTCCCACTAGTGGGTGTTTGATACGCTGATCGATCAGCATGAGGTGGCAATAAATCCATATTGCTGGATATCATGTCATGATTTAGAAGGCTATTTCTATCGCAAACATTTCGTTCCAGCTATCATCAGCATACAGAATGCACTGGCTCAGTTTGCTGCCATTCAGGACATCCGGGTTCACTTCCTGAGCCTGAGGTTTGCCCCTTGAGTCGCCTAGGGATGCTGCAGAAGCTGCGCTTACAAGCACCCCATGCAAAAGATGGGGCTGCACCATTGCAGTGCACCAAGTGGACAGATTCAGGGTACATGCATGAGACCTAGAGGGAGCCACAATCTTATAGGACTATCACTGCAATCACTAGGCTGGCCAAGAGGTGGTTAAAAATGGGGGAAAACACCTAGGTCAGGGGACGGCGAGCTCCGGTCCTCAAATGCCACAAACAGGAGGAGAGGTTTTCAGGATATCTGCAATGAATATGCATGAGAAAGGTTCGCATACAATGGAGGCAGTGCATGCAGATCCATTGCAGATATCCTGAAAACCTGGCTTGTGTGTGTGTGGCCCTCGACATCTGGAGTTCACCATCCCTGCCCCTAGGCAGTGTTAAATGAAGGCTCATGGTTTTGTGGCCCGGTATTTCCCAAACTTTTCAAGCCCAAGGCGCACCTACATTAACAAAAATAGCGCGAGGCTCACCATAGAGCAGGCAATGAGAAGCCATACAGGTCTCATGAAGCACTGAAAACCTCATCCATTCCGCTTCCAAATTTCAGGGGCAGACACGCACATGGACCCCTCATATTGGGGCAGTTTTCCAGGGACCTGAAATTAACTGACGTGCCCGTGTCACACCCGAAGGCTCTGGTAACTCCCCCACTCCACCAGCTTTAAGCAGATCCGATATCTATTAATCAGTATCTATCTAAATATAGTTAGGTGCCTATATAAAGAAAGACACACATACATATACACAGCATGCAGATGACTTCTGCTGGTTTTGTTTCTCAAGAAAATAAATAGTTGTTAATCGTGAATTTCTCCCACCATCTCCATGATTCCTCTGGCCCTGTAAGGTGAAGTCTAAATTTTATTTCTGGGTTATCCACAGCCTCAGCATATTTTTTCAGGAATGCTTCCTTCAGCTTCAGCCACAATTTGCCCTTTTGTTGTGCATAAAGGAGTCTCATATCTCTCTTCCTGTTGCTCTCTACATCACTATTTCCATTCTCAGCTGTCTTAAAATAAGCACATCACCCACCTGCCCCCCATCTCCTCACCCTGCAGATGGCTCTTGCCCCTCACTGCCTGCAGAATCCTACCCCTTCCCTACCTTCAAAAGCTCCTCTCCACACATGGCCTCCCTCCCCTCTCTCTATTCTACTCCCTCCTTCTACACCACGAACAGACCTCTCCATTCACGGACTCCAGCTCCCTCCAGATGGAGAACAAGGCAGAAATCCATGCTTATCCACGCCCTACGCGCTGCCCGTTAGTTCCACTGTAACTAGGAAGGAGAGGGGTATGTGAGACTACACTGACTATACTGGTGCTCGAAAGAGCTCCAGCACATTTAAGCACCACCACTGGGGCCTCTTGTTGCTGCAAGCTGCTCAGACCCTTGTGCGGATCTTGAGCATCAGACAGGGGTGAATTTTCCATAGCACGCCGGCTGGGGAAAACACTGCTGTAACCCTAGTAAGAACCTTAGCTCTGAATGAATTGGAAGCCTAAAGGACCAGGACGACAGGCCAGGCCAGGATCATGGAAACACACACACACAAATGATCTCTGAAGCAATGGAAATCTACCTGCAGCAAGTCATACTTTAATAACTCATTAAAACAGTCCACTTGGATTTCTGTCTCTTCCAGACAGTGGAAGGATTTGGTCTGGTTGTGGTACAGACCTAATGCATTTCAGCTTCCATGTGGAAGGGAAAGAGCTGACAGCAGCACATCCGCTTATTTTAGTCTCGTGTTATGTTCAACCTTGTCCAAGAAAACTACAGGAACAGTAAATAAAGTCAAATAGCCACTCTCGTACAAGATGTCTGAAACAAAAAGTTTAGGCTCAACAAAATCAGGTTATATTACACATAGGATATGGAGGCTTGAAACTAAAAGTATTTACTGGAGTTTCATCAACTTAAATGCTGAGCCCATTAGAGACATTGATATCAAAAGTTTATTTTGTTTAGCCACGTTAACTTTCACAAGGGTGGCCCAAATATCAGTGCCAAAGCAGTCCCAGACAACCATATTTATCAACAGGGAGAGCCCAAATAAGTGGTGTAAGAGGGAGGAAACAAGACCTATGTTAAAATCTCATTACTGTGACAGACAGTGTCCCCTCAGCAAATCACTTTTTCCTCCTGTAGTTGGCAAATATCCAGTTAGACTGCAACCTCTTTGGAGGGCCTGCTTGTAATTTGCCGCACAGCAGCCTGTGTTTGGATGCCACGTACGGTATATGCTGAAACAAATGGCCACATGACCACCAAGCTTTTAAGGGATCTCTGCAAATGTAAAAAAAAACTGTCCACCGCTAAGGAAGATCAAAGTTTGATTGAGGGTTTGTTCCCTGATTTTCAACGTCAAAAACCGAATGCGGGATAGTCTTCCAATGTTGCCCTATTCAAAGTTCACAGATAAGTACTTAAAAATGTGCTGCCTTAAAAGGCCATCATAAAGCATGACCTAGAGCCATTACATTTCAAAACCTATTATGTAATCCAAATTCCTCATTTGCAGAGAAAATTTTCAGTAATAAGTCTGTAAGACAGTGCGCTAGATAAACTCTACAGATTCCCTCAAGCTAGCTTCCCTTTACTCTCTATTACACACACAAAAATCTTAAGTGCATATAAGTTCACTACTTTATAAACGCTCAAAGTTGAGAAACTTGGCTTCTTTGAGTAAACATTTCAATAGGGAGGTAGAATACCTAAGAAAAATATAAAAATATGTAAAATTTTAAGATAAACTGTAGTAGCTGGTGAACGATCATCATTAAAATAATTGCCTTCCCCGTGTCATCAGTTTCTCAGCACTAGTTACAACCTGACATCTTCACAAGCAAAAGCACTGTCGCATGGAAGGAGGGGAGGTGAGGTGAGAGGGTAAGGAGAGAACAAACAAGGGTAATAAAATATTAGATAAAAACATTTTTCTCGGCTTTTAAGAACTGTGGTTGGTGCCTAAGTTTTCTAACACTCTCTCCTCCCATGTTGGAGTGTGCTCTCTGATGGGGATAGCAAGGCAATCAGTTGTACTGTGGAGGTAATCTGGTCGGATGCAGGGAGGGAGAAACCTGCCCGTCATAAAGCAGCATTGAGGGATGGCAGTGGGATCAACAAAGGAGCCCTATGTCACGGGCATGTTGTCTTAAGGTAGGAATTTTTTAATGAGTTAAAAATGAGGAAAGCAAGCAATAACCCAGCTCCCCAAAGGAAAAAAAAAAAGTTTTTTTCCTCTGTATTTGTAGGATGTGTTGGAACTGTTTTCTGCTGACAGTGCTTTAAACCCTTGTTTGGATCGCAAAAGTACTGTTGTGCCATAAAAGGGGGTGTGAGAGAATGCGATTTTGCTAGGAACCATTAGCGGCTTAAACATTGCTGTGGAGGTAGCACTAAAAAAAAAAAAAAAAAAAAAAGACTGACCACTAGGAGCGGAAGGCAACTAAATCGATTCTGAAATTAAAATACAAGAAGCTGCTGAACGATTAGCCTGTTTTAACAGTTTACCTCAATTTGTCTCCCTCTGTGCTAGTGACAGTCCCTCATTTCCAGAAGAATTAACGTTAGGTAATGAAATCCATCATGGCCAGCACTTTATGGGAGATGACATCTCGCAGAAGCAGCATCTTATTGATCATATCGCTAACATCTGGTAGATAGCTTTCTATACAATGAAGCCGTAAGCATACCCATGAAAAACAAAATTTGCGCTTGGATATTAAGCCATCAGTTTTAGCGCTACAGTCGTGGTGTGCATAATTACTTTCAACTGATTTTGTGAGTTATGAAAGCAGCCATAGTGTCTCGGTGTCATCACAATCCTGGGAATGCAATTTTATTCAGTTACAGTGCTTCCCCCCTGTGCTGTCAGACCCCTGGCATGTCAATGTGGTAAATCAAGACTCAAATGGACAAGTATTTTTTTAAAAATGGCTTTGTATCCATGTAAAGCTCCCTTAGCATAGAAAGCCTTTCATATCATTTGTGCACAGAGAAATGTGCAATGGATTAGGCTAACCATTTCAGACCTTAAAATCATACTGCTCAGAGTATAATTGCTCTGCTGAGCTTATTGCAAAAAGTACAGCCAGTTTCTTTTGGGGGGTGTCCAACGTGCTGCTTTGAATAGCCTGGAACCAGTTAGGGCTGCCTGCTTGGGGATGGGGAGGAAATAGAATAATAATAATAATAATAATGCTGTCAAGCAATCACTGGATACGAACATACAAACAAGATTTCGTTTCAATATTCTAAAGATCTCTTCCGGGGTACAGGTAAGCATGCCAAAGGGCTGCGCAGATCTGGCATCCAAGAAGGGCAGGTACGCAATCGGAAAATGTGTCCCAGTGATTGACTTCACTGGGACACTGAAGGCTACTGATGGATGGTGACTATTTTAAGTTATCTGCCCCTTAGAACATTACAAAACCTGGGCTGCTCTAGTCCTAGGACATTTGGTAGCAGTATTAATTCATTTCGGGAGGGGCAGGGTCCGGTGAAGTCCTGCAAATGCAACTTGCAGATTTTAGAAGTGCTGCAGCATCCCAAGCTGCGCTCTAAATCCTTCTGCAGATGTTGGGGCATGCTATGACTCGGTGCAATGCTTCTCGGCATTTTTTGTTTGTTGAAATTGCTCCCGTCCAACCAAAAAGGTTTCACAATGCTCACCCCACACACTCCCACCAGCAGGAGGAGAGCAGCGCCTTTTTACCCGAGCGCGCCTCATTCTTATAACTTCGGGCTGAACAGATGGGACCAGTAAGTCCGCAAGATTACAGGGCTACCAAGCGGTCAGAATCACTGGCGCCAGCGGAGGAGCCACGCACAAGTAAGCAGCACTGCTTTCCTCCGGCCAAATGAGGGAGGGAGGGGGGGGGGCGGAGAAGCTCCCCAGATTTCTGGTGGGGGAATCTGGGCCGCGTGGCTCCGAAACTGCAGCTGGTTAAGTGCGGGGGTGCGCCGTGCAAATCAGTTCCATGGGGACCAGTCCACCATCTACGCTCAAAATCTACTTCAAATACACCTTTTTGAGATCTATCAGCAGAAAACAGTTTCGGGCCAATGCAAAACCTTCAGGGCAGGTATGTCCTGCCTACAAGATAATTAATTCTGCACCAGAGAAAGTCAAATTAATAAACAAGATCCAACTATTTCCGGTAGTAAATTCTATGTGGGAATCATATCCAATTGAGGGACTCTGAGCTAAGTTTCAGGATGTTTTCTAACAACTTATTAATATTCTCTATTAATAAAGGCTATTTAAACAAGCTTTCCCGGACTCCAACTAATGTCCCACAACTTCAAGACAAAAACAACAAAGAGACAACCTTATGCCGTGGAAAGATTTATTATTATGTATTACAGAGCCCGACTCCGGCCGAGTTTCGCCAATTAAGGCTGCATCAGGGGCTAAAAATATAAAATTTAAAAACATTTATTTAAAACAATAGTAAAAAAAGGCCATATCTATACAATTCATAAAATTTTTTGAGAATTATTTTATGAATTGTATAGATATGGCCTTTTTTTTTTACTATTGTTTTAAATAAATGTTTTTAAATTTTATATTTTTAGCCCCTGATGCAGCCTTAATTGGCAAAGCTCGGCCGGAGTCGGGCTCTGTAATACATAATAATAAATCTTTCCACAGCATAAGGTCTCTTTGTTGTTTTTGCCTTGGCTACGTGGGACCGCCTTCCGATTTGCTTTATTGGACCACAACTTCAAGATCCATAACAGCCAGCTCAATTTTCAGTTCGCAGTAAATATTTTTACTGCTATTAACCTTTTCTTTATTTCCCTCCTCTCCCAGTTTAAGCATCCTTGTTTTTTGTAACTGCTTTCTTCCGCACTATAGTTCCTGTTTGTATTTTTATGCACCCCTGTTTAACTGTAAACCAGCATGATGTGATTATATCATGAATGCCGGTATATAAAAACCTTAAATAAATAAATAAATAAATAAATAAAAAGCTTCCAACCTTCAGTCTCTGGCTTGCTTTTCTGGCTAGCTGTGTCTCATTCTATCTTTTCCTATTCTTTTCTTCTTTCCTGCCTCCACCCCCTTGTGTTCTCCTTCCTTTTTCTGTTGATTTACTGTTTGGGTACTTACCAGGTACTTGCAGCCTGGATTGGCCACTGTTGGAAACAGGATACTGAGCTTGATAGACCCTCATCTCCTTTTCCTGTCTGCTCTCCTTTCCCCATTCATTATGCCCCAGGATTCTCTCTCCATAAATCTAGGGCCCTTCCTCCTTTCTATCTAACCCAGTACCTAGTCCCCTCTCCCCCCTGGTTCTAATCCACTCATTATCTCTTATTCCCAAATAATTTCTCCATCTCCCTCTTCCCAATCCACCGTTCTCTTGTCATCACCATGCCCCTTACCCAGGGTCCTTTCTTCCTTTTATCCCAGGTCACCTTTTCTTCAATTCCTGGTCTCTCTCATCATATCCATACCCTGTTATCCTCCTAAAGCAACACCACCATGGCCTGTACTCCTTATCCTCTCCCTACCACCGTCCAGCAGGAAACAGCACCTAATATCACATCAGATTCCTGTGCCACATACTATAACTTGAACCCTATGTTCCACGAGATCTATGGAGACCTGCGTGGCTCATACCATGAAGCTTAGTCTTGGGTGGCATAGAAAGCTGATGCAATATTGTTAGCTTACCTAATAAAAAGATTTTCCTTGGGAGAGTAAACTAGACTTGGGAAAAGTCACTACTTATCCCTGGGTGTTAGCAGCATGGCATTTATTTACTGTTTAGGATCCAGCCAGGTACTTGTGACTTGGCTTGACTACTGTTGGAAACAGGATACCGGGTTAATGAACCCTCTTGTCTGACCCAGTATGAAACTTCTTATATTCTTAACCTGCCTAATACCATTTTCCAAATTATTTGGATCACTGGGTAGTGCCATCACATATTTAATAGGTTCCCTCTTGGCAACATCTTCTCCAGCATTTAACGTCTCGGCTTATTAACCCTTACCAGGTTAAGTACCATCTCATTAGAAGATAAAGAAATTGTCATATTAGGTCAGACCGAGGGTCTAGCAAGCCCAGCATCCTGTTTCCAATAGTGGCCAATCCAGGCCATAAGAACCTGGCAAGTACCCAAACAGTAAATAAATCCTATGCTTCTGATGCTGGTAGTGGCTATTCCCTAAGTTAGCTTGGTTAACAACAGTTTATGGACTTCTCCCCTTGCAGTAACCCTTCAGAAGTGCTCTTCCAAATTGCATTCCAAAGGCCTCCTCAGTTTGTTTTTCCATTTAACACAGTAGCTTCACGTAGACTCTTTAATATCCCTGTCAAGTCATATACACTGGGTATTCTGGGTTTCTTAAACAAAACTGGCCCCATGGCCTGAAATTGCAAAATTCAAGAAAGGAGGCAGAATACCTTGCAGATGTGCTTCTCTCAACTGGAGTGTTATGGGAAACTGTTTCCTGTGTCACAATGGTGCCAGCCTCAATATGATCCATTTCCCTGCTTTCCTTGGGGTTACCAGACATTCCTGGCAACCTCCTAGCCTCTATCCTTGGTATAACATTGATCCGTGGTGGCAAAATGGAAAGCTAATTCAGGCCCAAACTGGATTTAATTGCTTGGAACGAGTAAACGAAATTGCACCTATAAATAAGAAAATGGGTATGTATTCCATGAAACCTGGTACCCCCTTTTCTGAAAGATATTGAAAGCCAAACAGACTTAAGAGTTACGTCAGGCCTGTTGGGTGGCCCCCTAGCAGTTCATATTAAACAGTGAGAAGTCATTTAATTGGCCGTTAGGAATTCAAATGTAAAAATAAAGGTACTTTATGATTAAAGAGATTCTCCTAGCAAGAGATGGTTAGAAACCCAACACCCACTCTTCACAGCAAGTCCTACATTCCCATTTCTTGGATACCGATGTATTAACCCCCCACAGGATTACGTATGAGTTATTGGCGATTTTGTGCACAATTTTTCTGTGGATGTAAAGGAGCTCCCCATAAAAACATGGTGTGAAATTTTGTTATGGGGCTTGGCCAGAATTTAAAAAAAAAAAAAAAAAAAAGGTAAGTACACTTCCACGGAGGTGTAATTATCTTTCATGCAAAAACTGGCATGCAAAGATGCATCCACACGCTGGGTTTTATAAAATTGTATCGTTCTGCACCACAGCAACTCAGTTTTGAGTTTAATGAAGCTTTTGCACATAAGACTTGTATGCAAAAATTTGATTCTGCACATGGAAAATTTGTGAAAACATCTGCAAAAAAAAAAAAAAAACAGAGGGTTTCCTCTGCTAAAATATTAGAAACCCCCATCTGTGGAAGTTTCTACTAGTCATTTATTAGGATATCAGCCTCTGTTCTCCTTCCTTGGTTTTTGTTCTAAAATGTAGAAGCTTGCTGCATTATTTATTTTTTTTTATATATGTGTTGCATACAGTTTATGAAAATTTAATTTAAAAAGTTAAATTGAGGAGGAAGAGCTACAGAATACTTAGCAACTTCATGATATGCTCTAAACACAACAATTCAGTTATTTTGTTTGCATTTCTTTCACAGTTTCAATTAGAAACGATGTTTACAAGCTGTTGTGCTTCCTTTCATTAGGAATCAACTTTGCCCGACTCAAGTTATGCTAGTCTGATAATCATGAAAATGGGGTTTTTGCTAACAGCTCATCAGGTCCAACGCAAGCTTATGATCACATTCACCAATTAAATGAACTATGGTATTTACATTATCCATTAGAACAGTGGCGGCCATGTACACTTACCTTATGTACACACAATAATAACCAAGCAAGTGTTCGAGACAACAGCCGTTCAGGAATACACACACACACTCACGTTGTAGTGGAACTCGAATGGTTGTGCAATATTTGTCCTTCGTAAACAGAGAACAAGTAAAATACATCTGAAGGACCAGCAATATCCTACATAAAACTAGGCTTACTAAAGGGTCCCCCATTAAATATATTTCTTTAGAAGTGGGCAAAGTATGGCCTGCGGCAGCCGAAAGCATGTCACTGCCCCACAAACGTGACTTCTGTGGCCAGAATTAGTGTTGTTCCTGTGCACCTCCAGGCAGGAGCGAGCAAGCGAGCCAGCCGAGGTCCTCCCTTCCCACACCTCAGACTGGAGATCATTAGCGCCCGACCTGGACCTCCCCCTAACGAGACTCTCAGGACCAAAAGCTTGCCCACCCCCCTTAATATATCAACTCCCAGGCACATTTCAGCCAGGGCAGACATTTTTCAACGACTGAGCTGCGATCTGAAGAAGTGGAGAGAGAATCTTTTTTTTTTTCAAACGCAAGTCACAGCAAGAAGGAAGAAAATGAAAGGTTTACTATTCGCAACCAAGATTTTTTTTCTCTTTTTAAAGAATGGTTAATATGAAAAAAAAAAAAAAAAAAAAAGCCACCACTAAACCCAAGGTTAAGCCCCAAAGAGAAGAGAAATGGCACGGTTTTGTTTTCAATGCTCAAATGCAGACTGACAGCACCGAAGAGAAATCCCTCCAGCACAGCCAACTCTCCTTCACACAAACTTTACCAATGTGCTGGAATCCTGCTCTGAAGGAAACACCTTAAAGGGTAAGGGTTTGGGTTTTTTTGTTTTCCAGTGGTCCACAGGGCCAAAAACAAGATGGTGGCCCACTACGACTTTCCATCCACGAGCATTTCAAAAGGCATAATTGTGGCCCAGCACCCCCCCTGACCTCCCGGTGCCTCCGGGGATTTCTAACCTATCCCCTTCCCAGCCCAGGGGAGGTGCAAGGCCAGAGGGGGCAGAACAAAGGAAAAATTGCTCTGCCCTCTTTCAGCCCCCCCTCTCTCTCTTCCTGTCCTGGAGGAGAGGAGGAGGCAACACCAGAGCCGCACAGCAGGCAAGCAAAGAAAAGCCCACTCTGCTTTCTAACCCAGGCCCCCCCCCCCTTCCTGTCATTCAGGCCTTTGAGGGGGGAGCCTGAAGCAGACAGGCCCCAGATTTAAGTCCTTGCAGCTGAAAGCTTTCACTGCCTCTTCATTCAAGCCTTTGAAGGAACCTGCCATCAGCTCTCTCCTCTCTGCTCCTTCTCCAGCCCTCCCCCCTCCCCGAACCGTCTTCTGTGGTGCCCACCACCCTCCTGTCCTGAAGTGGTTGGGCCGTGGACAGAGAAAGCAATCAGAATGTCTGATCCCTCAAAGATCATTTTAGAAAGCCTGATCAAACCCAAAGATTGTGGATATAATTCCTGGATGTCCTTGCATCGGCGTATGTGGAAGACGTAAAGTATTAACGATCTACCATGCAGAATTCAGTGGACACGACCGCCTCTACGGGCGGTCAGACCGCAAGAATAGGCCTCAGCTATGCCCGTCGCCTGACTTTTTAAAGCCCTGTTTTCTATTTTTTTTTAAACCGAGGAAGCAAAGCATAGAATTTAGCCAAGACTACTTTACCCTTAACCTTACCTCTGGCAAAAATGCTCCAAACCAAAGAAGCCCTCATGCTTCAAAAAGGACCTAGCAGCTTCCCATGCACAGCCCAAGATAGAAACATGCACAACAGCAGAACACATTATGCAATGATAAAGCACATATAAGCCCTTCCCACTTAAAGCATGGAGCTCCTCATCGTGAAAAGAGCAACATTTTCTTCCTTTCAGAGAAAATTCTTCCCACCGTCTCCTCTGTCCCTGAAACCATCCAAAGAAATGAAGGGCAACTTCCGATCCAGAGAGAGGAAGAAGCAGCTGGTTGCAGAAGAGCCAGTAATAGTCACGGGGAGAAACACAGATATTGCAGACCGTATGCTTTCCTCCTGCGTCCCAGGAAAACAGCCTCAGAGGTCTGCACATCACCGCGGATGAAAATGGCCACAGCCAAGCTCACCATCCCAGCAGGATCCTGCAGGTTAAGAGAAACTCTGGCTCCCGCTCCCCTACCCTGTGGAAAACAGTAAAGGAGGCCAATGCATCTCCACCTCACCATGGTGTCAAAATGGCCGCCATTCCTGCCACGGATCACACGTTCTTGGCGGGAACAGTAGCCCACCATGGCCCCAGCGCTCTCTGTTCCACTGCCTCCACACAGAGATGGCCAATGCATCCTATAAAGGGGGACCCTGCGACTTTTCCCCCTTCCCGCCAACCAAACATGGCCACCGCTCCCCGCCAGCGAGAACTAGAATGCAGCTAACCTAGCCATGATGTGGTGCAATCTGATGCACGAGCCTAAAGCAGCCTCTGCGATCAGGGAAACCTCTCCCCCCACAGCCAGCCGCTAACACCTAAAAACCTGCTGCCTCTCTGCTGGAAAAGAGATGCATGCAATCGGGCGAGCACTGTGTCACCCATGCACCATGCCGAAACTAGCCACTGCCTCTCACCGCGCTAAGGACTCACTGCTGTACAGAGGACTTAGGGAACAACTCCCCCCAACTCACCCAAGCAGGCCGGTGGGGACCCACAACTGGTAGCCACTTCAGGGCACACCTGCAAGGCTTCTCTTCACTGTTAGTTCATCTTTTTTTTCCTTGCAGCATAGAGGCAAATGAACAGCAAAAAAAAAAATAAATTAAAAAAAAAGTGTGGATTAGGGGGCATGGGGAGGAGCCAATAAATTACCCACTTTAGCCCACCTAGCCTAAGCTGTGCCCTCAGAGAGAAGGAATCCATACTGTCATCTCCGGAGTGCCATCCGCCCTCTCAACTCTACTCAAGAGAGGGAACTAAAGGCTATCACCTTGGTAGTTGCAGCACAGCAGTGATGCCAAACCAAAGCTACTTTCAACTGAGGGAAGGACGAGAACTCTCACCCCCAAGTGCCTTCTGCCAAGACAAAGCTTGGAAATGCTTGCCACCATCTGCCGATGACAATACTGGCAGGCTGATGTCAGCACAGAGGTATATGAAGAGTAACAGCGAGTTTTTGATCTGTCTCCATCTGCTGGTTGGTGTGCATAACGCATCTGTGTTGGACTGGCCTGACTGAACGAAGAGGAACAAGCATTGCTAACTGCTAAGTCATGAATCATCCTACAAGTACAGAAAAAAGATAAGACGGCACATCACTTCAAACAGTATTTTCAGTTGTACAACAGCAATTTTTCTTAGTTGTACAAGAAAGTACAATAAGTTGCACTCTAAACAAAACAGTTTTTAAATCTAGGGTATTTAAGATTATTTATGTATCTGCCTAATCACAACTTGCAGAGGGGAAGCTACCCAAGCATCCATCATAAATGCAATTACCAATCTGAATAAATAATGCGTTTGTTCATTAAAAATCAGAGGCTTGCCACAAAGCAGCAGCTGTCAGACAAAAACTGGATGAACCAGCCCCATTGCTCTCGGAATCATCCTTACAGCAAAGTTCAGTTTCATAAACACATTCTGCTCCTGAACCTTTTGTACTCCTTTTGATTATCCAGGATATTCATAACGGATCCTCCCCATTAAAACACACATCACATTAAAAACCTTTTTAACCTGCTAGCCAAGAGAAAGAAGAGACTCCCGGAGCAAGAAAAAAAAAAAAAAAGACATGCACTGAAAAGAAAAATAAGAGAGGAATTCTAAGTGTGACATAATAGGAAATACAAGATGGTAAAACACACCTGAAACTAAACTTATAAGAAGTGGAGAAGTAGGGCAGAGGGGGTGGCTGGAGAGCTCTAGGCCTTGAACCAGAGCCAGAGAAAAATGTCAGCAACCAGAGAAGGGAGAACACCTCGGAAGGCACCGGAAGCTGGAGCAGAGACTCGACCACCACCGAAAACCCTCACTCAGACCTCGAGACAGCAGCAAACCCTTCACAAAGAGCCCAGGGAAAGGGAAAAAGAAGAGGGATAAAGGAGGAGATACTACTCCAACCTTCTCCTCTTCCAACTACAACTTCAAAAATGGGGCTGGGCAGCATGTCCAGGACATGACACCTTGCTCTCCCCGGTGGTCTACATCCTCTCTCTCTCACAGCAGGAACTACAGCTCATCCTTCCCTTGGATAACACGCCACCACAATCCCTCCCAGTCCTGGGAAGCACAAGAACTACCACATGCAGATCAGGGACTGGGCAAGGTGTGGCCTGCTCTCTTGGATCATGCAGATGCGGAGCAGCTCTAACCGCCCAGCCCACCTCCTCAGTCTCCCGTGTGCGTTCAGGTTCCGTCTCCTGCCTATCCCTCCCCTCCTCTTCTGGCTCTGAACACCCCTCCCTGCCCACCTCACATCCACCAAGCAGCATCCCATCCCTCCCCACACCCCATGATGTCATCACTGTCTTCAGCATGCCGCTCACGTCTTGTTACAGCGGCAGCTTTTCCCATCCTACTCCTCCTCTCAGTCCCGAGTAGGTTCTCCGTGTGTCTCTCTCAGGCAACCAGAGCCGGTCTTTGGGGTGTGCGGGCTGGTTGGCTACCCAAGGTACCATGAGCTGAGGGGCATCCATCACATCACCCAGTCTGTGGTGACAGAGGAGAGGACCAGCAACAGAGGTGGAGATCCCGAGATTGGGCATGAGTGTGTGTGAGTGTGTGTATATGAGAGAAGGAATTGTGAGAGAACGAACATGTTTAAGGGCCTGCTTGTGAGAGTGAGGCTCTCACAGACACACACATGGTGGGGTGGGGAGGCAACACCAACCATTTTTGCTGAGTGCATCATTCGCCCTGGAGCTGACCCTGCAGGCGATGTTGCCTTTCCATTGTCATTTGCTCTTATTTTGTCCCTATAGACGTGGAGCTCTCTGTACTTGGGCTTCCTTGCAAATAAATTAGCAAAAACTAGCAAAAAACTCAGCGGCCCTGTTGCACAAACAAAACCCAGTTCTTTTCCTGTGTAGAAAGAAGGTTCCATGTTGTGCTTCCATACTCTGGCTTGTTTGGGCCCGTACTAAAGTGCTCCCTTTTGATGATTATGGTTGTATCTGAAATATTCTGTGCTTCCGAGATGAACTGTGGCAAGAGAGAGATCCAACCACCCAAACCTCACCAGTGGTGGCTAGGTTAATTTGTTAATTGGATGTATTAAACTCATTTGGTCTTTTTCAAATCATCTTCCTCCAACTCTGAAAGCAGGTAAAAAGTCCACTTTATTTTTCTCTGAAAATGTGTCTGATTAATTTTCAGCGGTTCAGACGCTGGATGGAAAATGGATGATATATTTTGTTTGAAGAACAGTATAATAGTTTCATCGCTGAACTGGCATTTCAAGACCTCAGGACTTCAGTTTACTCTAGTTTGGAGGTAGGTTTGACTAAGACCTTACTGTATATCAGGCATACCAAAGTTTTTGAACAATGGGCCACAGGTGACATTTCCAATCACCAAGTGGGCAGGGAAGGGGTTGAGTGCTGTCCCCTTGGATTTTTGACTGGGGGGAGAAGGAAGCATTGGCAGGTTTTCCCTTGCAGTCTGGCCCTTTCTGTGATTTGAAATGCTGCAGGAGGAGGGAGGCAGGCAGACACAGCAGGATATCAGAAAAAAATATTCCTACAACTGGGCAACCCTATCACACCACTGGAAGCCCTACCACCTGCTTACCCCCCTCTTCTTCAGCAGCTGTTCCCTGGGATAGCAGTAATGGTGGGGGGTGAATGTCAGGGCAGAGCTGGGTTTGTGGCATAGGGATCATAGGCCCATGCCTAGGGCACCACATTCTGAAGGCACCCAAGAACTGGGACTCCACTGCTACTCTCTGATTTCTGAGGGCAACCCCTCCATCCCCATCTTCTGCCTCTGTGTGCCATAATCATAAATCCGGCCCTGTAGCACGGTGATGTGTTTGTGACTCCCCCTTCTCCCATTCTGCTCTCCATACATTCTTGCTCTTCTTCTTCCCTTTTTTTTACCCCTCTCCTCTCACATCCCTTCTCTCCTTTCCTTCCCTCCTCTCATCCATTGCTCCTACCATGTGATGGGGGCCAGCCAATGGCACCGGCCGCCCGCGCCATTTTGATTACTGACAGCCGACGGCCCGGGCGCAAGAGATCACGTCTGGGCTGGTGAGTTGGGGGGGGGGGGGGTGTCGGGAGGGTGGAGGGCTGTACACAACATCGCATACTGCACGCGTATAAGTCGAGCCAGCTTTTTTGTGCCTTTTTTTCTGGCATAAATTTCTCGACTTATACATGAGCACTAGTTCCAACATTCATGTTTGCAAGACTATCCGTCGTTATTTCACACACAGTGGAAGGCTTTGATACATATTGGTCAGGTTTATGAGTTAGTTACACTTGATTTCTCACTTTAGTTTTTCAGCACAGAGCCAGTTACAAATACAGTCAGCCCCAAAACCGCCATCAAAAAACAATTTCTTAAAATACACACACAGCCTTCCCACCTACCAATAAAAAATGTTTTAAAAATCATACAAACTACATAAACCCAGTGCTTTTCCCCTTAACAAATATTTTAGACGCTGCACAGCTCATAATATTCAAGAGTGACCATCATACTAGGCTTCCTCGTCGGGGCTTTCGCCTATTCAACTCGGCCTTATAAATAATCATAGGTCATGATGACGAAAATATTTTTTTGAAAAAAAATTTTTTTTATGCACTTAAAACTCGCCAAATTCGGGGGTATGTTGGACCCGCAATGATATCGTACTTTATATCAATCCCAAAGTAAACATTAACTTATCTTCAAGCGCTTCAATATGTGACTGTCAGTCTTCAGCCATTACAAAAATCGCAGTGCTGGTGACCCGACACGGGACCGTGTTTCGGACTGCTTACTCCATCTGTCAGTCCTTCTTCAAGGGTGGTAATTTAGGTTGTCGAACGTTTTCAAAATGGCGCTTCAGCGTTTTTTTGACATTGAAGCGCCATTTTGAAAACGTTCGACAACCTAAATTACCACCCTTGAAGAAGGACTGACAGATGGAGTAAGCAGTCCGAAACACGGTCCCGTGTCGGGTCACCAGCACTGCGATTTTTGTAATGGCTGAAGACTGACAGTCACATATTGAAGCGCTTGAAGATAAGTTAATGTTTACTTTGGGATTGATATAAAGTACGATATCATTGCGGGTCCAACATACCCCCGAATTTGGCGAGTTTTAAGTGCATAAAAAAAATTTTTTTTCAAAAAAATATTTTCGTCATCATGACCTATGATTATTTATAAGGCCGAGTTGAATAGGCGAAAGCCCCGACGAGGAAGCCTAGTATGATGGTCACTCTTGAATATTATGAGCTGTGCAGCGTCTAAAATATTTGTTAAGGGGAAAAGCACTGGGTTTATGTAGTTTGCATTTGGTAGAGTCCCAATACTTTTCGTGTACAATCTAAGTCCTACTCTTTTCATGTGGAGATTTAAAAATCATACAGCCACTCCTTTACTGCTCCAAATCACTGCTAGCCCAGTTTTAACCTTCAAAATATTTACAGTAACACACACTGTAACTATGCCTTCATTTCTTTTTTATGAAAAAAAAATATAAAAGCCTCCTTATGCAGGTCCAGCGACATCATGTTCAACAAAGTTGGAAGTAAATAAAGATCTCTGCCTGGTGGAAGACTATTTGCAACTATTCTGGAAAGGACAACAAAGCCTGGTCAGATGAGTGAAGTGATCTAACATAAGAACATGGCATACTGGGTCAGATCAAGGGTCCATCAAGCCCAGCATCCTGTTTCCAACAGTGGCCAATCCAGGCCATAAGAACCTGGCAAGTACCCAAAAACTAAGTCTATTCCATGTTACCATTGCTAATGGCAGTGGCTATTCTCTAAGTGAACTTAATAGCAGGTAATGGACTTCTCCTCCAAGAACCTATCCAATCCTTTTTTAAACACAGCTATACTAACTGCACTAACCACATCCTCTGGCAACAAATTCCAGAGTTTAATTGTGCGTTGAGTGAAAAAGTACTTTCTCCGATTAGTTTTAAATGTGCCACATGCTAACTTCATGGAGTGCCCCCTAGTCCTTCTATTATCTGAAAGAGTAAATCCAAACCTCTTTAGTCTTTCCTCAGAGGAGCTGTTCCATCCCCTTTATCATTTTGGTTGCCCTTCTCTGTACCTTCTCCATCGCAACTATCTAGCAGAGGACATGATCAATGTGACTAGCATTGCGGGGTTTAAGAGAGGTTTGGGCAAGTGTTTGGAGGGAAAGTCTAACACATTAGTCGGGTAGACTGAAGAAAGCTTTTGCTATCCCTAGGAGTGAGTAACAGATCTGCTTTCATGGATTTGCCAAGAACTTGCAACCTGGATTGGCCATTGTCGGAGTCAGGATGCCGGGCTCGATGGACCTCTGTCTTATGTTCTTAGGTGGATAGCAAGTCCGCTAGGTATCTAGGCTCACCCCATCGAACGGCTTTAAAGCTAACAGAGGAATTTAAAAATAGCCCTGTTTTTAACCGCCAGCTAATGCAAATTCACCAGCAAAACAGCATAGCACAATGTTACCATTTTTCCCTATTAGAAAGGCCACAGCGTTCTGCAAAATCTGAAGCTGTTCAACATCCCTCTGGGATAGACCCTGATGCAACATATTGCAGTAATCCAAATGACATACAACTGAGAAATGAAACAATAGCCAAAACTTTATCCCCAAGAAACGCGTGCAAACACCAAATCATACGGAGACTGGCAAAAATGCCACTTACAATTGTGCTAATCTGATCATACATTACAGTAGTCTCTAAAAATAAAAAATTACCACAGTCTTAGGATACAGTATCACCCTTTGACTGGACATCTTGCTAAGTCCCTTCCCTATCTGCTCAACTATAATAATTCCATTTTGTCTGGGTTTAATTTAAGCATATTACCATCCAATCAACAAGTCAAATTGAAAACTGTAAATCTTGGTTCCTCTCCACTGTCACCTGCAGTTGTACATCGTTTGCACAGAGGAAACAATCAATATTAAATTCCTCAATGACTGGAATTAAGAGACAGAGGGCCTGATTTACTTAAGCATGTTCCCCCATAGACAGAGAGTGGGAGAAAAGCCTTAGCAACTCAGGCTTCAGACAGATGTCGAACAGCAGGAGCAAAAAGTATTGAACCCTGCGATACCCCCCTGCACCCCTCATCTGACAGCATTTGCCTTTGCCCCCAATATACAAATTGTGTTCTGAGAGAGAGAAGGTTTTAACCTGTTGTCTCTCTCTATCCACTCCAAGATTCTTTAAATCTTTGCAACAGCAAACAATGCTCAGGATTCGAAAGCTGCAGACAGGTCCAAACCCACCAGGCTGGAATTTCGATCCGCCTCTGTGGCCATCTGAAACCCCATTTATGGTTGAAAGGGACAGACTCAGGTCCATATCCTCATTTCAATTCCAACTGCAGTGGGTGGAAAGCACCGACACTATCAAACACACTTACCAACTGAGAATACACTGATTTGTCCATTACCTTAATTGCAGAAGAGATTTTACACTAGATGAAAATGAAAGAGCTCAGCGGGATCAAGACTGGCTTTTTTTTTTTTTTTATAATAAAGGTTTAATAATGGAATGCTTCAAATCTCTAGGGAAATAACCTTGATTCAATGAAGTGTTAACATATACAGATTTAAGAGGAGTTCCAAAAAAATTCATATTCAGATATCACAAACGTCTTCGGTAATGGATCTGACAGTATTCCCTTTTTTTTTTTCATTTCTTTTAAAAGGTTTCTGTCACTTCCATTTCAGAAATGTGTTAATACGACATTTTATCAGAATTTGCCTCTTCCAATCTCAAATCCTTACCTGAATCCACCACCAAAAGCTCAAAGGAAATTCAAATGTTCAACAAGCCCTTTTCCTCACACACCCAAAAAAAAGAAGATCTTTCACCACTTGCCCTGTCTTTCTAGGCCTGTCCTCTGCCTCCGTAATGGAATTATGTCCGACTACTCTAGCTTAGGATGTACTTAAAGCTTAGGCCATAATGGACTCTGAGTTCAATCTAGCTTGCAGGCCACAGGCCATCCTCTAAGTGAACTCACATTTACTGTTTTGCACGGTGAAATACTTATGAACAGGCAAGAACCTGAGAACTAGAGAGAGCCAGTCGTTCCCAGATGGGAAAGCAAGCAGAGGGGAGGAGACATTGCCTCTCCCCCAAGCTTATGCTAATGTTTAATGTATAAGATATGACAGCTAGAAAGTGCTTCCTGGACATCACAGTGCAGACTAGTCCCTTGGAAAAACGAAAGATATATTAAGCCGCAGAGAACGCGTGCGCATAGAATAAGAAATTTAAAGGAAGATCTGGATAAAGTTGTGTGTGTTTATACAACCTATAATCTCTCTATTTAGCACACATTGACCTATTAACCATTTCTGCTCCAGATGAGGAACTTGCTGTTTCAGAAATCTAAGTCCTCAACCAAATCACCCTGCCCTCTTCATTGAATTAATCATCAAGATACACACAGGGGTAAACTTTATCCAGATCTTCCTTTAAATTTCTCATTCTACACCTCCGCCTGCTTCTACACAGTTTTAGAAAGCGGATCCTCTTTGGTAAAAGCCAAACATTCCTCCAGAGACTACCCAGATAACGCTACTCAATTCCATCAATGTTTTCATTATCTTCCACATAATCTCCCCTGAATCAATGGTCTGTAAAATATAATAAATAATGGTCAGTCCAAAATATGCTAGAGATGCTTAATCTTCCTGATCAAACATTTCCCCTCTCATCAAATATCAGACCCAAAACATTGCCAGCACAATGAAGTGGGAAGCTCACCAACCATGTAAAGAACAAATTCTGTATCATCTCTAAAAATACTGCGTCAGACCAAGAGTTCATCAAGCCCAGCATCCTGTTTCCAACAGAGGCCAAACCAGGCTACAAGTACCTGGCAAGTACCCAAACACTAAGATGATCCCATGCTACTGATGCAATTAATAGCAGTGGCTATTTTCTAAGTCACTTTGATTAGGTAATGGGCTTCTCCTCCAAGAACTTATCCAAACCTTTTTTAAACCCAGCTACACTAACTGCACTAACCACATCCTCTGGCAACAAATTCCAGAGCTTAATTGTGCTCTTAAGTGAAAAAGAATCTTCGCCGATTAGTTTTAAATGTGCTACTTGTTAACTTCATAGAGTGCCCTCTAGTCTATTATCCGAAAGAGTAAATAACTGATTCACATTTACCTGTTCTAGACTTCTCATGATTTTAAAGACCTCCATCATATTCCCCCCCCCCCTCCCCCGTCTCTTCTCCAAGCTGAACAGCCCTAACCTCTTCAGCCTTTCCTCATAGAGGAGCTGTTCCATCCCCTTTATCGTTTTGGTTGTCCTTCTCTGTACCTTCTCCATCGCAACTATATCTTTTTTGAGATGCGGCGACCAGAATTGTACACAGTATTCAAGGTGCAGTCTCACCATGGAGTGATACAGAGATTTTATATTTTCTGTTTTATTCACCATTCCCTTCCTAATAATTCCTAATATTCTTTTTGCTTTTTTTGACTGCCGCAGCACACTGAGCTGATTTCAATGTAAAAAGCATTTTTATTAAGCAACATTGCACTAAATGTAATAGAAGCTTGTAGCATAGCCTTTAAAGTGGTCTTGATTGGATATGAGCAGCAAACAGCAGCAGTGCACTCATGACAAGAAGGCCAGTGAATCCCAAATGGCAGCAGCAGAAGGCAGGGAAAACAAAAAACAAACAAACAGTGGCTGCTATTTCAGATGAAGTCTTGCAACAAATAACGAGCAATATTTCAATGGTGCTTGATGAATGTTTAATTAAATTACAAGCAGAAATGGAAGAGATTAAAGGAATCCCAAACAAATCAAATTAAAAGGTTAGACAGCCGAGCAACGTATAGAATCTCATGAGAACAAAGTAACAGTGGTGGAGCAGCAACTTGCCGAGCTATAATCTAAATACACAGCCCTGCTCAAAAGAGTCGGACGTCAAGGAAATCAAAATAGGCGGAACAATGTTCGAATAATAGGGCTGCCTGAATCAATGAAGGAAGGAAGAGCACGACACTTTATTGAATCATGGCTCCCTGACCGACTGGGCCTCTCTTCAGAGAAGATCTCCCTTGCTGCGAGAGAATGCACTGAGTTGGCCCCCTGAGAGAGAAAGAGAGAGAGAGAGAGAAGGGAGACGTACCCAGTTAATGGCCCGAATCCTAAATTGGCTTCACAAGGTAAAGAGTTTTTGGAGCTTATCTTAAACTGGATTCATTTCAATCTATGGGAGCAAAAATGTTATTCTTCAATGGATTTCTCGGCACATGTGGCAGCCCAGAGGAAGAAGATGGTGTCATTTTGCTTGGAGCTGCACTGCAGAAAGATCAAGTTCTCTCTTCTATGCCCGGCCAAGCTCAGAGTACAACACAACAATCGAGTACTATTCTTCAATAACCAAGCGGGAGCAGCAGCTTGTGTGACCTTGCTGGAAGCCGCTCCAGGAGAGTAACACTAGGAAGTTGGAAGGCAGGTTGACAGCGTTTTGTTTTTATTCGGCTCACATTTGAATATGAATACAGGCTTAGCAAGGCATTTGGTGATGCCCGCCGGAGCTGCTGTGGAGCACGCTGAAGTTGCTGAAATCTGTCGGGTTTCCCTTCTCTTTGGGAAGAACAGAGTTTTAGTGAACTTCATTGCTGCTTTGTGATGCAGATCTGAACTTTTTTTTTTGGAACCAAAGAGCAACCACCATGCATAACCAGGGAAGCCAACAGGCATATTCTTACTTGCTCTTCGGCATCCTGCATGACTAGAAGGAAGATTGCCTCTGTTTGCGCCGTTATAGTCTGTTCCACAGA
The DNA here is from genome assembly GCF_901001135.1 of Rhinatrema bivittatum. NCBI lineage: Eukaryota > Metazoa > Chordata > Amphibia > Gymnophiona > Rhinatrematidae > Rhinatrema > Rhinatrema bivittatum. Next base: position 381,472,376 of record NC_042619.1, on the reverse strand, counting down.
GCCATTGAGTTTGTTTGTTTTTTTTCTCACTGTTACTGGTCTTAACATGTTGATCTTTTATTGCAATGTAAAGTTACAGTTATGCAGGCTGCATGGACACACACCCCAGAAGGGAAGGGAAGGAGGCTGGGATTTGTGGCCCCCTGGGTGAGCTGTGCTGATAGGGGAGGATGAAAGGGTACACAAGATTGTGACTGTAGTATGGATGAGTGCATGTATATAGGGAGCTGTACCTCAGGGGGGGGAGTGAAAGGCCGCATTAATATTAGATATTCAGTAACAACTGCAAACCGGTTAAATATTGGGGAACAGAGATCTAGGCCGGGAGATCTCTGGAGTCATTATACAATGCCTTATGGAGTGAGAATGCAATTTAGTGCTGACACACAGAAGACATGAGGAAGGTTAAGATTACAACGTTGAATGTTGATGGGATCCATTCATCTTTAAAAAGAGTCAAGACTGCTAAGAGGTTGAAATCTCAGATTGTGCTTCTACAGGAGACACCTTTCAGATGTGGAATATGCCAAATTAAAACTAGAGTGGGTCGGCCAACATTACTATTCTTCATACTCGAACAGATGAGATGTAGCCATACTAACTCATAAGCAATTACCCTTTCAGGTTGATTGCCATCTTTGGGACGATGAGGTCAGGAATGTAATAATGCTAGGTACGATTCATTTAGTCAAAAGAGAGCCTCTGCAACCTTTATGCTACCGACATATACTCCTATGATTTTTTTCTGTAGCAATAGCAGCCAAATTGATGTTTCCCCCAAAGTATATGCTAGCAGTTAGGGGAGATCTCAATATTGTGGCCGACAGGAGTTAAAATTGTAAGCCAGTGAAGGTGATCAGGAGGGGAGCAGAGGTTCAGGGAGTGAACGTTTTCTGAACAGAAGTGGATTTGTTGGATGTTTGAAGGACCTTCCACCCTGGGGAGCAAGATTACGCTTTTTTCTCAAATCCTCACAAAACATACTCAAGAATTTATTTATTTAAAGGCTTTTATATACCAATGTTCATGTACTAGTACATATCGCGTCAGTTTACATAGAACCAAAGTTGGAAATTACATCAAACAAGTGGACAAGTGGGTACAAATAACAAGGCTAACTTCATAAGAACTTATAAAGCAGAGAACAAGACTTAAAATTATTACAAATAATTACAAATAACAGTCAACAAACTTAGATTTACATCAGACTTAATAAGCATGAGTGCAGCATAACGTACATCTAACAGGTGAAATCATGAGACTAAATTATAAGATTAAATGGTTACGGCATCAGACATCTAGCGTATTGGAGTATGAAATGCGTGAATCTAGCCCTGAGTCAAGGCTTGGGGAGAGACCTTTAAGTGAAGGCTTTTGTGAAAAGCTAAGTTTTGAGTTTCTTTTTGAACGCACGACAACAAGTTTCTAGATGAAGGTCCGTGGGGAGGGCATGCCAGTGAAAGGGGCTGGCAGTCGAGAATGCACGTTTGAGCAATGGACTTGGCTGGAGGTGCATATAATGTGCCTAAGTAGCTGGTTCTGATTGGTCTTGATGATGCGTGAGGACGAAATGGGCAGCTTAGATCTAGCGAAGTTTGGGAATGAATGGTCTTGTGAGTTATGGTTAGTACTTTGAATATGATTCTGGATTTGATAGGGAGCCAGTGTAGGTTTTTTAGTATAGGTGTGATGTGTTCTCTTCTACTAGAGTTGGTTAGAATCCTGGCAGCTGAGTTCTGCAACATTTGTAGTGGTTTGGTGGTGATAGCTGGAAGGCCAATTAGCAGAGAGTTGCAGTAATCAATTTTTGAAAATAGAATTGTTTGGAGGACTGTTCTAAAGTTCTGAAAATGGAGGAGATGTTTCAGCTTTTTCAATATGTGTAGCTTGTGAAAGCATTCTTTCGTTGTGTTCTTGACAAATTTTTGGAGAATCAGCCTATTGTCGATAATAACGCCAAGGTTTCTTACGTGTGTGGGGGAGATCATTAGCGGTGTGATTAGGTTGTTGGCAGCCTGAAAGTTGTCATCCAGAGTGATCAGCATAAGTTCCGTTTTTGACGTATTGAGTACTAAGTTAAGGCTTGTGAGGAGGGAGTTTATGGACTGTAGACAATTGTTCCAGAAGTTAATGGTGTTGGAGATAGTCAGATCTTGTTGCCAATCACTGAATCTATTTGTTAATTTCTGAGAGATTGTTTCAAAGGGCTTGGGAGTCCACAATAGAAACAATTTCTCTATCAGACCATGTCCTGTTTCATTTGTGATGGAAATGAATAAATCTCAACATGTGCCATTTTCATGGAGACTGAGTGCGGATCTATTTCGTGATGAAGCTTTTCATGAATACCTACAAAAGGAAAATGTTCTGAATATTTGGAAACAAAACGTCACCCTTGGCATGTCTGCGTCTCTAGTGCGGAAGGCGGCCAAAGCTATAATGCGAGGACATATCACATATGTAGCTCAGAAACAGAATTTAAAAAACACATCTTAAAATTGACCAAGGAGTTGAAAATAGCCCAAGATAAGCATATAGCAGACATGTCAGATCAACATAAAAATGAGGTAGAACAGACTCTCAGCTCTGAATCACCAGTTATTTTCAAAGGGGTAGCAAAACCTCTAAAGTTTAATAAATAGCATCTTTAGCACTTTGGAAATAAGCCAAGTACGTTACCAATGAATAATTCGAATACGGGAGCCTCGTTCATACATTACTGGTTTTAGAGATAAAAGGGGTGCTTATAAACGCTCCCTAGAGGACCATACTAAATGCTTTCTAGATTACTACAGGGAGTTAAATGGCCACAAGGCAACGGATGAGGAAGTATGAGTGCAGCATACCCAAATATCAACCTCTCTCCTGACGTCAGGGATCTAGGAGCTTGGCTAGACAACAATCTAAACCTAAAAAAAGTTTATAAATACAACCACAAAGGACTGCTTTTACAAACTGCAAGTCCTCAGAAAGCTAAAACCCCTCCTTCACTTCAACGACTTCTGGCTAGTACTCCAATCCATCATATTTTCTAAGCTGGATTACTGCAATTCCCTTCTACTCAGACTCCCCATAAATACAATCAAACCCTTACAGATGGTACAGAACGCCACCGCTAGAATCCTCACAAACTCCAACAAAAGAGAACATATCACTCCAATCCTCCGTAACCTTCACTGGCTACCTATCAAACATACGATCCTCTTCAAAGTTCTCTCAATCGTTCATAAAGCGATTCACAATCTCGCGCCCATCAGGTTAAGCACACAACTCCAACCCCATACATCTTCCAGACCTATCAGAAGCGCTTACAAAGGCACTCTGTATGCCCCGCCTGCTAAAACATTACTAAGGAAACGAGCACTATCTTCAGCAGGCCCACACCAATGGAACGCGCTCCCCCCAGATTCTAAGACTCGAACCAAATCATGAGTTCAAAAAAAAGACTAAAAACATGGCTCTTCCGCCAAGCCTTCCCAGACACTTAACGCAGCCAGATGCTCACATACTCGCGTACTATTTATTCAGTAGTCCCTCACGTCGACCCGTCCCCTTGTTCCCCATTAAGACACTGTGCCTAATTGTTTAACTTGTTACTGTACTATGATACTGAGTTCAAACGTTTCGTGAAACTGTACCATACTATGTTCAATTTGTACTTTGTTTTATTGTTACATGTAATATGTATATATTTGTTCTATTGTTATATGTAAAGCCCCTCCCTTTTTGGGCATTTCAATGTTTTATGTAAACCGGAGTGATTTGTATTTCATACAAGAACCTCGGTATATAAAAATTAAAAATAAATAAATAAGTACAAAAAGTCTTCTTTGCCAGCTTCCAATGGCCAGGTCTATCCCAAGAACAAATAGATCAGTTAAATAAGCCAATTAAAAGATGAGGACGTTTTTCGGGTCATCCAAAAGCTCAAGCTTGGGAAAGCAGCAGGAATAGATGATCTGGGATCAGATATATATTTTTTTTTTTTTAAGATCCTAAAATTTCCAGTTCTCCCTGCTTTATTTTTTACAATGGTTTGGACAAGAAGATATACTACCAGATATGTATCAGCCTGTAACTGTTGTATTGCCCAAGAAGGGGAAGGAATCCACTCGAGGTCAGTTCATATCACCCTATTTCACTGATAATTGTCGATATGAACATTCTGGCCACAGAGTTGGCAAATAGAATTAGTGTGGCTCTCCCTCATGTAATCAAAGATGACTTGAACGGGTTCTGTTAAGGGACGCCATTGGGGTTAGAAATGTGCATCATTTAATAGCTGCCCTTAGACCAGCAGCAAAACATGTTGGCGATAATCCTTAGTTTGGATGCTAAAAAGGCCTTTGATTCTTTAGCATGAGATCATATGCTTTGGGCCTTGGAGAAATTTGGTTTTAGTGGTCCAATGTTACACATTGGCTGGCAGTTTTATCAAGAAATCCAAGTGTTCATATTCTAATTAATTCATTCTAATCTTGTCCCAATTCCAGCTGAGTTATGGGGTTAGACAAGGCTGTCCTCTTTCTCTCCTACTGTTTATATTGGCAATAGAGCTCTTGGCAATAAAACAGAGAGAAACGATTTTTTGGGGGGGGAAGGAATCTCAGTTGGTGGCCATTTGTTAAAAATAGCCATGTCTGATGCCATTCTACTCATTGTTGACTGGCCAAAACAAAGCCTCACCTTGATCATAAGCTTATTTGCTCAATTTCAAAAGGTCATAGGGCTCAAAATAAACCTTATGAAATCTGAAGCTTTGGTGTTTGGCCTGAATTTCATGCAGTCCTGGGAGGGCCCTTTCCCATTTGCTTGCGCAACAAATAAAATAGTTAGGGTTTTATAAATGCTGAACATGGACAGTATCGTATCATCGATAGGTGCACAGATGCAGACCTGGCAATCTCTTCCTTTGTCCTTTATGGGGAGATGTGCACTCTTGAAGATGGTGATCATACTTAAACAACCTCTCTAGAAGCTGCAGATGCTCCCGTGTTGGCTTACTTGAAGGGATTTGGCGCTACTCAGATCCTTTTTTCTTAATTTTATATGGAAAGGGAAAACCGCCAGGGTTAGCTATGTTAAATTTAAGTGTAGTAGAGAGACTGGGGAGCTGGATTTTCCAGACCTAAGATACTCTAATGTGGGATGTTTGATGTGCTTCGTGGGTGAATGTTTCATAGATAAATATGTCTACTGTGAAAAGGACATGCTTGCACATAAGACTTCACCTTACTCACCAATGTGCTTATTGCATACTATAGATAAAGACTTAAAAAAAATTGGTGAGCAGAAATGTGTTATTACAGCCCTGTTTCTTGGCACAGCAGTGGCTCCGAAGACACTGGGGATTTACGGCTCATAAATCTCTGCTATTACCTTTAACTGGAAATAAAGATTCTGTTCCTAGTACAGAATATAGTAATATCTTTCACCTTTGGAGCAAGCATGGCATAAAGCATGCTGTAGACCTGTAGGAGAGCAAACTGTGTTCTCTCTCTTGACTCGTTACACCAGGACCATCATGTGCCACATGCACAGTTTTTTGCTTACTTTCAAGCTCAGCAATACCTGACCTCACTGAAATGGACTGAGCAAGAGTTTCAAATGGAATATTATTTTCTACAGTCCATCTAAGATATAGCAATTAAAAGAAATCCAATTTCCTCATGGCAAAACTTTGTAAACACCACCTTCAGTCTCACCAGTTAAATTCTCTCTGCAGTTATTTGAATAGGGCACTGGAGATTTGAAATCTGTTGGGTTGAGTTCAAACCGTTATTTAAATTTCTTTTTACTTAAATATTAAAGAATCAAATCTACAAGAAATGCAGTTTAAAGTGCTTCACCATGCTTATATTAATGATGTCAAGCGTTACTGTATGAAGCTGGCTGCATCCCCCATTGTGCATAAAATGTCAAACTGAAAATGGCTAGTTTCTTCATTGTTTGATGATCTGCCCGAAAATTGCTCCTTTTTTGGGATGCAGTGCCATCAGTGACTTGATCCTGCACAAGTGTCGCCTTCCCCCAAACAGGGGAAGACAGTAACATTGGGAAACATAACTGGGTTTCACAAACATCTGCAAGGCTATGTGAAAGTTTTACATTTGGCATTATTATTGATTTGTAAGTGCATTCTGCTTGGATAGGAGACGCAACGTCAAACATGTCTCAATGGTTATGCAGATGGAATGGTTGAATGTGAAGGAGAATAAGCAAAAAACTGCAAAGTCATAGGTGACAGCATGGAAATCTCTTTCTGAACAATTGCCAATAGACATGCTCTCTCCCTAAGATACTTTATTAACTGGGGTGATGCCTAGTTGCAGAAGATTAGACTACAATCAGTGAAAGATTTTATGTATATTTTTATTGCCTGTTTGCTCTTAAGAGATATGAAAGCTGGCTGTGGGGGGGGGGGGAGAACAAGAGGGGGGGAATAGTTTTGTCATGAGAGGAAGGTGGGGAAATATCTATGATATGACTGGTGCATAGTATAGATCTTTTATGAATGGTGGATGAATGTGGACTGTGGGGGATTTAAATACATAAAAGCAAAAACTTGGTTAAACCTAAGTGGTCTATCGTATTCCTACGAGTGGAACATTCTTTAATGTGATATTCATGTTAAACTGTAAAAGAATATGTTCCTATAATGGTTTCAACAGATTCATTAACGAATAGTTGTACAATTTGTCTTCGCTGCTTTAATAAAAAAATATTCTGCAAAAAAAAAAAAAAAAAAGGTAATTTCCAAAAATAAAATGATTTACAAATTTGAGGGGGAGGCAACAATTTTTTAAATTTAGAAACTGTCATCTGTAACTGAATCCCAGAGTTTGTTTTCTATTCCACAATTCTGTGAGGCAGAAAATTCTCATTTTTTCCATTCCTTTATTTCTGAAATGGATCTGAAGTGATTTTGCTGTAAGGCTATTTAGGATTTCTTTGAGCACAGTACAATTGCATGGTAGGGAACACAATAATATTTGTGTAGGATATGTTGCCGTGTTTGGAAATTTGTTTTCATGCCCAAGCCATGCTGTGTGAAATGTCATTTCAATTCGGAAGTCAAGCTAGGTAGCTTACAGAATGTATGAAATTCAGGCATTCTTCATACTGGTTTGTCTATCTAAAATGTGTATCTAACACCATAATCAATGAATTGTTCTAAGTGGATCACAATCTAAAAAAAACCAAACCAAAAACAAAGGACTCTGCTCCCCTCCTCCTCTCCCAGAATCCCATCTACCACCATGTCCTTTCCCCTCACAAAACTTGGGCCTCCAGTTTTTTCCTGTTACTTTCACATACAATGCTCCTCCGCCTTTTCCCCTCTCCGCTTGCCTTCTGTAGTCACTGCTCCACCTTTGGTTTCTTTTTTTTCTCTTTTCTGTATTTCCAGCCACACCTAACTCCTACTTTCCACACTCTCGGTATACTTTTCCACCCCTCTCTCTTCCCCTCCATTCCAAACTTTTTCCTACATTTTCTGTCCTGCCCTCTGCAGTATTCACACTCCACTCTCACAAAAGAGAAACACGGGGGGTGACCTGCACAGAGCGGCAGTCACTACCCTTAAGAGAAACACGGGGGTAACCTGCACGGAGCGGCAGTCACTACCCTTAAGAGAAACACGGGGGTAACCTGCACAGGGCGGCGGTCACTACCCTTAAGAGAAACACGGGGGGTTACCTGCACAGGGCGGCGGTCACTACCCTTAAGAGAAACACGGAAGTAACCTGCACAGGGCGGCAGTCACTACCCTTAAGAGAAACACGGGGGTAACCTGCAGGGAGCGGCAGTCACTACCCTTAAGAGAAACACGGGGGTAACCTGCACAGGGCGGCGGTCACTACCCTTAAGAGAAACACGGGGGGGGTGACCTGCACAGGGCGGCAATCACTACCCTTAAGAGAAACACGGGGGTAACCTGCACAGGGCAGCAGTCACTACCCTTAAGAGAAACACGGGGGTAACCTGCACAGGGCGGCAGTCACTACCCTTAAGAGAAACACGGGGGTAACCTGCAGGGAGCGGCAATCACTACCCTTAAGAGAAACACGGGGGTAACCTGCACAGGGCGGCAGTCACTACCCTTAAGAGAAACACGGGGGGGGGGGTGACCTGCACAGGGCGGCGGTCACTACCCTTAAGAGAAACACGGAGGTAACCTGCACAGGGCGGCGGTCACTACCCTTAAGAGAAACACGGGGGTAACCTGCACAGGGCGGCGGTCACTACCCTTAAGAGAAACACGGGGGTAACCTGCATGGAGCGGCAGTTACTACCTTGGGATGCTTGCAGGGCAGACTGGATGGATCATTTTGGTCTTTTTCTGCCTTCATTACTATGTTGCTATATGTTACAAACACAGCACGTCATCATCATCTAAAAGAATACCATACACAGAAATGTTTTAAAAGTATTTTAAAACCAATTCCTGTGGTGTTTAAGTTTTGCATTATATTTGGCTCAGTGATTGGCAAGACAAGGGGAATAGCAGCCACCGTTATTACTGGCATCAGTAGCTTGGGATCTTCTTAGTGTTTGGGTACTTGCCAGGTACTTGTAGCCTGGATTGGCCACTGCTGGAAACAGGATACTGGGCTTGGTGGATCCTCGGTCTGACCCAGTGTGGCAACTTCTTATGTTCTAATATGAACGCTTCCCTTGCGTATGCTCCAGCTGTTCCTGGTGCAACAGTTATATGCCCAAGCCCAGAGCTCCTAGTGATAGGGAGGAGATCATAAATACTGCTATCCTCACAGGAGGAAAGCATCGTATTGAAAGTGAACACACTCTAGCATTACTAGAATAAGCAGGTCATTCTTACCATCCTCCAGCACCACCGCTGAGAACACTGCTCACAAAAAATGTTTCCTGAGAGGAACAATGTTCAAATGAAGCCGGTTTTTTTACATTACACTTTGACTACACAGTTGTGGTTTCTAATTAAGGACAGCATTTAAAAGGAACATTTAAGAGCACATGCTCAAACCTGGATCTGCAGGAAAGTTTTAGGGTCTGGTTTTTTTAGGATGGCAGATTTTAGATTGTCTGACCTCTTTCCTCTCAGGTCTCATGGCCTTTCCTGTTGTCAAATGTTCTGCATTTAACAAAAAAAAAAAGTGCCATTAATAAGTGGTTATTATGTATAATGTATGGAAAGAGAAAATCATCAAGTACCAAGTATCAGAGAGCAAATAAATGGGGCCTCGAGATACAGAAACTGTCCTCATTGTTTGGGCACCACTAACCTCATTAGAGAAACTTCCAGGCTGACCTCGATATGATGCTTATATATATATTGCACCAAACGAGCATCAGAAATTAGCTGAATGGTACAATACAATGTGGGAGTTATTTCCAGGGGTCATTTACACTTGCAAAATAAAGTGAAAAACTTAGAAAATACAAGAGAAAAAAACAAAACAAAACACTGGTCTCCCCTATGGAGATGTTGCACAAGAACTTTCTGGAAATCCTTAGTCTCTGAAAATTTTCTCCCCCCAGTTTTGGAGGCGTATTACTTGCCAACCTCTTGCAAGCTTGCACAGTTCACCAGCTCCCCTTGAAATTTCTCATTTGACTTTTTTTTTTTATTAATTATATTAATTAATATTAATTATATTATATATTATATAATTTATTATTATTATTATTATATATATATATAATATATATTATATATTATAATTTATTAATTATATTAATTAGTTAATATTAATTAATGAATAAATATTCATCTGAGAAAGGAGTAGAGGCTTCTACCTTAATTGGGACATTTGCTATTGAAACAGACTGGGATTTCATTTTCATAACAGGGATGTTCCCTTTCTGGGATTAAAAGTCTGTATATTTCTTGATGTCACTAAGTCAACTCACCTTAAGAGAAAGCAATTGCTATTGTTCAGACCGGGTGGCACTGGTTTGAGGGCTTTATTCTGGCTATATTTTCCCTGTAAATCTGTACTTAAATATTTTTTGAACCCTCTCAATTGACTTTCTTAATAAGCGCACCCAGGTTACTGCTTCCTCTACCGTGAACTCAGAAGTTGTTAGCACATATATCTCGAGGGACATTATATTAGAGTGTCCTTTCCTCTGTTAATACATAATTCCTAATTTTGGTTTATTTGTCATGTTCTGATTTGAAAATCTCCCCTTTATTACTTGTGGATTAACAGAGGATGAGAGATTTATTTGGTATTGCTGTTAATTGTTCATCCTATTGCTATGATCTCTACATGCTGCTTCTGTACAAGTTTGTATGCTTGGACGTAAACTGAAAATCCTATAACAAAAAAAAGGAGCATTAGCAGTAAATTTAAGAGACTGAAATCATACCCAACATACTGTACCTTGGCTTAAGAGTGAGGTTCATTCTTGTCTTGTATGTGCAAGACAAACCCAATATAAATCCTGTACCTCCCTCCTTTAATTGTGGATACCCTCCTATATATCAGAATCTCCCCCGCCCCCCCGTTTAGATAACCTCATTCACTTTGCTAATTTCTACTTGTATAATCTAATCTGTTATTTGTATGTTCTTAATGTTCCTTATGTAATTATGCAATAATTGTAAAGCCTGTTGCTAAGTTCTGTTCTATGTTTCTTGCCTCTCGCCCCAGCCCCATCAGCCTCCCACACATTTGTCTCCTGCTTGCCCTCCCTATCCAGCCCCAACAGGTTTCTCCTCTTCCATCCCTCCCCCAGGTCCCACCAGTTTGTCTCTTCCCTCATCCTCTCCAACTCCTTTAGTTTCTCTTGTTCCTCCTCCTCCCAAGCTCCTTTGGTTTTTGCTTTCTCCCTCAAGTTAGTGCTACCACTAATTCCTGGACCAACCCATTTGTGTGCCTGTGCCATCCCCATCACTTCTCTCGGTTTGTGCAGCCAGCGAGCACCAGAGTGAACCCAGGTTACTGGCGCTAACCTTTTTAAACAAGAACAAAAAGGAGAAAATTACATTTGCTCGACAGCACATGGTTCGGAGGGAGGTATATCCGAAGGATACTAAAGAAACAAAGGAGTTAAAGCATCCCTATAGAGAGGTTCCAATAAAAACAAAAGTAGCCAAGTTCCTATAAGCAAAGGACAGATTGGATTACAAGATTCCAAATTATCCCTGTTAACTGCTGGGGAAGTTGTATATACAAATAAAAAAATGTACCTTGAAATGTCTGCAAGCTAATAACAGAAGTCTAAATATTAATGTGGGAGAGCTTGAATGTATAGCATGGGATGAAGAGGTAGACATCTCATAGACCTGGTGGAAGGAATACAGTCAATGGGACAGTGCCATACCAGAGGTACAAATTATATCGCAATGATACGATGGATCAACTTGGGGGACTGGGGGTGGTATTTTATGTTAGGGATGGCATAGAATCCAACAGGATTCTGCAGGAGAATAAATACATAATAGAATCTTTATGTTCTTATATTGATTCCTTAGAACAAGGGACACAAGAGTACAAAAACTGCATCTGCAACTGTGCATTGAGTGCAACACAAGTGTCCCACTTCATAACGATAGGATGCAAGGCTGATTAGGATTTTTTTTTTTGTAAGTGAACTCGTTTCATCCTAGCCATATGAAGGGAACACAACATCTGACTCAATTACGAAGCAAGCAGGACTACTGAGCTGAATATTTTCACGATAAATGTATGAATAGTGCTTTATATTATATATCTAACTTCTATTTTTCATCATCGGGGTAAATTTTCAGAACCACTAACTCAAGTAAAAAGCATTTTGCTTGGGTTAAGCAGTTCTTCTGAAAGCTGCCTTCCTTCAATGCAGCTGAATGTTCATGTTCCATAATGTGCAGCCTTTTAGCTGCATTGCAAGGAGGCATTCCTGTGGGATGTGTTTAGATTTCTTTTTCAAATCTTTGCATGTCTTTCCAGCAAAATTCTATGCGCAGAAAAATCAGGTGCACTTAAGGCAAGATTCAAAGCAAAAGGACTTAATCTTTAAAAATTAAGAGCAAATTCCATGGGCAAAACAGGGAGGTAAACCCAAACCTCAAACCACAATTAACCATTAATTTTTCCTGAACCAGAACAAATATTTGAACTTCTGTATTGAACCCAAATCAGAGCCAAACTAGAAATGCAATTACTGGTTCAAAATAAGGGTGTGGTCCACAGCAGAAACTGGACTGTCTTGGGAAGAAAGGGAACCAGCCTAGCGGTGATGTGCATTTGGATGAAGAAGGGGTCTGGCGGTGGCTGAAGAAGAGGCCCTGAGTGGGTGAATCTGTGTATGGGTACATGTGTGGGGTCGTAAGAGACAGGTTTTACAGACAGAGCATATTAGCAAAAAGTACCTGGCATTGCTTGGGTTGTCTGGTTCACAACTGATGTACATGTTCAAAACCAAACAAAAGTGGAAAAGAAATTTAATACATTAAAATATTTTAAGAGAGCATCTGTGACAGATAGGGTTTTGAGGACAGAGCATATTGTGTTTGCACAGAGCAATGTCCACTGTTGCAAGCACCACCTGGTAGCCACAGACAGACAACACTGACTTACAGACTAACCAACAAGCCTTTTATGCATACAGATTACTTCTGGAATATTTCTATAGTTCTTTCACGAGTGTACTGTATGCTGTGTAGATTGCTGAAATCAACTCCTACTGTTATGCATTCTGATTTGTATTTTTTAAGAGCAGAATGTGAAAAATATACAAGGGTGTGAAGACTTTAACAAGGTACCAAGTCCATTGTTGGGTTGTTTTGGGGAATGTTAAAAGGTAAGAGTAAGCATGCATAGAACTCTCATAGTTCATATAAGAACATAAGAAGTTTCATGCTGGGTCAGACCAAGGTCCATCAAGCTCAGTATTCTGCCTCGGATAGGGGCAAGTCCGGGTCACAAGCACCAATCAGTTGTAGTGGTCATGTAGAAAAACTGGATTCTTGGTTGGTTGTGATCCCTTTCAAAGTACCAACAAAACTGTTGAAGCACAAACTTTTAAGACCCCAATGGCCTTCACATCTGAGAAGACAGCCTGTGAGGTCTCCAAACTCATTTGTTACATCATCTATTTTGTTGATCCTTTTAAAAAGTATCAATGTAGAAATCTCTAGTGAACTGATTTTTGCTTGATTCATTTCAAATGTTGATTAGAGTTATATTGCTTTCTAACTTCATTCATAGTTTCACAGCCTCACTATTAATTGGCGAGGACTAGGTTTTTGCCCTAGTGACATATTGTAGCCATAAGTGGGATATTGAGAGACAGAGAGTCTATCTATAAGGCTCTAATAGTCAAGCATTTATGCCATCACACGGTGCGATAGATGCCCCTCATTTTAATAATTCCCGCCCAAATTCCTCCCTAATCCCAACCCTTCCCGAAATTTGCATTCGCGCCGTGCAATAGCATTATTATCGCATGCGTTAAGGCATTAACGCACGCGTAATGCCATAACGCATTTTGATGAATGACCCTGCAACTTTGGCCATCCTTTGATTATGTGATCTATACCAGGTTGAGGAAATATATTTGTTCTGTACAATAGGTTTTTTTTTGTCCGCCTTTCATGACTGCTCAGCTACTTCAAAGCATAAAAGCCTATTCTGCTTATTTTGCTATAAATGTAGATAGTACACGTGAATATTTTTCAAAACTGAACCCTTGAAACACCAAGTGAACTTATCACGCAATAGGGACATACATTTAAATGCAGCTGGCCAGCACCATTTTTCTTCCGAACATGTACAGCCAAGAGCCTTAGGGAGCACTTCAGGCCCCACTAGACCACCAATTTTTCAAAGGATGACCATGGAAGGAACTGGAGAGACTCCTGAGGCCATGGGTAGAGAGCTTTGGAAGCTAGGGAGAGGGACTTTAAAAAACAAAAAAAACAAGCAACAAGACTACCTCTAGGGCAGCAGAGGATGTGGGTCCGAAATATCATTTGGACTTCTCTAGCTTGTCTTGATGCTTCCGGGGTTGGAAGTTGACCTGCGTTAGCATCCCTATGCTCCTAGGGAAAGTTAGCAATAACTCCTGAGTTGTAGCTAACGTTCATTAAAACAGCAGCTTGTAGAGTCGTTCATTACTTTACCAGCATTATTGGGGTAAAATAACAGTATTTAAAATACTGTATGTTATCGCTACTGAAAAGCATTTACCATGTGGAAAATACCTAACGCAGCTTGATAAATGACCCCCTTCATTTCCTCCTTGAAATAGTTTCTCATAGTTGAAACTCATCCAAGTCAGGAATCTTTCTTTTTCTCAGAATAGTTGTGCTGTATATAGCCAAGTGTGATTCTTTGACTTTTCACATATTTTCTATCCTTTGGTTTTGTTGATAATTGCTTTAATCATGTTTATTTACCAAGTCAATATTTTAAAATTTATTTTGGGCAATTTTGCTAGTGCAGAGTAATTTTTTCATGCATTTTTTCTGGTTCTGTTTTATACTCTCCACATAAGATGAAATGATAAAGTTTTGCTGTATTGTGATACTATTATCAAAATCAGTCTGTAAAACTAACATATCTGGTTGAAATTACACCATGAAATTTGTCTAGTTTTTGCTATAATATTTTATCTTTACTGATAGGACACTACAACAACAAATTTTCGATATCCACTCAATTAATGCTTTATTCGTAATGTAATTCCTTGGTTTCTGTTGATATAAGTTCTTAAAGCAACTTCACTGAGCTGTTTAATTTTATTAAATTATATATAAAAAAAATTAGAGATTTTTACAAGGCTATAATTTTATGTAAGAATTCTAGTGACATTCTGTAATTATTGTGTCACTAGAATTCCCCAGTGGATTTCTAACAGTAGTAATATGGTACTCAGTCACATACAATGGGATGTCAGTGTGTTTTATGAACAATAGAATTAATTTATTACCTAATTTTAGCCTCCCTGGTAGCAGAATATATGTCTCCACCAAGAACATGTATGTTTGTTAAATGGCTGAAAATGGGGGTTGGCCAGCAGTCAGCATGCCTAGCGGATTGAAAAGTGTCAAGACATTTATGACGTCAGATGTGCACGATATTCCACACCTAAGCAAATCAAAGGACAGTGCAAGCCCCCAAAGAATTCACTGACAAAATGGAAACAAGGAAAAAGTCATTTTTCTCTTCAAAACATTTCTGATTACTTACCAGCTCATATGCCTTTAAAATTCTATTAGAAAACAAAAAATGTACAGCTATATTTAAATCGTTTATATTCAGCAGAAAAGGCTTGGTATAAAACACCCAGGGCATTTCATTCCTGTGTTCTTGGTCACACTAAGCAGGGAATTAATTACGGCGACAATTTTCAAACTTCCCACTTAGTCCATAGATAGATTCTCAAAAGAAAGCGCTTGCGCACACTTTACATTTGCAAATTGCCATGGGTACACGGACTGGGGATCTGCTTCGTGTGTTGATAAAATTTCAGTGGAAAACCATTTGCATAGATCTAAAAATATGACATACAGGTGTTATTTTCCCCAATCCTGACCATAACACCCCCCAGGGGCAGCACCCTTAAATGCTGCTAAAATTATGTGCATGTATACAATCCCGCATCGGAGGCTTGTGAATAAAACGAGAAGCTTGGGAGTTTGTAATCCACGCCTCCAAGGTGGTGGCGTGGATTACAAACTGGTTGACCAACAGGACACAGTGTGCAATGGTAAATGGAACCTACTCTGAAGAAAGAACTGTGTTGGGACCAGTCCTGTTTAATATCTTTGTGAGCAACATTGCGGAAGGGATAGAAGGTAAAGTTTGTCTACTTATGGATTATACTAAGATCTACAGAGTGGATACGCCAGGAGGAGTAGAGAGAATGAGATGCGATTTAAAGAAGCTTGAACAGTGGTTGAAGATATGGCAGCTGGGATTCAATGCCAAGAAAGTCATGCATCTGGGGTGCGGTAATCCAAAAGAGCTGTATGTGATGGGCGGTGAAAGGCTGCTGTGCATGGAGCAGGAGAGAGACCTTGGGGTGATAGTGTCTAGCGTTCTAAAGACGGCAAAGCAATGAGACAAGGCGATAGCTATGAAGACCATATCTCAAAAGGGTCACAGACAGGATGGAGGCGGTCCAGAGAAGGGCAACAAAAATAGTGGGGGGGGGGGGGGGGGTCTCTATCAATTGACTTATGAGGAGAGAGTTAAGACCTTAAATTTGTATACCCTGGAGGAGAAGAGATGCAGGGGAGAATCTCATACAGATCTTCAGATACCTGAAAGGTTTTAATGATACATAAATCGACAAATCTTTTCCATTGTAAAGAAATCAGTAGAACTAGGGGTCATGTAATGAAACTCCAGGGAGGACGACTCAGAACCAATGTCAGGAAATATTTCTTCACAGAGAGGGTGGTGGATGCCTGGAATGCCCTTCCGGAGGAGGTGGTGAAGAATAAATCAGTTAAAGATTTCAAAGAGGCATGGGATAAACATTGTAGATCCCTAAAGACTAGAGGTTGGAAATGAAGGGAAAAAAAAAGTGCATGGGGGTAACTTGCTGTTGTGGCAGTTACTACTCTTAACCAATAAGCCTGATATTTCTGATACAACTCCAACACTGCTCTCTGCTTCAATAGCAAGAGGGAATAGGAAATTGGACTCAAACAGTAACCAACAAAGGTCCTGACTGGGCAGACTGGATGGACCATTTGGTCCTTTTCTGCCATCATTATCTATGTTTCTATGCATATTTCTAGGCACTAAGGGACTGAATTTCAAAGCCATTTACAAGCATAAAACCTAGAGTTATGAAATAAGAACAGAAGAAGTTGCCATTAAGCCCAGCATCCTATTTCCAACAGTGGCCAATCCAGGTTACAGGTACCTGGCAAGTACTTAAATATTAAGCAGATCCCATGCTACTAATGCCAGTAATAGCCTAAATCAATTGATTAATAGCCAATGGTCTTCTCCTCCAAGAACTTATCCAAACCTTTTTTTTTTAAACCCAGCTTCACCAACTGCCCTAATCACATTCTCTGGCAACAAATTCCAGAGATTAATTGTGCATTGAATGAATCATTTCCACCGATTTGCTTTGAATTTGCTTCTTGCTAACTTCACGGAGTGCCCCCTAGTCCTATTATCCAAAAGAGTAAATAACTGATTCACATTTACCTGTTCTAGGCCTCTCATAATTTTATAGACCTCTATAAATCCCCCCTCAGTAGTCCATTCTCCAAGCTAAACAGCTCTAACCTCTTTAGCTTTTCCTCATAGAGGAGCCATTCCACCCTCTTTATCATTTGGTCGCCCTTCTCTGTACCTTCTCCATCGCAATTATATCTTTTTTGAGATGCGGCGACCAGAATTGTACACAGTATTCAAGATGCAGTCTCACCATGGGGCGATACAGAGGCATTATGCCATTATCTGTTTTATTCACCATTCCCTTCCTTCCTAATATTCTGTTTGCTTTTTTGACTGCCGTAGCACACCGAGTCAACGATTTCAATGTATTACCCACTATGACACCTAGATTTTTTCCTGGGTGGTAGCTCCTAATATGGAACCTAACCATCGGGCTGATGCAGTAAAGTGCGCTCAGGCTGAGCGTACTGTTAGCCCCCGTTTGACCACGTGTTTGATGCGCTATTTTTACCCCTTATACAGTAAGGGGTAATAGCGCATGGAAAACTTACGGCCAAAATCCCCGAAACTAATAGCGCCCGCAACATACAAATGCATATTGATGGGCCTATTAGTCATTCCCGCACGATACACAAAGTAAAATGTGCAGCGAAGCTGCACATTTTACTTTCAGAAATTAAACGCCTGCCAAAGGCTGGTGTTAATTTCAGCCGGCACTGGGAAAGTGTACAGAAAAGCAGAAAAAAATGATTTTCTGAACACCCTCCAACTTCATATCACAGCAATATTAAGTCGAGGCCCCAAAAATAAAAAAAAAAAAATGTTAAATCTGCCCGCGGTTTGGAAGACTGACACTCAATTTAGCTGGCGTCCATTTTCCGAACCCGTGGCTGTCAGTGGGTTTGAGAACAGACGCCGGTAAAATTGAGCGTCGGCTGTCAAACCCGCTAACAGCCGCCGCTTCTGTCAAAAAGGAGGCGCTAGGGACGCGCTACTGTCCCTAGTGCCTCCTTTTACCGCGGGCCCTCATTTGCATACGGGACGATACTGAATCGCGAACCCAGGACACTGGCCTGTGTGCGCATCGGGAGAGCGGGTGCTCGCCGGCTCTCCTGCGACTTTTACTGTATCGGCCCGCATGTAACTACAGCATCACCTTACACTTGTCCACATTAAATTTCACCTGCCATTTGGATGCCCAATTTTCCAGTCTCACAAGGTCCTCCTGTAATGTATCACAATTCGCTTGTGATTTAACTACTCTGAATAATTTTTATCATCTGCAAATTTGATTACCTCACTCGTCATATTCCTTTCCAGAAAATTTATAAATATATTGAAAAGCACTGGTCCAAGTACAGATTCTGAGGCACTCCACTGTTTACACTTATCCACTGCGAGAATTGTCCATTTAATTCTACTCTCTTCCAATTAACCAGTTTATAATCCACGAAAGGATACTGCCTCCTATCCCATGACTTTTTAGAAGCCTCATGAGGGACTTTGACAAACGCCATCTGAATATCCAAATACACTACATATACTGGCTCACCTTTATCCACATGTTTAATAACCCCTTCAAAAAAAAAATTAAGCAGATTTGTGAGGCAAGACTTCCCTTGGGTAAATCCATGTTGACTGTGTCCCATTAAACTATGTCTTTCTATATGCTCTGTGATTTTGATCTTTAGAATAGTTTCCACTATTTTTCCTGGCACCAAAATCAGGCTCACCTATCTATAATTTCCCAGATTATTCCTGGAGCCCTTTTTAAATATTGGGGTTACATTAGCCACCTTCCAGGTACAATGGATGATTTTTAATGTTACAAATTTTTACTAATAGATCTGAAATTTCATTTGAGTTCCTTCAGAACCTCGGGGTGCATACCATCTAGGTCCAGGTGATTTGCTGCTCTTTAGTTTGTCAATCTGGCCTACTACATCTTCCAGGTTCACAGTGATTTGGTTCAGTTCATCTGACTCATCACCTTTGAAAACCATCTCTGGAACTGGTATCACCCCAACATCCTCAATAGTAAACACAGAATTAAAGAATTCATTTGGTATTTCTGCAATGGCCTTATCTTCCCCAAGAGCCCCTTTAACCCCTCAGTCATCTAAGGGTCCAACTGATTCCCTCGCAGGTTGCATGCTTCTATTTAAAAATGTTTTTATGTTTTTGCCTCTAGAGCCAACTTAATTTCAAATTCTCTTAGCCTGTCAATGTTTTACACTTTTTTTTTTGGCTAAAGTAGCCTCTCTCACCTCATCTATTAACCATGCTAGTAATTATTTTGTCTTCCTTCCACCTTTCTTAATGCATGGAATACATCTGGACTGAGCTACTAAGATGGTATTTTTAAACAATAGCCAACACCTGTTGTACACTCTACTTTGTAGCAGTACCTTTCAGGTTGTTTTTTTTTTGTTGGGTTTTTTGTAACTATTTTCCTCATTTTGTCAAAGTTTCCCTTTTAAAAGTTTAGTGCTAGAGCCATGGATTTACTTAGTCCCCTTCCTGTCATTATTTCAAATTTGATATTATAATCACTACTGTCAAGCAGCCGATCCACTGTTACCTTTCTCACCAGATCCTGGTCTCCAGTGAGAATTAGATCTAAAATTGTTCCCTCACTTGAAGGTTCCTGAACAATTGCTCCATAAATTTGTCATTTAATCCATCCAGGAACGTTCGCTCTCTAGAATGTCCTGATATTATATTTACCCACTCAATATTAGGTAATTGAAATCTCCCATTAATACTGCACTACCAATTTGATTAGCTTCCCTAATTTCTCTAAGCATTTCATCATTTTGGCCTTTGAAGATACCTCCCTCTGAACCATGCGCTGCTGAGCGACTGTCTGCTTTCCCCTTTGTTCTAGTTTAAAAGCTGCTCCATCTCCTTTTTAAAGGTTATTGTCAGCAGACTGGTTCCATCCTGGTTAAGGTGGAGCCCAACCCTTTGGATAACGCTTCCCCTTCCCCAAAAGGTTCCCCAGTTCCTTACAAAACTGAATCTCTTCCTTGTACTATCGTCTCATCCAGGCATTGAGACTCCAGAGCTTTGCCTGCCTCTGTACGTGGAACAGGGAGCATTTCAGAGAATGCTACTCTGGGAGGTTCTGGTTTTCCACTTTCTAAGAGCCTAAATTTGGTTTCCAGAATCTCCCTCCCAGATTTTCCTATGTCGTTGGTACCCACATGTACCACGACAGCTGGCTCCTCCCCAGCATTGTCTAAAATCCTAAGTGACACGTGAATTCTACCATCTTCAAACCAGGTAGACATGTTATCAGGCGATATGCACGACCATCAACCACCCAACTATCTACATTTCTAATAATCAAATCAACAACTATGATGGCCAACCAAACCCTTCCCTCCTGGGTAATTCCCATGGGAGACATCCTCTGTGCGAGAGGACAATGTATCACTTGGGGAGCAGGTCCTGGCTACAGGATCATTCCCTGTCGCACCAGGTTGATGTTCTCCAACCAGGAGACCTTCCTCCTGTAAGGTAGCATCAGGGCTGCCAGACTGGAATTGGGACTTGGTTGCTATGTCCTTGAGGGTCTCATCTATATACCTCTCTGCCTCAGCTCTTCCAGATCTGCCACTCTAGCCTCCAGAGATCGGACTCGTTCTCTGAGAGACAGGAGCTCTTTGCACCGGGTACACACATACAACCTCTCATCGGTGGGTAAAAAATCATACATGTGACACTCAATGCAAAAGACTGGAAGGCCCCCTTCTTGCTGCTGGACTGCTGCCTTCATCTTAATTCTGTTCAGTTCCTAGTTAAGATTAGGTTGCTATGGGAATAGGGATGCGTACAATTTGATTAGTGCATTCACTATCTGGTAGTGACCTACAAGGGGATGATTAAACTCTTGATGAGGCTTGGGGAAATCTTGTGTTTAATGTAAAAAAAAAAAAAAAAAAAAATTAGCCTTTTAAATTAAAGTATCTCCTAAGATGAGCTGGGGTGGGTGGAAAGAAAGGAAATCAAAAACATCCAGACTCCTGGCTTCTGCCTGCCTTCTGACTAGCTATTTAATACAGACACACAAACATACCAAAGAATATATCCCAATAGTTTACCTCTCCTCAAAACTTTTATGTTCTAAAATGTCCCAAAAGCAGAACTTATCGATTTTCTTCAGCCACCAGCAAAGGTGATCCTTCAAGATCTAATCTGATGCTGCCAATCAGCTCACAAGAAATGGACTTAATTTTCAGAAAACACAGAATGAGCTGGTTCCCTTGCTCTCACTCCTTTTTCTGGCACCAACCACTATTTTTCTCTCTCATCCTGAAAATGAATTACCTGAAATATCTACTATGGTATCACTAATCTCCTCCTGAAACTTCACTTGATTCAACGGTAATTAAAATTTATCTAAATTGCCTCCTTGTGATACTCTGCCAAGCAATGGCCACTCCCCAACTAGTGGGTTAGTCTATAAGAAGTAAAGGTAGGGGTGGGTGGGTGGGAATTAGAGGGGGAAGGTGCTCCTTCCTTCTACTCTTCCTTTCGAAAAAACTTAAGTAGAAAAAATGCCTAAGAAACAAACAAACAAAAAAAAAAGCAATGCAAAAAAATTCCTTTCAAAAATTAAAAACAAAAAGTTAATAGAAATTATCCCCCTTCAAAGTAAGGTCTCCGCAGTTGAATTCAGTCAGAAAAATGTACCTGTTGTAGTTTACTCCTTCAATAAAGGCGGCTATTTTCATTTTGAAAACTGATGTTAAATCAAAGCGTACCAAGCCCCTGCAGATCTTGCAGCTAAGTCCCGCCGGTATGAAAACTGCCCCCATAATTCAAAATCCTGCCCAACACTACCCCCCCAGCTCAAAATGATTTTGCTTATCAGATTAAACATAATCTATAGGAAATGTCTGAATGCAAAATCAAATCTGTTGAGGAAATTTCTCATCTTCCCAAATCCAAGCTCGAGGCAAGAAGAATGTTTGTTCTCTTCAGGGCTGAATTTAGTGTTTGGGTGCCCACGGCAATAGATATAAGGGGAGAATATCCCTCCCCAGGGCTTCTTCCCTTGGTTCCAACTCAGCTTGGAGTTGCCGCTGTCGTTTTGAAATCTTGCGGGAGAAAAACTCTGCGTGGGGCCCCCTTCTCCTCCCGCACAGGCTTTCCTTTACCATAATAAACCTTGGGGCGGACATCGCTGCCACAGGGCCCTGGGAGTGCAGACTCCCATGTATGATTTAAAAAAAAAAAAAGTGATAGCGCTGTGGGTAGCAAGGGCCCGGGTGCCAGCACGGTAAACAGTGCCCCTGTACCTATGAAAAAAAGACTCTGGTGCCGCAGGCAACCGTCAATGCATAAATCCAGGCCTGGTTTCCTTGAGACACGCGAGGTGTCTCAAAACGCAAGCACTGCTGATTTTATTTTCACAAAAATGAGCCTACTTGTTTTTTTTCCCCCCCCCCCAAATATTTTACTTAATCAGACCCAGAACAAGACATCAAAGGAAATATGACAAGCATAGCAACATTCAGAACCAGATGTACCAGGATCTTCTCCCATAGACCCAAAATGAGAAAAACCCTTTAGTACATCTGGCAATACACACACTGCTAAATCTTGAATCTAATACAGATTTCACAAAGTAGTACAAAGTCATGTTTTGTCTAGCACCGAATCCATTCCTTGGGCTATGAATTTAGCTTTTAACCCCAGACACATTAGTGATCCCTGGATAACATCGCATCTACTATTGGTAGATGATTTGAGGCTTTAAGTAGATGAAGGTGCAATACTCCAGCACAAATCAGAGAGAGAAAATATTGGCAAAGAATGTTACAGGAGATTGCAATTGATAGGAAAAAGCATTTTAAACACTGAATATATAAGCTATCAGTTTACAATTTTTGCACTTTCATACAGGTTTGAAGTTGCAGATTGGCTCCCAAAGCATACCAGTGACTCGGTCGGAGCCCTTGTCCCGTTCTAGTCCAATCTCTGTGCAGCAGGAGGAAATGCAGCATTCAGCTATTAGCTAAAGACTCTGTATGGCTAATCAAAAAGTTGAAGCACGTGGCAACCCGTACTCCTGCGCTATTCTCACAGCTAAAAGTGACTGAGAGCCAGAGTTAGTCTGAGTCTACTCTTTAGTTCCTGCTGCCCGCTGGCCCCCAAATTAAAAACAAATGCCAGAGCAGGGCAAAGCCTGATTTCTGTCACTGCAGACTCTTAAAGAAGCAACATCCCCAACACATAAAGTAGAAAAATAAGTATTTTAACCCGAGATTACACGGAGAGTACATGAGCAATGTGGGTTGGCAGTGTGAGAATGGGTAAGAAGGGCGGGGGGAAAGGGAAGCTGAAAGCGTGAGTGTGGGCAATGGAGGCTGAGGAAGGGGAGCTGGGGGTTGAGTGGGCTTTGAGAACTACGGAAAGGCGGCTTGCATTGTGTGAGTGGGGCAGTGAGGGCTGGGGGTACTAGGGACAGTGCAAGGCTGCTTAGAGTGTTGAGTGGGCAATAGGGGAATAAGAGTGGCTAATAGGCACGAAGCAGTGTAGGGTAAGAGTACTTTTCTTCTACTGGGTCCCCCGGAGGATAATCTATAAGATCCAGTGGGTGAGAGACTGTACATCCCAACAACTGAAGGAGGAATCGGTCTTCTAGTAATTGCCTACATATAGAGAGCAATCATTGGCCTCTGCATACTTCGCATCAACATTCATACTCAAAACTTGCTGCAGGATTAAAGTAACTGGCCACAATCGGTCTCCATCTCTAAACTTGGACAAGAGCTCGGAAAAACAGAAGGAGTAAGTGAGAATCCATCAGAATGCCTGGAGAAAAAGCAACAGAATTTGCAAAAAGAAAAAGAAAACTCTCGAAAGAGCTAAATCAGCAAACAAGAAAAAAAATAAGTAAGTGCAATGCCAAACAGTGCCGAGAGTTACTTGGGCAACCTGAGACAGGAATGGCTAAAGAGGTAAATTTAAGTCTAAAGATGAGAGATTGATAATTGCAGCACAGAACAGTGGGCTATGAATTCAAGGTAGTGCACAGCAAGCATAGAAAAAAAAGGCAACACAGCCAACTGCAGATGCAGTCCCACAGAACTGGAAATGATCAAGCATCTTGTTGCTGGGTGTAACATGCTAAAGTCGGAAGGGCTGTACCCAGAAAGGAACAACAAGTTAGCACGGCTCATCCACTGGAACCTATGAAAAACACTAACACACCAATAAATGTACCTGAAAAACAATGGGACCCTAATAGAACTGCAGAGAATGCAGAGGTTGTGGTCATCTGGCACATTGCCTTTCCATCAATACAATCTTGATGCTAGAAGACTGGTCATAGTGGTATGTATTTTATTATTTTTTTTCTGGTTTAATTGGATTTTGGTGATGCTTATATATTTATGTGCAAGTTGTGTTATTTGGTATTTTGTATTTTCTGTTTTATGGTTGATACTGTACCTCACAATTACCGATCCAACCTGCCTTTCATAGCTAAAGTCCTAGAAAAAGCAGTATTAACCCAATTAGAGAACCACCTAGAAGACAATAGACGGAAATGTAAATTGGTTCTCTTCTTTCCTAAAAGATAAGACAATCACATTTCTGACACCTTTCCTATCAATACAGATGTCTCTCAAGGATCAGCACTCTCCACCACACTATTCAACAAATATCTGCTGCTTATATGTGCATTACTCGCAAATCTAGGACTCAACTTCTTCCTGTATACAGACATACAAATCTATATGCCATTCGACAAAACATTTGAAAAAACTGTGTCTGTCAACATACACTCTCTCAACTGAAACTCTAAAGCCCCCCAAAAAATGAAATTTTGTGGTTAAGGAGGGATACAATCAAGCCACCAACCCTAGACCTAGGATTCACTAATATTACTCCCTCAGATCAAGTACGTGACTTGGGAATTCAGATAGACGAGAACTTCACTATGAAAAAGCATAAGCAAATTAATCAGAACAGGGTACTTCAAGCTAAGAATATTATTTTATTTATTTTCTATACTGACATTCATGACAAAAGTCATATCACATCGGTTTACATCGAACAAGGGGGAATTGACATTAGCTTAATATTACATCAACCGAAACCCTTGCTAACTTTTCAAGACTTTCATACTGCTCTACAAACACATTTTCAGACTGACTACTGTAACTCTCTTCTGCTAGGTCTACCATCGAGCCTACTAAAACCACTACAGCTACTTCAAAATGCTTCTGCAAAACTCTTACTAGGAACAAGGAAATTTGAACGCATCACCTCCTCGCTGATTGCACTGCACTGGCTTTCTGTACAACCTAGAATTCACTATAAAGTTTTAACACTAATATTCGATATCATCAACATTAACCCAAGTTTATTAGGAGTGACAATTCAAAATTATACACCACAGAGACCCCTAAGATCACAAAACAAAGGATTGCTTGTGGTACATTCAACTCGGAACACACACCTAATGCAAATAAGAGACGAATGTTTTCAAACAGCAGGCCCCAAGTTGTGGAAATCCCTGTCAGAGCCAATATTTCAAACAACAGATAGAAAGAGCTTCAAGCGTGAACTAAAAACATGGCTCTTCAGAAAAGCATACGATTTAACGTAAAAAAAACAATAATCTGATAACTATATCAGTACCAGAGATAATGTTAAAGGAACGAACAATAAGCAATGAATGATGCGATGTAAACTGATGTTAATAGGATGAGCAATAAGTAATGAATAATGTGCTGCACACTGTTATTAGAGTGAGCAATAATTATGAATGATATGATATACACTGTTAGTAGGATTAGATCTTGTATTCCTTCCAAATCGACCATGAATATGCACAAGTATGAACTAGAGTATACAGCAACTAGTGCAATTCCCTAAAATACCTATGGATTTTGAACAAGAACTTGTTTACTTTGCGGTGTCAAACTAAAAGGTGATTGCTAACCCACAATATGTGCTCATTAACCATGAATATGTATGACTGTATATAAAAATGCCTAAATAAAGAAGTAATATCATTGTAGCTCAGAGACTGATGAGTGATGTAGTCCTATGTTGACAGGAGTGAAGAGCAAGTGAAGATAATGAATACGGGTTGGGCAAGTAGGAAGAAATGCCCTTTGAAAAGTTGGAAAGGGGTAACTGAAGGAAAGGTGGGCAAGGAGCTGCCAGGTGGAGCCTGAAAGAGGCAGGGTCTCCTCCTCCAGGCAGAATAACCAGAGGACCAAGGGCTGGTCAAAGGAAGACCCCGGTAAGCCACTCGTGGCTCAAGGCTGGCTTAGAGGGACTGTCTAGGTCTTTTCTATATCTAATACCTCTTATCTCTGTGTATGGCACTGCTTCTATTTTATTTTTAACTTTTTACGTATGCAAATTCAATATTCAAGAATAAACTCAAGACAGAAAAAAAAATGTGATTATACAAACTCTATAAGGACAAACAAATTTCACAACATAGAAAAAAAATCCATTCTATCCCAAGTCTACTATCCCAAGACACTATTTCAGGAAACAAAGAAAGAAGTTAGCAGCAGCACTTCAAAACCGGGGTTAAGATTACTATTGAGAATCTAACCCAGCCTTATCTAGGGAATCAGATTCAGCTTGGACAACCTTATCACTTAGAAAGTGAGTGGGCCAGAAAAACCTATAATGATCCACCTCTGTATTTAACATAACATTTACAAGGAAAGTTTAAAAGAAAAAAGCCCCAACTGATAAGAACCGTTTCCTCTTCTGAATCGGTTTCAACACATCCGGAAAAACCCTATCTTTGAGATGTAGAGAGTCTCAGTATGATGCCTGAAAAACAACCTTAAGTACCCAGTCTCTGGGTGGATCCAGCACAAAGGTTACGATCATAGTTGCAGGTTAGGCTTGATCACTATCAGAGGTCTACCAAATATTAGTTCTATCCCATTTTGATGGTTTTAGTGGCATCATAATTTGAGAGTCTATTTGCACTTAATTTCCTTTTCAAAAGGGAAGCAAATAATACTGCTTAATCCAGAACCTTCAGCACCTCTACCAGATATCTTTTAAACATATCCTTCTGTAAAAGATGAAATACTTTGGGGAAACTGACAAAAAAAAAAAACAATGATTTCTCCCATATACAGAGTTCTCTAAATTCAAGTTCAGAGAGCAGCAGTGAATTTTCTTTTATGATGGATTCCTGAACCGGTTTAATAGATCCCATTCCCTGTTTCATTTCCTCAATTTGCTGAGCCATATTTAATTTAGAGGCTTCCAAATCTTGAAGCCTATTTTCATTATTTTGTTTCAAAAGCAAGGTATTTAATTGCATTGTAGTGTCCCAAATGGATTCCAGTGTAATCTGGGTAGGTCTTCCCAGGGAAAACTGCTTAGATGGGAGCGAAAATCCCCTAGCTGGTGTTAGAGAGGCAGAAAGTCGTTTTGCCTCTTCATCTACCTCCCGGAGGCTGGGGAGCCAGAAAACTCTCTGAAGGAGTTGCAGTCGGTGGTTTCAGCCTCACCCCTCAGAAATGTGCTCCCTCCCTGGACCTTGAAGCTGTTGGCATCATCAGCCCATGCCAGTCCCAGTCCCGGGTTGTACCAGGGTTTGCTGGTGCGACACTCCATCGGGGACAGAGATATTGATGGGCCCGGGGGAGAAACAAGTACAACACCCACCAGCTCCACTCCCGACACTAATGCCTTGCAAACATGCACATCCATCAGTCCAATGTATGACTGCTCATGGAAGACCACAGGGTGAATCTTCATTTGCCCTTTTCCAGCCGGCATGATGCATTTTTAGGAAAAACAAAACTCAAGGCACAATAAAAACAGGCTGATACAGTACAGTGCGCTCCGGCAGAGCGCGCAGTTAACCCGCGTTTGGACACGCGTTTGACGTGCTAGCTTTACCCCTTATTCAGTAAGGGGTAATAGTGCGTTGAAAACGCGCGTCCAACCCCCCCCCCCCCCAAAAACTAATAGCGCCCTCAACATGCAAATGCATGTTGATGGCCCTATTAGTTATTCCTGCGCGATTCAGAAAGTAAAACGTGTAGCCAAGCCGCACATTTTACATTCAGAAATTAGCGCCTACCCAAAGGTAGGCGTTAGTTTCTCTCAGCACTGGGAAAGTGTACAGAAAAGCAGTAAAAACTGCTTTTCTGTACACCCTCCGACTTAATATCATGGCGATATTAAGTCGGAGATCCCAAAAGTTAAAAATAATCAAAAATAAAAAAAAAATTTAAAATCTGCCCACAGCCCGCGGGTTGAAAACAGGACGCTCAATTTTGCCGGCGTCCGGTTTCCAAACCCGTGGCTGTCCATGGGTTTGAGAACTGACGCCGGCAAAATTGAGCGTCGGCTGTCAAACTCGCTGACAGCCGCCGCTCCTGTCAATTTGAATAATTTTATTTACTGAATCGCTCGCCCGCTCTCCCTCGATTTTTACTGTATCGGCCTGAAATTTAAAAAAAAAACAAAGTTATAAGCTGATATATAGTTTTATAGCTGCCTGTAAAATGTTTGCTAGATGTTCTACCATCTCTAAAGATGATCCTGAATCTTTGTTCAGAAGACATCATGTAACTTTTGGACAACATCATCTGTTAGAGCGCTGATTCAAAGCAACCATTAACATTTGTTTTACGTTCTGTTTAGACAAAAAATGTGATTTAAGTTCATAGTTAATGAGTCACAGCATGACAACATTTTGCAAAGCAGCTCATTAACTATTAGCACATAGTTTTACTGTGTGTGAAAATAGCTTTGTAAACAAGTGCACAAAAATTTTAACTACACCTCAATGAAGTGTAAAGCATTTGCAAAAAAGTTCATAGCAAAAACTATGCATGCTATTTTGCTACTGGGATTTCCATACAAATATTATTTATAGTGCTTATATCCCACAAATAAAAGCAAATAGCCAGTCTAAGTGGGTTACAATAGAACAAATCTTTTTAGTAAAAGCAACAGTGCATAAAACAAGGAAAAAAAAAGTCAACTACAGCATACAAATTCAGAAAGGATGAACAGGTGCGTTTTTTGAAGCAGCTTATAAATCAGGAATCTCTCAAAGCTCAAATGGCAAGGTGTTACACAGCACTGGACAGATAAACTGACAAAGCTCGTTTCCCTGTCACCTGCAACCATGCTTGATGGAAGGGACATTAAAAGATGTCTACCTACCAAGCAAGGCGTTCACCTAGGAATGCTCTCAGGTCAGTCTCCCAAATTATGTGCCCATTCTCCTCAAGGGCCTTAAGAGACTCGCACTAGGACCCTGCGAGTTATCCTGGAAGATACAAGAAGCCACCGTAACTGATACAATATAGGGGATCTCTGAAAGCACAAGGAATAAGCCGTGCTGCTGCGTTCTGCAAAAATCGGTAACTATTTTAAAACAGCATGTAGAGAGCCATTTGTATGACGAGTTACAGCAGTCAATTTCTGATATATGAAAAGCTTGATTGAAAATCTGGACTTGAAAGGCTCTCTCTCAATCTGCTAACAAGATGCAATTTGAAAAAGGTGGATTTTAAGATGGCTCGTAGCTGTAGTTTTAAAGGGAATCCAGAGTTTAAAGACATTCCCAGATCACAATTGACCACATAAAACACAAAAACCATATGAACAATGGCCCATGAATTTGATGCATTCATTACCAATCCATTTAGCATCGGCCAATCAATAGCTCAGACAGTTGGTAATAGAGCTGATACCACCAGCCATATTTTTAACTTTAGAACAAATGAGCTGATCGTCTGCAGAGAGTTTGGGGGAAACAAATGGCAAAAGAAGTGAGAAATAACAAGCTGTACATAGAGGTTAAAAAGAACTGAAGAAAGCACAGAACTTTGTGGTTTACCGATGGAAAGGGAGTTCCAAGCAGAGCACGGTCCATTTAACCTTACCCGCTGAGTATGGCTGGAAAGAAGCTAAACCGGGAAAGGACTTTGCCACATATTCCCAGGGACTTCAATCTATACAGAAGATTGCTATGGCTCACCGAATGCTGCCAACTATCGGCTTCTCCGCCGTCCATCTGACAAAGAAACATCAGATATCAAGACAAGAAGAGTTTCTGTACCGTGTCCTTTACAGTAGCCACACATGGATGCCCAGGACATTGTTTCTCGCTTAATTAAATGGATTTCTTGGGTGAAAACCATCTTTTCCAAGATTTTACCAAAGAAACCAAATTCAAAATAAATAACTAGAAGGCTCATGTAACGGCTGGATCTTTTTTTTTTTTTTCACTCTTCCTTCCCTGAAGTAGTAAAAAAAAAAAATAAATAAAAAAAAAATAAAAAAACCACCCCCAGAAATAAGTCTTCCAATCCTCAAATTAAAGTGCACCTATATTCTAAGCCTAGTAGCAAAATTATGCAAACGTTTGAAGAGTACATGTGATTTTGTGCTGTAGATTATTTTAAAAAGTAGGCATAAGTGCTTGGTGTAAAAGATATTTTGTTTCATTCAACAGAGTTTAAGCGAACATTGAACCTTTTCATTCTCTTGGTTCTACTAAACAGTTGGCTAGGGACGCATCTCTCTCAAAGATCTTACTCTCATAGCAGAAACAGCCACTTCCCACCTAACCGTTGCATTACCTCCTCTCTTGCCCTGAACGTGCTCCCACACCAACACACTTCCTGACAGAAAAACATTTAAGATTCCTGCACTGCATGATCGTTTTCTACCGTTCTTGTTATTACTGCATTCTGCTTCCTTTGCCCTTCCAAGAACAAACTTCTGAAGGTGGCATTGATGCAACTGTTCCATTCACTAAGGTACAATTCATCTTTAAGTTTCTCATCTCCCATTCTGCCTCCCTCACGGGGTTCATTTAAAAAAAAATAAAATAAAACCTTTCTAAAAGCAAAACATTTTGAGTGGCAGGTTAACATTCCACTTGACACTTATGAACTCAACAGGCTTTGAGCCTGCAGCAAAATCTGGAAGAGCCCATACATGCACGTTCCATACAAACGGATTCCAGCAAACCTTGAAAACAATGCTTAATAGTTATAACATTGACAGGGCACTCAGCATCCTCTCAATCTAACTGGAGATGTTTCCTTGGATCTACACTAGTTGACAGCAGTGGTGGTGAAATGAAAACTGAAAAGTACTTTTACAAGGATTCCTACAGAATAACATAAAATATGCCATTCTGGGTCAGACCAAGGGTCCATCAAGCCTAGTATCCTCTTTCCAACAGTGGCCAATCCAGGTCACAAGCAGCTGGCAAGTTCCCAAACATTAGATAGATCACAAGCTACTTCTGCTTATTAATTACCATAATAGCAGTTTATGGATTTATCCTCTAGGAACTTAGCCAAACCTTTTTTAAACCCAGTTTCACTAACTGCTGTCACCGCATCCTCTGGTAATGAATTCCAGAGCTTAACTATGCGCCGAGTGAAAAAGAATTTTTTTTCTATTTGCTTTAAATAAGCTACTTGCTAACTTCATAGTCCTTTCATGATTTTGTAGACTATCATACTCCCCTCCCCCAGTCTCTTCTCCAAACTGACCTTCTTTAGCCTTTCCTCATAGGGAAGCTGTTCCATGCCCTTTATCATTCTGGTCACCCTTCTCTGCACTTTCTCCAGTGCAGCTATATCCTTTTTAAGATGCGGTGACCAGAATTTCACACATTATTCAAGGTGCGGTCTTTTACAGAGGCATTATGACATCCACCATTTTATTTTCCATTTCCTTCTTAATACTTCCTAACATTCAGGCTAATACAGTACAGTGCGATCCGACGGAGCGCACTGTTAACCTGTCATTGGACGCACGTTTTCCCTTACCCCTTATTCAGTAAGGGGCGGAAAACGCGCGTCCAACCTGCCAAACCTAATAGTGCCCTCAACATGCAAATGCATGTTGAGGGCACTATTAGGTATTCCCGCGCGATTCAGTAAGTAAAATGTGCAGCCAAGCCACACAATTTGCTTTCAGAAATTAGCACCTACCTAAAGGTAGGCGCAAATTTCTTTGGGCACCGGGAAAGTGCACAGAAAAGCAGTAAAAACTGCTTTTCTGTGCACCCTCCGACTTAATATCATGGTGATATTAAGTCAGAGGCCCGAATGGTAAAAAAAGTAAAAAAAGAAAAAAAAATTTGAAGTCGGCCAGCGGCTATTGGGTCGAAAACCGGACGCTCAATTTCGCCGGCGTCCGGTTTCCGAGCCCGTAAGCGGGCTCGAGAACTAACACCAGCAAAATTGAGCATTGGCTGTCAAACCCGCTGACAGCCGCTGCTCCGGGCCAAAAGGAGGCACTAGGGACGCGCTAGTGTCCCTAGCGCCTCCTTGTGCCCGTTTCTACTGCCAGACCTCATTTAAATACTACATCGCGCGCACAGGCGAGCAGCTTGTGCGCGCGCCGGGAGAGCGGGAGTTCGCCCGCTCTCCCGTGGACTTTACTGAATCGGCCTGATTGTTTGCTTTTTTGATTGCCACAGCACACTGGGCCGATGATTTCAATGTATTATCCACTATGACGCCTAGATCTCTTTCCTGGGTGGTAGCTCCTAATGTGGAACCTAACATCGTGTAACTACAGCAAGGATTATCTTTCCCTATATGCATCACTTTGCACTTGTCCACATTAAATTCCATCTGCCATTTGGAAGCCCAATCTTCCAGTCTTGCAAGATCCTCCTGCAATTCATCACAATTCACTTGAGATTTAACTACTCTGCATAAATTTTGTGTCATCCGCAAATTCGATTTCCTCACTCGTTAAATTTATAAATAATCTGGAAAGGGATATATTAAAAAGCACCGGTCCAAGTACAGATCCCTGAGGCACTCAACTGTTTACCTTGTTCCCCACTTTGAAAACTGACTATTTAATCCTATTCTCTGTTTCCTGTCTTTTAACCAACTTGCAATCCACAAAAGGACATTGCCTCCTATCCCATGACTTTTTAGTTGTTTTCTTAGAATCCTCTCATGCTGGACTGTCGAAAGCCTTCTGAAAAACCAAATACACCACATCTACTGGTTCACTTTGTCCACATGTTTATTCACCCCTTCAAAAAAATTTAGGAGATTTGTGAGACAAGACTTCCCTTAGCTAAATCCATGTTGGCTGTGTCCCATCAAACCATATCTATGTAAATGTTTTATAATTTTATTCTTTGTAACAGTTTCCATGATTTTTCCTGGCACTGAAGTCAGGCTCATCTGTCTGGTTTCCTGGATCACCCGTGGATCCCTTTTTAAATATTGGGGTTATATTGGCCATCTCCCAATCTTCAGGTACAATGGATGATTTTAATAATGATAGATTACAAATTTTTACTAATAGGTTTGAAATGTCATTTTTTAGTTCTTTCAGGTGATTTACTAGTCTTCAGTTTATCAATCAGGCCTACCACATCTTCCAGGTTCACCATGATTTGATTCAGTTCATTTGAATCATCACCCATGAAAACCTTCTCTGGAACGGGTATCTCTCCAATATCCTCTTCAGTAAACATTGAAGCATAGAAATTGTTTAATTTTTCTGCAATGGGCTTATCTTCTCTAATTGCCCCTTTAATCCCTTGATCATCCAAAGGTCCAAATGACTGCCTTGCAGGATTTCTGCTTCGGACATATTTAAAGTTTTTACTGTGAGTTTTTGCCTCTATGGCCAACTTCTTTTCAAATTCTCTCTTAGCCTGTCTTATCAATGTCTTACATTTAACTTACCAATACTTATGCTTTATCCTATTTTCTTCTGATGGATCCTTCTTCCAATTTTTGAATGAAGATTTTTTTTTCTATTTTTCTCATTTTATCAAAGTTTCCCTTTTGAAATTTAATGCTAGAGCCATTGATTTACATACTGTCCCCCTTCCAGTCATTAATTCAAGTTTGATCATATTATGATCACTATTGCCAAGCGCCCCACCACCGTTACCTCTTACCATATCCTGCACACCACTGAGAATTAGATCTAAAATTTCTCCCTCTCTCAGCTCCTGAACCAATTACTCCACAAAACTGTTTTTTATTCCATCCAGTAACTTTATCTCTCTAGCGTGTCCCAAAGATACATTTACCCAGTCAATATTGGGGTAATTGAAGTCTCCCATTATTACAGCACTACCAATTTGGTTAGCTTCCCTAATTTCTCTTAGCATTTCACTGTCCGTCTCACCATCTTGGCCAGGAGGACGGTAGTATACTCCTATCACTAGAGTCTTCCCCAACACACAAGGGATTTCTACCCATAAAGATTCAATTGTGCATTTAGTCTCATGCAGGATCTTTATCCTGTTGGATTCTATGCCACTCTGCCACCAAGATGCTCCTGTCATTGCAATATTATTTGTACCCCGGTATAGCACTATCCCATTGACTATCTTCTTTCCACCATGTCTCCGAGATGCGAATTAAGTCTGTCATCATTCACTCTTATTCTCCCAACTAACTTCTGGCATTAGCATACAAACATTTCAAAGTGAGGTTTTGGTTTATATTTACATTCTGCTTCTCGGTTGACAGGGATAAATTGGAATCTTTTAGCTCAGGTAAGTTTTTAACTATAGGCACTTTTTATTTTTAAATAAAGAAAATAAAACAGGAAATGCAGACTTATCTTTCCTTATATGGCGAGATCTCCAATGATGTCTCATCTAGTTGCAGCTAAATACTCAACATTAGAACTTTTTTGCCCAGTCAGCTGGATGCGAGACCACCCATTACCTTGGATTCTTTCCCCAAGCGATGGGGCCTTTATGCCTGATCTTCGTATTCTTTTGGAAATCTATTGGACTAGTTTTTAATATTTTAGAAATGAGAGTAGAAGTACACATTGTTCCAACCATGCATGAAGTTTTACCTGCACTGAGTAGAGGCATTCCCGGGGACAGAGCAAGAAATGCATCAGCAGATACAAATCTCTGCAGGAACTTTTTCCTTGGCCGGTCTTCAAAGGGAAATGTATTTGCTTTCAGAACTGGTGCAAAATCCATGGGGGGAGGGGAGAGTCCTTGCAGGTTTTACCTGCCTACAGTTTTGAATGTTGCCTTTTTTTTTATATGTTTATTGCTTGTAATGTTTTTGGTCACGGCAATAAAAAAATTATAAATTAAAAAAAAACCAGTAAAATCCTGAATGCAAACATTGGCGCCTCCGCCAAATACTTATGCTAAGAAATAACCGTCATGGCCCAGGGGCAATACAGAAGTGGCTTTTGCTACATCACACGGAATCTAAACAAAACCCTTCCATCGCCAGAGGAAATGGCTGAAGGCAAAGTAACTGAAACCTCCTCTACCATAATCATGAAGGAACCGCAGTCCCTGAAGAAACTAATGATAGAAAATCATGGGGTAACTAAAGAAGAAAAAAAATGGATGTGGTTTCCCTTACAACAGAATTCTCTTTTATTTCACAAAGAGTCAATGAATTGGAGGAAAAGTTGAAAGGATTTCCTTGTTATAAGATACTGTGACAGAGGCAAGCAAAGTCAGATTCATTGGTGACCTGAAAAGGGATTGTGAAGATGCAAAGAATAGGAAGTCAGAGTTGGGGGGATTCCAGGTGAAATGAATGGTGATAATCCAGCAGAATTTAAGGAGACATTTCTGCCAAAGTTACTGGACATTCAGTTAAGAAGGATTTTGAGACTGAGAGTGCCTGCCCACAGCACCAAAATAAAAAAAAAATAAAAAACAAAATCTATTATCTTGAGATGACAAAAAGTTAAGCTAACATTGCAATTTTAAATCAAATACAATGTGTTACAGAAATAAAGCGCCACAATGATTTTTTTTTAATTAAAATAAATACTAAACACAAAAGAGGGAAAAGAAAAAACATTTACCAGCTTCAAAGGAGGTCCACAAACTGGAATGGGGGCACAGGTGAGAGCCAAACAGAAAAGCTAAGAACACAGGTATTTAAATCAAGAAACTTAAAAAGAGGAAAAAAAAAATAAACTGTTCACGGGCATGCTGCATACTAATATGAACGGAAGGCCCCATTAATAGGCTTATCATGACCAGGGACCCTAGACTTATCCAGCCTCTTAAGCAAAAAAGGAATATGAATCCAACACCAGGACCAGAAAGAATCCATTTATAAGGAGGAGTTCTAACAAGCGCTGTGCCTAGGCCGCAGCCTCCTGGCGCACACTCAAACGGTTTCCTTCTCTCCTGTCTCTCATGACACAAACCTGGAGAAATCTGTAACTTTCAGCCCATAAATAAAGCCCGACAAGTCCGAAAATACAGGCTGGTCCCAAGGATAAGATAATAACCAAAAGTGTAGCTTCAACAACGTCTTCATCCTTAGGTTGTCGAGGAAATTGGTCAAAGGCACGAGTGGAATTCACAGTTGCCACCTTCCGCCCCCAGCATTTTCTTTGAAGGCAGAAAAATATTTCCTTGTAGATGGAAAACGTCCATCAGGAATTCTCAAAAATGACCTCAAATATTAACAGGTCCCATGGGGGGTGGGACGAGAGATTTAGGACTGTTCAAAAAGTCTACTAGAACTTTCCAACATGTCAAGCCTCCAATGTATTTCCTCTCTTTATTTACCGCAGCTCATGGCGAGTTGCATTCAGGTGCCGTAGGTGTTGCCCTGCACTCAAAGGGCTTACAATCTAACAGTTGAATTTACGCATGTAAACGTTAACATACTATCGTTTTCAAAAGCAGTTTGCCCACATTAAGTGCACTTAACTCAAGTAAAACCTATGGACACTTCAAGGGCATATATTGTAGCAATTTTCAAAAGCCCATTTAGACAGGTAAAGTGCATTTACACGTGTAAAAACCCGGTTTTAAGCATGAAGATCCTTTTGCAAGTCAGGCCCTAAGATTGTACCTGAGGCAATGGAGGGTGAAGTGACTTGCCCAGGGTCACAAGGAGCAGCAGTGGGATTTGACCTCTGGCTTCCCTGCTTCTTAGCCCACTGTTCTAGCCACTAGCCCACTTTGTGCAACTTTTTTTTTTTTTTTTTTAATCTTGAATTAGGCTCAACTGCACAGATGTTATCCGTGCAGAGGCTTGT
Source organism: Rhinatrema bivittatum (assembly GCF_901001135.1). NCBI lineage: Eukaryota > Metazoa > Chordata > Amphibia > Gymnophiona > Rhinatrematidae > Rhinatrema > Rhinatrema bivittatum. The sequence goes on along the minus strand of NC_042619.1, from coordinate 381,435,237 downwards.
CCCAACTTCCCTATCCTTTCCACCTGGGAAGCTGTACTTCCAAAATGCATTATCTAAGGTAAGTGTTGCTATAAAGGCCATGGTATTCTAAGGCCTGGTTTCACTAATAAAGCCCTTACTGAAAGTACAAAAATTGTGGCTACCTCTTACAGGGCTGCTAGCCCTCAGTCCTGTTTATTCAGCTACATCTGCAGCAGCTGATGGGAGTTGCAACCTCCACTTCCTCCCGTCTTCTGCCGCAGCTGCTGATTCACAGGGGGGACTCATTTTCTCCCACGTGATCCAGTGCGGGATCAATAATGTTATGAGTCGCTGCCTCGGACACTCCAGCCAGCAGAGAGAGAGAGAGATACACACACACACAGGATAGCTCCCACACCTGGAACACGCCATCACAAGATGGAAGCCGGGCCTGGCTCCCCCAGTCCCCGATCGAGCAGTGGAAACATCCGAGGGAGTAGGAGTTAAAAGCCGTCATGTGCTCCAGTACTGAAGTCCGGTCGAAGATGAGCTGTCGTGGGAGGCACGCAGGATTTCCTCCTAATCAAGCCCTTATTCTTACCCATAGAAACAATAGAAACGGAAATAGCAAGCATATAAACAACCGGAGCTCATGTCACAGCACCTCTCCTCGCCTTATTGGAAATCCTCTATATTAAAAAAAAAAACATTTTAAAAAAAGTCAAGATACAGGAACTTGTACCTTGGCAAAGAAAGAAAATTTTGATTGTCCAGTATCTAATAAAAAAAACCAAAAAAAACACTTGTAAAGGAAAAAAAAATACATTTCTGGCAATGTGAAAGCATCTGTGAAAAGGTTCGCAGGATGCAAGGAACCGTATTAAGTCCAAAACATGTGTTGATCATGAAGAACTAGGAAATATTGATTCTCTCTCAAAAAACAAACAAAATATAATCTCAGTGATTTACATCTGCAGGAGATGACAAACCCCCCCCCCCCCCCACACACACACCAGGATGGCAGTTTCAAATACTGTTTTCCTGACCAAGTATCACGCAGTGACACCTATGGAGGGGGGGTTTGAACTGGGACGGGAGCCCTTAGTGCTGTTCCGCTAGCAACGCGAGGCGAGTTGCAGCAGATGGGGGAAAGAGACGCGTAGGTCACCCTTACGGCCAACCTCCCATAGATCTGAGTTTGGCTGGACCCCAAGACGTTGTTCTCAGCAACCACTTCTAAATCTCCTGCATGTAGAGTATTTCCTACTAAGCTTCCCCATTCGTCTCGCGTTTACACTACCTGGGCTCTCTTTCCTGTTACCTTTTTCACTTTACATTTCAGCTCCCGGCTTCATCTGCCGGTTTTCTGCAAGTTCCTAACTCCAGGCTTCCTGTCATCTGTTTTACTGCAAGGTTAAGGCCCCTGCTTGCAAGTATGCTAAAAAGTTTCTGCTCTGTTACCCACTCTCCGTCGGTCCGTGCAGACGTCAGCCAGCGCCTGTACCCAGTCTGAGCCTTCCTGCTCTGAACTCATTCCCCGGTGCACGGGTAATGAGCCAACACTAAGGAGATCATTTTCACCGCCTGCCTGCACTGGTGGAAAAACGAGCAGGTACTTTTTACCAGCAGTCTCGGCACCAACTTTCGATAGATTTCCTTTTGAAAATTCCCATCAAATCTACCTGCGCATGTGTGCGCACACAGAGGGTAACTTTCAAACTCCGCGTGGCTCCATATACACGCGTGCATGGCCTCATGGAGATCCGCTACAGCATTTTACGATCAAAGCATAAAAGATATGCGGTGGAAAATACGTTATGTCTACCCCCAAATATATGCACTATATTTAGTTACATGCAAATCCCCACAATGTACTGAAAGCACAGACCTTTCCTATTTTATACATATAAATGTATATATTTTGCCCGTGAAAAAAACCACACACTAAAACCTTGTTTTATATGAGGAATTCAGTACACAACAAGCATTTTTACAGATACCTCCACCAGTTCACCCATTCCTTCTCCAGGACATTAAGACCCTCCTGGTTTTTCACCCTGAACTCCCAGTTCACCAAAACCTCCCACCCAACAGCAGGCGAGTCTGATATTAATTGCGCAAGATTTGCACAATTGTGCACCTAATTGTCAAATATACTCATGTAAAGTCTCTTAAAAAACAGCAAGCACCCCCCTTGAATGCACATAGGCCACTCATTTGTGTGTGTAAATGTCCGCATGTACTTTTTCTTTTGAGAAAAAAAAAAATAAGCACGTGCAAGAGTACAAACCCATTCTCATTGCCATGTCAGAAACAATTGCACTCATTGCGGATAAAGGTGCAGGCGTAAAGTCCCTGTGTGTGTACTTTTACCCATATATCGGCTGGGCAATTTTGTAAGAGCACATTTTCCATGGGTAAAGCACTGCTTCAAAACCTACCCTCGGGGAACTGCTGAGCGGGTATAAACTTTTTATATGCAGATTTACGCACATGCTTTCGAAAATCAAGAGCAAGCATGTCCATCCTTTCCACGCCCCCAACTCCGCTCCCCATAGAATGCTTCTGGCCCCCCGTGAACAAAAAAAAACAAAAAAAACATACAGAATGAGGTTTTGGGCATATGTGTACACACAAGCCCCTGGCTAATTTTTTTTTATTTTCAAAAGGCCATTCGTGTGCTTAAAACTGGGTAAGTCCATTTGAAAACCAAAACCTAAGAAACTGGGTGCTGATTTGTGTTTGCACCTTTATTCTAATCTCAACGAATCCCTGCGAGACTCAGAAAGCATTTCGGTGAGTGAGCTCATGTGAAGCTTGTTTTGCTTGACCATTTCAGGTCTGCAGACAGATTTGTTACTCTGAAGTTAGTTTGTATGACAATCTACCAAAGCAAAATGAAATCCTGTAGCGCCTCTATGAAATGTGAAAAACCCATAGAAATGTAATAGGGATGTGGAGAATACATTATAGTAATCCAAGTCTACATGGAAATCTTGCAAATGTGCACTAATCCATCATTTAACTTTAAACTTTGAACCAAATCTTAGCCTTTAATGGATAATATTAAGATAAACGTTTAAGAGCACGAAGTTATTGAGCATGTCACATTAAGGACTGTTTGAATAAGCACACAGATTTAAAACTGACAGAATTAATAGGAGTCAAGCATTTTGGAGGCTTGGTGGTTTATAAACACAGGTAAAGGAGGCAGTGGGAGAATTCTAATTTTAAAATGGTCTATAGTTCATAGCAGGGTAAAGTAAAACATTCAATATAACAATACAATAAACTAAAAAAAAAACAAAAAACAAGCTTGCATCTCAAAAATAAAAAAAAAAGATTAAAAAATACATACACCGACAATAGTTGATCTTATTAAGCCAGTAAAATAAATTAAATTGTAGATGTCTGCTTAAATAGCCAAGTTTTTAAGACCTTTAAGTGTTTTCTGACAATCATACACAGTTGTTCTGGCAAAGAATTCTACAGTATAGGCCCATCAACAGAGAAGGATCAATAGGCGGGCAAGCCGAGATGAAGGCACTTCTAGGAACTTTATTTGCAGATCTTAAGGACAGAGATGGACTTTATACATGCAAAATGGAGCTGATCCAGAGAGAGTCAACATATTGCTCAACAATTTATACATTAACATCAATAGCTTAGACTTCACTCTCCAGCATAACAACAAAAGAACAGATATGATATGCTCTTACCCCCAATCCTGTTAATAGCATGGCTGCTACATTTTAATACACCTGAAGAACTCTCATATTATTACAGACACAAGGCCCATATAGAGAGAATTACCAGAAAATAGTCCTAAAGTCATTCGGGTCAACATAAAATATGCAGTTTGTAAAATCCCGACTTTAAAGTTTCTCATGTGGAGATGTATCAATAATTCTGAAACTAGGGCAACTCCCAGGTACTGTACTTCAGATTGAATAGGGAGCATAACATTCTCAAATCCGAAAGAAGTTGGCGCATCATTAATACGATAGCTACTCAAAATCATTTTGGAGAATTGTAGTGAATATGTGTCAAAAGAATTATCATATATGTGAATTTAACTGTAAAAACACCACCACTTGGTCAGTTTAGTTGCAACATGACTAGAAGGTTTTAAATAAATAAGTGCAAAAGGTTTCCAGAGATCTCCTGGAAAATGCAAACATGCACACACCTATTAGTCAACATCTCTTGATTTTAAATGTGACTCATTAAGCTTTATTAATAGTCACTGCTTCATTTGAGAATCTGGAGGGCTTAAGAATGCATAATGAAGTAAGAATCATATCTGGGAATAAGTTTTCCTTTGTAGCGTTATATGCAGATGTCTTAGAAGATAAAATAAGAGGTAACATTTAGGAGTCTGTAAATGTAATCCGGGAGATATTTGAAGGTACATAATTGCTGCAGCTTGTGTGCATGTGATACTGAAATACAGCAAGCAGGCTGGTATGATCTCATCCTAAAAACAATGCAGAGCTGGTCCCTGGCCAGATAATGCAGGCCAACACATTCACCACGGAGCCACAGACTGCTAATCTGAGTGCTAAGGTCAAGCTGTCAGACACATGCACCCTTACCATTCAGCAGGCACCACAAGTCTTGACATAGCACAAGAAAGTGATCGACATGAGATCAAAGGAGGCCCTCAGTATTTTACCTAGGACCTGAAAGGAGGAAGATACTACCAGACAGGAGAATGCATGAGGCAAAAATTCATATAAATATTACTGAATCTAGACAACAGGGGGATTAATCTAACCAGCTGATCCTAGCAATTATATACATTTTATACTTCGTTGCTGAAGTTTGGTTTCTAGATCTACGTCTCAGCAATATACACTGCAGTGGGTTTTATTATTAAATTACTGGATGTGGTAATGGTTCTTTATAATTTTATTTAAAATATTTCCATTAGATATGCTGCCTGTTCCTAGAAAAGGCACAAGGCAAACTGCAAAGAAAGATGTGAATTGCAGAACATATGGCGGAGACGGGGGAGAGGGGACATAACAAAACTGGGAATTGAACAATAACAGGCCAATACAGTAAAGGCCGCGGGAGAGCGGGCGAACGCCCGCTCTCCCAGTGCGCGCACCGGCTCCTCGCCGGTGCACGCGATGCAGTATTTAAATTAGGTGGCGCGGTAGAAAAGTGTCCCTAGCGCCTCCTTTTGACCCGGAGCAGCGGCTGTCAGCGGGTTTGAGAGCAGACGCTCAATTTTGCCGGCGTTGGTTCTCGAGCCCGCTGACAGCCACGGGCTCGGAAACTGGACGCCAGCAAAATTGAGCATCCGGTTTTCGGCCCGACAGCTGCCAGCCGACTTCCAATTTTTTTTTCTTTTAACTTTTTTTTTTTTTTTTTTTACACCTTTCGGGACCTCCGACTTAATATCACCATGATATTAAGTCAGAGGGTGCACAGAAAAGCAGTTTTTACTGCTTTTCTGTGCACTTTCCCGGTGCCGGCAGAAACTAGCGCCTACCTTTAGGTAGGCGCTAATTTCTGAAAGTAAAATGTGCGGCTTGACTGCACATTTTACTTTCTGTATCGTGCAGGAATAACTAATAGGGCCATCAGCATGCATTTGCATGTTGAGGGCGCTATTAGGTGCGGCGGGTTGGACGCGTATTTTCCACCCCTTACTGAATAAGGGGTAAGGGAAAATGCGCGTCCAAGGGCAGGTTAACAGTGCGCTCCGGAGCGCACTGTACTGTATCGGCCTGTAAGTGAATTTCTACAAAGTGGGAAGATAACCCCACAGATCACTGTCAGAGCCTGGTTAGCTACCTAGTAAAGGATGATGGAATTCATAACTAGATTTATTATTAAATATGGGAGTGTGTTGTTCTTCCTGGAGAAGGATTAGCATGGTCACTTCTTTTGTTAAGGTCCAGAAAGAATAGGTTAAAGAGCACACTGAGAACTGGAGGCAGTTGAGAATGCTGAAGGATAAGCCAACGTGGAAGGGTAAGAATGAGACTGCACGCGACACTATTTCTACCACTAGTAAAATCGGGGTGAGGATTGGGGGGCAGTTTTACATACACAGTCAGAGGTACGAACAGCAAAGTTGCCATCAGTGAAGATTTACTGTCATTTGGAGTGGTGAAAGGTAAAAGAAGGGTAGATTTGTACAGAGTACACATGGGTGGGGTATGTTTGGACTGCAAGTTGGCAGCTGTGGTTAATTAAAGGTTCTTTTCTGAACAGTTTTATTGCTTTCAGTTAGCTTATGGGATAGGCAGATTGCTTACATCATACCTAACATAAGAGCTGGTGCAGCAAACAGAGTTGGTTCACTGTCGCCATCTGCTGGTAAGCGAGAACAGGTAAGATTACATTTCACTTTATATTTTCTACCTTCCTCTCCAGCAGGAGGGCACTCTCTTTATCTGTGAATTGCCGCCTTCATCTTTGTCTCTTGGTCCAGGGCAAGTTGTAGCTTGTTATACCACTTGGTGCTGTGAGGTCAACCAGAAGGGCTTCCTCATTTCCTATCTGCTCCACCCACTCACTTCTTCCCTCTTCTTTCCTTCATTGGTATCCTCTGGACATCTCTCTCCCCTTGCCCCTGCAGCTGTTTTACTTTTACCATTGCCTCCTCGCTATTGTCCTACTCTTTATTCTCTTCACTGCTTGGATCTCCCTCCTCCCTATACCCTTAAGTCCACACTCCTCTCCCTCTCTATTCAGCCTCCTCCCAGGGTCCTCCTTACCTTACTGGCAATTCTTCCCCTTTTCCCTTACCCTAGCCATTCCTGTCCCCCTCCTATCATGCCCAGTCGCAACCAGTCACCTGACCACTAGAACTGGGTGACTCACACCTCGCTCTTCTCATTCACTTAGAACAATTATATATACTAAACAGGAATGAATCAAGAAGAAGAACACATCACACAGGCAGCTATTTACACAAAAACAATAGGAAAGGTGACAAATGGCAACACAAAACCTCACACTCAAATGTTGCTACAGAAGTACATTTCCCTCCTAATGGCCTACTTTCACTTACTGGAAAAGCGTGTCAGAGGTACAGCTTTGGTAATTTCTGTTTGGGGTGCACCAGAAGCAGAATCTGACCACACACGCCTGCTGAAGGTGTAACATGCACGCTGCATTACTACCACAAAAATACCATCCACAGCTGCGCACATCAAGGCTGTCACTGTTAGCAAAAGCGCATGCAAACTAAAAAAAAAAAAAAAAAAAAAGGGCAACTGGTTTTTTTTTTTTTTTAGGTGAGTTTAGCGATTTGGCCTCCTTCGAGTTATTCCAAAGGTGGAGACTGCAGTTTCACAGTTTCATCTGCAGACTTGCTGTACAGAAAGAAGAGAAAGGGAAGACAAGCGAGCAAGGCAGGGAAGCGAGAGAGAGAGAGACGAGCGATGAACAAAGAGATAGTAAGAGAAAATAGAGGGGAAAGCATTTTAAAAAAATAAAGGGGACAAAGGCAAAAAAAAAAAAAAAAGATGGAGCAAAAATGTGGCATGAAAGAAAAAAAAACTGGAAAAATAGGAGAAACCCAAAATATAATATGAAAGGCAAAAGGACAGAGAGAGAGCTGAGCAAACAGTCTGAGGAAAGGCATACAAGACCTTCAAATATCAGTGACCTAAACCAGGGCTCCCCCAAACTTTTCAAGAGAAGGGGTCAGCAAGAACATTTTAAACTCGCTTCAAGGGAGGAGGGAGAGCTCCTCCGATGATTCTGCCAAGCCAGGGGTGGGGGGGGGGGGGGGATGCAGGGAGGAATTGGGTGAGGCGGGGGGGCAGGTCCCACTTCTGGCCTTCTCCATGATCTGACATGCCGGGGAAGGGGGGGGGGGGGTGTTTGAAGGGCTGTAGGCGTGTGTGGGAGACAGCGTTGGAAACGTTTCCAGATTTCTCCATAGTAGGCAAAACCATAAATAGTGAGCTTAAAAAAAAAGTTCATTTTGTATTTCAAACAAATTGTTTTGGCAGTTTGAACTCTATTAGACTAATTAGGATCTAAATGGAGGAAAAGCGCTCGGAAATAGCTGCCTGTGTGATCATGGATTTCAATGCAAGCTTTCATATAATCACTGGTCTTAAAAAAAAAAAAAAGCCTCCGCCCTCCCTATCTTTCTTATATTTTTTTTGAACAATGATTTGGTTATAACTGATTGAGCATTGACTCTCCGGCCAACTCCCCGCAGCATTGCCCACCACTCTCTCTTTCTCCAATATTTGCTCACCTAGAACACGTAGGGTGCGAGGAGGGTGGATGGATGGATGGGAGGGAGGAAGGGGTAGTTTTGTGTGTGCTGCACTCTCTCCCACCCATGCACTCTTGCTCCCCCTTCCGTCTCACTAAATGGCAGATTCACGGCATGAGCAAACTAATCCCCTCTGCAAACCTTCCTCCAGGGAGAGATGCTTGGACTTGGTATCTGGGTTAGGAGTGTTTTCGGCACGCTGCCCCCCATAGTCTGCATCCTTAGGGGGGACAATGTCCGTGCCTCCTCACCCCCCCAAAGCGCAGAGGTGGTTGGGAGCTTCAGGAACCACCATCCTTACCTGGCAGCCCTGCAGAACCATCAGCTCAGTCTACCCAGTGCCTTTCTCCCCCCCCCATGGCCTACACCGTCCTCCACGGCGCCAAATAAATAAACTGTTATGGCTGTTCTGCGGCCTCTTTCCCCGTCTTCAGCCCAAGAACCTCTGAGCTACCAGCGAGTAAGGTGGCAAGGTTGGGAATTGTAGGGAGACAGCTCACGTTTACCACTGAATTATCAAACATGAATCATAACAGCCAAGAAACTGGCAGGCCCCTAAGCACCGGCACAGCAAGAGAAAGACTTTTACCCGGGTGAACTGTAAAACTGCACTGTCTCGGTGGAACATGAAGAACACCTTATCGGATCTGCCTGTTTGCATGTTCCTGGGTCAACAGGAGCAAAGCAGACCCAGGGACAACCGCTTAAGCCCATGGATGAGCCAAGGCAAGCTAAGGTCTGAAAGACCCTCACCCTTAAAGGGGGAGGACAGTCGGAGAAGGAGAAAGATGCTGACACTGGCAGACAGCTTGGCATACAGACGAGGCAGTTCTACCCCGAAGAAATGGGGGAAGGGGGAAACACCCTCCACTCACCACATGATTATGCATGAGGTTATGCATATTAACCAGCTGGGAAGTACAAGATGGGGGGGAGGGTAACGGGCCCCCTGGAGAGAGGCTAAAGCGAAGGACCACCTGAAGGAGGAAAAGGAAGGTGCAAACCCTGAGAGCGACCCTGAAACCTGTGCCGAAGCATTCCTGAAAGTGAAGGGGGGGGGGGGGGGGGGGGGGGCCCAGAAGCAGACCAGCCCTCCCTGCTATCGAGAAGGGAGGAGACCGGAGAGACGAGGTGCCTGCTCAGGTGCGGAGAGCGACACGGAGTCTGAGACAGTGAGGAGGCAAAAGCAAGCCCCCCTTCCTGGACAGCCTGCCCGCTCTGCCAGTACCAAGCCTCTCCCCTGCCTCATTCTCCAGCTGGAGCCTGCTTCAGAGGGGAACAGAGATATCACCTGACGTCTGGACCCAGGATGAGCAAGTTAGCCCTAAAGATTAACATATTAAGCAGGCTAAGGCTTTTCACATGTTTTGTTATCAACCCCGATGTAGAACTTTGTTTTAGGGAAAACTGATGCTTAGTGGCCAGGATGCTATATCCCTGCCAAATAAAAGCCTGCTTCCGAGGAGAATACATGTTGCCTTTTCCCTGACTTAGGGTCACAAGTAAGGTGGGAGGGCAGCTGGCAGTGTCCTGTAGCAGACAGATCCCTGCACTCCTAAACCTGCTTACAGAATAACCCAAGGAAGGGCCTTCTTGGTGGCTACCCCAGTTATATGGAATTTCCCTTCTTGAAATCACATGTGGAAAAACTTAAGAAATCTTTAAAAAAAAAACCTGTTAAAAAAGGCATTCAATGGCAATTAAAGGCAGGTACTAATTGCATTTTTTGATTTTTGTATTTTTAGCTCAGTTTAGTTCTGTTACATTTGTTCACTTCTTGTTTTCCGGTTTTTAAATTTTGTATGTTTTTATTGTAATCCACTGCGAACAACAGATGTACGCGGAATATAAGAACTTTTAAATAAATGTGGCTCCACCTGCAGAAGCAGCACCAATGCCAGCAATACATAAACGCAGCCAATCAGTGGTGGCTTTACACCGGCAGGCTCCGCCCATGCCATTCTGAGGTGCTGCTACTTGCAAACTGAGTTGGCCGTAGCGTGCACTTAAGCTGGTGCAAGCCAGATCAGGCTCCTTCCATCACCTCTTCTGCAGGCCAAATCAAGCTGCTTCTGCTATCTCTGCGGGAGCAGATTGAAATTCCCAAGTGATATTATTTATGCATTATATACGTATCCCTAGAGCCCGGCACCTGGCGATAAAGAAATAAGTGAGACGTGTCTCGCTCTCAAAAGGGTGATTATTCAGATTCAGTGCAAGGAATTTGTGGTGATGACTCTGAATCAGAAAGTCCAGAGGATTCAGGACTTTTTACAGAGGAAAAAAAAACGTTTCAGATATATTTGCAAACTTTATTTTGGATTTATTTTGTTTCGGCTTATAGTTTACAGCCTCAGGACCCAAAACTGCATGAAAAGATAAACGTAATCACGGTATGCTATAAATGAATCCAAGAGCCTGTGTTTAAAAAACAAAACAAAACACCAAAACAAAAAAATACTGAAAACCTGTGTGTGAAAGCCTAGCTGAGAATGTGTGAAAATGAGCATGTGAAGATGTGTCTGTGTGTAAAAACACAGTGTAACAATACTGAAGACAATCTATTCAACAGAAAGAAAACCAAACCTAGATGTAATACATATTGAGGTCAAGTTTCAGCAGGTGCCAAAGTAGGCGGGTAGCCGCATAACAGTAATCACATAAAAATCTGCCCCAGATTTTCAAGCAGCTGTTCGTAGGAGCTGTGCTGTTCCAAAATTCTGACTATACGCAGACAAAAATGAACACTTATACTGAAGTGTGTACCCACATGGATTTGGGGCCGATTTAATAAAAAGTGCAGGAGAGCCAGCGCTCGGTGCTGAGCGCCCACTCTCCCGGGCATGTGAATCTCTATTTAAATGAGGCCTCGCGCTAAAAAGAAGGTGCTAGGGACAACAGTGTGCCTCTAGCGCTTCCTTATTAGCATTAAGGATGGCTGTCAGCAGGTCCGACAACCGACACTCAATATTTTACCGGCGTCGGTTTTCGAAGCAGTTGACAGCCATCGGTGCGGAAAACGGACACCGGCAAAAATTGAGCATCCGTTTTCTAACCCGACCGGTGGGCAGATTTTTTTTATTCCTCCAACTTAATATCGCTAGGATATTAAGTTGGAGGGTGAACAGAAACACAGTATTTTCTGCTTTTCTGTACACTTTTCAGGGTTGCTTAGAACTTAACGCCTGCCCTTGGGCGAGCGTTCATTTCTGAGTGTAAAATATACAGCTTGGCCGCACATTTTACTATCAGTATTCAGGCTCATCAACATGCGTTTGTATGTGATAGGGGCTATTAGTTTCAGGGGGGGGGGGGGCCCCACACATTATTACCCCTTACAGGATAAGGGGTAATAGACACCGGTGGGAAACACACGGCCCATTGTGTGTTAAACGGTGCACTCGCTTGAGTGCACCATTCTGCGGCAACCTATTTGTGTGGCTGGATTTTCTGTGTGGGAACTTAGTATTTATTTCCACGATGTATATGCCACACATTTAAAATTCAAGGTGGATTACAAAAACATACATGAGAGAAAACCACATTCACACACACACACACAGTAAAAAATCAGACCATACAATCATAGCATTTCAATAACATAAGAAGCCCAGGAGGCACAGTTTGTGTGTGCAGAAAACAGATGGCGGAGACGGCACCCCGAGCTCTAAGCAAAAAAAAACAAACTTTGCCGCAATAGGCGGCCACAGCTCCTTCGCCTCTGCCCATCAACCGAGAAGCAGCTCCTGGTACCCGAGGGAGCTGGAGAGCCAGCAGCCAGCACTTACTTAGGGCTCCCTCGGGTCTGCAAGCCACATTGTCTCTACACAACAGATAACAGACCTGGGGGTTTGTGTCTCTCTCTCTCTCTCTGTTGCCCGGACACACACACACACACACACCCAGCACTACACATCCATGCACCGGCAGGGCTGGATCACACTATTCCAAAAGCAGGGAACCTTTCCGCCGCCGCCGCCTCCCTATTCATAGCTGAGAGATTCCGCCTGCCTGCAGTCGCCGGCCCCCGGACGGACGGACGGACGGACGCAGCCTCCCCCCCCGCTCGCAATCACAGCAGGGGGGGGGGGGCCGGGCTGAGAGGCTCCCATCCCACGCCGGGGAGCACGGGGAACGGACGGCGCGAGAGGCTGCCCGGCACCCGCCCGTGACGTCACAGCGACCCTCGAGGCCGCCCCCCCCTCCTCCTCTCCGGGCGCCCCGCACGAGCCAAAGGGAGGAAAGCCTAGGCAGGAACGGGGGGCTCCGGCGCGGACTTACCCCCCCAAGCTGGCTCGGTCCGTCCCGCAACTCGGCTGCGGCCTCTTCTTCCCCTCCCCCGGGCAGCGCACGGTTTTCCCGCCAAATCGGGCCGCTTTTTGAAAATGTATAGCTCCGGTTTTGTGTTTTTTTTTTTTTTTCACCGCGCCATCGCCGACAATGAGCCGCCCCTCTGCCTCCACATTCAACTCTGGCCCGTACAATGGAAAGGCTGAAGAGGGGGAGGGCGGTGCTCCGCGCCTGCGCACCGGCGCGGACACGTCACAGGCTGCCGGCCGCGGCTTCCCGGAATCCAACCGCCGCTTCCGGTCCCGCGGAGGTTCCTGTCTCAGGTGCAGGGCACCGTGGTCTTCCCTAACTGCAGCAACAGAGCTGAGCTTAGATAACATAACTCCAAGGTGGTCGGACAGACTATAACCATCTTTATTGCAAATAGCGTGCTTTTTCATTTCATGGTCAATATAGGGCTGAGTAGGTGCCCCGCGCTGCCGGACCACAGTTGGGAAGGGACTGGGGGGGGGGGGGCGCAGATGTTTTCTGTGCACAAGCAGATGCCCAAGTGTCACACAAGTGGGTTTCACCTGACGGGGCCCAGTACGGGGCAAAACGTATTCTCTCTCCGAAGTTTCTAAAACCGAGATCCGTTAGACTTTTTTTTTTTTTTTTCTATCAGCGGAGCAGTTCGCACGATCATGGAAAACACATGTAAAAGACACCGCGCCTCCAATGGACGAGAAGCCTCTAATTCAGTTTGTAACAAAAGTCACCACCACCACCCAAAAAAGACAAACTTGTAGTCACATATGGGAACAAGATCTGAAATGGTGCAGAATGTCTATCAGCGCGAAAGAGGAATCCAGAGGCGCAGATATCTCCTTTGCTGCTGACCCTTCTTTCTGCGTTCATGCCGGCATTAGCTTTCTCCGTGGACAAGCGTTACCTCTACCTGGGTGACAGCTCCATCACTATTAACCTTGCGTCCAGTGTTGCCAGGTTTTGAGCAAGATTTATAGCCCAACGTAAGACACTTTGTAGCCCCAAACTATCCTAGGAGAGGGAAGTCCCAAGCCCAAAAGATGAAATAAAGGTTAATATAAATGGTATCTTCAATAATTATTTTATTTCTAATGTATTAAAACATACAAACTTGCAGTGTATTAACATTCTGGGAACAGATGGTTGTACAAAACTGCATCAGGCAAAACTGAAAAAGAAATTGAAACCTGGGGCTGTTGCAATAAATGAGCGCAGAAAACAGGCACTCGGTGTTGAGCGCCCGCTTTCCTAACGAGCACCCAGCCACCTTTTCTGGGTGCGCGATTCAATATTTAAATGAGGGGTTGCACTGCCAAGGAGGCACTAAGGAGAAATGTGCGCCACTAGCACCTCCTTGGCAGTGGGTGCCCAGGAGAGGTGGCTGTCAACGGGATAGGAAAACTGACGCTCAATTTTACCAGAGTCCATTTTCCTAATCTGTGCCCAGCCAGGCACTTTTTTTGTTGGTTTTTAACCTTTTGGTTTATCCAACTTAATATTGCCATGATATTAAGTCAGAGGATGTACAGAAAAGCAGTATTTTCTGCTTTTTTTACACTTTTTTGTGCTACTCATAAAAATGTGCAGGTCGAGTGCACATCATTTTTTTAGATCTGGGGAGAATGACTAATAGCCTCATCAACATGCTTTGCATGTGATGAGCGCTATTTTGCTGGGTTTGGATGCACATTTTGGACATGCTAATCCCTTTATAGCATAAGGGGCTGTGGATGTGCGTCCAACCACAGGTTAAACTGCGCTCGACTGAGTGCACTGTTTTGTATTGGCCCCAAAGAGGTTTTTTCACTCCTGCACAGTCAAGCTTTGGAATCTTGCCAGAGGATGTATCCAAGGCATCTAGCATAGTGGAGTTTACAATGGGTTTAGATAAATTTCTATAGGAAAAGTCCATAAACCATTAGCCAGGGAGACCTGGGAAAGCCACCATTTATCCCTGGGAATAAGCAACAAGGAATGATATTCTCTTTGGGATCTGCTTGATGACCTGATCTGGCCACTGTCAGAGACAGGATGCTGGGCTTTGATGGCTTTTGGTGTAACCCAATATGGCACATATGTTCTTAACTAGTTACTCCAAATAAATATACTCATTGCGCCATGCAATTCTACAAATATTTTAAGCAGAATGTTGCTTGGCACATGTTGGAATAAATATGAGTCTAGACCAATGTTTCCCAACAAGTGTGCCTTTAGACCTGATCATATGTGCCATGGAAAAGTCACCACTGCCTGATGCTCAGATCCAGGCCAGCACCTCACAGCAACAAGAGACACCAGTGGTGGTTTGTAAACGTGTAGGAGACATGTATAATCATGCATGCCTCTTCCAAACTAGAGGATGAGCCCTGGCATGGGGTAATTAATGGACAGCATGCAGGACACAGATAGCAGGGCCCCACTTTGTGCTGCACACACATTGAACACACCCCCTTCCCTTTCCTGAGCATCCTTTGAGTCCTAGCCTGTTTCCTATCTCCAGCCTGAGCGAGATGACAAAAGCATGCACTGAACACTGCATGTGACTTTCTTTGAGTGCTGGGAAGAGCAGTTGTAGTAGAGATGTGTCAGTCATATACTAAAGAAATTAATGGGTGGATTTTCAAAGGTCCACGCCCATAAAAAAGTGGGGTTTTCGCACGTGGCCGGGACCTGCATGCACCGCGCGCATTTTAAAACGGGGTTGGTGGACTTTTTGGAGGGGGTAGGTAGAATGGAAAAGGGGTGATGGGAGAGGGGTGAGTGGAGGTAATAGTTGAAAGTGGGGTTAATGGGAGAGGGGGAGGATACTGTGTTAGGAGAAACCCATGCTTGTGAGAGGAGGGAAGGGGGAGGAGAAAGAGTAGTAGGGGGGGCAAGGAGGATGGGAAAGGATGGTTGGAGAGGGGTGGGTGAAAGTAACACTTGGAAGGGGGGTTCATAGTGGGGTAGATAAGGTATTAGGAGAAACCTGCTTAGCTAGGCGTCTTTCTAGGTGTCCGAGCACCCTGAATCACACCCAGCTATCTTGGTGCCCGAGTGACCAGATTCCTGTTTAGCTAGGCAGCTTTCTAGGCACTGTTGGTTTGCACGTAGATCCACGCACACCTAAGCATGACCAGCACGCCAGCCCAATTTTACCACCAGGGATGTCGCCCTTTTGGCATGACGTCCCTGGTAGTGGCTAATGAAGCTAATTTATAGGTGTGTGTGCTGGTGAGAGGCACAGTATGTGAATGGCCAGGGCATGGGAGGAACTCAAGATTGAATTCAATAGAGGAACCTCTCCCCCACATGAAGTAAGTAGTGCCTGGACTAGGGGTTACAGGCACTTGGGGTGGGATCTCTAGAGGTTGGAAGTTGGAACGTTGTGCATGAGGTGGGTACTTTTTGCCTTGAGCAAGGCTCTAGGGGCCGGTATTTGTATTATACTGCATGGGGTGGGAGTTGGAATGTGCATGGGGTGGGTCATTAGTATCAGTTGTGAACTTAATGAAAAAGTCATAGTTTTATTTATATTAAATTATTCCTGCATAAATTGTAAAGCGGTGTTACATTTAGATTTGTGCATTTTCATTTTATTGATTGAGGGCTTCAAGAAGAAGGCCAGATGGCTTCGATAAAAAAAAGGAGGTAACTGGAGCGGATGTGGACTCTGTGGGCCGGGACTGGTGGTAAGTTTTATTTCTATAAAAAGTAGTATAGCGCTATGAAAGTTCATGGAACTTTTTCTTGAATAATGCAATAATTGAAACTTGGAACTTAATTAAATCAACATATCCTTTGTTTATTTAACGGTTGCTTGCAGATGAATCTTTCGGTCCCCCGACACGGACCGTGTTTCGCCACAAGGACTGTGTCGGGGGGCGGGGGGACAAAAACCCAAGAGTAAAACGGTGAAGTCTGTAACCTGGGAATGTAGAATATGCTGAATGTGCTGTGGATCCCTGCGGAGGGAATTCTAATCAACTTTCAAAATTATTAACGGTGGTGTCTCCTCAAGGGAGGATTTCTGAAAATGCCCCGAGGGAGAAGGCCTGCGGAGCTGCCATATTTTTCCTTCTAATTGGCAAAGGTTTTCACACGCTTCTCCTCCCTCGGGGCATTTTCAGAAATCCTCCCTTAAGGAGACACCGCCATTAATAATTTTGAAAGTTGATTAGAATTCCCTCCGCAGGGCTCCACAACACATTCAACCTATTCTTATAGAGGCCTCAACGTCATAGCTGGAAGAACAGGTATCCATTATCCATCATCATGAAACTATTCGACTGCTTGCGTGAAGTACAAATTTTCACTAAACTGGACCTCATAAGAGCTTATAATCTTATTCAAATATGGGAGGGAGATGAATGGAAGACATTTAACACACATATTGGCCATTACGAGTATCTGGTCATGCCATTTGGCCTGTGCAACACTCTTGCTGTCTTCCAAAATATGGTCAACATATTCTTGAGGGATTCTCATCTTCTCTCACACCTTGGCACAGGACCACAAACATGTGAAACAAGTATTAGAGGCTCTAAGAGAGAACAGCTTATATGCCAAACTTGCACTCCGGCAGGGCTTACTGTATGGCGGCTGAGCCAAAATCCCTACCGGTGTTTGGTGGTCATAATGCCTGTCCGGGGGCTCACAGGGAGCAAGATCCTGCGGTTCCACAAGGGCAGAAATCAAAGTTATCGGCACCTGCCCAGCGGCAAATTGTAGACATTTTTGACCAGACTCAGCACCTAAATTAGACGCCCATTAGGGACTCTTAACAAACAGCTATGGCCATTTCATCCAAATTATGTGTTACATTTTCCTTGTGTGTAATTGGTGGAGTCCAGCTAGGCTGGGCGGGGGCAGAATAGAACCATGGGTGTCTCGGCTGCCTGGCTATTGTGAATTCTGATAAACTCCCTTTCCCCTCTTGAAGTCACGGGTTTATTATATCCTGAAACAATCCTCCTCCTCAAACCATTATTGGCTCCATTGTGTCTGCACTTCTGTTGGCTCTATGAGGAATTGAAGTATTGAAAACATGAATCCTGCAGCTAATTGGACCCCTGATCTTTACGTCTTTTTTCTTCGGTTTCTGAGGCGTTATCATGCCTGATGCATCAAGGAGTAAAGAGGAAAGTTCTGCCTTCTGCTCTTCTGTAACTTTCTTTCTTTGAACAGTGGATAAAGGTGTAAAGAAGGAAACTCTGCCCTTCGCCTTCCTGAACTATTTCATGTCTGTGTATTAGTGCAGGCTGTTGTGGTTTGTATAGCGATAAATCCTTGTTTAGTTGCGTGAGACTAATGAGTCAATGCAAGTAAGACATTTAATATTTTAAATGATACTGTGCTTAACTGCTGAGTATGTGTTTAGCAAAAGAAGATGTGTGCAGCATACAGTTTGTTTGACGTAACTCATGTGAATTTAACACAGAATATGTGAGGCAGTCTGCTGAGCCAAGACAGAAAGGAACCTGCCCTGGTGTAATGCCTAAACGTTGTTCGTAATTAAGGTTTTTACTGCACTGTTAGGACTTCAGGTTGCCTAGTGCCTTTGAGGTAGGAGGATCTTTTCTGCTGTCAGCTATTGGAGCTTTGATTTTCCAGGGGACTCACCAACACAAGCTGCAGCAACAATTTCCACCAGCATTTTGTGCTTCGGATCAGAAGCACAGGAGGACAATTGATTTGGGACATTGGTTGTTTGCCATGGATGGACTTGCTGTAGCCTGTAGGAGGATAGGCAATTCTGGTCCTGAAGTACCACAAATAACTCTGGCTTTCAAGATATCTACAATGAATGTACATGGGATATATTTGCATACGGTGGAGGGAGTGCATGCAAATATGACTCATACATATTCATTCTGTATATCCTGAAAACCAAATTAACAAAAGAGACCCCAATTACATAGATTAATAACAATGAAAGTAGGTATTTGGTCAAGAGTACACTTTTGACCAGGTACCTATTTTCGTTGTTATCCTGTAAACCAAACCTGTATATGGCACTCCAGGACAAGAGTTGCCTACCCTTGTCCTATAGTAATAGTGCATTCTAGCATCCTTTGCAAGTGAACGTAATTGCATGAATCTGTGAGCCTTTTGCACATGTGTTTTGTGAGTAGCTTAACAAATCTGTTCATTTCTAATAAAACCGTTTTTTTATGGAAGCAAGTTGTGCAACTTCATTGCTGATGCTGGGTTAGTGTCTGAAACCGAAAAGCTTGCAGTCTTGAATGTTATACAACCTTGCAACACCACGGAGTCATTGTCCTATGTAAAGTTGCACATGGACATGATAGAAGCTGTCCAAAGGATAGCATGCGAAAACGAATTGCTGTAAATGGGGAACTTAAATCTTCCAGCAGCTGGAAGAGTGCCAGTTGCTGGATCAACCAGAAACAGGGACACATAGAAATCCCTGCAAGAGGTATTTCTCAAGCAGGTAGTTGAGCCCACTCCTGGTAGGTAACATTAAACCTGCATTGATAAATGGAGACAGTGTCATAGGGGTTATGGGTAAGATGCAACCTGGGGTTCTTTCTGATGACACAGTACTGTGATTTTAATGTAACCACTGGACCAGTACCAAAACTATACTAGAGCAACGGTCCTTGACATCAGAAGAGGTGACTTCAAGAAAATAAACAATTATATTAAAGAAAGCCTTGTCAGGACTCAAGAGGGATATAGGAGGTAGAGAGGAACTGAAAATAGCAATAAAAATGAATATTGAGATGTCGATACATCTTTTTGTCAGGTATGTTAGCAAGGGGAAGAGAATAAAGATTTGATGGTTCAAAGTAGGAGCTAAAGCAAGAGTAAAATAATAGCTTTCAGAATGTACAGATGCTAGAGGAGGTAACATTAGCAAGAAAAACTAAAAAAGGCAGAAAGGGCAGTTAGATCAGTAAAGGCTCAAAACAGAAGTAAACTGCCCAATCTGTAAACGCAGACATAAAACTTTCTTCAGATAATATAAGTGAAAAAAAGGAAGAATGGCAGAGAAATAATAATAGAATAGCAGGATGGATTTAGTGAACAGAGATCCAAAGAAAGGCCAAAAGCTTGAACACAAAAAATGGTGGGATGAACAAATGACCATTTGCAGAGGAGATAATATTCGAGGTACTGCCACATTTGAAAGTGGACAAGGCACTGAAATCTGATGGGGTGCATCCCAAAAATTCTGAAGGAGATAAAGGATGTATGGACTTTTCCCCTCACAGTTCTGTCAACTTATCACTTGAAATGGGAGAGCTCCCAAAAATCTGGAGAAGATCTGATGTGGTCCACTCCACAAGGCTTGAAACAAAGAGGAAGCGGAAAACTACAAATGTATTAGTTTGACATCAGTGGCGAGCAAAGTTACGGAAACACTACTAAAGAATAGAAAAGCATTATACCTTAAGTTCAGTGGATTACAGGATCCTAGCAATATGATTTCACAAGGGAAAGATCTTGCCAAACAAACTTGATTGACGTTTTTCAGAACGTAACCAGAATCGTAGACGTAGGGATGTGGATGCAGTAGATGTTGCCTGTTTGAATTTCAGTACGGTCTTGGACACTTCTGCACAGAAGACTGGTGAGCAAGCAAACAAGTTTAGGAGTTGCAAGAAATATTACAATCTGGGTAAGAAGTTGTGTAAGCAACAGATCTCAGAGAGTGACTGGTCAATGGGGTCCACACTGTTGTAGAGGTGCAACATATTTCAGTACTAGGCCCAGTTCTTTTTAGTGTGTTTATAAGTGACATTGTTGAAGGGCTGGAAAGCAAATAGTGCCTGTTTGTGAATTATATGAAAATCTACAACAGACTAGACATTCCAGGCTGTGGCTGTAGTTGGTGGAATTCAGTAAAGCTCATTTTCCAGATGTGCTGCAATGATGGGAATTAATTAGCGACTGAGTCTGTCTGGCAGTGGTCCGAACAGACACAGCCAAGTACAGTAATAACTAGAAGTCCTAGCAGGAACACAAACAATCTTGTAGCTTTGTCTGTTTAGCAGGCTACATGCTTCTTGTGTTGACTGAATTGGTACAATAAGGAGAAATTACCACTTACCTGACAATTTCCCTTTTCTTTAATACAGATAGGTAGATCCAGAACCACCAGCAGATGGAGACAGAGCAAAGCTGATGTCAGGGTTTATATATACCCCTGCACAGACATCAGCCAACCAGTTTTCTCTGCAAAAGCCAACTGTGGACAAACTAACAAAAACCTGATTATTAACAGACAACCTCTCAAGCACTCAGCTAACAAGATCCAGTGAGCTCAGACAATGAGTGTAATGACACTAGTCTAGGGACAGGATTAACACTTCACAGTAATCCCTGGAACACACAGCCACACAGGGGGATAATAGCACTACCATCCAGCAGCCGAGAGCAGGAAGGCAGATCCACCTATCCATATTAAAGAAAAGGAAATTGTCAGGTAAGTAGTAATTTCTCCTTTCTTAGCATTCATATAGGTGGATCCAGAACCAGTGGGATGTACCAAAGCTACTCCCGAAGAGGGCAAGAGGCTACCTGAGGTCCGATCAATACTGCACGTGCAAAGGCTACATCTTCCCAGGCCTGCCCATCCAGGCGGTAATGCCTGGAAAAGGTATGTAAGGAGGACGTTGCAGCTCAGCAAATCTCAACGGGAGACAGCAATCTAATCTGTAAGAACATAAGAAAATTGCTATATTGGGTCAGATCCAGGGTCCATGAAGCCCAGCATCCTGTTTCCAACAGTGGCCAATCCAGGCTACAAGTACCTGGCAAGTACCAAAAACTAAGTAGATCTCACGCTACTGATGCCAGTAATAGCAGTGGCTATTTTCTAAGTCAACTTGATTAATAGCAGTTAATGGACTTCTTCTCCAAGAACTTATCCAAATCTTTTTTAAACCCAGCTACACTAACTGCACTAACCACATCCTCTGGCAACAAATTCCAGAGCTTAACTGTGCGTTGAGTGAAAAAGAATTTTCTCCAATTAGTTTTATACAAGCCGTTAGGCCTGTTCAAACGGGCGAGATTCCAATGGTCAGAGCCGCTCTCTTCTCCACAACTTCTTACCCTTCCCACTTACTCATATCATCTTCCCTTTTCCTTCCATCCCCTCATCTTCCCTTTCCTTCCCCTCTCACCTCATCCACAACCCCTTCCCTCTCCCTCAGCCCTCCTCCACTCCCTTTTTCTCTTCTCCAGAACTTCTTACCCTTCCCACTTACTCACTCATATCCTCTTCCCTTTTCCTTCCATCCCCTCTCATCTTCCCTTTCCTTCCCCTCTCACTTCATCCTCAACCCTCCTTCTCTTCCTTCTTTTCTCTTCAGCACATCTTACCCTTCCCACTTACTTACTCACATCTTCTTTGCTTGTCCTTCCATCTATTCTCGTCTTCCCTTTCTTGGAACTCTGACCTAATCCACAACTCTTTCCCTCTTCTTCAGCCCTCCTCAATTCCCTTGTATTCTGTTATACAGAATGCAGCAGTTTGAATGTGTGGCGTGTGCAGGAGTGATTCTACCACCCGCGGGCACGTGCGGGGGAGGGGGGAGACGACTAAAGCAGCGCAGGCACTTGCTTCCTTGCGCGGATCCCAGTCCTCGCAGCGGGTTTTTTTTCCGGCCTGTTTACTGTAGCGTGGGCCGAACGGTAGGGATGCACGCGCTGGCGGTGTCATTTCGGGCCACAGAAGGGAGAAACAGAACCCATCAGCCTGAGCTCTCTGTGTCGCACATGCGCGGTAGAGCTGCTCTCTACCGTACATTTGCGGCACGTCGGTCAGGGCTCATTTATCTAGTTAGATGTGCTACTTGCTAACTTCATGAAGTGCCCCCTAGTCCTTCTATTATCCAAAAGAGTAAATAACCGATTCACATTTACCATTCTAGACCTCTCATTTTAAAGACCTGTATCATATCCCCCCCTCAGCCGTCTCTTCTCCAAGCTGAACCGCCCTAATCTCTTTAGCCTTTAATCGTAGGGGAGCTGTTCCATCCCCTTTATCATTTTGGTCACCCTTCTCTGCCCATGACACTGCCTGAGCCTTAGTGGAATGAGCCCTAACCTGAGTAGACAACGGCTGTTCAGCATCCACATATGCAGCTGTGACTACCTCCTTAATACAGTGGACTATTGTAGCTCACAATGCCGGCTCACCCTGTTCACTCCCACCATGAAATATAAACAGCTGGTCAGTCTTCCTGAGAGGCTCAGAAACCTCTAAATACCTCAAGATATGCCTCTTGACATCCAAGGACCATAACAGGCGATATTTCTCCACATCTCTCTCCCTGTCCAGAGTCAGCAGGGAAATTGATTGATTCAAGTTAAAATCCGAGGCCACCTTTGGTAAAAAAGATGGAACAGTATGCAACTGTATCGCTTCTGGAGTCACCTACAGAAACGGTTCCCGGCAAGGCAATGCCTGCAGTTCGGAGACTCTATGTGCAAAACAAATTGCCACAAGAAACAGCATTTTCAATGTAAATAACCTCAAGGAAAGGCTGTGCAACAATTGAAAGGAGAGACCTGCCAGGAAATCCAAAACCATATTAAAACTCCACGAGGGTACTGGCAACCACAGGGGAGTATGAAGATGCTTCACCCCTTTTAAGAAATGAGCCACATCTGGATGAGCTGACAAGGGTCCACACCATTCACCTGAGCTCAGAAACAGGCAAGAGCCGCCACCTGTACCTTCAATGAATTAAGGGCCAACCTTTTTTGCAACCCATCCTGCAATAATTCCAAAATGATCGGGACCTTAACCAAACGAGGGAGAATACTTTGACCCCAACACCAAGCCTCAAACATTCGCCAAACCCGCACATAGGCTAATTAAGTGGAGAACTTTCTCGTTTGTACCAAGGTGGCATCACTACAGTGGAATATCCCTGCTTCAGCATTCAAGCCCTTTTAAGGGCCACACCATAAGATAAAAGAGTTGGATCTTCGTGAAGAAGAGGCCTCTGCTGTAGCAGATCCTGTGAACAGGTAATCAGATAGGAGAGTCCACCAGGAGCCTTTGCAAATCTGCATACCACAGCCTCCTTGGCCAATCTGGCATCATCAGAAGCACTATCCCCATGTGACTCTCAATCCTCTGAATCATTCTGCCCAACATGGGCCGTGGGGAAAAGGCATATAGGTGCTTGCCCACCAGCCACTCCTACACAATGGCATCAGTGCCCAAAGACTTTTGATCTCGCCTGTGACTGAAGAAATGAAGAACCTTCACATTGTGAGATGTTGCCAGCAGGTCTAGAAATGGTAGGCCCCAGTAGTCCATTATGAACTGGAATGCCTCGTTTGACAATTCCCATTCTCCTGGGTCCAGACTCTACCTGCTGAGAAAGTTGGCTCTTACGTTGTCTTTTACTGCAACGTGGGAGGCTGAGATCTTCTGAAGATGCACTTCCACCCATTCCATGAGTTGGGCTATTTCCTGCGACTCTTGGTTCCTCCTTGGCAATTGATGTGAAGGCTTCTCTCTCCTAATCAGCCCAGGTGGGAGTTAGCCGACCTCCTTTATTGGGCATGTCAGGAGCTGTTCTCACTTTTTGTTCCTATTCCTGGCCCAGTGAGAAGCTGTTCCCTCCTCCTTCATTCAGATCAGAGCGAGACATTATCTGGACTGCTTGACCCTGCAATTTGTTGATGAATCATAAGCAAGCCAACAGGATGGCCCGGGCTTCCAGCTGATTGATGCTCCACAGAGACTCTTCTGTACTCTAGCGCCCTTGTGCCGTCAACTCCTAAACAGTGGGCCCACCTAACCCAGGAGGCTTGCATCCGTTGTGAGTACTAGCCAGTCTGGTAATCATAGGGAAACCCCCTTCCTTAGATGGTCCACTTGCAACCACCACTGCAGCTGTATACTAATCTCCACCAGCAAGTGAAGTCTTATCGAATAGTCTTGAGATTCCAATGAGCCAGCAGAGTGTGCTGAAGAGGGCGCATATGCGCCCTTGCACACGGAATCACCTCTAGGGTAGCCATCATTAAACAGAGCACCTGTAGATAAGACCACACTATTGGGTGTAATTTTTCTGTCAATAGTCGCACCTGCACCATCAGCTTCTGAATGCGGCCCTCTGGCAGAAACACCCTGCCTTGCTTCATTTCGAACCGAACACCGATATACTCCAGTATCTGGGATGGCTGTAGATTGCTCTTGACCAAGTTCACCACCCATCCTAGATCCTGTAGCAAGGAGATCCACCTTGCGTGAGACTTGAAGGCTCTCTTCCAGAGAGCCTTCTTGGCCCGAATCAGCCAATTAAGTACAGGTGAACCAGAATGCCATCCTTTCTCAACATTGTCACAACCACCACCATAACTTTGGAAAAGGTTCTGGGTGTGGTGGCCAACCCAAAAGGCAATGCTCGAAACTAATAATGTCGCCCCAAAACAGCGAAACACAGAAACTGTTGATGCTCTGACAAATCCAGGGACGTCAGAAACGCCCCTGACTGTACTGTCATTATCACTAAGTTTCTATGCAAAAACGAGTCACCTGCAAATGACTGTTGAACCCCTTGAGATCTAGGATGGGGTGAAAGGAGCCCTCCTTCTTGGGCACAATGAAATAAATGGAATATTGGCCCAGGACACACTGGTGTGTTTCGAGGTCCTGGGAGGTGTGTTGTGGGGCCAGCAGAAGGCTTCTCTCTCCTAAACAGCCCAGGTGGGAGTTAGCCAACCTCCTTTATTGGGCATGTCAGGAGCTGTTCTCACTTTTTGTTCCTATTCCTGGCCCAGTGAGAAGCTGTTCCCTCCTCCTTCATTCAGATCAGAGCAAGACACCATCTCACACTCTTCTGGGCCCAGCAGGACGCCAACTTTATCTTCCTCCACCCTTGCAGGACCCGCAAGTGACAAACAGCAGGAGCATAAGAGAGAGAGAGTGCATGCTGTACCCACAGATCCATTGCCGGTTTCTGCTGCCGTTACCGCCTCCTCACAGAACATATAGAAAGACATGGTTTAATGGAACAAAGTCAGCATGGCTTTATCCAGGGCAAGTCTTGCCTCACAAATCTGCTTCACTTTTTTGAAGGAGTTAATAAACATGTGGATAAAGGTGAACCGGTAGATATAGTATACTTGGATTTTCAGAAGGCGTTTGACAAAGTTCCTCATGAGAGGCTTCTAGGAAAAGTAAAAAGTCATGGGATAGGTGGCGATGTCCTTTCGTGGATTGCAAACTGGCTAAAAGACAGAAAACAGAGAGTAGGATTAAATGGGCAATTTTCTCAGTGGAAGGGAGTGGACAGTGGAGTGCCTCAGGGATCTGTATTGGGACCCTTACTGTTCAATATATTTATAAATGATCTGGAAAGAAATACGACGAGTGAGATAATCAAATTTGCAGATGACACAAAATTGTTCAGAGTAGTTAAATCACAAGCAGATTGTGATAAATTGCAGGAAGACCTTGTGAGACTGGAAAATTGGGCATCCAAATGGCAGATGAAATTTAATGTGGATAAGTGCAAGGTGATGCATATAGGGAAAAATAACCCATGCTATAATTACACAATGTTGGGTTCCATATTAGGTGCTACAACCCAAGAAAGAGATCTAGGCGTCATAGTGGACAACACATTGAAATCGTCGGTGCAGTGTGCTGCGGCAGTCAAAAAAGCAAACAGAATGTTGGGAATTATTAGAAAAGGAATGATGAATAAAACGGAAAATGTCATAATGCCTCTGTATCGCTCCATGGTGAGACCGCACCTTGAATACTGTGTACAATTCTGGTCGCCGCATCTCAAAAAAGATATAATTGCGATGGAGAAGGTACAGAGAAGGGCTACCAAAATGATAAAGGGAATGGAACAACTCCCCTATGAGGAAAGACTAAAGAGGTTATGACTTTTCAGCTTGGAGAAGAGACGACTGAGGGGGGATATGATAGAGGTGTTTAAAATCATGAGAGGTCTAGAACGGGTAGATGTGAATCGGTTATTTACTCTTTCGGATAGTAGAAAGACTAGGGGGCACTCCATGAAGTTAGCATGGGGCACATTTAAAACTAATCGGAGAAAGTTCTTTTTTACTCAACGCACAATTAAACTCTGGAATTTGTTGCCAGAGAATGTGGTTCGTGCAGTTAGTATAGCTGTGTTTAAAAAAGGATTGGATAAGTTCTTGGAGGAGAAGTCCATTACCTGCTATTAAGTTCACTTAGAGAATAGCCACTGCCATTAGCAATGGTTACATGGAATAGACTTAGTTTTTGGGTACTTGCCAGGTTCTTGTGGCCTGGATTGGCCACTGTTGGAAACAGGATGCTGGGCTTGATGGACCCTTGGTCTGACCCAGTATGGCATTTTCTTATGTTCTTATGTTCTTATGTTCAATGTTTCTTGATAGAGGGAAATTTTAATTGTGGCTTTTCTTGAAGGGAAACAGCAGGTGCAAATATGTGTACATAGGGTTTCCTTTTGAAAATATGTTTTTAGACCTACATGTACTGTAGGCTCTTTAAAAACTTCCAGATAAATCTTTTCATTGCAAATGAAGATTCAAGGGCAAAAGTGTCTCCAATGCCATGTTCTTAAAATTTCCCCTACCTATTGACTTGATCTCGTGGGTTCACAAGGAGCAAATTCCCTCTGTCCTGCTTTCCATAGATGCAGAAAGGGCATTCAACCTTCTGCATTGGCCCTTCTTGTTCATGACCCTAGAAAGGATGGGATTTGACCCTTTTTTTATGCAGTGGTTATGTAGGCTATATGACTCCCCATGGGTGAAGGTTAAGGTTAATGGAGAATATGGGAAGGAGTTCACAATCGGCAGAAGGACAAGGCAAGAATGTTCATTGTCCCCTCTACTATTTGCCCTTTTTTTAGAACCTTTTGGCTTCCGAATCTGGAGCACGTCCTTAATAACGGGGCTGAAATTGGGCCCCCATCATTTTAAGTTATCGTTATTTGCAGACGACATATTGTTTATATTGACAAACCCGAGCTCCTCCTCTAGGTGGTGGAGAAAGAGTTAAAAGCCTTTAGTAAAGTTTCCGGATTTAAGGATAATTTCCAAAAGTTGGAACTCCTCAATATCAATCTGCTGGATGATGAGACGAACATGATCTGCAACCACTTCCCATTTCGGTGGGCGAAAACCTCTATGAAATATTTAGGTATATATATATATGGTCAAAGTTAGATCTGTTCAACTTAAATTACATACCACTGGTATACACCATAGATAAGGATATACTGCGGTGGAAGTGAGGACCATTCTCCTGGTTTGGGAGGATAGCTTTGTTTGTTGTGGGAGCTGGTACATCAGTCGGGCCGCGTGCACGCGCGCCCTTAGGCATCTGGTCAACCTGGCGGCTTGCAGCGTCGAGCCAGTCCGGGAACACTGGAGGAGGACGGCCTGGAGACGCCGCAGCAGTTAGCCTTCCATCAACCCCCGAAGGGAGTCGCCAACGAGGTAGGTGGGCGGAGCAGAGACGTCGGACAGCGACGGACACAAGAATATGATAGAGGTCTTTAAGATGATGAGAGGTCTTGAACGAGTAGATAGGACTCGGTTATTTACACTTTCGGATAATAGAAGGACTAGGGGGCACTCCATGAAGTTAGCAAGTAGCACATTTAAGACTAATTGGAGAAAATTATTTTTCACTCAATGCACAATTAAGCTCTGGAATTTGTTGCCAGAGGATGTGGTTAATGCAGTTAGTGTAGCTGGGTTCAAAAAAGGTTTGGATAAGTTCTTGGAGGAGAAGTCCATTAACTGCTATTAATCAAGTTTACTTAGGGAATAGCCACTGCTATTAATTTTATCAGTAGCATGGGATCTTCCTGGTGTTTGGGTAATTGTCAGGTTCTTGTGGCCTAGTTTGGCCTCTGTTGGAAACAGGATGCTGGGCTTGATGGCCCTTGGTCTGACCCAGCATGGCATTTCTTATGTTCTAATTATGTTGCTTTAACTATAGGGCAGATATAGACAAAAGGTCAAGAAAAATACTGAAATAACTTTTGGATCTGTGTGAAGGCTGCATCCATTAGATGGCACCACAGACTAATTCTGAGATGATTATACCAATATTCAATCAACATCTGATCAATGTAGTCATGTTCCCAGATATGGGCACAGCTAATATGATAACTTGTTACTATGTATGGAAAACTTACACTAATGAGGAGATAAGTAAATTTGTGATTTGTTCCTGCATATAATATGTAAGCCAGGGCACTATCCCCTCCTCTTTCTGTATTTTTGCTTATCTTGCTTTTCAGCATATCTGCTTCTGCCATCTAGCTTTTTTTCTGTAAATATATGCTGAAACTGACAATGCCTAACAATAAAATGAACATATTAATTATTCTACTAAGACTGTCTCCCTGGGATATCTGAGAAAAAGGGGCCTGACAGATTCAATCACAAATTGAGAGACGTATTTATAACTTTGCACTTTTAACCAAACTGCCTCAAAGGGGAAACATTTTGTGCAGTTTAAGCAGAAATAAGGTTCAGCAAACAAACCAGTCACAGTTGTATTAAAAGGTGACAAAACTTTTTTGCTGACCCTTATTTCTACATATTCAAGTGTACTTGTATTTGAAAAACTGTGATCTGAACTAAAAGACATTAATGAGAAGCTTGATTTAAACTCCCATGTTGTATTGTAAGTGTTGATCACAGCTTTTCTATCATAAAGCATCCTATATGGCCAAGTAGTTCACTTTGAAGCAGTGATTAATTATCTTTTTCCGCAGATTTCATCTTATGCACAAAGCGGTCTCACCATACTTCCAATAAACAAGCTATAACTGCCCTTCACAAACATTTTTTTCCTTCAAAACTCCAGTACCATTACTCACCTTCCAAATGCACAGGCATATTTTCAAACCTAGATGCCCACAGACTTTTGTAATGCTAAAAATATATATATAATTAAATTCCAGCATGAACCTACATTTTTTAAGAAGAGTTCAGCAAGTATATTAGAATTGCCATACTGGTCTATGAAGCCTACTATCCCATTTCCAACAGTAGCCAGTCCAGGTCCCAAGTACCTGACAACATTCCAGACAGTAAATAGAGCCCACGCTGCTACTGCACAGTGATCAGTAGTGGCTATTCCCCAATTCTACTTGATTAATAACAGTTTATGGACTTCTCCTCCAGGAACTTGTCCAAAACTTTTTAAAACCCAGCTATGCTAAATGCTTTAACCAAATCCTCAGACGATTAATTCCAGAGCTTAATTGTGCATTGAGTGAAAAATAATTTTCTCTGATTTGTTTTGAACGCACTACTTACTAACTTCATGGAGCATCCCCTAATCTTTGTAAAACCATCTTCACTGACAGCGCCCTAGCACTTGAAAGATTCAGTACATAGGTGTATTTTGACGTCTTAATTGGAGAGTGGGGAAGCAATTCAGCACTAGCACCTGAAATATGAAGATATAATAGAGATCTATGCAATCACGAGTAAGGGAGCAGCAGTGGGATTTACCCTTTCCGATAATATTATGACTAGAGGACGCTCCATGAAGCTAATGGCATTTTTAAAACAAATCAGAAAAAGCATTTTTTTTTTCACTCCACGCACAGATGCTTCAGAGCCACACTGGCATGCTCGGGCTTCACGTTCCTAGGGCAACCATCGGTCAACAGCCAATCAGATACAGAGATGTGCTCCTGACGTCATGACAAGCAGACTAGTGGAGCAGCACCAGTTCTCCTCTGGAGTCGAGACGCATCGCTTAGGAACGGCTCCTACCGCCTCTTCTGCGCCTCGCGTCCTTTACCAACTCCTCGGACCTTCTCTCCCCCCCCCCCCCCCCCCCCGTTCCGGCAGCGCGGGGCACTTACTCACCCTATATTGACCATGAAATGAAAAAGAACGCTATTTGCAATAAAGATGGTTATAATCTATCCGACCACCTTGGAGTTATTTTATCTAGGCTCAGCTCTGTTGCTGCAGTTAGGGAAGACCACGGCGCCCTGCACCTGAGACAGGAACCTCCGCGGGACCGGAAGCGGCGGTTGGATTCCGGCAGCCTGTGACGTGTTGGTGCGCATGCGCGGAGCACCGCCATTCCCTGTTCGGCCTTTCCACTGCGCAGGGCGGAATTGAAGGTGGAAGCACGGAGGAAGAGTGGTGGCTTCTTGTTGCCCCACAGCGCGGTTAAAAACCTACCCCAGAAAAACCGGACCTATACATTAAAAAAGCGGCCCGATTTGGTGGGACAACCGTGTGCCTGGCATTACGCCGCTGCCCGGGGAGGAGGCAGCAGCTGAGCTGCGGGACGGACTGAGCGCGCTTGGGGGGTGAGTCCGCGCCGGGGCCCCCGTTCCTGCCTAGGCGGTCCTCCCTTTGGCTCGTGCGGGCGCCCGGAGACGAGGGAAGGGTGGGGGGGGGGTGGCCTCGAGGGCCGCTGTGACCCAGCGTGGTTGTGACGTCACGGGCGGGTGCCGGGCAGCCTCTCGCGCCGTCCGTTCTCCCTGCTCCCCCCGCGTGGGCTGGGAGCCTCTCAGCCGCCTCCCTGCTGTGATTGCGAGCGGCGGAGGGGGGGGGGGGGGGGGGGGGAGGCTGCAGACACGGAAACTTTCTCCGCTGCTGTTGCGATAGGATTACCCCTTTAACCCAGGTCACCTGAAGAGGGTAATCTAGCTCTGGTATTGCGTGGATTGTTATAGGGAGTTCTGATTTTCCCGTTGATTCTCATAAGAGAATCAAATAAGCTGGTCCAGTCCTGGTTTTTACCCCACAACGTGCGTACATTTGTAGATGTGAGAACATAAGATTTGCCATAGTGGCCGGGTCAGACCAAAGGTCCATCAAGCTTAGTATCCTGGATTAGCCACTGTTAGTGAAGAACAGGATACCGGGCTTGATGGACCTTTGGGCTGACCCAGTATGGTAAAGCTTATGTCACAAACATGTGGGGGAGTAAAGCCTATTTGATTGGCCCGGGCTGGCAATCTGAGGTTGTATAGTGTACTTTGCTCTCCCTGGCAGCATGCTGCAAAAGCTTTTGTTGTTGTTTTTTCCTTTATATTGTACATGTGACTACCAGACCCTTGGGTTTGAATGTTACATGACTTTGGGATGGGGGTGCAGACTTTAACTCAGGTACTTGGACTTCCTGGCCTAGTAACAACCCTCACAGGGGCCGATGCAATACAGTGTGCTGAGCCCAGCGCAATGTATAACCTGCAGTTGGACGCGGGTTGTAGAGGCGCTAACTAATCCCCTTATGCAATGCCATTCTCCGAACCGGACTACCAGCATCAGAAGGAGTGTATAAAATCCATATTAAAGTGTCAGGCACTTAATATTGATTTATTCACTCCTTCACTTGTTGCCCATTGGTCCTTTCCACTGACATTTGCCAGTGGAAAGGACCAATCCCCTTTCAGGACAGCCTTCTGAAAGGAGATTGGTTCTTTCACTGATGTGTGACAGTAAAGGGACCAATCCACAATAAGTGAAGGAGTGAATAAATTATTAAGTGCCGGACACTTTAATATTGATTTTATACACTCCTTCTGGTGCCGGTATTCAAGTTGGGAGATTGGACGCTGAATCAGTTTCCATTTTCCTAACCCCTGCATGTGCGCTGGTTAGGAAAACGTGATGCTGATAAATTTAGCATCCGTTTTCTTAACCGGCGGACAGCCACCACAGCAGACCTCTTTTCGGCTTGCGCTGTCAATGAGGCGCTAGGGGCATGCAATCGCCCCTAGCGCCTCCTCTACAACGTGAGCCCGAATTTAAATATTGCATTGTGCCCCCAGGAGAGATGCCTAGGGTAGCTTTATGAAAGCGGGTGCTGAATATACAGCGCAAGTTTTTTGCGTCGGCCCCTGTATAACCTGCGTCGGACGTGGAGTGACTGTAATAGCGCTCATCACATGCAAATGCATGTGAATGAGGCTATTTATTACTCATTCACTCCGCATGCAATAAAATGTGCATCTCAGACGCATGTTTATCGCTCAGCTATTAACGCCTGCCTGGAGCAGGCGTTAATAGCTGAGCACGGGTAAAAGAAGTATAGAAAAGCAGAAAAAACTGCTTTTCTATACTTCTTCTCTTAAGTAAAAAAATAAAAAAAAAATAACTCTGCAGACCACCGAGTTATGAAGACTGATGCCAGTAAACTCGGCGTCTGTTTTCATAACCGGCCGTCTGCCAGTTTGTCAGCAGTGATTTTCATTACTGGCAGACGACCGGTTATGAAAACAGACTCCGAGTTTACTGGCATTGGTCTTCATAACCGGTAGCCACGGGGGAGTCGCGTTAGCAAGGAGGCGCTAAGGTCGCGCAGGCGACCCTAGCGCCTCCTTAGTGCGACCACCTAATTTGGGTATTGCATGGCGCCCCCCTTGCGCCATTAAGAAAGCGGGCGCTAACTTTTCAGCGCCTGCTTTCTGCGCTTTATATTACATCGGCCCCACAGTCCAGTAGGGTTTACAGAATATCAACAATGAATTTGCAGGAGATAAATTGGTATACACTGGAGATCTAGTATATGTAGATTTCTCATGTATTTATTTGATTTATGTTCCGCTTTTTGACACTTCAAAGTGCATTACATTCAGGTACCTTAGATATTTCCCTAACCTCAATCTAAGTATATACCTGAGGCAATAGAGGGTAAAGTGACTTGCCCAAGATCACAAGGAGCAGCAGTGGGATTTGAACCCTGGTTTCCCTGGTTCGTAGCCCGCTGCTCTAACCACTAGGCTATTTATTTTTATGTAAACGTTTTATATACCATCATTCCCAAAGTAGATCACAATGGTTTACAAAGATAGAATTGAATTACAATATAGAAAGATAAATAATAATAAATACATTTCAAACTGCAATAATATAAAATAGGAACAAGATATAGGATTAAGGAAGTTTTATTAATTATTACAACAATGGAAAATACTCGCTTCATTGTAGATATTCTGAAAACCCAACTGGTTCTGTGGTTATCATTAGGGCATTTTTTGGAAGCCTTGTTTATACATCGCCTGCTTATTTCAGTTGATAGTTTTCTGGTACTTTGCTCCTAAACTACACTTTGCATTGTGGCTTATGTTGCCAGAGGATGTAGTCAAAGTATGTAACATAGCTGGGTTTAAAAGGGATTTGGACAAGTTGTCAGAGGAAGAATCCATAAACAAATTATTAGTTAGGTAGACTTTAGAAAGCCACTGCTTATCTTTGGGAGTGAACAGCAAGGAATGGATTTACTCTTTTTGAGATCTGCCAGCTGCTTCCTAGTGACCTGGATTGGCCATTGTTGGAGATGGGATTCTGGACTTAGTGTACCTTTTTGGTCTAACCCAACATGGTACATCTTATTTTCTCATACCTGGGCAGAAGGGAATCCTGTGCTCATAATTCTGAGGTTTTGGGCACAGCTAGTTTTATTCTCTGAGAATTGCAATCCTATGTCGTCTTGAACTCTTGTTTTGTTGAGATATGAGGGGTGAGTTCACTATGTTTTGGTGTAAGAAGCATTTAGAAGGAGAAAATGGAAAACATTTGTTGACGACATCATCAGGAACCCTAAGGAAGGAGACTTGTTAGTTTTAGAACTGTGGGAATGATCTAATCAGTAACAATATCTTCATACTCGTGCATCAGGCTTTCAGTGCTGTGCATATCCTGGTATGGGGCAGGTTCCTGCTTTGCCTGGCTCTTCTCATGTTTTTGATTACAGAACACTGCCCCAAAAGTCCTCCACTCCGACTTTTACACAGGAGTCACTGGAGGCTTCCCTGTCAGGGGAGGATTCTGATCAGTCTTGTCCCCCTAAATTCTTCAGAGGAAGGGGACTGTTACTGTGAGGAAGAATCATCGTCGGTAGCTGGGTTTTTCTGCAGGGAAGAATCCTCTACCCTTATTATCGATGTAATGACTGTCTTCAAAATTTCTAGTTCCAAGGGGGGAGGGTGAAATGGAAGGGGACCCGATCCTACAAGGAATCCAGAAGGCCTTTCCATTACACTTGGCTTTAAAAAGCATGGTATTAGCAGTATGGGAGTCCCCCAGAGGGGGGTTAAAGGGAGGCAGACGTGAGTTGGATTTATCCTTTTAAGAAGACAGGAATAATCTGTGATACATGGCCCAAAACCCGGTGCAGGGAAGAAGGATCTGGATGTATTGGGTGATGGGGCTGTATATGGATCAGTAAAAGACTGTATGATATGACCTACATCTGTCCATGGCAGGAAAAATAATCATAAATGAGAAATTCAGTTCCTATGTCATGAGACATTTAAACTAGAAGACAGGGTGGCGGAAGAAAGTTGGAACGTCACCCCCAACAAAGACAGAAAGTGGTTGGAGAAATTTAAAAATCAGCTCAATAATTCACTTTTAGACTAAGGGCAGAAAAAGGTGTCTGGGAAGAGCAGCAAGCTGAGTGAAAAAAGCTGGAAAGCTATGAGTAAAAATGCTCCTATTCTGGGCAAAAAATGGAACCTATTCTGAAGAAACGAGTGGAATACTTTAAGGATCTGTTCTGGGACCGCTTCTGTCCAATATCTTTGTGAGTGATATTGTAGAGGGATTCGAAGGTAAAATTTTGTCTGTTTGCAGATGACACTAAAATCTGAAACAGAGTGGGCACACTTGAAGGAGCAGAGAGCATGAGAAATGACCTAGTAAAGCTCAAGACATGGTCCAAAGTTTGACAGTTGGGATTCAATACCGAGAAGTGCAGAGTCATGCATTTGTGGTACAGCAATCCAGAGGAGTTGCATGTGATGTGTGTGACCTGGGAGAGAAACCTCGGGGTGATTGTGTAATGTTCTGCAGGTGGTGAAGCAACAGGACAAGGTGGAGGGATGCCGGGCTGCAGGAAAAAGGGGGTGATAATGCAGCTGGGCAAATCCCTGATGAGGCCTCGCCTAGAATACAGTGTTCAGTTCTGGAGACCTCATCTTAGAAAGGATAAGGATAAAATATCAGGGGTCCAGAGAAAGGCAACCAAAATGTGGGGTCTGTACAGAAAGCCATATGAGAGGAGACTGAAGAATCTTATGTATACTGCGGGTGAGAGAAAATACAGACCTTCAAATACCTGAAAGGAATTAATAATGCACAAAATTCAAATCTTTTCTGATGGAAAGGAAGTAGTAAAACGAGGATTCACAATATGGAACTCCCACGGGGGAAGACTCAGAAGCAACATCAAAATGTTTCTTCATGTAAAGGATGGTGGATGTATGCAATGTCCTCCCAGAAGAGGTGGTGAAGACAGGACAAACACAGAGGATCTCTGCTGGTTAGAGAATGGAAATGAAGAAATGAGTAACTTTCATATTAAATCTAAAGTTTACGTTTCTGCTTGGGGGAGCTTGCATGGAGTGACATTTACTACTACCCTTAAAAATACTTGCTGGGTAGACTAGATGGGTCATTTGTCTTTATCTGCTGTCATTTACAATATTACTTTGTTCTTAGAATCCCCAGGATTTATGTTTCCTGTAAAATGACTATTTTGGTCAAAGGCAGGAAGATTAAGACTAGCCTACCCACCAATGCCATGTCTCTGCAAGCCTCCATCTGTGCAGGCTATGTGGCACAAGTAGTAGTATAGTCTGTCCAGCAACCACCAAGGAGCGAAGATACAGCAAGGATAGAGTCTAGTGTGGTCGTCTTAACTGACACAATGTATGATCTCATAAGAAAGTTATCTCATGCGGTAGCATCTAGTGTGGGTAGCAGATGCCATAATCAAGGCTTGCCTTTGTAAGCTTCCCTTTTAAAGAAGGCCCGCTCTTCAAAGAAGAACTGGAAAAGTTAGTCAAGGTCTTGAGAATCCAAGCCTCAGAGACTCCTAGAAGATAAACCCCAGTTAGGCACAAAATGCCAGCTCTTCTGGGATTATTGAAAGTTTAACTGAGAGAACTTACCTCAGCAACCCAGTTAATGAAAGCTCCATTCCTTTCAAGGAGCAAGAAAGGGCAAGGTGGATTCCGCCACAGCTCCTGCACTTACCCCAGTGATAAATAGCAGGTCCGTTCCATGGTAGTATTTTTAGGAGGATGCCTCCTGCAATTCTACTTGAAAGGACCTGCAATAATTCAGTCCACTGGGTCTTAGACATTATCCAAAAAGGAGACTCCATAGAACTGTTGGCCCTGGTCCAAGAGGCTTTTATGGCTTTCCCCTGCTTCTCTCTCGTCAATAGGTCCACATTGACAAAGCTACAAGACCTTCAGGCGATAGTCCCATTCCTTTCAGGAGAACAGGGATAAGGGTCGTATTCAATCTAATTTGTGGCCCCAATGAAGGACAGTTCCTTCTTCCCTGTGCTAGATCAGAAAGGAGTCAACATGTGGAGAGGCTCAGATGGTCAAAGTGCAGAGGCTCAGATTACCCTTGCCACTAAAAGAATGACCAAGCTAATAATTCAAATATAGGATTTCCAAGCTCAAGAGGCACCCAGGATTTTGAACGGTCTTCACCTTCTGGAGCTGACGACAGCCACCTTAGATCTAGTCTCATGGGCTAGAGCTCATCCATTATAACTATCTCTTCCATCTCGGTAGTACTTCGAGATGCAAGACTACAAGTCTCACCTTCCTCTACCTCTGACAGTGAGGAGGAGTCTGGTATGGTGGTTGGAGCACGCCAACATGTTGAAGGGCATGGATAAGAACATAAGATTTGCCATACTAGGTCAAACCAAAGGAAGCCCAGTATCCTGTTTCCAACCAAGGTCAATCCAAGTCACAAGTACCTGGCAGGATCCCACAAGGTAAACAGATTCTATGCTGCTTATCCCAGGTATAAGCGGTGGATTTTCCCAAGTTTACCTTAATAATGACTTATGGACTTTTCTTCCAGGAAATTGCCCAAATCATTTTTAAACCCAGATATACTAACAGCTTTCACTACACCCTTTGGCAATGAATTATAGGGCTTAATTATACATTGAATAAAGAGGATATGATGTGTGTGTTTGTGTGATTACTAACAGTTTACTAGTCATTTTAGGTTTCTGGCATGCAACCAACTGCATATCAATAACAAATTGACATTTTAATAATGGCCACTCACTTTGGCTATACCCAGGAGCTCCCACCAGTATGGCAAAAGCCATCAGCCCACTAGTAATTAGTTAAGCCTTTTAAACTAGTTCAAAATCAGCTTTATGAGGAAACAGACAAGAAGAACCTGGTCTGGTACATTCATGCAATTTCCACCTTGACCATCTCCACTCGTACATACTGCTGAGAGCTTCTTAGGCTTGCATGTTCTGTCCATGAGTGTCTTGCAGACAGAAGGCAAATTTTATTGATCAGAATCCTCAGAGGCACCTATTATTGGAGGCGATTTTTTTTTTTTATAGCTCCCATAAAAAGTGTGAACCAGTAAGAAATTGTTACTATACGTATTTCAAATGTTTCTCTCTGCTTTAATGGTATACTTAACCCCTCAGTATCTTTCTCTTCCATTAGAAAGGCCCCCTCAGTCCACACTGTGTTTGTGAGACTAGGCCGTGACCTCAGTCTTATGACTGTATTGAAGAGAATCGTGCTGTAGAAGCAGTGGTTAAAGGCGTGGCACAGATTTCCTACTTGTTGAGCCCCAGTGGCCTTCAGTTTAGACCAGATGCACTGCCCTCATCTGAAAAGAGAGGCTTGGCTTTAAAACTTCACGGTTACTGCCTTCCTTTATGGCTCTTCAAGATTGTGCCATACAGTGGAGATGGTGAGGGTAAAAAATGATAATAGAACTCAAGAAATTGGGTCAAGCACACAGGATCCTTAATGGTGGGGAAGTGAGGATAAAGCCAGAGATTACACAGGGTTAAAATGGGTGGACTGGCTGGGTCTCACTTATCCTATTGTGTTTTATGCTTTTTTTAAATTTTTGTTTCTTTATGCTCCTTAAAGAGAGGTCACAAAACCCGTCCCAAATTACTACCCCAGAATCTTGCTGGTGGTTGACTGCAGTTTTGTTTTCTCCCAGTTGGTGTTTGCTTGGTGTCCGTGAAGTGCGTTCAGGACTGCAGGAGAATGTCGGTGTTCCACGATGAGGTGGAGATTGAAGATTTTGAATATGACGAGGATACGGAGACCTATTACTATCCGTGTCCATGTGGGGACCGTTTTGCAATCAGTAAGGTAAAAGGTTTTTCCCCTCCTTTGGACATGGGCAAGGCAGAACCATTTATAGTGTGGAGAGGCCCTGCAGCGTTGCCTTTATGGCCTTGCTTCTTTTGAACGATAAATATGAAGCATACGTGTTTTATGTTTAAAAAGTAAAACACTATCAGACAACATTCTTGCTCCAGCCCTATTAACATAAGTTAATTTGTTGTTTTTGCTGCTCAGCAGCTTTTTTTGGAAATCAGTTTTCAGATGAACCTAACCAGCTTAGGCTTTTGGCTGCAAATTCTCCTAAAAATAGCCAGTCAATAATTTGCCCAGCTAGATTGGGGATCATCATTTATGTGACTGTGATTACCTAACTAAACATAGCACATCAGTACCAACTGGTTAAGATAAAAGCCCACCCCGGGAATGCTTCTGGATCCGTCCCTTTCAGCCCAGCAAAATTTGACCACCTTACGGATTTGGAAGGCTAAACTTAGCAAGTCATGAGGAGGGGGTCGGCGTGAGGGGATTTTTAATAGCGAGTTAACCAGTTAAAGCTCTTCAAAACTGATAGAACGTGTATTCTCACCGACATCACTGGAAATCAGAATTGCTGTATGAAGGGTGGTTTAGTTTCTCTAATAACATTGGAGGGCCCTCCAAACATTTATATTATGTGCAAGAAATGTTACATAAAACACCACAAAATCCCAAATGTTTATCTTATTCTGGTCTAATTATTCTGCTAGGAAGTGACGTCTTGTTACTGTTCTGTTGTTTTACCTTCCCTATGTGTGGTGATTTCAGTAGGGTTAATAAATGGGTACTAATTTGTTGTTGTTGCTGTTTTTCACAGGAAGACTTAGAAAACGGAGAGGAAGTTGCGACCTGTCCAAGCTGCTCTTTGGTTGTACGAGTCATTTATGATAAAGTAAGGGCTTAAATTCAGTACACGTGTCCATGCTAATTGCTCATTGTACCCGGGAATACGCAGGCAATGATATTGGGGAAAGGAATGAGCACCAGTTTACTACCCTGAATACAGAGTGTGCAATGCCAGTCCTAAAGATTGATTGATTTAAAAAGGCTTTTATATCATACCCTACAATGGTATCGCCCAGGGCGGTTTGCAAAGCGACATTCACAAGTTAAAAGAACAGTGCTCATAAAATGAATATTAAAGAAATTAAAAATACAAATTGTATAGGAAATAAACCAAGGACATTCCGCTTCAAGATTGTGTAGACTCAGTATGAATTTAGCAGGGTTGCTTACAAAATGCAGAGACTTTTACATCAGGATCTTATATTCAAATCTGGAATCGTTTTACAGTCCAGCTTCCAAACGTGTGTTCCTACGGGCACACACCCGTCACAGAAGTGATGACTCTCACAGCAGCTGAATTATGCCAGATCACGATCCAAAATCCTTTCTTAATCTCTGACAATAGGTTGCAGTGGTTTCTTAATATTTACTCTGGGTGAGGAGCTAAAACTTCACTTGCAATACAGTGCTTATATAAGGGCCCTTAGTAAGCTCAGAAAACTCTCGTTTTTAAACATTCAGGTGCTTTAATGTTGCAACAAATGTTATGCATAATCACGTGAAGAAAGAAATAAACAGTATTCATATTAATATCCTCTTACTCAGACACACCAAAGTAACTTTCCCTGAGATCTCACAAAGTTGGGGGTTGCCAGAGAGTATGCTACAAATGGATGAGAAAGGGAACAAGCCAAACGTTAGTAAAACCTGCAAGTAAAATAGCTCTCTCGTCCATATCCTTATTCTATGAGATAACTCTGGTAAATTGGGCAAGGTGTGCCTGGCTTCTGTGGTATCGCATGGAAATAAAAGGTTCTCACCAAAAGGAATGGCTGCCGGCAAGAAAACCGAAACCTTTTACTGTGATCCTGAAGGAACTGAGGATGCACTCACGATGCAAATAGAGAATTTAAAATGGAGGTGATTTCCATTAAAAAAAAAAAGAAAAAGTGGATGAATTGGAGGAAAGGACTTCCTGTTTAGATGATATTGTAACTGCCTCATGGCGATCACAATTGGTGACCGGAAAGAGGCTTTGAAAATGCAAATCGCAGGAGTCTGAGAAACGATGAGAATTTGGGGATTTTAGAGGGAATGGAAGGTGATAATCAGTGGTGATTATGGAGTCATTTCTACTAAAGCTACTGGAATTTCAGGGGCCAATACTCACCCAGCTAAGTGTATGCTAAATATCCTCAGCCGCATAAGTGTTATCCAGCTAAGTTTAGACCATCTATTGAACAGGTCTAACTTATCCGGCTAACATAAGCTGATAAGTTTAAGTATCGCTACTGATCACCCTAGG
This sequence comes from Rhinatrema bivittatum, assembly GCF_901001135.1. Taxonomy (NCBI): domain Eukaryota; kingdom Metazoa; phylum Chordata; class Amphibia; order Gymnophiona; family Rhinatrematidae; genus Rhinatrema; species Rhinatrema bivittatum. The sequence goes on along the minus strand of NC_042619.1, from coordinate 381,394,271 downwards.
TTAACTAGATAAGTAGCGCCATCTTGCTCTGCTCACTGCCCGTCCACAGCATATCCGGCTATCTATTTAGCAACAGAAATATGATGGCTATTCTAGTCTGCCCATCCACCAGATGAATTTGCCTTTATAATTCCCATTACTGCCTCAGAGATCCCCTATATATTTCCCATGCTTTCTTTTGTCTCCCCTCATGTCCATGGGGAGACAATTCCATGCATCTACCACACTCTCTGTAAAGAAATATTCCCTAAGATTCCTCCTGAGTCTGCCCCCTGGTAACCTCATCGCATGTCCCCTCGTTCTAAAGCCTCCTTTCCTTTGAAAGAGGCTCACCTCCTGTGCACGGAAACCCTTGAGATATATTTGGATGTCTCTCATATCTCCCCTATTTCGCCTTTCCTCCAGGCTGTGTATATTTTGTGCTTTAGAATGAAGACCATTGACCATTGTAGTTGCCACCCTCTGGTCCGAGTCCTTCCTGTTTTATAATCTTTTGAAGGTGCGGTCTCCAGAATTGTACACAGTATCCCAAATGAGGTCTCCCCAAGGACCTATAAGGGGGCAATATCACCTCCCTTTTTCTGCCGGCCATTCCTCTCCCTCTGCAGCCAAGCATCTAATCCAGCTAAGTTGTGGCCACTGAACGTAGCTGCTTATTCAGCATCCACCTCTTATCCAGATCAGAGCTGATTATCCAGCTAAGTAGCGTTTGAGTACCTGCTCCACTGTTTTTATAAAGGACTTTATTTGACCACACACAGAATACCGGCAACGAGTAACATCCACGACCAATGGCATTTTTTATCTCCAGATTACCTCGATTACTGGAAATTCTGAAAAGGTAAGATATGGGGCACTTGTCCCGTGGGAGAGGGAGGATTTTGATTTTGGTGCATCTAAATTGTCTCCGGAACAGAAAAGGGAGACATTTCAGCAGGGAAAGCAAAGCAATTAAGAAATAAGGAAAGTTTGGTTTGTGTTATCCATCGAGGATAAAAGTCACCATTAATAAGACCAAAACCATTTGGGAATCCTGAAGAACTGGAAGGAAACAAAACGGAGACTCATGGACTCACATGTGCAGAAGGAAATGGAAGAACGTCAGTGTGAAGCCTTTTTTAGCTAATCTAGCCCTGGCCAGGAAGAATACATGCTGATCTTTTTTTTTTTTCCCTGTTTAAAGCTTATTGATTACCCCTGAACTAACTGGAAAATCTGTCTGAGAGACTTAATAATTACTGTGCATTGGTTCACGTGAAGCTTGTCTCATTGGAGAGTTGTCAGGTTGCTTTCAGGCAGATATCTTGCTTAGAAGTTTGCATGACAGTTTTGCATGCAAACAAAATAGTCCTGCATTGCCTCTGTGCAATGTGAATATCTTTTGTTGATTTTCTTGTGAAATGTAATGGCTATGCAGGGAATGCATTGTGGTATTCTAGGTCTGTAGGGAAATCTTGTAAGATATGTGCTGATAATTTTAATTGCAAATGTGAGCCAACGAGAAGCAATGGAGATTTGTTTGTGGGAGTACATTTTTGCATTATAAGGAGTGTGAACACACGTGCAAACTTAATCGGGATCAACGGTTACGAAGACAGGCTTTTTTTTTTTTTTTTTAAACAGGAAATGGACGCAATTGCAGAATTTTTGGAGAGATATAGGGAGTTCTGTGTGATATGGGTGTCATTGAAAAAGTTCTGTAGATCATCTGCATACAATGAGTTGATTCCTGAGTTTGTGACTGTTAGTGGATCTGTCAGAAACAGAACTGACATAGATGGGAATTTGACTAAAAAAAAAATAAGAACATAAGAAAATGCCATACTGGGTCAGACCAAGGGTCCATCAAGCCCAGCATCCTGTTTCCAACAGTGGCCAATCCAGGCCACAAGAACCTGGCAAGTACCCAAAAACTAAGTCTATTCCATGTAACCATTGCTAATGGCAGTGGCTATTCTCTAAGTGAACTTAATAGCAGGTAATGGACTTCTCCTCCAAGAACTTATCCAATGCTTTTTTAAACCCAGCTACACTAACCGCACTAACCACATCCTCTGGCAACAAATTCCAGAGTTTAATTGTGCGTTGAGTGAAAAGAACTTTCTCCGATTAGTTTTAAATGTGCCCCATGCTAACTTCATGGAGTGCCCCCTAGTCTTTCTATTATCCGAAAGAGTAAATAACCGATTCACATCTACCCGTTCTAGACCTCTCATAATTTTAAACACCTCTATCATATCCCCCCTTCAGACACAGCTGGTTTATATTCAAAACATAAGGGCTCCAGAGAATTCTTCAGAAATGCCGCAAATTATGTAGAAGCAATGTTTCATGCAACTGTTATTCAACGCATCTCTTAACCTCAAACATTGAGCTGATTTGGTGGATCAAGATGATGTCCTGCAGGCCTTTTCCTTATCCATGGTTGGCCATGGTAAAATGCAAGGGGAGACCTTGGGGGTTTCCTGCAGCTCTGGGGATTCCTGTTTCGTGTCCTCTTAACAAATTTACTAGTCTGAAGTTTAATGGTTGCAGCTACTGGGGTTGGAGCTGGGCCACTCTTGAGTTGGAACTGTCTCCTGGGAATCTTGTAGCTCAGCCAAAACATCACCACCCACTAAGTTGCTAGGAGCTACTGTAATGCAGCAAATTCTGCTTGAGCTTTAGGGGAAAAGACATCATCAGGGGGAGCAGTGAGTAGGCAAGCCTTGCTGGACTGTGGCAGGCTTGGTGAGGATGAAAGTGGATTCTCCCCTGCAGTCACTACCAGGGCAATTGCAACCGCGGAGGAGGAAGGCTTTTACACTATAGGGCAAAGACAAGCTGGGGTTATCACCAGGAACTCAGGCTAGTGCTTCCATCCCTTGCCACCTGATTTTCACAGTTAGTTTCTGCAGTGTCGTGTCCTGTATGAAGAGCCATATTTTGCTTAACGTCTCATGTTTCTAGCTGCATTTGATTCATCCACCGAATTTCAGAATTTGGAGCTGGATTCCAAAACATATGGTACCTGATTGATCAGCTGCAAAAAGATGTACGTATGATTGCCGCTGGTAATCAAATAGTATTTAAACCAACTAACGTTGGGGAACTCTGTGTAAAAGAGCGGTTTGTGATGTGTGAGTTTCCCGAGAGTTCCCTTCGTAGCTGTTAATGATACTTTTTTAAAATATTTCATTGAGGCACTTAAATGGGAGACGAAGTGAGTCAGACTCCCTCAGATCTCACTAGATAATTTCAGCCTGAGATTTTGGAGAAATTAGATAGTGATCTGGTGTATAAAGGCCACATTAATAGTTAGTTTTATTCTTGACCCGCATAGCAAATGGGTTCTAAAGTTGTACTTTTGCCATAGACATGAATTTTTAATATGTCTGGACACATAGCTGCTGATGTCTCCAAGGGTAGCTTGGGGGGGAAAACTGAAGGGTCTTGCAGCTCGAGGAAGGCTTCCTGTTAGGGTTCGCAAGGAAATGTCTCTTGATTATATTAGGGGAGTAGTTGTGTTTTACACTGGAACAATTAGTCTTTTTGTGTGAGAAGTCCGTATAGGACATGACCACCTGCTTCTCCTAATTCTGCTTTGAGTTAAAGTTCATAGTTTCCAGTTGTTGTTCCTTATGGCTTCACGTGTATTTTCTATACATTTTTTCATTTAGACTTTTTGTCTCTCTCTGTATTGTGCAACTTATCGTTAAAGAATTTAAGCTTGAATTTCTGGGATCGTCTTTCTTAATTTGACTTTACTCTGTCTGCTTATTCTGCTTTTCTGATTGAGATCATGCATGAGTATATAATATGGGGGGGAAAAACCCCTACTCATTGAGCATTGCTAATGACCATGGCTTTGTTTTTGGGAATTTGAAGAGAGCTTAAAATGTATTATCATCCCTTTGTATTTGAGGAAACCAAGAGGTTCTCATGCAAAAAGATGCATATATAATTACTGTAAAGCCCAAACAAATATATTTCTCATCTCCATCAAAATGGAGATGAGAAAAGCACAGCGTTCCATAATGATCATGCACCATGATAATCAAACAAAAAAAAACCACAACCACCCCACAAGCTTTTGACGATTTTGAAAAGAAAAGTAGAATTGGAGCCCAAGAGAAGCCAAGGCAGCAGAACAACACATTTAAACAGAACCGCAAGGCGCACCAGGAATAATGCATCAGCGTTAACAGTCAAAGGTGTGCTGGAGCAGCCATGCTTTCTCCTCAATTCAAAATAATTTAATTCAGAATGAACGTATAGAGGCAGTGCCTTCCACAAGAAGAGTGGCAAGTCACAGCTAGTCTTACTAGGATGGGAAAGCAGAATCATCCGTGGTTCTTGTTGAGCAGAAGGGAGTGTCCTCCCTGGGGATTAGGGACCTAACAAATTTGATAGATACAATGGGGATAGCTTTATGAATGGATTGAAAGACTAAGCATAAGATTTTTAAACTTGATCCAGCATGGAACAGGAAGCCAGTGTAACTTCCACAAAACAAATGCGGTATCACATTTCCTTAAGCTAAAGATCTTGGATGAGCATCCAAGGCTGCTGGGTTTTGGAGAAGTTACAGTCGTCTTGCTCGGACCTTTGTAACCCCCACATACAGGATGTTGCAGTAGTTATTTTCTCAAAAGAATCGGAACGTGAACTAAGACCTATAAGTCAATGCAATCCAAAATAACAAAAAAGTTGGAAATACCTGAAACGAAGTTTGAACTAGTAAGGAAATTTGTGACACACTCTGCTTTGAGTCTGAGTAGAATACTTTGGCCTCTATATGCACGGAGCTAAAGTGCTTTGGACTTCAGTGGATTAACTTTTAAGTTAATGGGACTGCAGCCACTGGTCAGCGTGGTCTGGCCACGTTTTTAAAGGGCAGGACTTCTAGCCAGCCAGAATCAATGTGTGCTAAAATCTGAACGTTGTCTGCGAAAGTAAAACCTCTGCATCCACAGGCTTGAATGAATGTAGCCAACGGGGCTAACAATATATTTTAAATGGCAACTGAGCAAGCACTGAACCCTGCAGTTTATGCTCCTATGCTCTGACACCAGGGAGCTCCAGACACCCTGAAAATATCCAGGCCGTAAGATTTGAACCAGGCCGGTATTGTTCCACCAAGACCTGTGTCAGTCGGTCAGTGAGTAACTTATGGATCCGCAGTATGGAAGGCCCATGCTCATGTTGTCTAATACCATTAGCACATCCTTCCCATACTAACCACGCTGTTGTACGTTCTGCCGTGAATCGTACCTCAGTCACCTCGGGCAGTTAGAGCCGTTCCACCGCTGCTCCCTGAGATGCCACGGGGGGACCTCTAGATTTCCAGCACTGAAGGAACGGTGGTGAAAGCTCAGCGCAGTGCCCCAGGGCCGGAAGAACAGATTTCCAGGTTGCATTCGTCCCTTTTCTCTGATCTAGGTAGCAATTTAAGAATCTCCCACAGTTTTTGAATATTGATATCAGATGTTTGTTTTCCACTTGCTTTGAATATTTTTCTGTTTACTTTTCCTTCTGTGTCATCATTTGAACTTTATAAATAGAATTTAAATCTATAATGTTAATGTTTCTTGGGAGAGCTATAAATGGAATATTGACCTTTTTTTTTTTTTTTTTTAAATTAAGAACAGTGGGAACAGGTTTTTTTTTTTCAAGTGAATTTTATAGTCTTTGAAACATAAAAGGAATTCTCATGAAATATATCCCAGACACCTTTAAAATGAAACAGCACAATGTACAGCTACAATGGGAATTTATTTTCCATACGGGTATAAGATACAACATACAAAAAAATTGTCTGAAATGTGCCATTTGACTTTAAAGATATCCTGAATCTTTGGACTTTAAAGTTTACTTGAAAAAAAATAAAAACCTGTTGCCAATGTTCTTTATTTAAAAAAAACAAACCCCCAAAATGCTCCATTTACAGCTCTTCCGAGAAACATGACTTGCTACAGTGGTTGAACAGCAACAGTATCCTGCTCCAGTGGGCCATCAGCCCAACAGGGGCTACGTGCAACTGCCAAGGATTTTTCAGTCGAGCTATAGTAACAGTCTCCTCCCGTGAGGGGCACGGGCAGTTCTCTCTGGAACGGATGTGTGCTCACAAGCAGAGCTAGCAGTTACTGTTATTGATCGATTGATGTCCTCCATCAAAGGCTGTGGGAAATACGCTTTCAATACGATGACGTTAGAATTTTGAGATGAAGTCCTTCTTGTGATTAATCTCTAGCGAAAGGAATAATGCTGACAGTGTGTTTGTGACTTTGCCAGCAGTAACAATAAAATGCAATGTGGTTTTTTTTTCACTGCTTTGTTTTGTTCCAGGAAGAATTTATGTGCGGGGAAGTCGTCGCGGCACCTACAACGAACAAAGCAGAGCTGGTGAAGTGCTGAACGTCCCGTTTAATGGTCACGGCTTCCAACGACACGCGGCATCCGGGCAGCCCACCCAAGGGGGGGTTTTATTATGTATGGTGTGGCTGTTTTGTGAGGGTTGATAATGGCATCATTTAGGGTGGGGTGGGGTATCTTGAGCTAGCAAAACATTGCAAATAAGGTTTGTCAACAGATACCTGTGCAGCTCCACTTTCTACAGCATTGCTCATCCAAGCCGTTAAAAGATTAGCGCAGTGGAGTAAAAGGAGCAGACTTGTCTTTCTGTGGGGGGGGGGAAAGAAGCCAGTACTCACATGCAGGATGCAAAATTGGGCAAGTCAAGCAGGCGAAGGAAGAAGGTTATCGGAGTTAGTACTGGCAAGTACCCTCCGAAATGTTGGAGTTAAATTTCTACTTGAAACCAAGCCACAGCAATGTTTGAGGTGGAAGACGGCACTGTTCTCGGTAGGAGAAAAATCTGAGCAGAAACTGGTGTGCAGTGCCACGTTGGATTTAAATAAGGAAAAATGCCAGCTTCGCCCGTCGAGCTATTCAGTGTGGGCCGAATGCTGTACTTACTACTTGCTGCCTTACGGAAATGTGCACCTTAATTGCAACGTATAATTTGGTATTTATAGTTTTCACCTGAAATGTAAGAAAACACTGTTTTAAAGAGGTGGTGAATTTTTGTTTACATTTTGATTTTTTTTTTTTTTTTTGTTCTGGATTGCTGCTTAACTATAAATTTTTAAGTATCGACAGCTGGAATAGCTGGCACCGTTATTTTATAATCCTGTTTTAATGTGTTTACAAAGTAGAATACTGACGCAGACTATCGCCCAAAATGTCAGTCTGTACGTTTTCAGAGAAGGCTGCTATCTTCAGTTTTATCATCTGCCCAGTAAAAAAAAAAAATAAAAATGGTAGGGTGTGTTCATCTTTCCTCAGTGTTTCTTCCAACCTTATTAAAGGACTGGACGCTGCAAAGCCATTGGTGAAGTATGCCATAAAATCACACCAGTATGGCTTTCAAGCAGTACTAGGCCACAGCGCTTATTTGTCAATTAAACCTTTTTTTAAGATAATTTATTTTTTTAGTACTTTATAGCATACAGATTCTGTTTTCAGAATTGTTTGTAAAGCTAAAACGGGTCTGGATTAACCGTGTACAATACTATAAGAAAGTGCCATAAGGTCATGTTAGCAACGGTATTATCTGTGGTTTTGAAAATAAACTTGTCTATTCTCCACTTTTACTTTATTTCAAGGTCTGGTAGTTTGTTTTTTTTCTCTCTCTTGTTTTGGAATGTGTACATCTTTTTAATGAACATTAAAAAAAAAAAAAATAAAAATCTCCCCTGACATGACCTTTCAGCTATTAATACCATGTTTTGCTTTTTCAGGATAGTGGAAGCACAGTGTTCGGATAGAAAGTAAGCCAGAAAAAGCTTCTACTAAACAGACACGTGCAAACTTTTTTTTTTTTTTAAACCGTGGTCGGATAAGAACAAGACATGTTCCTTAAATTGTGCATTTTAACCTGCTGTTTTGACTCTTCACACCGACTACCTGCAGGGATAGCAGACTGGTCTTTTGAGAATAACCAACAGATCTTGTTTAATGCAGGCTGACTGTATGCAGTTAGATCTGAATATTCATAAGGTATAATGTGAAGAGGTTGTTTCTGAGGGCAGCCTCATGACTTGGCTGCAGCCCAGGATATGAGTCTGTGTCCTGCTTGGGCTGGAATCCGAGGGAGGGAAGGTGGCAGAGACCACTACGGCCAAGCATGGACAATGAGTGGGAGATTTCCCTCCAACAAACATTTGTGTTACCCAGGTATAATGTTGGGGGAGCAAGAAGGTGGCGAAGGAAAGATGGATATGACAAAAGGTGGTTCTTAAGGACCAGAGGTGACAATCTCCTGGTTTAAACTTTTGCTGGTTGACCACCAAGTGGTGTACAAACTAGGTTTGTATCTTCAAATTTTAATTGCAACCTATTTAAAGAATATTTAATATTTATTTTACATAGAATATGACAGCAGATAAAGACGATTTGGCCCACCCTGTCTGCCCATCCACACCTCCTGCTCATATTTACAATCCCTTTCTCTCTCTCAAAGATCCTTTGTTATATTTACGTGAATTTGTCTCCACCATCTTCACCTGCTCATGCATCCAGCACCCTTTCTGTAAAAAAAGAAAAAAAATTCCTTAGATTATTCCTGTCTGCCCCCTTTTCACCCTCATCCCATGATGGCTCATGCTAGAGCCTCCTTTCTCTTGAATGAGGCCCATCTCCTGTACATTTATGTCCTGGAGGTATTGAAACATCTCTTGTCCTATTTCCCTTGTTTTCCAGGGTATACATGCTTAGATCTTTGTCCCCATGTGCTTTAGGATGAAAACCTTTGACCATTTTAGTAGTCGCCCTCTGGACCAACTCCCGAGGTCTCCAGAATTGTACACAGTACGCCACATGAAGTCTTACCAGAGCCTTATACAAAGGCAGTATCTCCCTGTTCCTGCTGGGCTATTCGCAGTCCACACAGTTTGCCTGGTCATGATTTGTACCCAGGCACGAATAACAAGAAATGTGACCATCTGTGACTGACATTATCTTTCCGCAGGCACAAAATTTGAAACCTGGTCTAGGCATCTCGCTGGATTCATCCTCCCATGGGCTGGATGACCTCTTTTTCTTCCTCACAGAATATTCTCTCAGGAGAAAAGAGCTCCGTGTGCTAACAGTCGCGTGGAAAACAAAAACAAACTGAGGAGCCTCAGGCAAACGTGGGAAGATACAAGAGGGAGCACCTAGCTGAAAGACTTTACTAGACTTAGAGAGCTCCGCCCCCTAGTGGCACGGAAGACGTACCCAGACAGACAGACAGACAGCATGGCTAATTCAGCTGCTTATCTATGTGAAAAAGAAACCGACCAATTGGTTTCCTTATTGAGCCCAATTCAAAAATTCAGCGCTGTTCACGTCTGGTTAATAAGGTGGGAAAATCACCACCCCGAGGAGATGGCTGCAGTACCTTAATTATGAAAAACAGGACTATTCGAAACAAACCCATTTCCTTAAAGACTCTCATACTACTAGCGGTTATTCAACACAAATAACACTCTTAATAGCTTGCTTTGTTATAGCCAAACCATGTGAAAACAGTGGTTTTTGTTTCTTTATTTTTTTCTGGCTTTTCTTGTTTTTATAAATTTGTATAGTTATGTTAAAGAATTAGGGATTATAAATATATATTGTATTTTTTTTCTATTACTTTATTTATATATTTTTATTTTGTTTTATTATGTAGTTTTTTTTAGTTATCTTTTAATTTTTCTTTTATTCTTTTATATTTGAAATTGTGAACAGTCTTGGTCAGACTGTGTCTGTGAAAGTCGGTATAGAAATGTTCTTAAATAAATAAATCTGGAAAATTAAAACAAGTTTTTGAACATTGTTCTTGTATTTGGTGGTCTAAGAGCGAGGCTCCTCTAGTTTCTCTCACTGGCGGTCTGTACGTGTTTTGTTTGTTTATTGCCTGAAAGGTACATTCATTTTGGACATATAATATAGGCTGTGTTTGGGATTTGCCTTATTTTCTGATCTGCTCTGAGTTTGCTATTTCTTATTTATTGTAGATTACATTAACTGTTTAAGACTTGAGCAGTTTAAATTGTCCTTCCCGATGCAGCCTCTTGCGAAATACGGCCCATGTCGGGGGACTGATACTGCAGTAATGAATATACTTTGAAGTTTTGTCTCTGAAAGCATACGACTGCTTGCTTAAATTAAAAATAAATATCGTTGTGGTTAAGACATTCCTCGCTGCAGATTAATGGAAACTGGACTCCACACACCTTTATTTCTATATGGATTCAGCTTTGGTGCATGACATACTTCTCCACTAATCATTTGTTGTTTTTAGTGTTGGTCACCTTGAACTGTTGCTGAATTGCAGAACATAAGCTGTATAAATAATAAAAAAAAAATGTTAGCATGATTACTACAAAGAGGGATAACAACTGTGGTTGAAGCAGTTTCCATTGTGGGAAGCTTATCTTTAGCCTTGAAAGGATTTTGTTCTTTTGATATTCTGGTGTAGTATTTGTCTGAAATGTATTTTATTTTGTCTTTTTATGTACATTCAACAAGATGTCATGCACTTAGAACAACCAACTGATTTAGGTGGCATAAGAATTTTAAATAAACTTGATTGTTGTACTGGTATTGTACCCTGAGCTCCAAGCTAGCACCTTTCAGCTCTTGCCTTCTGAATTGCATTCCAAAAGAACTCAAATTAGGGAAACATGAGAAGTTTATTATACATAGTTCACCTCCACTTGTTTTCCCCCGAATACTGCCAATTAGCTATCCTCTAAGACTAATTATAGGCAATAGGTTGATCTTGCCCAAATCTTGGAACTGCAGAAACACCGGCTGGGCCGATGTGTCAGCAGGCTCTGAGAGAGCTCGATCGATGGAGATATCTCGATAATTTTTAAAACAAACAGGAAACATTTTCTAAGCCAAAGTAGCTGTCTGTATAAGATTTCTCACATTTAAACTTTAATATAAAGGTTTTATATGAAAATAAAGTGTATATGTTTAAAATTGAGTACTAAATGTACTTTACAGGTGTATCTAGACCAGCAAGGGTCCTTACAGAACCACCTAGTGCAGGAAGAAATCACTAGGGATGTGAATCGTTTTTCAACGATTAAAATTATCGTCCGATAATGTTTATATTGTCTTAAATCGTTATAGAACACGATACAATAGAAATTCTAACGATTTATCGTTAAAAATCGTTAAATCGTGTTAGTGCGCACTAACTCGAGTTAGTGCGCACTAACTCCCCGTTAGTGCGCACTAACTGAAAATGATACAAATAAACACTTTCCAGGTCACTGAAGGTCAGTTAGGAATGAATATGTGTTCCTATTGGCTGGCTGCCCTCTTATCTATTGATGTTACCAAGGTTACCACTGAGGTGATGGTTGGGGGGATGGGAAATGGAACTGGAAACTAACGAACACCAACAGAAAATGAAACAAAGTGTTCACACTTCCCAGGTCAGTAAAGGTCACTTAGGAATGAATATGTATGTATGTATTCCTATTGGCTGGCTGTGCTCTTATCTATTGATGTTACCAATATGGTTGGGGGGATGTGAAATGGAAACAGTTGGAAGCTTGACAAAAAAAGTAATGTAATGATCAGCACTCACCTGACTAGAACTTGTTTGTTTATTATTTTTGTTAGCAGGCACCTGAAATGCTAGTGCATGTTGAATTTGCCAATCACTGTGCATTTTAGAAAGGTGGTCCTGGCTGGAACTGTACACAGTTCAAATATATGTAATTGATTGTTGGTAAGTGTATTTTTTAAGTAGCCACACTGGCACCAGTATGTTTACTTTTCCTCCTACTTAACTCACTAGCTCAGCTTTGTAAGAAGGGCTTCTCTGCTTGTGTGTTGTTTTTGTTTGGTGTGAGGAGAGCAGAAACATCAGATCTTTATTCAATCTACTACAGTCATCTCTTACAGTGCCCTATCCCTATTAATACCAGGAGTGTTGTGATCTTCCTGCACACAGTGCCCTAACCCTGATACCAGTCTGAGACAGCTCCCTCCCTGCATTACTAGTGAGAGGCTGGCTTCACAGACAGGGGGGAGCTGCCTGACCCTCACTCCTGACTTCCCCCATGTCCCAGCTAGTGAATGGTGTGTGGGTGAGGGGGGGGGGGGGGGAGGATGGTGAAGTCTGAGACAGCTCCCTCCCTGCATTACTAGTGAGAGGCTGGCTTCACACACAGGGGGGGAGCTGCCTGACCCTCACTCCTGACTTCCCCCATGTCCCAGCTAGTGAATGGTGTGTGGGTGAGGGGGGGGGGAGGATGGTGAAGTCTGAGACAGCTCCCTCCCTGCATTACTAGTGAGAGGCTGGCTTCACAGACAGGGGGGAGCTGCCTGACCCTCACTCCTGACTTCCCCCATGTCCCAGCTAGTGAATGGTGTGTGGGTGAGGGGGGGGGGGGGTGGATGGTGAAGTCTGAGACAGCTCCCTCCCTGCATTACTAGTGAGAGGCTGGCTTCACAGACAGGGGGGAGCTGCCTGACCCTCACTCCTGACTTCCCCCATGTCCCAGCTAGTGAATGGTGTGTGGGTGAGGGGGGGGGGAGGATGGTGAAGTCTGAGACAGCTCCCTCCCTGCATTACTAGTGAGAGGCTGGCTTCACAGACAGGGGGGGGCTGCCTGACCCTCACTCCTGACTTCCCCCATGTCCCAGCTAGTGAATGGTGTGTGGGGGAGGGGGGAGGGGGGGAGGATGGTGAAGTCTGAGACAGCTCCCTCCCTGCATTACTAGTGAGAGGCTGGCTTCACAGACAGGGGGGAGCTGCCTGACCCTCACTCCTGACTTCCCCCATGTCCCAGCTAGTGAATGGTGTGTGGGTGAGGGGGGGGGGGGGAGGATGGTGAAGTCTGAGACAGCTCCCTCCCTGCATTACTAGTGAGAGGCTGGCTTCACAGACAGGGGGGAGCTGCCTGACCCTCACTCCTCCGGGGTATTGTGATCTTCCTGCACACAGTGCCCTATCCCTGATACCAGGGGTGTTGTGATCTTCCTGCATGCAGTGCCCTATCCCTATTAATACCAGGAGTGTTGTGATCTTCCTGCATGCAGTGCCCTATCCCTGATACCGGGATGTGTGCAAGAAGATCACAACACCCCCGGTATCAGGAATAGGGCACTGTGGCAGGAAGATCACAACACCCCCAGTATCAGGAATAGGGCACTGTGTGCAGGAAGATCACAACACCCCTGGTATTAGGGATAGGGCACTGTGTGCAGGAAGATCACAACACTCCTGGTATTAATAGGGATAGGGCACTGTGTGCAGGAAGATCACAATACCCCTGGTATCAGGGTTAGGGCACAAGTTCTAGTCACATTGACTGATCACATTACTTGTTTTGTCAAGCTACCAACTGTTTCCATTTCCCATCCCCCATATACTGTCAGTAGGAAACTTGGTAACATGAATAAATAAGAGGGCAGCCAATAGGAATACATATTCATTCCTAAACTGACCTTAACTGACCTGAAAAGTGTCAAATTGTATCATTTTCAGTTAGTGCGCACTAACTCCCGTTAGTGTGCACTAACTCGAGTTAGTGCGCACTAATCGGAAAAAAACGATTTTTTAACTAAAAAATCGTGCCTAAGACGATTTTCTTGCCCTGCCACACGATTTCTATCGTTAAGACGATATGGAAAACGATTCACATCCCTAGAAATCACTAACCTGAGTTCCCCATTTCTGTGCAGTGTCGTGTTGTGCCACAAGGTGGTGCTGCAGTGAGAGCGCTGTGTACTAAGGCAGGGAAACTCCTTCCTGCCACAGGCGGTGGCCATGGAGCTGCAACTCAGTTTCAGCGTGGGGTGGGGGCAAAGGGGAACGCAAAGAGAACCGCCAGGAATATGGTAGAAGGAAGTACAAAAAAGTTGGGGGAAACCCCCCCCCCCCCCCCCCCGAGAAAAAGGACACTGATATGAGAGAGTGATTAAAAGACCCAACTGCCTTTCTTCCCAAATGCAGGCTTAAAAAACAATTATGTAAGTATGCACAAGTTTAAGGATTGGAAAATAAAGTTCCATATTGCTTTTTGTGCAAGTAGCTTTGATTGGACAATATCTTTTTTTGTTTTGCAAGAAATTTCCATTTTACAAAAATTGCATTATTTCAAAAGTGTGCATGCAAAGTGACTTGCAAGCTTTCTATATGTGTTTAAAGTATATATATTTTTTAAAGATTTAAATCCAGTTCTTTGTTGTTTGCAAATTTTTTAAAATTCCAAGGTTTGCAAAATACTGTTAGAGAAATAACCAGACCTATCCATAAACATCACTTTAACCAAGTGATATTTAGAGTTGTTGTCCCCCATTGTGAAGCTATGACTGGGGTTTCTTTATTCTTTAGCTACAAATCTTTATGTATAGAACTGGCACAGGAAGCTGGTTACTTTTTTCTCTGATTAGAAAAGGCCTTTGTTATCAATATTTTGCAACATTATGCCTAACCTGGAGAGCATAAGACTATCAGAAATCCCATACTGGGGTATCACGTGCTGCATGGAAGCTGGTAACAGCTTGTTCGCGTGCCTTCCACCTGTTCCTTTTAGTTTGCGGTTGCTATTTTTTGTTAATTGCTGATACATTTTTCACAATGGCTAAAGATCTTCCCAAGCAATCTGTAACCCAACTGTGAGCAGAGAAAGTAGAAAAGAAGAAATTAAAGGAAAAGCTTTTTAGGGATAAAGGTGTATTGAGCCTGCCTGAAGATTCCTCATCTACCCAGGACAACTGCAGCATGTCTAGGACACTGCAAGCTAGCAAACATTAATTAAGAGGTATTTATCTTCTTTATTGGATTATATGCAATTAAGGTTCAGTCAATGGCAGTGTTTACCTCTTTCTTTGCTTGGATGCTGTACCCCGTTTAAAATAGTTATTTTTCCTAAACGATTGTATTCAGCCCCTCCCACTGTATATATTAGGCAAAGATATAAAGTAGCTCTCTTTTAAAATTTTGGTGAAGATGCTTTAAACCCAGGATCCCATTGTGCTGGTTAAAACAAGAATGGGAACATGGTGGATTGGCTCATCCTGATTTACTGGTATAATTAATAAAGCATCTTTGATAAAAGTATTAAGGGACTGGTGTTTGGCACCTCCACTTTCACAAACATTGCGGTGGAGACTGAGGCCTCTTCCCCTTACTCATTAGCTTATAAGATTCATGCTAAAGGGCCACAGGCTCTTGGAAGAGGTCGCGTTGTAGCGTCCTAACCAGAACTTTATGGCAATCTTGGAAGCAGATTTCTAGGATGTTAGGGGCACTTGGCCTATTCTACTCTGCTGCCTGTGCAGGGGCATGGAGACTTCCCTGCAGGAGATCAGGTTTGACATTTTTATCAATGGGTGGCGAGGGGAATTTCCCAACTAAAATATGTACTCTATGCTGACAAGAAGGTCTTTAGGGGAAGATCCTGTCAGACAAATCTGATAGAATTTTTTTGACTGGGTAACCAAGGAATTGGATCAAGGAAGAGCACTCGATGTCATCTACTTGGATTTCAGCAAAGCGTTTGATACGGTCCCGCACAGGAGACTGGTGAATAAAATGAGAAGCTTAGGAGTGAGTGCCGAGGTGGTGGCCTGGATTGCAAACTGGTTGACGGACAGAAGACAATGTGTGATGGTAAATGGAACTTACTCTGAAGAGAGAGCTGTGTTGAGCGGAGTGCCACAAGGATCGGTGTTGGGACTGGTCCTGTTCAATATCTTTGTGAGCGACATTACGGACGGGATAGAAGGTAAGGTTTGTCTTTTTGCGGATGACACTAAGATCTGCAACAGAGTGGACACGCCGGAAGGAGTGGAGAGAATGAGATGGGATTTAAGGAAGCTGGAAGAGTGGTCGAAGATATGGCAGCTGAGATTCAATGCCAAGAAGTGCAGAGTCATGCATATGGGGAGTGGAAATCCGAATGAACTGTATTCGATGGGGGGAGAAAGGCTGATGTGCACGGAGCAGGAGAGAGACCTTGGGGTGATAGTGTCTAATGATCTGAAGTTGGCGTGACAAGGTGATTGCTAAAGCCAGAAGAATGCTGGGCTGCATAGAGAGGAATATCAAGTAAGAAAAGGGAAGTGATTATCCCCTTGTACAGGTCCTTGGATGAGGCCTCACCTGGAGTACTGTGTTCAGTTCTGGAGACCGTATCTCCAAAGAGACAGAGACAAGATATAGGCGGTCCAGAGAAGGGCGACCAAAAAGGTGGATGGTCTTCATCAAATGACTATGAGGAGAGATTGAAGAATCTAAATATGTACACCCTGGAGCAGGGGTGGGCAATTCCGGTCCTCGAGGGCTGCAAACCAGTCGGGTTTTCAGGATATCCTTAATGAATATGCGTGAGAGAGACCTGCATACAAACTGCTTCAGTTGTATGCAAATCTATTTCATGCATATTCATTAGGGGTATCCTGAAAACCCGACTGGTTTGCAGCCCTCAAGGACTGGACTTGCCCACTCCTGCCCTGGAGGAAAGGAGGAGCAGAGGTGATATGATACAGACTTTCAGATACTTGAAAGGTTTTAATGATCCAAAGACAATGACAAACCTTTTCCGTCGGAAAAAAATCAGCAGAACCAGGGGTCACAATTTGAAGCTCCAGGGAGGAAGAACCAATGTCAAGAAGTATTTCTTCATGGAGAGGGTGGTGGATGCCTGGAATGCCCTTCTGGAGGAAGTGGTGAAGACCAGAATTGTGAAGGACTTCAAAGGGGTGTGGAATAAACACTGAGGATCCATAAAGTCTAGAGCAGTGGTCCCCAGCCCTGTCCTGGGGGCCCACCAGCCAGTCGGGTTTTCAGGATATCCACAATGAATATGCATGAGAGAAAATTTGCATGTTATGCATGCAAATTTTCTCTCATGCATATTCATTGTGGATATCCTGAAAACCCGACTGCTGGTGGGCCCCCAGGACAGGGTTGGGGACCACTAGTCTAGAGGACGTGAATGAAGAGTGGGTGGCTCACGGGAAGGACGGCTACTGCCTGGCGATAATACCCTTATTCAATAAACATACACACGGTTAATGCGACTCCAACATTGCTCTAAGCTTCAACGGCAAGAGGAAATGTGGAAAAAAGGATTTACATTCACAAAAAAGCAGGGAGTAGCTTTCTTGTTACGGCAGCTACTACCCCAAACCAAATAAGCCTGATACTTCACTTTCAATGCATAGCTCTCTGCTTCAATGGCAGGAGAGAAAGTCTGATACTTAAAGCATATCCAGCATAGCTCTCTGCTTCAACGGCAGGGGAGAAAGTCTGATACTTAAAGCATATCCAGCATAGCTCTCTGCTTCAACGGCAGGGGAGAAAGTCTGATACTTCACTTTCAATGCATATCGAGCATAACTCTCTGCTTCAACGAAGAAATGCTTAAATGAAGAAAAGTGGATCTATATACAGACAACAACCAACAAGGACTGAATTATTTAGTCTGGGTAAACAAATAAGCATGGGTATAGCTTGCTTATTGCGGCGGTTACTACCCCTAACTAATTAAGCTAGATATTTCACTTAGATGCAATTCCAACACTGCGCTCTCATTAATGGTGGGGTTGGAAGGGAAATAGAACCAAAAGGTTACTAAGAGCTAAGAGTAACAGGTAAGTATGAGAAAAAAAAAAGTGTGAAGCTTGCTGGGCAGACTGGATGGACATTTGGTCGTCTTCTGCTGTCATTTCTATGTTTCTATATATGTTTCTATGGTTCCTTTCAAAAATTAAAGGATACATATGCAGTCACAGATAAGGAGTTTTTTTCTTGCCTAGATCTTCCATATTATGCTCGTTTATTGCATGTGAAATTCCTTAATTCAGTGCTATTGAAAGTGGAGGATTTTATGCTGATTGAAAAGGTGAATAAATTAACTACTTCTAAAATATCCAAGGTCTACAAAATTTGGATCCACCCCATTCATGGGATACTTTGGCTGTGTTGTGGACCAGAGATTTACCAACAGTGCTGGCCCCAAATAATCTTTTAAAATGTTTTTAGCGGTTGAGGGTGCTTACAGCTCATGGATAGTTGACTGAAATGTATTTTACATTTTCGGGAGAGCATACATAACTCCAGTTAGGGCTCATAGAGCACACTTGGTAATGTTGGATTCTTGTCCAAAATGCTGCATTAGTGGGTAAGGGACAGTCTTGCAGAAGTCATCTCAATGGATCACGAAAGGTTTTATTTATTTAGACATTTTGTATACCGTCGTTCCATGTAAACATCACAATGGGTTTACAAAGTAACATTCATAGCTATAATCAGCAGATAATGCTGGGTTACAGAGATAGTATTCATAAACAGGCATTAACATCTATCGGATGTATGTTCCACCAAGCCTTCCCAGAACCCTGGGACACACATTAGGCGGTATCTACTCACGAACTATGGAACCTCCCCTCCTCTGATTACCTGGACGGCATGGATACCGACTCTAACATGTGGACTAACTCTAGTCTGGACTAACTCTAGTCTGGAATTTGTTATGTCTCCCTCTAACTTAACTTAATCTTTTTCTTCCAGCTACCTAAGCTTCCAAGTTCACGGTCCTCGTTTAATGTAACTTTGTTTTCCTTTTACCTTAGTTATTTACCCCTGTTCGATGTAAACCGACCTGATATGGTATTTAACCATGAAGGTCGGTATAGAAAAATGTTAAATAAATAAAATAAATAAATAAATAAATAGTAACTAAAGATCTAGCACAAATGATATGAAGTATAGAAATAAATAGTTGCTTACGAGAGAGAAATAGTCATACAGTTGTTTATACTGAGTTAGTTATTGTATACAGCTTTGTCCATTGTTTACTGAGAAACAGACTATTACAGTTCTTGCTTCACAGAAATTAGTAGAGAGAGAAAGTACAACTTAGATTCCATATTATGAAGCAGGTCGGCATGTAGCTTGCTTTGAAAGTAAGATAACACAGAACCGCACCACTAATAAAGAAATTACGGGCTGTTGGGCTGTTAGGTAGCCCTTCCCCGTTCGCTCTCCTTTCACAGTCCACAGCTTTCCCCCACTTCTCCTTTACTAGAGGCAGTCACAGCCTATAGAGAGCCCTCCCTTACCCATAGCTTTAAGCCTCCAACCTTCAAGCTCACAAGCAGAGAGATACTGAGTACAAAATGGAGACAGGATTTAATTAAAAGGAAAAGACCACTTACTTAGATCGAGGCAGGAGCTAGAGATGAAAAAGTTGTGTGTCCAGTGGAACATAGCACCAAGCAGTTCTGCTAGTATTGGAAGCTGAAATACCTGCCAACTGCCCAGATTAACTTTTATAGAAGTATAGATACCAGAACACTTTTAGCTTTTGGGGCACACACATTCTTTTGACAGTAGTGATTACTTGTTCCGTGAGACATAACATTAGTGATACATATTATGATTTTTTGGTTATTATTTTGGGGGAAAGGGCAGAACTAGAGGTCACACGTGAGAGATAATTGCTAGACAATATCGTGATTAGAAGCAGTGAACAAAGACAAGAAGTCCACCATTTTCAGAGGACACATACTAGATTTTCTTAGACGTAATTTGGCAATATTCAGGAGCGTTAAGAGATAAAGGGATCCCTATAGCACATGTCCAAAACACAGACATCTAACCCTGGTAGGACCTATGGATTCCTTATTTATTTATTTATTTATTTATGTATTTATTTGATAGCTTTTATATACTGACGTACGTTGGGAACATCTCATCGGTTTACAAAGAACAAAAATTAGCAACAGGCTTTACAGGGAACAAGGAACTGAATGAAAAAGTAATATTAGGAAAAAGTAATCTTAGGAAACAAAAGAACTAGAGGAAAATTGGGAGGGGGCAAGGGAGAGGGGGGCAGGCAGGGGAGGTGAGGGCTGAGGGAGGGAGGAGATGTGAGGAGCATGGGAGGGGGAGCAGGGTTAGAATATATTTATCATCACATACTTATAAGGATGCCGTAAAAACGTTATATACAATTTATATACAAGTAATGTACAGAAGTTAGCTAGCATGGAGATAGGACAGATTACATTATCATAGGTTACTGAGGTTAGACTGACATATTGCAACTTTGGGAAGAAGTAAAGGCAAGGATATTAGAGGAGGTAGTGTGGAGAATGCAACGGAGAGGGTTTCAAAACTGGGGGGGGGGGGGGGGGGGGGGGGGGTGCCGTGCAGGGGGAAAAGGATGCGAAGAACTATAGATTAGCACGACCATAATACAAAGACCCAGAATCCTCTGCACAGTCTAACCTTCCCCAAAGTTGAACCTGCTTAGCTGACACCAACCGAGGAGTTTTGGAAAGTGCTCTTTCAGGAATGTGCAGCTTCTCTCTAGGCTTTTGTATATAATTATTTCCTTGTTAGCTGGAGAATTAAAATTATTTACCCTGCTTCTGTGCTAATTATATACTTTGTTTGTATTTTCACTGGCGTTCTCATAAGTGCTGGCTTTATGCATATATTAGAGAAATATAGCTTTTCATACTTTCACATAAGCTGTAGTTGGGTGACATTTTCTTAGTGGGCTTGTGTGATAAAGACTGCAAGGCAAAAACTGCCATCCTTCCACCCAATACGAATGCCAAAGTGCTCAGGGATCTTTATTTTATGTCTTTTAGACATGCACATTGATACAGCAGTTTTGGAAACAAATCACCCGCTTTCTTGGTCAACTGGTGGATGGAATGGGTCCATTTGTGGTAGTATTGGTATTTGATGATTGCACAATACTTGACAATTACCATACGGGAGATCATCTACTGATTAGGAAGGGGTTCTCAAGGGGCAAAATGTTGATTTTTAACTGTGGAGAGATTTGGAACCTCCATCTTTTTGGCTATGGCAGAACCAGTTTCACACTTTATGGTACTATAAATGGAGAACTTGGCAAGTCTTAAATCGTTATTTGAGCAAAGAAGAACCTTCCTGATTACGTGGATCAGTTTTTTGCAAGGTTTATCTCCTAAAGCTCAAAGGTGGATTCTGAATAAATAACTTGGGAACTTTTATTAGTTTTCTTGATTTGAAGGTCTCCAAAATCATATAGACATGGACTTCTGGGGAAGGGGTGGAGTTGGGGAGGGGAGTTTTAAACTCATACTGAAACAAAAAATGTATGTAAGGTCTTGGATTGCTATTCCTTGCTCATACCTGATGGGGAGGGGGGAGGGAGCAGAACCCACACTCCCTGTTGTGGCTCAGGATGTCAATGATTATTCTCATCGCTTCCAAAATGTGATACTATAAGCCAGTGAAGTGTTGCATTACAATTTTCAATAACCATTTAAACAAGAACATATTTTAAAAAGTATAGTCACTAAGCTCGAAATCGTGGTGGAGAAAGTTGCCGTATTACTTTTGTCTGTACCGGAATAGGATGAGAAATTAAGCAATGGTACGCGCATATGTACTTTGCGTGCACATACGTGCACACCATCCATTTCTGCACGCACACTATCCCGTACTACCCGAATGAACGAAGCAATGAATGCCCATGCCTGCTATTGATATCAGTCTGATTTGGAAGATGTGCTAACAATGTTTGGGTAAAAATTGAGATTCCTAAAAAGATGATAAAAGGCACTCGATGATAACCATGAAGATTTAGAAAATCATAGCAGGTGAAATAATATAGATATATATTGTGGGCTTACCAGAGCTGGTGGAAGGCAATTATCCTGTTGGCTTTGAGACAAAATGGTTGAGGAAACTAAGGGAGGAAAATCAAAGTTGATCAGGTCCACAAAACCTTAGTACTGCAGCTAGGTTGTAATGGAAAAGACAGAGTAATGAGTGTCCACCTGCGTGATTTCTGTGACAAACAGTTTATAATGGAAGCCGCGTGAAGGCAGGCAGAACATCCTTTCGAGAGAAAATGATCCTTTTATTATTCAGGATTTTGCTCTGGTGGTACAAAAACTGCTCCAAAATTACATGAAGGCCAAATGTCTACTAAAGCAGAAAGGCCTTGTTTATGTGACGATGAAACCCAATGAACCTGAGTTTTGAAAATGGAAACTTCACTTTATTTATTAAATTGGAGGAAGTTCTGGAACCCGGCACCAACGAAGCAAATAACAGTAGAACTTGATGGTCATATCATTTCAGCCATTAAGCATTCTAGGTAATGCATGGCCCGCACTTCCACAAATTGTGCGTCCAGATTTGTATTGCTTTATAGTTTGTGATAAATATGTACTGTGATTATTTTTTTTTATACAAGGCAGGCTGGATTCAGTCTTTCCCTTGCATATCAGGATGCTTGGGGCTGTGAACTTTATTTTTTGATGCATAGCTTGTGCTTTTTATTTTTATTTTTTAGTTTCACTGGACTTGGGACTCTCAATATTTTGATGAACCTGCCTGTGGGAAACACAAGCTCGTCTGAAACTTGGAGCAGTACTGGTTGCAAGAGAGAGCAAGGCCAAATGCAGCTGTGTGCATTGATGGACTACAGGGCTTCTATTTTCTTCTTTTTTTTTTTTCTTTTTGTTCAAGAACGCAAGTTCTGAGCCTGATCAGGAAATCTCCTTGGAACAGTGGGGTTTTCAGTTTAATCTCCTTGGCAGTGCTGTCACTACTGGGAGAGAGGTGGAGGGCCTTCTTGGGGGAGGGACATTGTGGAGAGTGACTCCTGGTTACAGGAGTCACTCTCCACAATTGGGAAGTTGGGAAGTTGTATTTTTTTCAGCGTTTTGGTTGACTCAGTATGGGGGAAGGATTTTTTTTTTTTACCTAAGTTTAATGCACTCTGTGCTAAATGTTTGCTCCTTTCTTTGTCAGAGGGACCTATGCTGTTTTACTGATCAAAGATTGGTGTTTATGGTGGCCTCCAATTTAGATCCTGATTGATAGTTTGGGAGGACTGGAGGGGTTTAATAATTTCTTGTTTAAAGTTAGTTGGGGAAATGAATCTTAAAACCTAGACATACTCACCTAACGTACAGAAGTTATGTGGAAGGAGGCAGTGAAGATATCCATTGTTTGCAACATAGGGGGATTTTATTAAGTATTCTCAATCAGGGCACTTGCATAGTTTTTGAGGAATTGTGGATTCATGTTCTAGGCTTAACATTGTCTCAATGAACGTTAGAGACATTTCTAATCCCATCAAGGGAACTAAATTCTACAATTTCTCAAAAAATAGAAGGTACAGATTACATTTCTACAAGAAATGCACATGGTCAGGGCAGACTATGAAAAGCTAAGAAAAAGACTGGTGATTTATACATCTTATAACTGCAAGAGAAGGGGAGTATGTGTGTTAATACACACGAGCTCTTCCTGACTATTACTGGGTCATATAGAGATCCAGAAGCCCCGTTCATTATAATTGAAGGGACATTGTATGGAGAGATTTTAACAGTTATAAATGGGCATGGGCCCAACTGCAACCACAAGAAGTTTTTTTTTTCAATCCCTTTCACAATTCTCACAAAGTTTAACACTTTTTAAGTAATGGTGGATGGGGACCAGAATATTTGCATATCAATCTCCAGTTTACCAGGTCTCACTCTCCATGCACCAATTATTCATTGCCGGGTAACTTTCAGAATGCAATTCAGATGTACAAGTTGAAGGACAGATGGAGGGAATGGTCCCTGAGCAGTCCTGATTATACCTTCGTACTCACCAAGACGCCAGGTTCCTGGCATCATATGGTCCCTGGATGCTGACGAGGCATTCGACAGGAGGCCCAGCCAATTGAGGAAGGGGGCCTCATAACCGGGCAGGTGCGCTATAGCCAGATCAGGGAGTGGGAGGAAGAAAAGCGGAATATAAATAAATAAATATGAGGAGCAAGTGGCCAATAGGTGGTCCCTGTCTGATTTAAAACTAAGCCTGGAGCCAATGAGAAGGGGAAAAGTAGCGAGGGCTCAGACACAATACGGGGCAGGGCAGGAAGCAACCCCTCCCTCCATCCCATGGCGCTACAGGGCACGGGTTCGTCACCGCCTTAAGCTTACAGTGGCAGGACCCTCACCGGCGCATGGGGGGGGATACTTTGGTGTTTGTGGGAGGGTGGGAGGGTCCAGACACCAAAGATTAGGCAGAGGGAGAAGCTTGTGGGAGGCGCACGACGCGGCGGTGCAAGTGGTCAGCCTATTAACAGGCAAGGGGCGATGGGCCTATGCAATGGATGGTGCAGACCCAGATGGTGGCCGGTCTGGGGGGGGGGGGGGGGGGTGGCCAAATGGAGGCCTGGCGTAAATAAATAGGCGTGGCCTGCAAGGACGGCCAGGGGGGCTGGTGAAGCTGTGGCCCCCGGCGGCATTCACACAGCAGAAGGTTGGAGGGCTGCCGCCTCACCAGGAACGCGGCAGCAAGCGTGGGATAACAGCATGGAGTCTTTGCCGGTGGTGGGGGGGGGGGGGGGGGGAGGGTGTAGGCCCATCTCTTATTGAAGGTTAATGTTTAGTTTGCATAAAGTATTTCTCTATTGTTGGCTTGTATGGCTCAGGCTGTCTTTATCCATCCAATGAGCATTATGGAAATGGCATTGTGTGTCATTGCTGGTAGTGGGGATGGGATTCCAGGATGCTAAGGATGTCCAAGTTAAGGATTTTGACTTTCCCCAAGCCTTTTTGGGCTGGGTTGCAGCATTGCATAGGTTATAGCTAATGGGATTCACTCAAGCCCTTTTCATATTACAAAGAGCACAGGACAGGGCTGCCTTCTACCCACCCCACCCCCACCCTTACTTTTCAATTCGGCACTTTAAATTCTGGTTCAAAAGATAAGAGAATCTATTGAGGTTACAGGTTTAAAGTACATAGAATTGTGCTCATCCGTTTACGTACCCCTGGCAGAATTTGTAAAGCTGAGTAGCATTTTAAGAAGACACAAGTGATCAGAGAAAACACGTCTGTTATTTTTTTTTGTATGTTTCAAATGAAACTATTATGCATCACAGAATAGCTCAATCAGTAAACAAACCATAGCCATAGAAGGAAATAATGAAACGATTCTGTTCAAACGTTTGCATCCCCTTGAAGGTTTGGACTGATGGTTTACGCTCAATTGGACCCACACACAGGGTAAGACGGCAGTGAAGGGTGGGTATCCGCACATGTGCTTTGTTTGATTGTAATTCATGTCTATGTATAAATAGTAGGGATGTGAATCGTGTTCCCAATCGTCTTAACGATCGAAATCGTCTGGCAGGAGAAGAAAATCGTGTTTGGCACGATTTTTTAGTTAAAAAATCGTTTTTTCCGATTAGATTTTTTAGTTAAAAAATCGTTTTTTCCGATTAGTGCGCACTAACAGGAGTTAGTGCGTGCTAATAGGAAGTTAGTGCGCACTAACAGAAAATGATACAATTTGACACTTTTCAGGTCAGTTAAGGTCAGTTTAGGAATGAATATGTATTCCTATTGGCTGCCCTCTTATTTATTCATGTTACCAAGGTTCCCACTGACAATATATGGGGGATGGGAAATGGAAACAGTTGATAGCTTGACAAAAAAAGTAATGTGATCAGTCAATGTGACTAGAACTTGTGCCCTATCCCTGATACCGGGAGTGTTGTGATCTTCCTGCATGCAGTGCCCTAACCCTGGCACCAGGGGTGTTGTGATCTTCCTGCATGCAGTGCCGTATCCCTGATACTGGGAGTGTTGTGATCTTCCTGAACGCAGTGCCCTAGCCCTGATACCAGGGGTGTTGTGATCTTCCTGCTCACAGTGCCCTAACCCTGATACCGGGAGTGTTGTGATCTTCGTGCACACAGTGCCCTAACCCTGATAGCAGGGGTGTTGTGATCTTCCTGCATGCAGTGCCCTATCCCTAATACCGGGAGTGTTGTGATCTTCCTGCACACAGTGCCCTAACCCTGATACCGGGAGTGTTGTGATCTTCCTGCATGCAGTGCCCTATCCCTGATACCAGGGGTGTTGTGATCTTCCTGCACTCAGTGCCATATCCCTGATACTGGGAGTGTTGTGATCTTCCTGCACACAGTGCCCTAACCCTGATACCAGGGGTGTTGTGATCTTCCTGCACTCAGTGCCATATCCCTGATACTGGGAGTGTTGTGATCTTCCTGCACATAGTGCCCTAACCCTGATACCAGGGGTGTTGTGATCTTCCTGCACACAGTGCCCTATCCCTGATACTGGGAGTGTTGTGATCTTCCTGCACACAGTGCCCTAACCCTGATACCAGGGGTGTTGTGATCTTCCTGCACTCAGTGCCATATCCCTGATACTGGGAGTGTTGTGATCTTCCTGCACACAGTGCCCTATCCCTATTAATACCAGGAGTCTTGTGATCTTCCTGCACACAGTGCCCTAACCCTGATACCAGGGGTGTTGTGATCTTCCTGCACACAGTGCCCTAACCCTGATACCAGGGGTGTTGTGATCTTCCTGCACACAGTGCCCTAACCCTGATACCAGGGGTGTTGTGATCTTCCTGCACACAGTGCCCTAACCCTGATACCAGGGGTGTTGTGATCTTCCTGCGCACAGTGCCCTAACCCTGATACCAGGAGTGTTGTGATCTTCCTGCGCACAGTGCCCTAACCCTGATACCAGGGGTGTTGTGATCTTCCTGCACACAGTGCCCTATCCCTGATACCAGGGGTGTTGTGATCTTCCTGCACACAGTGCCCTAACCCTGATACTGGGAGTGTTGTGATCTTCCTGCACACAGTGCCCTAACCCTGATACCGGGAGTGTTGTGATCTTCCTGCCTGCAGTGCCCTATCCCTGCTCAGTGCAGGAAGATCACAACACTCCCGGTATCAGGGATAGGGCACAAGTTCTAGTCACATTGACTGATCACATTACTTTTTTTGTCAAGCTACCAACCATTTCCATTTCCCATCCCCCCAACCATCACCTCAGTGGGAACCTTGGTAACATCAATAGATAAGAGGGCAGCCAGCCAATAGGAACACATATTCATTCCTAACTGACCTGAAAAGTCTCAATTTGTATCATTTTCTGTTAGTGCGCACTAACCCGATTAACGATTTTTTAACGATAAATCGTTAGAATTCCTATTGTATCGTGTTCTTTAACGATTTAAGATGATTTTAAAATTATCGGACGATAATTTTAATCGTTGAAAAATGATTCACATCCCTAATAAATAGTAAGTTTCTTAGCCCTTGAGAAACCCTTGTGCACTTGATCCAGGACGTACTTTTGAAAATCTACCCCCTTAGTGTGTGCACAGCCTCAGTGGTGAAAGAACTGTTAGTCTGCTGTACGTGAAACAGCGTTGGACTGGTATTGCTTTTAAAAGATTACAAGTAGAAGTGGTAAGAATTTTTCTCATGACAGTGAGGTTTTTCCCACTGGATTTGAAATAGCACATACAGACACCTATACCTTTGCTCATCATTTTTAAAAGTGTTAATAAATCTTTAATTACGCCAAGATTTTCCGTACTGCATTTTTGCTACGTGGCCAAAGCTTGCCTGCTTTTATTTCCTCCCCTGTTTCCACTGAAGGACCATCGTATCTGACTTGCAAAAGTTCCCTTTGCACTCAGGGCCCAGTGAACGCTGATCCTCAAGTGCTGCAAAAACTGGCCTGGTTTTCAGGATAGACACATTATGCAAATTATCTTGTTCTTGTATCAAGAAGAAGGTCAGGCTAGTGACTTAGCATGAGGGCTGTGTTAGGATCCCAAATCTACTTCCACGCCTCTGGAGAGGTGATGCTGGGATAGTGTGCACAGGCATTAGTTTTCAGTTTTTGGCGTACCATCAACACACCTTGATGTTCCGAATGTGCCGCGTTATATAAAAGTACATAAAAAAAATGAAGGATTCCTAATGCAGCTTTACGGATTGGCTGCATTTGGGGGCTGTATGTAATTTGAAGTAGTTCTAGCAATTCCTGTCTCATATCCCGTAAACAAGAATGGGAGCAAAAGTCTCAAGTAGTGATTGCATAGAGGCTTATTATTAATATCTGCGTTGGTTTTGACCTAGGTTATCAATATTGACTCAGAATGTGATTGTTAAAAAAAAAAGACTACGAATGATGATTTTGTAAACCGTTGTGATCTTGTTCTGGAACAGCGGTATATAAAACGCCTACATAAATAAGGAGAGGAAGACATTATGGAGAGAAGAACACATATGTTAGACTGGAATCAAGCCAGATACAGGAGAATCGTGTAGACAAAATCAATCATTTATAATGGAGGAGTTACTGCCAAATAGGCAACCTGGGCTCAGCCCAATGCAGGTATGAAAGGCACAAACCTTGACTGGAAGGGAAACGTTTGGGGGTCATAGTTCAGTTTACAGTATTCATGCTTTGCTGTAGCGTCTCTTCCACTTACTTAAAACTGATTCACTGTTTATTTTTAACCAGTGATGCTTTTAAAGCCTGGGAATTTAAAAGGCAGGCCGATTTGTGAGCCGTTTCGGTACTGCTGAGGGAAGTGCAATATTCTGTTTCACCACACGGTGGCAGAGCTGGTCTGCTTTTGTGAAGCTGAACGCTGGCTCCCTGACTCAAGTATTTCAGCAACGCCTGAGATGTGGGGAGGAGGGAAACATTGAGGCAAGATGTTAAATCAGAGACTGGACGAATGAAACTTGGCCGTTGTATAGCTATGTGGCATAACGCAACACTTCATCTCCCTGCTGTAGTGGGTAATTCTTTAATTATATTTGTGATTAGCTTTTGCAAGAAATGCTCCCTTCAAGATGTTAGTGCCCAACCATCTTTAAGACAATGCTGCCCAAATATAGAAGTAAAACTGCAGTTGTTGGCTGTTTGTTTTTCAAGGCTGTAAAAGCAAAAAGAATGAGGGTGAGATGATGTGTTCTAGAAAAGGCTGAAAAAAAAAAGAAAAAGCGAGGGAAGCAGACCCTATGCCTGCCGGTGTTGGCAATAAGCGACCAGTGTGGAAAATGGGACGAAGGATGCCATGTCAGTGCAACAGGTCGGAAGGGAAAGGCAAGAATAAACCATCGTGGAGAACAAGCTGACACTCCTCAATTACCTTATGGTCAGGATACTAAAAGGGAACTTCAAAAATCTGTCACGCTCCTGATTTTTTTTTTGTTTTCAGGATTTCCAGGCCAGAGAAGCAGAACCTGACCCCAGTGGCCGAGTGTTCATGTGCTTGCAGAATTCAGCCAGGAAGCTTCATGGAAGACCAGCGGTAGTTGCTTGGCCCCCATGAAAGTTGTCAGTCTTGGATTTCGCTCTGTGTTGCTGCAGAGAGGCCCTTGCCTGAGAGTCTCTATGTGAGTAATAAAGCACAGCACTCGGGCTTTGAACCCTGGTTTGCACAGATACAAGGGCTCTAAGCCAGTGGTCCCCAACCCTGTCCTGGGGGCCCACCAGCCGGTCGGGTTTTCAGGATATCCACAATGAATATGCATGAGAGAAATTTTGCATGCACTGCCTCCATAACATGCAAATTTTCTCTCATGCATATTCATTGTGGATATCCTGAAAACCCGACTGGCTGGGGGGGGTCCCCAGGACAGGGTTGGGGAACCACTGCTCTGAGCGACTACTTTTACTGAGGCTTAGTGATCAGAATATTTCTTTCTTAGAGGGAGACGGGGGGAAGGGTTGAGAGAATTAACATTTCCATGGGAATTTCATCCTGATCGTAGAGTCTGCTTGTTATAATTTACATAAGAGATTTCTGATGCCTCAACAAAAGAAGCCATTCTGAGAAACCCCTCATCCATATGGTACCAGGCAGTATTTGTTTCCAACATTTGTATGTGGTGTTTATGACGTTAGGAAATAGCTGAATACAAGGGGAAGATTTATCCCGCCACGATATTGTACTGCAGGAAGGGTTGGAATATCATGGGTGTGTGGGGGGCATTCCCACAATATTTCACCCCTGCCCAGGAAAGTATCACAGGGTTATTTTTTTTTCCCCATGGAAAAATCCCAGGCAATTCAACACCATTTCCCAAAATGGCACTGGCCGGTCATTGCCCGTATCATGGGATAGAGGTAATGGCCGGCCAACAGCATTTTGGAAAATGTTGTTGACTGGCAAGAGGCGCTCTGGGCTACCACTGCACCACCAACTAAAGATTCGGAAGGGTTTGGGGAGCCCCTAGACCACCAGGGTCTTTGATGTAAGAGGGGGTGGTGGGAGGGGTGAGGAAACCCACGTCCCCAGGGATGATGTATTTTGAGGAGAGAGGGACTAGGAGGGGGGGGTTTCTGCTACTGGGGGGGGGGGGTAATAGGTGGGGGTATTTGATGGTGCAGTGGGGATTTTCTACAAAGGGAAGAGGTTTGAGAAGGAGGTGCCATGTTGTACACACTATTCATTTCCTCTTTTAACATTTTTTTGGGTCCATGCCACCTTGATAGGCAGTGGGAGGAGTGAATGGGGAGGGGGGTGGTCGCAGTAGACCCCTAGGGGGTATTTTATAGCGGTGGGAGAGGTAGTTATTTTTCTGCCTCATGCCATTTTAAGAGGCCTCCCAGGGACATCCTTCAATTGTGATAAAATAAAGGGGTTGATTTTTTTTTCTAAGTCAGCCGCGTAATTATATTTCAATTTATTGCCTATATATTAGTTGCTTTTGCATGCACCTGGCAATTTTATGCATGCAAAGCAGCTAATTTCAATAGTGGGTGGGATTTGTAAACACTATATCATTACGGTATGGGTATATCATGTGATAAATGCTCTTTAAAGTGCATTGTAGCCTTATTGCGGCTTAGTAAATCTAGGCCTAGAATTGAGCAGTGCCCAGAAGATTGTTTGTGATATTTAATGACTTCAATAGTCAGGCACAAGAAGGCTCCACTTCTTTGATATCTTGCTTACGCCGTCCAAGGCTTCTGGGAAAACTGAATGGTTTGAAAATGCTTTGGTGTTACCTACAATGGTGCCCTCCAGGTTATAATTAGGGCTGGGCTAGGGTTGTAAAACTCTGGGGCGCAGTGGCCCAGCTGAAGATTGGCAGCCTTCCAGCTGTGCTGAATCTCACTCAGCAGAGAAGAGGAAGGGAAGGGGGTGAGTGAGGCTGGGCGTCCTATTCCAGCCTCCCCCTGGTCCAGGGACAGGCAGTAAAAGGAAAGCCACTCTGCTTGCCGATCCAGCCTTTCCCTCCCTGTCAGCAGGTGAGCGCGGTACAGAGAGAAGGCTGTGCCAGACCATCTGCTCTGAGGGAGGAAGGAGTGCCCAGGGGTGGTAAAAATCCTAAATCTGTCACTGTATGATTAGCTCAGTAAAGCAGGTAGGGCTGCGTTCTAATCCCTGGCCACTCTAGAACCGTTTGGCAGACGCACGGAGAAGCATCAATAGCAATTCATCACTTTACAGGGACATTCAATGACCGATACGGAACTCCTACAATCTCATCTTGCACCAAGGCGCGGCAAAGTGTGGATGTGAGACAGAAATAGCTTGGATAAGAGCAGAAGAAATGTGCTCACGACAATGTCACCTTCCGTCGTCTCAAAATGGCAAAGAAAGGCACAGGAGATTTTTTTTTTCTGTTTTTATATGATGTCATGCCCCGATGCTTTAAAAAAAAAACCCCAAACATTGGTTAAGTGCAAGGAAGTTAACAGAACAGGAACAAACAGGCCGATACAGTGGTCGCCTTACCACATTTTACTTTCAGAAATTAATGCCTGCCCAAAGGCTGGTGTTAATTTCTGCCGGTGCCGGGGAAGAAATTAACTGCTTTTCTGTGCACCCTCCGATTTAATATCATGGTGATATTAAATCGGAGGCCCCAAAAATTAAAAAAAAAAAGCTAAAATTAAAAAAAATAATAATTTAAAATCGGCCTGCGGGTCGGAAGACGGACGCTCAATTTTGCCGGCATCCGTTTTCCGAACCCGTGGCTTTCAGCGGATTTGAGAACCGACGCCGGCAAAATTCAGCGTCGGCTGTCAAACCCGCTGACAGCCGCCGCTCCTGTCCAAAAAGGAGGCGCTAGGGACGCGCTAGTGTCCCTGGCGCCTCCTTTTACCGTGGGCCCTAATTTGCATAGGCCTCCCTCCTGAACCGCGCGCCCAGGAGAGTGGCCTGTGCGCGCGCCGGGAGAGCGGGCGCTCGCCAGCTCTCCCGCATGTTTTTCTGAATCGGCCTGAAAGTGAGAAAAAGGAGGCTGGGTGAATAAAGTTAGGCATCTGGATATGCTAAGGTGGCTTTTTTTAACCTGTTCTAGAAGAAAGTGGGAGCATCTTGAATACCTAGAGGTAATTTGCTAAGTTACCTTTATACCCCACCTTGTCAAAGCCCAGAGGCTTGTCCAAAGTGGCTTACAATAGATTTAAAACACAATTCATAAAATGCAATTCATGCACAATTCAAATTAACTGACAACGAAACATTACAAAATATAACAAAATACAGGCATTCTGCTCATTGATCACAAGTGTTCCCACTCACCCCTCAGCAGCTGAGCTGCTGGTTTAGCTTTACTGCTCAGGTCCCAGTTTTTTTGAAGTCCAACGGCTAACAGAAGAAGAGTTAAGCACAGGTAAACGATATCAAATTGACAGTAAAACCTTTTAATTGAAACATGGTGGGTGTGACTGCCTTTCGTTTTTGGAATACCGCTCAGCACACAAAAATTACAAATCTCTTTGAAAGAAGGCAGGGTATACTCACTGATTTATTCCTCCCTTTTCCTTAGGTTTCAGAAGGGTCCTGATAGCTGTGAAACAAAACACGCTGGTGCCTGCTGCTGCGGCCTTCAGGGCTGGAGGATGTGTCCTTGTCGAAAATGAAGCCAGACACAATAAAGATCTTTTTCCCTGTGGTCATCAGCTTTAAGCAAGCCAGGGGGGCCTGGAGGCAGCTCATCCTCCTTTGCATCAGAGAAGGCACAGATGCGGCCCATCTCCATCGTGGCAGGGCCCTCAAATACGAAGAGATCCACTTAGTGCGAGGGACAGACAAAGGCGTAGGAGGCTGGGGATGGACATGAAATGCTGTGATGCTGCACTGCAAGCAGAACAAGAGCGGAAAGAGTCAAAAGGATCAGACTACGAAGGCATTTATAACTGAAAACAAAGTAGTTTGATTAGCCCTCTGGACCTGACAGGGGCCCAAAGAAGCGAAGCTAGGAGAGGAAATGTATGATAATTATTGAAGTCACCGGCAGAGAAGCCTGGCAGCAGCGTGCCAGGGAAGCTGAAACAGGAAAGAGATGGAGCAAGAGATTGGTAAGGCGGCCGCTGTAATAATCCAGTTGTAAGGGGAAAAAAAGGTGACATATCAGAAAGCGAGAAATTTCGATAATGTCAAACGGTTAAATACAAAGAAGCAGAAATGTGGGGGAAAAGAGAAAGGGAGGCATCAAGACTAAACCCCAAGATTCCTGGCTGTGTCGGTGACAGCAAGCAGCATTGGAAATAATATCTTGGACAAAGTGCTGGCGATTCAACAGATTCGCCTGCGCATTTTCGGGCTGCAAATTCAGGCCTGCCTACTTAGTTTGCCCTCGGCCTCCAAGTGTCCCAAAAAATCTGGCCCTGGAGGAGCAGCCCTGGCTACATGAGCTGGTGGGCCAGGGCCCCCACGCCCGGTCAGAGTTGACGTTTTGCGGCCATGGTTGGATAGGTATCCAGAGAAGGGGGACTGCTAAGTCCTCGATAGAGGGGGCTTTCTCACACCGTATTTTGGTCCTGGGGAGGGTGGGCATTTCTACCTCTTAGTCGGTTTCTCGATACAAGAACGTGGTGGGGGAAAAAAAAGTTTAGTGAATTGCTGTCGATGGGTAGGATGGTCAGCCCTTTAGCTCGCCCTATCAGCAGATGGTGTTCTCCCCTTGGGGGTGATTCCCAAGAAGGAACAAGGCAAGTTCCTTCAAATTCATAATTTATCTTGCCTACCAGGAGGTTTGGTGAATGATTTTGCTCCCAGGCAATTGCACACTGTGCATGACTCCTCTCTTGATTCTGCGGTACAGGTGGTGTGGGGCTGCGGAGTTGGAGCATTAATGGCAAAGGCATAGATTGCCTTCCAGCTTTTACCTGTTCACCCTGTTTTCATCTGTTGGGATTTGAATTTGAGAGGCAATTCTAAGTGGACCAATGTTCACCTCTGAATCTAGTATATAACATTTGCCATACTGGGTCAGACCAAGGTTTCATCAAGCCCAGCGTCCTGTTTCCAACCGAGGCCAATCCGGGTCACATGGATCTGTTTCGCCCGTCGGTCGCAGACGGCTGTGCCCTCTATTGCTCATCTTTTTCTGCCTGACTCAGTCCATTTTGGTAAGATGGCTGCCTCCGCTTCTCCTCACCGAACCCTCTGGCGTTCCCGGTCCGGCATGGGCGATTGCGTTCGCCATCTTTCTCCAGGAGTCACCCAGGGCATGCATGCGCAGCCCCGTCCTTTACGTGCATCGTGGCGGGAACCTCGGGGGCGTCCCCACCGCATGACGGCACTAGCTCTGGTATTTAAACTCCATTCACGACTCCTAATACGAGTTAGCAAGGAATCCTCCATGCTGATCTCTCCACGTTACCAGATGCTCCCGCTCTGTGTACTCTCGCTCCAGGACGACTTAGGTACCCGCTCCTCGGGGACCTTGCCTCGCTCCTCTTTAGCCTTTGGGGTTATCTGCTACCAACAAGGACGCCTAAGGAATTATTAAAGAAGTCCAAACCAACATCAGACACTCAATGCACAGTTAAGCTCTGGAATTTGTTGCCAGAGGATGTGGTTAGTGCAGTTAGTGTAGCTGGGTTATAAAAAGGATTGGATAAGTTCTTGGAGGAGAAGTCCATTAACGGCTATTAATCACATTGACTTAGGGGCGGATTTTAAAACAATACGCGTGCCGGTACTTTTGTTCGCGCCACCGGCGCGAACAAAAGTACACCAGATTTGATAAGATACGCGCGTAGCCGCGCGCATCTTATAAAATCCGGGGTCAGCGCACGCAAGGGGTGCACATTTGTGCAACCTGCGCGCGCCGAGCCCAGCGCGGCCTGCCTGTTCCCTCTGAGGCCGCTCTGATTTCGGAGCGGCCTCGGAGGGAACTTTTCTTCGCCCTCCCTTCCCCTACCTAACCCACCCCCCCGGCCCTATCTAAACCCCCCCCTTACCTTTGTCGGCAAAGTTACGCCTGCTGAAAGCCGGCAGCCCCGCTCCGTCCTCCGGTCCCGGCCCCGCCCCCGAAACGCCGCATCGTTTCGGGAACGCCCCCGGACACGCCCCCTCCATCCCCGTTTCGAAAGCCCCGGGACTTACGCGCGTCCCGGGGCTTTACGCGCGCCGGCGGCCTATTTTGCATAGGCCGCCGGCGCGCAGGGGTTTTAAAATCCACCCCTTAGGGAATAGCCACTGCTATTAATTGCATCAGTAGCATGGGATCTTCTTAGTGTTTGGGTAATTGCCAGGTTCTTGTGACCTGGATTGGCCACTGTTGGAAACAGGATGCTGGGCTTGATGGACCCTTGGTCTGACCCAGCCTGGCAATTTCTTATGTTCTTATATACATTTAATATCATATATAATAACAACAGCATAAAAAGGACAAACGGGTTTTTGTTTGTCCTTTTTATGCTGCTGCTGTTATTATATATGATATTAAGTTTATATTTGTGTGTTTGTCATGGCCGTTTATGGATAATGCAAGATTGATGGGAAAAGTGTGATGCCCACTGATGCACACCTGATTTACTTCATATTATTAGGAAGCCTGGGTGTTTGTATTTGATGTATTTTTATGTCTATTTTCCTTCAAGTACCTCATGTTGTTAGGATCCCTGGTTGATAGTAGTGGAACCACCGATTAGACCGCTTACCTTGTGACGGGAATCTCAAAGGCACTCTGAGTCAGGGCAGGCAGCAGACAACGAAGTCCAATACTCAGTCCGGGTCGGGGCAGGCAGCAGACAATCAGGAACCAAAGCAGCAGATAATCCAGAGGCAGGCGGCAGGTAGCAAAATCCAATAATCAGTCCGGGTCGGGGCAGGCAGCAGACAATCAGGAACCAAAGCAGCAGATAATCCAGAGGCAGGCGGCAGGTAGCGAAATCCAATAATCAGTCCGGGTCGGGGCAGGCAGCAGACAATCAGGAACCAAAGCAGCAGATAATCCAGAGGCAGGCGGCAGGTAGCGAAATCCAATAATCAGTCCGGGTCGGGGCAGGCAGCAGACAATCAGGAACCAAAGCAGCAGATAATCCAGAGGCAGGCGGCAGGTAACGAAATCCAATTCTCAGTCCGGGTCAAGACAGGCAGAAGACAATCAGGAGTAGAGGCAAAATCCCCAGGCGAAAGCTCCACAGAACAATCGAGGCCGAAGCAGCGATTTGGGGAAGCTGCTTCCTTTAAATAGACCATTTTCCCGCGCAAACGGAGCCTCTGCTGGCGTCTGACGTCAAGGGGGCGGAGCCAACGCTTGAGTCCCGCGGTGATTGGCTCCCCTTGCTGCGCGGAGACGCTGCTCTGCCCGCTGAGCAGAAACGCCCCGATCCCCGCTAGCTCGCGCTACCGACGCTGCCGGGACCGCCCTGCTACTCCCCGGAGCCGGAACGCCGCCATCAGCGTGCTGCCTCGCCACGGCCCGCGCGTCAAAGGTAACAGTACCCCCTCCGCAAGTCCCCCTCCTCCCACCTTGCGGGCCAGGCTTGGAGGGAAAGCGAAGGTGAAAGGCCCGCAGCAAACGGGAAGCCTGAATATTAGAGGAAGGTTCCCAGGTATTGTCCGCCGGGCCAAAGTGTTTCCAGGAAATCAGGTATTGAAGCCGACCCCGCACGCGCCTGGAGTCTAAAATCTCCCGCACTTCGTAACGACCGTCCTCCGGAAGAACGGGTACAGAGGTCCGCCGCCGGCGCTGGGGCCAAGACAGGACAGCAGGTTTCAGCAAGGAAACATGGAAGGCGTTGTGAATACGCAGGGAGGAGGGAAGGCAAAGTCCATAGGTGACAGGGTTGATCCGTCGCTGAACCGGAAACGGCCCAATAAAACGAGGCGCAAACTTGGCAGATGGGAGACGTAAACGAAGGTGACGGGTGCTCAACCAAACGAGATCCCCACAACGAAGATTAGGAGCCGGAATCCGCGTCCTATCCGCCTGACGCTTCATGGCAGCAGCATTCTTGGCCAATAAGGCATGTGTGGTGGACCACAGGCGGGACATAGAGGCGACCGTGGCATTGACCGCAGGACAAGTGGAGACGGTGCGGATCGGCAGAGGGAAGTTCGGATGCCTGCCATAAACCAAAAAAAACGGGGATCCTCCGGTGGCCCGCCAGCGGATCGGAGTGGCACCACCGGAGAACCCTCAGACGCGACCGTTTTGGGACAACGGTCTTCCCGATGGGCACCGTGAAGGTGGCAGCCAGTTGAATTTGGGCTGGATCAATGAGGAAGCGAGGAGGATCCGGAGTATCCAGTACGTCAAAGCTACGTGAGAGCGCGTCAGCTCGAACATTCTTTTGAGCTGGACGGAAGCGGACGAGAAACTGGAACCTGCTAAAGAAAAGTGCCCATCGGGCCTGCCGTGGATTCAGTCGCTGAGCAGTCGCCAAGTATTCGAGATTTTTATGGTCGGTATAGACCGTAATGACATGACGAGCACCCTCCAACAGATGTCGCCACTCTTCAAAGGCCAATTTTATGGCCAACAATTCCCGGTCACCAATGGTATAGTTGCGTTCTGCCGACGTAAACTTCTTAGAAAAGAAGGCACAGGTCACCCAGTGCTCCTCAGTCGAGTGTTGAAGAAGAACCGCCCCCACACCCACAGCCGAGGCATCGACTTCGAGGGTAAACGGCCTGGCAGGATCAGGGCGGCGGAGACATAAGTCAGTGGTGAATGCCTTCTTTAATCGATGAAAGGCCCCTACCGCTTCCTCCGGCCAGTGCTGTGTGGAAGCTCCCTTCTTAGTGAGGGCGGTGAGCGGCGCCACCAAAGAAGAAAAATGAGGAATAAACTGCCTATAGTAGTTCGAGAAACCCAAAAATCTTTGCAAGGCACGTAATCCAACAGGCTGAGGCCAATTGAGGATGGCATTGAGTTTGTCAGGGTCCATGGATAAGCCCTTGTTGGAAACAATATAACCGAGGAAAGGTAACTGTTGTTGATGAAAAATACACTTCTCCAGCTTGGCGAACAATTTATGCTCCCGGAGGCGTTGCAAAACCTGCCGAACATGGAGCACATGTTGAGACAAAGAATGAGAAAAAATCAGTATGTCGTCCAAATAGACAATGACGTGGGAATAAAGAATATCACGAAAGATGTCATTTATCATGTCCTGAAAAACCGCCGGGGCGTTGCAAAGCCCAAAGGGCATTACCCGATATTCATAATGACCGTCATGGGTATTAAATGCGGTCTTCCACTCATCCCCTTCTCGGATCCGTATCAAATTGTAGGCTCCCCGCAAGTCCAATTTGGTAAATATCTGCGCCCCCTTAATCCGGTCAAATAACTCCGTGATGAGGGGAATAGGATACTTGTTCTTTCTGGTGATGGAATTAAGACCACGATAGTCAATACAAGGCCTTAAAGACCCATCCTTTTTCTTAACAAAAAAAAATCCAGCTCCCGCCGGGGATGTAGAAGGTCGGATGAATCCCCGATCTAAATTCTCAGCAATATATTGACGTAATGCTGTGGATTCAGGTTCTGATAGGGTGTAAA
The DNA here is from genome assembly GCF_901001135.1 of Rhinatrema bivittatum. NCBI lineage: Eukaryota > Metazoa > Chordata > Amphibia > Gymnophiona > Rhinatrematidae > Rhinatrema > Rhinatrema bivittatum. The sequence continues at coordinate 381,355,662 of NC_042619.1, read as the reverse complement.
TTCGTCCCTTGGGTGGAGTCTGTCCGGGGAGGATATCAATGGCACAGTCATATTGGCGGTGAGGTGGTAAGGATTCCGCGTGTCGCTTACTAAACACGTCCTGAAAGTCTTGATAAGGAAGTGGGATTCCCGAAGATAGTGACGTGGACCGTACGGAGATGGCTGGCAGATTCTTAAGGCAATGTTGGAAACAGAAGGGGCTCCATGCAGCGAGTTGTAGGGAAGCCCAATCGAAGCGAGGCTGATGAATCCGTAGCCACGGTAGTCCCAATATGATCTGATTTACTGATGATGGAAGAACAAATAGCTGAATGTGTTCCAGATGACAAATACCGGTACGGAGCAACACGGGTTTGGTTCTATAGACGATATGCATTCCCACCGATTGCCCCGAAACTGAGGTTACCGACAGAGGAGTGGGTAATGATTCTATCGGTATCCGGTATTTCTGCACCAAATGTTCCTGGATGAAGTTTCCTGCCGCTCCTGAGTCTATGAAGGCTTGAAGGTGTACTGATTCGTTGTTAAGACAGATGGTCGTGGGTAATAATAGTTGGGGAGAGGGAATGGTGGGACCCAGGGAGGCCTCTCCTACCCGGCCTAGGTCCGAGAGTTTCCCGACTTGTTGGGGCATTTATTGAGAAAATGCCCTGCTCCGGCGCAGTACAGACAGAGATTCCTTGCTCGTCTGCGATTCCGTTCCTCAGGAGTTAGGCGAAATCGATCAATTTGCATGGGTTCCTCCGAGTCTCCAGAAGCCTGAGCCGTAGGAGGAGTAACCATAGGTTGTTGAAACGTTGGAGCCAATCGGAAATTTCTGCGGGTAACAGCTCTCTCTCGCATTCTTTCTTGAACACGTAAGTCCAACCGGATGGCTAACCGGATCAAGCCCTCTAATGTCTCCGGAGGATCTCTGCCAGCCAATTGATCCTTAATGTGTTCTGCAAGGCCTTGTCGGAAGATGGCCGTGAGACTCTCCTCTCCCCACGCCAGTTCAGCTGCTAAGGTGCGAAATTGGATGGCATACTCCCCCACCGTACGTGGCCCTTGTCTTATCTGAAGCAATTCATTTGCCGCGGAGGATGAACGTCCTGGTTCGTCAAATATCAACCGAAATTCTTTGAGAAACCGGTCCAATGAATTGAGGATAGGGTCATCTCGTTCCCACAAGGGAGATGCCCAGGCCAATGCCGGACCCTCGAGTAAAGACAATAGGAAGGTAGTCTTAGTCTTATCATTAGGAAAGGCGGCGGGTTGTAGAGAAAAATGCATTCGACACTGGTTGATGAATCCCCGACATAAGGCAGCATTACCATTAAAGCGAGGCGGAGGCGGCACCCTGACTGGGACAGGAGTGACCACTGGGCTGGGAGCTGGTCCCGTAGGTAGAAGAGCCAGAGCGTCCATTCGTGCCACCAATCGGTCCAGAACTCCCGTGACTTGGTCTAAGACCCCCTGCTGTTGTTGGATCTTATTAGCCATCCCAGGAATGGCTTGGAGAGCGGTCAAATCAACTGATTCCATGGCTTCGGCCAACTGTTAGGATCCCTGGTTGATAGTAGTGGAACCACCGATTAGACCGCTTACCTTGTGACGGGAATCTCAAAGGCACTCTGAGTCAGGGCAGGCAGCAGACAACGAAGTCCAATACTCAGTCCGGGTCGGGGCAGGCAGCAGACAATCAGGAACCAAAGCAGCAGATAATCCAGAGGCAGGCGGCAGGTAGCAAAATCCAATAATCAGTCCGGGTCGGGGCAGGCAGCAGACAATCAGGAACCAAAGCAGCAGATAATCCAGAGGCAGGCGGCAGGTAGCGAAATCCAATAATCAGTCCGGGTCGGGGCAGGCAGCAGACAATCAGGAACCAAAGCAGCAGATAATCCAGAGGCAGGCGGCAGGTAGCGAAATCCAATAATCAGTCCGGGTCAAGACAGGCAGAAGACAATCAGGAGTAGAGGCAAAATCCCCAGGCGAAAGCTCCACAGAACAATCGAGGCCGAAGCAGCGATTTGGGGAAGCTGCTTCCTTTAAATAGACCATTTTCCCGCGCAAACGGAGCCTCTGCTGGCGTCTGACGTCAAGGGGGCGGAGCCAACGCTTGAGTCCCGCGGTGATTGGCTCCCCTTGCTGCGCGGAGACGCTGCTCTGCCCGCTGAGCAGAAACGCCCCGATCCCCGCTAGCTCGCGCTACCGACGCTGCCGGGACCGCCCTGCTACTCCCCGGAGCCGGAACGCCGCCATCAGCGCGCTGCCTCGCCGCGGCCCGCGCGTCAAAGGTAACACATGTTTCATGTTTAGTAGAGATAAAGAGAGATTATTTATTTGTGCATAAGTGAAATGATATAACTCATCCTAAACGCTGGCCTTCTTGTCATGGTTAAGGTTTCTCATCTTCAGTAAATATTTTTCCATCTCCTTTCCATTCGGAAGAGACCGCTTCCCTTTAGAATTAACCCGTTTCCCAGGGTTTGTATTTGCTTATGGGTCGATTTAGAAAGTGCTGCTTGTGCAAAAGTCGGCCACGTGGTGCATATGTAGGGCGCCCGTGAGCCATGCAGATTTTAAAAAGTCGCAAAGCATGCACTTATGTACCTGTGCACGCGTGAGGAGCAAGGGGGGTGGATAAGGGGCAGGGAATGGGCGGATTTTAAAAACGAAAGCTGCAGTGTGAGTATACACTAGATATCCTGGTAACTTTACTACTATTCGGATGAGGGGCAAGTCTGTAGATTTCAAGTTTTAGGGCTTAAAGGTCAGAGTGAGGGGTCTAGGTCAACTGGGCAGTCTACAGGATGAAGACCTTTAACTGGCCAAACTGGGGGGCTATTTGGAAAAACTGGGCATGTGCCTCGCATGAGCACATTCTAAAAATTCGCTGACATACACACACAAAAGCCGACATGGCCCTGTTGAGGATGCAAATGCGCCAGCTATGCTCCAGTAACCTCTTAAAATCAGGAGCATACTCACGATTACAAATGCTGGCGTGTCCTCGCTCGCGCATCAAGGCACATGGGGGTGCTCATTTTAAAATCGACCTCTCAGTGAACGTTACTTTATTTTCCATCACCTTCTCTGGAGTTACGTGGCTGAAAAAGATTTTACAAAATGCTTAGAAAGGATGAGCTTTGAGTTGGAGCGTGCACATCTGTTCGTGATTTCCTGCCTTTTCTTCTTGCTGACATCAGAGGGTGAGCATGCTTGGTATTGTCTCTATTCCAGATGTGCATAATGTTGTTGCATTGCAGATTCAAAAAGGAATTGTGAGGAAGTGCTCATTCTTTCCCTAGAATTATGGCATCATGGAGGTCATGGAGAATGAGGCAGAGAGTTCTGGGAAATGTAGTTCCAGATAGACAAGACCTGGGAGATAGGTGTGGCTAATTAGGCAGCTAAGAGTGAAACCACAAAAAGGGCTTGTTCACAAAGAAATAGCCAGAGAAACTACCAGGAAGGCAGAGCTCCTCAGAAACTGAAGCCTGCCAGGATAGGGCCAAGTCCAGGATAACCTTGACCATTTTATTTGCTGGCAGGAGCTATTTGTTGCCTGGAGAAATCCATTGTATGGGACTCCAGTAGTGTGGCATTATAGCATGGAGAGTGCTGTTTAGCTGTTACAGAGAAGCTGTGTTCGCTAGGAGCAAAGACTTCCAGCCTATGACTATTTTACCCTATCACCTTAGTGGAAGTGGACCCGTGGTATTAATTTGTACAGTAAATTGAATCAAAGAGAAGTTCCTCTTTCATCACACTCAAAATACTGACCATAGAACCCCACTGACCATCAACACCTGCCAGATTTTTCATGTCAAATTAAAGAAACGTTATTAAAACTTTAAAAATATTAGTCCAATAAAAATTATTTTAAAAAATCTGTGATGCTATGAAGATGAGGCTGTAAAAAAAGTCAATTCACCTCAACCTTTTTTTAGTATAAAAATTTGTCTTGCTGCACACAGATACATCCAAACAGGTAATGATGTAAACTCTCCACATGCTTTATGCATTTTTTTGTCAGCCATATAACCAATGGTGTCCCAATAGAACGAACATGTACTTAGCTTCTATCACTTGACCTGGAACACATGCTTTTAATACCAAATATTCATCAGCTCCCAAATCTGACAGGTGATGATAGTCAGTAGGTTTCTCTGGTCAAAGGAACTTCAAGATTTCCATGTTTGATATCAATCTTTTTTACAGATTGTATGTGCCGAATATATGATTGCTTTTAGTATAAATTCTGGCTCCTGCTGCTTGTTGCACGATTGATCTGTGCGGTAATGGACTATGGGGAGAAAGAGACATTTGTGGTGAGATGCGGGGGTTTTCTGGGAAGTCTTACATATTTTCTAGGGAATGTGCATTCATTGGTCAATTCATTTCAGCGGTATGCACATATCTCGTGAATGGCGAGTACACGTGCACAACGGATAGTGCACACGTAAATCTGTTACCAAACTACATACGCACACACTATCCATTGTGCACACATGCTCTTCATTCATTAGATATGCGTGTACCACTGAAAAGAATCAAACAAATCGACCAATTAATGCACAAACCTAGTATTTTCCTGTATTATTGTGCATCAAGTATTAAAGGTCAAAAGCTTCATTCCTACCCTTGTACTGTGGAGTTCCTTATGTGAGAGCAACCAGAGGGGCCACTGGAGAGAGCAGAGAATATGCTAGCAGACCAGACATGATTGAGGTTTGTACATATTACTGTGAAGCTGATAGATTTGGAATATGGTCTGTCTTCAAATGCCCATAAGCTTTGTCATACTGTATATTGTAATCCCCTACTTTCTATTCAGTGGTTTACTTTTTTTAGGAATATTTTATTTATCAAAATCCAGCAGATAATTTTCTGATGTAAAATTGTATTTTATAAGCTTAGAGGTGCATTAAACTCAAATTGATTTATTTTATTTATATATTTAAAAACTTTTTTATACCATCTTAGCAAATAAAATTTGAACAAAATGGTTTACAAATTGATCATAAAAAATAAAACTTAAATAGATAAAATAAAGTAAAAATGAAACAAAATAATAAAGTTTGAAAAAACTACATTGGTAACATATCAATATAAACTAGTAATTTTATACCTTTATAAATTAAAATTTTACTTTAAATTTAATAAAACAGAAAAGATAGAAAAATAAAAGCATAGTTATAACAACAGAGAAAAGAAAAGTAGAGAATTACCTGGCCTCTTATTCAATGATTCTCAATGCTTCTCTGAAGAGATATGTTTTTAATGATTTCTTAAAATCTAAGCAATTCTTGAGAGGTTGTTTGGTTATTTGCTCTTGGGCTTATTTTTTTTTTATCAATAACAAGAGGCTGATAAAACAGACTTATTCAACATGGTTGTCAATAATACTCATAATTTTATATTGATATGGTACCTTACATCCAAAAGAATGTAAATGGTCTTCACAAACTTACAAATTCTGAAGCATATGAATAGTCACCTCTGGGACAGAAAGTTTAACTTCAGCTGTTATTCTGATGGCTGATGTTCTGCATGAGTGGGAGGGGAGAAGGAATAATGCTCTTATTATTACCTAATTACATTTGGAGCAATGGAAGTGTGAGGAGAGAAAGACTTACCCTAAGATTACAGAGTATGCCGCGAGGACTGCCCAGTCCTGGTTACCCCATTGCATGCATGGCCTTCTAGTTCTGATCTCCCTAACTAACAGGCCGATACAGAACGGAGCGCTTGGCTGAGTGCACCGTTTAGCCCTGTATGATCACGGGTTTTACATGTGCTATTATTACCCCTTATACTGTAAGGGGTAATAGCGTGTGGAAAACACGCAGCCAACCCCTTCCGAAACTAATAGCGCTCATCACATGCAAATGCATGTTGATGAGCGCTATTAGTTATACCCACGGGATACTGAAAGTAAAAAGTGTGGCCAAGCCGCACATTTTACTCTCAGAAATTAACGCCTGCCCACAGGCAGGTGTTAACCATTGACAGCACTGGGTAAGTGTACAGAAAAGCAGAATATCACGGCGATATTAAGTCAGAGGTCCCAAAAAGAAAAACATTTTTAGAAAAAGCTGTCCGCAATTCCGCGGGTTGGAAAACGGGCGCTCAATTTTGCCGGCGTCCGTTTTCCAAACCCGTGGCTGTCAGCAGGTTAGATTACCGACGCCGGTAAAATTAAGCATCGGTTGTCAGAATTGCTAACAGCCGCCGCTTCCGCTAAGGAGGCGCTAGGGACGCGCTAGTATCCCTAGTGCCTCCTTATTAGCGTGGGCCCTAATTTAAATAAAGAATCACACTCCCAGGAGAGTGGCCTGGGCGCGCGTAGGGAGAGCAGGAATTACAAGCCATGCATTGCATGTAGAGGGGTAAATGTAGGGGTGGATCAGCCAATCCTGGAAAAAAAAATGGAGTCCAGTTTCCACCCATAAACTAAGCTCTTTGAAGTTGCAACTCAGTGATCTAATCCTGATCCATACTTGCTCCCTAGGTTCATCCATAAGATTATACTATACATTTACCAATTGCAGTGGGTTCGCCATTCACACTTGGACTTTCTTGCTTGCAAGCAGTGCCTGCATCTCTTCCACTGCGTGCAAATCTGTCTCATGCATATTCATTGTGGCTATCCTGAAAACCAGATGGTTTGGGCAGGGGCCTGAAGAATGGGTTGACAACCACTCCCTACTCGGAAAACTACACCTTGACCATGTGCGCTGCTGGCAAGAAACTCAAGACTGAATGGGGAATTCACACGTCAACTGGCAGTCCTACAGCCTAGCAACAGCTCAGTGAGGTAGCTCACATGCTAATTTGCTATAGAGAAGGATTATTTTAGGAGATCTGTGTGAAAGCCATGGGCTGGCTGCAGCTACTCAGGCTGCATCCCTTCTCCTTTATCTAGCCCGGTGATAGGAAGGTCCTTTCATCTCTCGTTTCCTAGCAACGCTATCCAATGCTGTCCACGGAGGTCACCCTGACTTTGGAAGTGGGAATTCTTGACCTGGAACTGAGCAAGGGAATGCATTTCACAGCGAGCTCCTTTTTCGCTTCTCCTTTCAGTGCACCATAGGCCTTACTGCCTTGCCTGCTGAGACTCCCAGTCCTGCTCCCTCTCCCTTGTCTGAACCCAGTGCTGGATTGTGGAAGAGCTGTGCATATTGTGCAATGATTTTTTTTTTTTTATGAGGTGAGATGGGATCTGAACAGAAGGGTCAGCCGGAAGCTTGGCTGGAGCCAGCCCCAAGCTTGTCTCAACCTCGAAGCTTCATCACATGTCCAGTATTTGCAATAAAGTCAAACGGCTACCGAAAATGCTTTCTACTTTGAGTCTCTTTTTGTTTCTCTTGTTCTTGATCTCTCTGTTCAGTCTTTCAGTATTTTCTGTTAGTGCTAATTTACTTTGATTTTTTTTTTTAATGTTTGGGCAAACCATTCAAAAGCCTTGTTGTCATCTGAGCCCAGGGGAAGCCTGGGTGTATGTATGCAGCATATTAAAAGTAAAACAATAGGCCATTAGATCACATCAATTTTACAACCGGTTTAAAAGCTAAACTTATTTGTAAATGTTTTTCAGGCCGATTCAGTACAGTGTGCTCCGGCGTTTGGACGCGCATTTTTGACGCGCTAGCTTTACCCTTTATTCAGTAAGGGGCGGAAAACGCACGTCCAACCCCCCTGAAACTAATAGCGCCTGCAACATGCAAATGCATGCTGATGGCCCTATTAGTTATTCCCGCGCGATACAGGAAGTAAAATGTGCAGCCAAGCCGCACATTTTACTTTAAGAAATTAGCGCCTACCCAAAGTTAGGTGTTAATTTCTGCCGGCGCCGGGGAAGTGCACAGAAAAGCAGTAAAAACTGCTTTTCTGTGCACCCTCCGACTTAATATCATGGCGATATTAAGTTGGAGGTCCCAAAAGTAAAAAATGAGGAGAGCAGGCGCTCTCCTGCGTTTCTTTCGGTATAGGCCTGTTTGTTAGGTAATGATCTAGAACCAATTTGAAGCACAGACCTTTTGCACAGGTGCAATGGAAGCTTTTTCCAAAAATGTTGCACTAGCAAAGGAAAAGGATTTTTTTTACCTTTTCAAGAGCTCATTTGGTGCTCATTTAACAACCTAATTATATTCACAGCCTGTGCAGGCTCAGAGGGTCATGCTAAAGCGGGTATAAACCTTTGAACATGTGCACCTTTGGCCTGTAACATTTCGAACTCTTCAGCGCTAATCATTCCAAAGGTAAAGGGATGGCTCGCCCGTGGGGATCTCCCACCCACCCAGAACTGGGGCCGGATTTAGGCTTATGGTGCCCATAGGCCAGAGGACCAGGGCGGAGAGGTTTTACCCCTGGAAATCAGACAGCAGAAGATGGTGTCCCAGTTTTCGGGCGCCGTTTTTGAAGGAAGTTACTGCATCCGTCAAAGCACAGCGAGCCGTGTTAATACACTTCGACTCTGACTTACCTGATATTCCCGCATTTTTCATTGAAAGTTGGTTAACTTGAAAGTTGGACAACCTGATGGTGTATGTTGAACTTTTTACAAATTTTCTTATACACATTTTTTATCAAATGTTTGGACAACTTATACAAAAGTCTTTTTGGTTTTGAATTTCATATAACTTGGCGGCAAATTAAATTCATGGAGGTATAGTCAGAGTGATGTAACATCTGAAAGTAACTGTAGATGATTGAGAAGACCGGGCGCTCTTTTAATTTAAAGGGACGCCGTCAGGCTTGCTGATGCAGTTCCTTTCTACCTCAGATGTGAATCGCTAAAGAAAGTAAGTTTTTTTCGTCTTCAATTAATACTAAAATTAATAATAAAAATTAACAAAATTGAAAAAATAAAAAATAAAAAATATAAATAAGAAATATTCTTTCGCATGAGCGTTAAAATAGCTCCCCCTTTTTTTCATCCCTCTATGGTGTGGCCATGTATGGCCATGTAAAATACTTCATGTGGTCATGCACACTGCACTTCAGCCTGCGCATGACCTGACCCAGGAGAGAGGGAAGAGAAAAGGCAGCTCGCTTGGCGGCTACTCCTCATCTACTGGTCAAGTATTATACTCAAAACGCAGGCTTGCACTTACTCTATGCTGATCTCATGATGCATGAGATCAGCGTAGAGGAAGTTATCAGTCCATGAATTTTGAGAACGCTGCAGGATGGAACAGCTTTTGTTTTTCAGCATCCTCCTCCATGTGGCAGGAAAAAGGATAAATTAAAATCCTATGCCATAAGGCATTTAAACTAAATTTCACCCCCCAACAAAAACAAAACCAAATACAAAAACAAAGGAAAAGGATGAAGGGGATAACAAAAGTCCAAGAAAAGCAGTAAACAGAACGAGAGTAACTGGTGAGCTATGAGCACAAATGCTCGTAGTCTGGGCAATAAAATCCCAGACCTGCAGGCCTTAATGGTGGAGGCAGACTTGGATGTTGTTGTTGTTACATAGACATGGCTCACAGGAATCTAATGATTGGGATACGGCCATACTGGGTTATAACTTGTTAAGGAAGGACAGAGAGGACAGAAAAGGAGGAGGAGTAGCTCTTTATGTCAAAAACAATATCCAGACAACTGAACTGCAAGGAATAGGGGGAGAGAAGAAGCATTATGGGCCATCCTAAAAAAAGAGGATGGTTCATCCACTTCTACCAGAGTGGTTTACAGGCCTCCAACTCAAACAGAACTAGACAGAGAGCTGATTGAAGACATCCAAAAGGTGGGAAGGAAGGGAGATGTGTTGATTGTTGGAAATTTTATCTGCCGGACGTAGACTGGAGGATCCCTTCTGTGGAATCTAATAGAGATGTGCATTCGTTTTTGCCGAATTGGAAAATTGCAACGAAATTGTCCAATTCGGCATGTTTCAGGGAGCCCGAAAAAAGTCAGGATTTTCCTGTTTTTTCGCAAAAATTCGTCTTTCCGATTAGTGCGCACTAACGGGAGTCAGTGCGCGCTAACTCCCTGTTAGCGCGCACTAAGTCCTGTTAGTGCGCACTAACAAAAACTAACAAAAACTAACAAAAACTAACGGTTTTTGTTAGCGCACTAAGTCCTGTTAGTGCGCACTAACAAAAACTAACAAAAACTAACAAAAACTAACGGTTTTTGTTAGCGCGCGCTAACGGGGAGTTAGCGCGCGCTAACGGGGAGTTAGCGCGCGCTAACTAAAAATCGATTTTTCACGAAAAAAAAGACCCGAACCGAAAAAAAACGACATTTTCCATGGCGGCCGAAAAACGAAGAACGACACGAACACAAAAAACGATGCACATCTCTAGAATCTAACAGAAGTAGAGAGATAGTGGATGCCCTGCAAGGGGCTCTGTTCAAACTAATGGTAATGGAGCCCACGAGGGAGGGAGCTATTCTCGACTTAGTGCTCACAAACGTGGATAGCATCTCAAATGTCCGGGTGAGGGGGGATGTCCACCTTAGCACCAGTGATCATCAAATGGTATGGTTTGATATTGCAAATAGGATATGGAGAAATCACACAAAGACCCGAGTTTTGAACTTCAAAAATATGAACTTTGCTGAAATGGGAAAATTCCTGGAGGCAGAACTTGAAGGCTGGGAGAAAATGGGAGAGGTGGAACAAGAGTGGGCCAAACTAAAAGGAGCGATCACAAAAGCATCTAATCTTTAAAGTTAGAAAAGTAAACAAAAGCAAGAGAAATAGGAAACCTATCTGGTTCTCAAAGGAGGTGGCTGATAAAATAAAAAGAACAGCATTTGAGAAATATAAAGGATCCCAAAATGAGGAACACAGGGAAGAATATCTGGTTAAACTGAGAAAGACGAAGAAAGTAATCAGGAAAATAAAATGTCTGGCATAAGAAAGGATTGCCAAAAAGGTAAAGAGAGGTGACAACACTTTTTTCAGATACATCAGAGAAAGGAAAAAGGTCCAAAATGGCATAGTGAAACTGAAAGGTGAAAAGAATCAATGTGTGGAAAGAGACCAAGAAAAGGCGGAAATATTAAACAAATACTTAATTTTGGTGTTCACTAAGGAAGACCCTGGGGAAGGACCATCACTGGTTAATAAGTCTGTGGATAGGGGTGGAGTAGATGAAACTCCGTTTACAGAAGAGAATGTATGGGACGTGCTAGGAAAACTGAAAGTGGACAAAGCCATGGGGCCTGATGAGGTTCATCCCAGGATACTGAGGGAGCTCAGAGATGGGCTGGGGGGTCCACTGAGTGACCTGTTCAATAGATCCCTGGAAACGGGAGTGGTGCCGAGTTACTGGATAAGAGTGGTGGTGGTTCCGCTTTACAAGAGTGAGAGCCGAGAGAAGGCTAGAAATTACAGGCTGGTTAGCCTCACCTCAGTGGCAGGAAAATGAATGAAGACTCTGCTGAAAGAAAGGATAGTGAACTACCTACAATACGGTGGCTTGCTCAATCCGCGTCAGCACGGATTCACCAGGGGAAGGTCCTGTCAGATGAATCTGATTGATTTCTTTGATTGGGTGACTAGAGAATTGGATCAGGGAAGAGTGCTTGATGTGTTTTTCTAGGATTTTAGTAAAGCCTTTGATACAGTCCCGCATAGAAGACTTGTGAATAAAATGAGAAGCCTGGGAGTGAGTGCCAAGGTGGTGGCGTGGATTACAAACTGGTTGACAGATAAAAGACAATGGGTGATGGTAAATGGAACCTACTCTGAAGAGAGAATAGTGTTAAGTGGAGTGCCACAGGGATCAGTGTTGGGACCGGTTTTGTTCAACGTCTTTGTGAGTGACATTGCGGAAGGGATAGAAGATAAAGTTTGTCTATTTGTGGATGATACTAAGAACTGCAACAGGGTTGACATGCCGGAAGGAGTGGAGGGAATGAGACGTGATTTCAGGAAGCTTGAAGAGAGGTCGAAAAAATGGCAACTGGAATTTAATGTCAAGAAGTGCAGTCGTGCATCTGGGATGTGGTAATCTGAAGAAACTGTATATGATAGGGGGTGAAGCGCTGCTGTGCATGGAACAGGAGAGAGACTTTGGAGTGATAGTGTCTGGCAATCTAAAGATGGCGAAGCAATGTGACAAGGTGATAGCTAAAGCTAGAAGAATGCTGGACTGCATAGAGAGAGGAATATCTAGTAAGAAAAAGAAAGTGACATTCCCCTTGTTCAGGTCTTTGGTGAGGCCTCACCTGGAGTAATGTGTTCAGTTCTGGAGACCGTATCTCAAAAGGGATAGAGACAGGTTTGAGGCGGTCCAAATAAGGGCAACCAAACTGGTGGGAGGTCTCCATTAACTGACTTATGAGGAGAGGTTGAAGGTCCTAAATATGTACACCCTGGAGGAGAGGAGGAGCAGAAGAGATATGATACAGACCTGCAGATACTTGAAAGATTTTAATGATGCACGATCAACAACAGACCTTTTCTGCTGGAATGACTCCAATAGAACTAGGAGTCACAAAATGAAACTCCGGGGAGGACGACTCAGAAGCAATGTCAGGAAATATTTCTTCACGGAGAGCATGGTGGATGCCTGGAATTCCCTGCTGGAGGAGGTGGTGAAGAAAAAAATGGTGCAAGATTTCAAAAGGGCATGGGATAAACATTGTGGATCCCTAAAGGCAAGGGGGAGGGGAATGAAGTAAGGCATGGGGGAAATCTTGCTGGTGTGGCAGATACTACCCCTAACAAGTAGCCTTCAAAATGTGATGCAACTCCATCATTGCTCACTGCTTCAACGGCAGGGGGAAAAGAGGAATTGGATTCTGACAAAAACCAACAAAGAAATTGAACTGTACGATGTGGGAAAACACATAAGTGTGGGGGTAACTTCCTTGATGTGGTGGTTACTACCCTTAACCAAAAAGTCTGCTACTACACTTCTGATGCAACTCCACCATTGCACATTGCTCTCTGATTCAACGGTGGGGTAAGGAAATTGAACCCAAACTAACCAACAAGAGCATGGGGGTAACTTGATTGATGCGGCGGTTACTACCCTTAACCAAAAAGTCTGCTACTACACTTTTGATGCAACTCCCACCATTGCACATTGCTCTCTGATTCAACGGGGAGTGGGGGGGGGGGGGGATTAAAAGAAATTGGATTCAAACAGTAACCAACAAGAGCCCCTGACCTTGGTGGTCTGAGTAACTGATAGGTATGGGAAACATAACTTTGGGAGCTTGCTGGGCAGACTGGATGGGCCGTAGAGTTCTTTTCTGCCATCACTTTCTATGTTTCTTTGTTTCTATCTGCTTCTAAGTACTTCTAAGTGCTGGCAGTTCCCATTGGTTCTCCCACCAATTTATCATCTGGCTTTGGAGATGAAACTTTTTAAACAGAGTTTGTCCTGGTAGAACAAGTCCCCTTATGCTCTCCACCGCCTGCCTGTAACATAGTTATATAGACAAGCACACAGTCACAGCTAGACAAAAAATTAGAAGGGAGGTCTACTGAGAAGATAACATGGAAAGGAATCACATACTGGAAATTTCTTTTTAAATTATTCTTTCTTCAAAACACTAGAATGCTTCCTTTCTAGTTCCCATCTCCATAAATGCCAGTTGCCCATCAAAGCATCTACCAGTAGGGGACAGGTAGTATGTGCAGCAATGTTACATTATCGAATGACTTGCAAGCCTTGCAGATATCAGTGCATGAGCTCCACCCCCCTTCTCACCCCTCATATGCGTGCCGAGCTGAAGAGATCAGTTCTGTTGGAGAAAATCCAGTTCTTGACACCAGATGGGTTACTGTTGACTCTGTGAATTGGCCCAAGACCAAGCTGTCATCAGCTGGATTAATGTCCAAGTCAAGTTCTAGCATGTTCACTTACTGCTACTCTCGTAAAACCAAAGGAAAAAAAAAAGAGAGAGATAGTGCTAAAGTACTATGGACTAATGAAACACATTTGTGGTTCTTATTGCTTCTTGACATTACGTCAATGATGCGATGTTACTTAAAACAGTCATCTGTAATGACTATTAATAACTTAGGCTTTCCTTAGAGGTGAAATTATTGTATCAAATTTCCTTCCCTAGTCAGCATAATGACTGCACACCCACTAACTTTACACACTAATACAACCTTCTTGTGTGCACTTTTTTGTTTTCATTAACAAATTCCTATCAGCAAATTGCTGCAGGTTTCTTGCACAAAATAATAAGATTCAACCAGTCAGAGGTGAGATTTTGAGAGCATTATCAGTAGGGTTGATCATACAGCTCCATGTCCAGAGGGGACAAGTAGAGTCAATACTGCCTTTATCCTACTGCATGCATGGAGATGATGTTCTGATTTCCTTGACTGAGCTCCCTACGAAGAGAAGGGCCACACTCTCTGAGCATGAGGTGGAGGTAAAATTAGGATGAGACATGTGACATGGAGCTATATTGTCACTTTAATAACAGGACAGCAGAATGTCCAGCTAAATCATGTTTGCTAAAATATTTAACATTTTCTTTTTTAAGTAAAAAAAAACAACAAAAAAACTGATTACCTGGCCACATAGACCCTGAAGGGAGGGTGATGGGTGTGGAGCAGGTCTGTGTCATTTGAGAAATATGTTTTGGGCATTTTGGAGTCTCAGAGTTGGAATTTATTTTTTTTTTTTCTTATCAGGGTGGATTTTCAGCAATCCGACCCAGGTTTTCCCCCAGAACAGCAAGTGATGGAATCCAGCACAAGTATAATTCCTAAGCTGTATCCTAGGGAACGTAAGGCCAGTGAGTAAACAACCTGGTGATGAGGCAGAAAGAAAAATCCAATGACAGTTGAGAATTTGAGAGAGAGAGAGAGAGCGGAGCTGAAGTGTCATGGAGAAGGAGCTCAGCACTAGCACACCTCTACAAAAGTGTAAAAGTTGCTCAAAACATTTTAAAACCTGGCGGGAACAATAGTAAACCCTCATGAATGAATTAGGATGTGCATGAGAAGTGTACAACTAATATAAAAGCCACCAAAGGTAAGGTTTAGGCTTAAATAAACTTAATTGTAAAGACATTTGACCCGCAGTTAAGTACGTTCAACTTTGATAATTAGATTGAGTGATTAGAAAACAAAAACAAGTTGGATAAAATGCCTTTTTGTGAGAGTGAGAGAATTAGCTGAAAAGACCCAAAATACCCCGAGGCTTCTCAAATAGAGGAAAGCAAAAAGCTGAAGTCAAAGCTCAGAATCTGGAACTTCTCGCCCATCAGTAAGGGAGATTTTCCTGAAACAGAGCTCAGAGAGAAGAGCTTTGCTTTCACAGGGGAGAACCAGTTGGTGTCTCCAAATTCAGTGAGGATTAACATGTGAGAAAATAAAATCCTTACTCTCCTCGAACAGCAAAAAAGGAATAAGGAGATAATACTCAAAAGAAAGAAAATTTATAAGAGGAAAATTTGACAAGAATAAAAAATGAGAATTCTCTGATGATAAGTACATTAACTACTCCAATTGTTCCCGACCAGATTACTCCCTGATTCATTAAAGCTTTTCTCCCATTCTGTGTCTATGGGAAAATACCTTGATGAATCAGGCCCTTAGTTAGGGAATATATAGTTATCTTTTTTTTTTTTTTAGCTAGCTAAACAGCTCAACAAGCTGTTGCAGACTCAACGCCCTAAGGAACACATTTAGTTTCCGGAAGAACTACCGGTGCCAGGGAGTTAGTTTTCCTTGTTGATTTTGTAAAGAGTGAGGTAGTAGGTACAAAGCCGTGAGAGTAAAGAGATACAATCAACACATCCCAGAAACGAACTGAAAGAACTTCAGATACTAAAAAAAGAGTATAAGTTAAGTGTGTATACACCAGCTAAACATACAGGGCTGTTTGTAAAAGACAACAGAGGACACATCAGGAAGGAAAGGACAGTAAAAGAAAAAATAGAAATATAAAAGACGAGAGAGACAGACAATAGAAAAAAAGTATAAAAGAAAAACACACTTACCCAGGAACGCTCCTGAAGACAAAGTACACACTCCTTTATGACCTAGTGAGGCATAAGTGAGACACACAGAATCACTTCCTAGGTTTACAGTAAAGAGATATATATATAAAGTGAAACAAAAGTTACTATTGCAAAAATTGATTCTTATCTGACTGTATGTATTGCTTGATAGAGTCCTGAGGCTACGGAGTTCTTTTCTCTGTGTTCTTGGAATACCAGTCTGGAAATTAAAATAAAAGATTGTTTTATTGGTGTGCCTTGCACAGAAAAACAATTGTGCTTATTAACGGAATTAAGAACCAGTTCTGGAATAGATGAAGGAAAGGTTAAGTTTTAAAAATTGTCTAAGCTACATAATAAGAAATTGTTATCCTTTGGCAGAATATCTGGTGTTAGGAATAAATTTGGTTTTAAGCAATGACACCCATAGTTCACTTTCTTTATCCCTGTTCTCCCTCCCCTACCACCGGGAGTCTTGATCGAGTGGGTTTCGGGCCTCTTTTCATATAAACCCGATAGGAAAGAGGGGGCTTCTGGCAGTGATCCCTTTTAGAATAACACCAAGGATCTCCTGCATTTCACTCTCAGCCAAGGACACCGCAGCGGTTCCCAAAAGCAATTGTCCAGCCAGTTAAGCTGTGAAGCTGGCTCCTACCATGTGTTCGATGCCCTGCTCCTCACATGTGGCTGAAGTAGTGGTAGCGGACAATTATGTGGGAGCAGAGCCTGCTATCACTAAATCCAACTAGCCCCCTATGACTGCTAGCACTATTACTTACAGAGAGTGATAGTGAGCAGGTCCTTCAGGGCTGACTTTGCATGCAGGCACATAATGTTTGCCTACACAAGTCATTCAGTGGCTGGATCTCAGAATACAAGCTGTTACCTTTCTTTTCAGAAGTGTAATATCAAGTAACATCGATCCTTATGTAACCTGTGTTCTGCTATTTTTGGACGCCTGCTGCCATCTACAAAGCTCAGCAGCATTCCTTTCACGTTATTTATTATTACGCGCAGCACTGACAGTACGGAGCACGATAAATATAAAAATGATCCGGAGATGGAAAAGAAAAAAGTATTGTTCACAGGCATTAGCATAAGGTAAATCCGTGCTCACCGCTGAAGCTTTCCATCTGCTGTCCCTGAAAGTGTGTATTATATTCTTACCACCCGCTGCTCGTCTGTGCAGGAGAAAAGTGGACTGTGACAGCCCAGTGCT
The DNA here is from genome assembly GCF_901001135.1 of Rhinatrema bivittatum. Classification (NCBI taxonomy): domain Eukaryota; kingdom Metazoa; phylum Chordata; class Amphibia; order Gymnophiona; family Rhinatrematidae; genus Rhinatrema; species Rhinatrema bivittatum. The sequence continues at coordinate 381,338,522 of NC_042619.1, read as the reverse complement.
ACGGCGACCGATTAAAACAATCTTTTTTTTATTCTCTGTTTCTTAAAGATGGAGAGCATGTAAGCTATCAGTCCAGAAAATGTTCAGATGTCCTAGCCTAATGTTTGATTTGGGTGCTGAGGTTTAAATACTGGAGGAACCACAGTAGCAAGCAAAAGCCAGTAATTATTGACATTGATCTAAAGAAGAGTGTTATCTTTCTTTGGAAATTAGAGTTATGTGGTGTCTAAGGACCCTGGTAGATGGGAACCTGCCATCCTATCACATTTCTGTGGCTCTTTCTAATCAGTTTCACTGTTTGGGTAGGAGTGGCATAAACAGGAATGCAGGTGAAATCTCACCTTCTTGCATGGCTCTAGTCATATAAAATCCAGACAGGTACTCTTAGCTCTTGCAGATCGAGTCTAAGCTCGTGCAGATCTAGTCTAAGTGTAAAGACTCTTTATCTCCCGGCTGCTTCAAAATCTCATTCTTTCTTCCAAAAGGCAGATCACTCTCGGTATCATAGAGCTGTATGAACTCGAGAGTTTCATCCTAGCAAGGACAAGGAGGAAGGAAGTTATTTAATGCTCATTTGATTTATATAGGTTGACTTTAATTGGAACCCTGAGCCCAGCAATCAAAAACAAGTGTACAGGATTGTGTTAAGCGGAGAAATGCCCTTTGTAGGCCGCACCTCCTCTTCTCTTCGACACAACTAGAGCGAGCAATCATTGGAAAGCTAATTTCCATGGGTAAAACAGCTTTGCCCATGGAAATGCCCTTTGCTTATTGCCAGCTGAAGGTACACCTGACCAGATCTTTATGAAGAAGCAGCAAGTGACAGATCCTTCAGACTGGGATCTGCACGTGCAAGATCCTGCGGACTGGCAGCAAGTGTATACGATGTATTGTTGCATTTTATGGATGTACTGTAGGTGTTTCTTGATTAGGGCTATGCTCAGCCTTTTTTTGTTTTTGTTTTGTATCATTTCGCTTATGTCAAATGAAAAAAACAAAACAAATACAACAAAAAACGGTATTCTTCGAGGTATCCCAATTGCGATTATTTTTGGATTCCAACCCCCAGGGAACTGCAGTGGTAGAAGCTTGAGTGTAATTTAGGAGATAAACCTGGTAGCATTCTCAGAATTTCAATTGTTCATTGGATGTTGGGAACTTCCCATGTTTTCCTTGTATATGGCTCCTTTACATAACTTCATGAGTTACTTTTTTCCTCAAAGCTATATGAATATGTACTGTGAACACTAGATCATTAATGTTATTCCTTACATTTATGTATAATTTATAATCTGTATTCTAACAGTGACTATGTACTAAATGAAAATGCATAAATAAAAAAGAAAAAAAAAAGAAAAAGAAAAACAAACAAAACAAATACAACTAAAAAAATGAAAAACAAAACAAAAGAATGACGTGCCTGGCTGGTCCTCTTCTTCCTTCCCAAGTGCTCATACAAAACCATCACAAAAAAAACCAAACAAACCAACCCTAACTGGATCCTCTCCATATCACCCCAGCCCCGCACCCTTCAGTCTCTTACCCCATCTCCATAGGCTTTGAAGGGGCAGGAGTGATTCTCGGTCAGTGCTGCCCCACTAATGCAATGGTAGAAAATGATGCTGGTTGAGCCATGGCTGGCAGCCTTACGAATAATCGCCATACAGCTCTCTGGTGCTGCAGGCTGACCTGAGGCAATTGTATGACGATTAGCAAAAAGGGCACTGGGTTAGGGTGGATTGGTGCCATCTCCTACAGGTGCATGGGAGGGCAGGAGAAACGGGGGAGGGGGTGTCAGCGTCTTCAGAGGCTATGGATAGCGTCAGATGGTGGGGTGGGGTGGGAGTTGGGAGTATGCAGAGAGAGAAACCAGGAGGAATTTTTCAAATTGAAATGAAAATGAAAAATATACTACTAAAACGTTTGTGAAAATTTGGTTTCGTTTCCAACAAGAGCACCTCCCTATTCATTTTATTTTCCAACATTTATATACCATAACACTCAGCAAAGGCTGACCGGCACGGTGCACAGACGAGAACAAAGCAACATAATACCCCAGTGCAATAAACTCCTCGTTGAAATGATGATGCACTTCAGATAACTGCTGTAGTCGATCGTGACTGCATTTGTTACTCAATGTATTAATTTACCTGTTGCACACTCCGTTGGCTTGACCTTTGTTCAGGGAAGGTGGGCTGTAAGTTTAACAGAGCTTGCACCGCACCGTTATTCAGCCTTTCACACATGAACATCCTCTTTACGAAGCTGGAAATGGCTAGGAGAGGAGGAAGCACTAGAGGCAGGGCTTCTGCTGTCTCCCACAGCTCTTCACATGGTTTACACTGGGAAGCAATGAAAGCCCCTGTATGTGTCTGGGTCTTTATTTCTACCCGCTCCGGTAAGCAGAATATTTTATTTATGGGGATATGAGCCCCCAATGAAAGCTTTGTTAGCTAGATATCAGCACTTACAGATCATCAGCGGATTTGAAAGGGGCCAAGTGTTACGTTGCTTCTGCCTTTTAAAGTAAGCGCGAGGGCAGACTCTATGTCCTACCACCAGGGGGCGGATTGACAGCTCGGTGGCCCTTAAACCAGGCCAAAGCGGCACTGGAATGGTAGGAGCAGGGTGAACGTGTGCTCAGTCTGGCCCTACAAGCCGTGCAGTTGGGGCCTCCTTCATCCTCGGCTTCCCACATCTTCTGCCTTCTACAGCTGTGGCCCTCTGCTCTGGGAAGATGACGCTGGGCACAATCAGATCTCTTGCTGACTTTCACTGGTGTAAGGTTAAGGAAGCTGCCAACGTGGTCTACTGAGCAAAATCAGAGACCAACCGGAGGAAAGTCCATGGTCATTCAGAGGCAGGGAAGGGAGAGTGCAAGGGAGTTGGCAGCCAGACTAACAGGGGGTAAGAGGGGGGTAACCATTATCATGTACTAACACACGGGCCGATACAGTACAGTGCGCTCGGGTGGAGCTCACTGTTAACCCGCGTTTGGACAGGCGTTTGACGCGCTAGCTTTACCCCTTATTCAGTAAGGGGTAATAGCGCGTAGAAAACGCGCGTCCAACCCCCCTGAAACTAATAGCGCCCGCAACATGCAAATGCATGCTGATGGCCCTATTAGTCATTCCCACGCGATTCAGTAAGTAAAATGTGCAGCCAAGCCACACATTTTACTTTAAGAAATTAGCGCCTACCCAAAGGTAGGCGCTAATTTCTTCCGGCACCGGGAAAGTGCACAGAAAAGCAGTAAAAACTGCTTTTCTGTAAACCCTCCGACTTAATATCATGGCGATATTAAGTCGGAGGTCTCAAAAGTTAAAAATAATTTAAAATAATTAAAAAACATTTTTTAAATCGGCCCGCAGGTTGAAAACCGGACGCTCAATTTTGCCGGTGTCTGGTTTCCGAACCCGTGGCTGTCAGTGGGTTTGAGAACCGATGACGGCAAAATTGAGCGTCGGCTGTCAAACCCGCTGACAGCTGCCGCTCCTGTCAAAAAAGAGGTGCTAGGGGACACGCTTGCCCTCTCTCCCGCGACTTTTACTGACAGAAAGAAAGTGGGACACCATGAAATGCCAGGAACTCTGAGCATCGCACTAGGACCCTGAAGTCTCCAGTCTCGCCAGTCTTTACCCAGTAGAATGCTTGCTTTCTATGGATTCTGAGCACACTGGGGGAGGCTGGGGAGAGTTACACTCTCTGTACCCTCTTTATACAGTCAGCTGTTATCTGAGAGAAAGGAGCAGGCAATGTGTCTCAGCTGTTGCCACCTGCCCCTCCGTCTTTCCTGCGGCTCATCTTCCCAAGCCGGTCCTGGCATCGGTGCTGGGGTACTCTCTTTATAAACTTTTATGTAAGACATCCACATTCATTTAAAACCTCCGGGGAAATCTCAACTGATTTTGTGCCAGCGACACATCTAGCTTTCCTACATAAATCTAAGGTGCTTTCATGCAAAGAGCACCAGTTCATGTGTAATAAATTAGTACTGTCCAGTGCCCATGCAAAAATATATAATCAACTGCCTAGGGGATGTTTTTTTTTTTCTTTTCAATTCCAATGCATTTTAAAAACTAGTTTTCCATCATGTGTACATTTTTTAAACCCATGCAAGAATCATGCTGCTGTTTATTTCTGCTTCAAAATACAATGAAAAAAAGTGCCAGCGACTCAGTACTGCGTTTCGAGATCCCACACATTGATAAGCTCTGCATCAGGGAAAAATTGCAAATCGACCGTACTTATCTTAATGAGTGTTTTACATGACGAAATGAAATTCTTGTAAGGTCAGTGATCAAAAAGGCAGTGTTTGCATCTCCAGAGATCCCCATCGGAACGTCTCATCTTAATGCATTGGAACCGAAAAGTACAAAAACATAACACGGGCTGACGATTATATATTTTGTACCGGCATTGGATAGTACGAATTTAGTACACGTGAACTGGTGCTCTTTGTATGAAAGCCCTTTATTTATATAGCAACTCTAGATGTGTTGCTGGCACAAAATTAATTGAGTTTTTCTTCGGAAATTGTAAATGAATGTGGATTGTTTTAGATAAGGATTGCATTTTGTACATTCACATTTAATTCATTTTTTGTGCCGAGATCAACTCTTTTCTGAAAAACGTAGAGAAGGCTCTGAAACGGGGACATTTTTTTTTTTTTTTACAACTCTTTTCTGACACTTTTCTTCTGATTTCATTCCAACGGTGTTAGATAGAACAAAAGTGGAAAATAGCGGCATAGGCCAGTTCCCATGATTTTCCAAAGGAGGAAGGAAAATAGAAATCACATTTTTTTTCCTCCCACAGGAAACAGTGGGAGCTATTCGGGCGAATGAAAAGTCAACCAAACTTATGTCTAATCTGATCTGGGATAAAGGTAGTCACAGTAAAGACATCCAGGGAGGTGAATAAAATTATTGGATCTAGAGGGTGGATACCATTTTGTGGGAGGGGCTGGAGATGGAGTGAAACCCATTAATGATGAGTATAGCATGGATGTGCCATCCATAGTGCACAATGGTGCTAAGGCACTACCAGCTTACAAAAGGGGTGTGCAGTGCATCACCAACAAGAGACACCATCGCCAGAGGTCTGGGCAGCTTCAAGGTACCTGGCTTGTGGCTATCGTACCTCAGGAACCCTGCACCGGCCTCGGCCTGCCTTCCTGTTCTCCCCTCCCTCCAGCCTTGTCATGATTCCTCCCTCCGCTCCAGCATTGGCGCCGGTTCTGTCGATCCACTGTGCCTATGTGGTGACGCAGGCACGGAACTGCCTGAAGCCAGCGCAGGAATCGCGCGCAGCGGCCATCCATTGTGGCGCCGTCTGCCATGCTCCAAGGAGGAAACAAGCAGGGCAACCCGCATCGGAGGACCTGCCGTCGCTGAAGCAGGACTGTGGAGAAACCTGTGCGGGAGGACCGGCTGCAAGGAAAGAGAAGGGAAGAAAGCCTATGGGGGAAGACAGGCTGTAGAGAGAAGGGCAAAATAGGCTGGAGAGTGTGGGGGAGGACTGACTGCAGAGAGAGCTCTGGGTCTGCCACTCTGAGACAGTGGGGTTAACCTGTCATTTACTGCCAGCTGGCTGCCTTCTCTGGTGACAGGACCCTAACTCTCCAGGATGACCCAACTGCAGTGGAGAGTGAGCTGAGACCAAGAACGTCTTCCTGCACTTCAGATCAACGTAAGATAAAACTGGCTAAATTGCTGCATGAAGCTGGGCAGTTTTCTGGCAATGCATTTGAGATGGGCCGTAAATGAACTTTGAGCTAGACACAGAGGTTTTCATAACCTTTGTAACAAGAGTTATTTACTCTGTTAAATCAGAAACTTAAAAACAATATCTACCGTATACGAAACCACTGTATATTTTATACCGTCACAGTAAAACTCTTCTCTACCTCTAAAAGGTGTAGACGTTCTGTTGTGGCTCCGGCTCGGGTGCAGAGTAGAAGGGGCACCACCTCCAGAGTGGCGCGGGACCGCATGACGAGGCTGGAGCAAAGCCAGGACAGTTCAGTAAGGCTGGAGTGAGGCTTGGACTGTCAGGCAAGGAGTGCAGGCAATGCTGGAACCAGGGCTTGGGCTGGAACAGTGTGGAGGTAGGACTGGAGCTCGGGGATGGGATGCAGGTAAGGCTGCGACTCTGGAACGGAGTACAGATAAGATGGGAACTCAGGAACAGAGTGCTAGCGAGACTGGGACTGAAGCTTGACAAGGAAAAGACTGAAGCAGGACAAGACAAGGACAACACAGAACATGGAGCATAAAGCCTGAAGGCAGAGCTACAGGAGAGCCCTCGAGGGGCAAAGACAGGGAGAGGACTAGAGAGGCCACCTAGGGAAGTGAGGTCAGGGAAAGGCCTAGGAAAGCCCAAAGCAAGGTGGAGAGCAGGAAGGCCCTAAGGCCACAAGGCAAGGCAAGACTGAGGTCAGGAGGCCCAGAGACCACGAAACAAGACAAGGAAAGGCCTGGGTAGGCCTCAAGGCAAAGTTGGTTAAGGCAGAGAGACAAGAGAGACTCGATGCAGAAGCATTGAGGCAAGGGTCAGACAGGGTTTAAGTAGGGCTGAAGTCTGGGTGTGGTGCAGGCAGGAAGGGGGAGCTTGGCCAGCCTGTAGAGCATGCTCACTGAGGTCCCCTGGTGGAAGGGAGGCTGCACAGCAGCTGGAACTGTAACACATTCTGTTTCCTTGATATGAACTTGAGACGGATGCTATCTGGTTTAATTAAGTCAAAGGAACAGCAGGAAAGCCCTTACAGCTTCATCGTGCGTTTACAAGGGAAGTTCAGCCAAAATAGAGCTCCCGGCTGTATGACAACTGATCTCATCAATAGAAATCTTTTCCTTCTAGCCCAAGTTGTTTTTGCTACGGGCTCGGAAAACCGGACGCCGGCAAAATTGAGCGACCGGTTTTCGACCCGACAGCCGCCAGCCGACTTCAAATTTTTATTTTATTTTTATTTTTTTACCCTTTGGGACCTCTGACTTTATATCGCCATGATATTAAGTTGGAGGGTGCGCATGATATTAAGTTGGACATGTGCACTTTCACGGTGCCCAAATTAATTAGCGCCTACCTTTGGGTAGGCGCTAATTTCTGAAAGTAAAATGTGCGGCTTGGCTGCACATTTTACTTAATGAATCGCGCGGGCATACCTAATAGGGCCTACCGTCGGAGCGCACTGTACTGTATCGGCCTGTGTGTGAACACTTAAGCAGCAGTACAACAGTAGCACGTCAAAGAGAATGTGTGTGTCTGTCAGAGTGTGTGTGTGGTGGGTATCTTTGTCTCTGAGTATGTGTCTTTGTGGTTGTTAGTGTGCATGTGCCAATAAAGTTTCTGCAATCTAAAAAATCTGTTTGTGACCCAGCGTGTGTGTCTGACACTGGCTGGCAGTGTCATTACTTGTAACTGGTTCAAGAGCCAGACCAGGAATCCAGAATATATCTCTGTAAGATACAAGCAGATGTGTAGGGGACCCAATCAATTTGCATGGATGGAATGAGGGCTGCAACTCTGCTCACCCATGGTCTCTAGAATATGTTCAACTTCTTAGTTATTCAGGAAAGATTAAGTTTATTTTGGAGATATTTTGGCTCAATTCTGCTGGGTTTCAGGGTTGACTTAGTGTGCATTTGGGAACTGTTGATAGTTACACGTGCTGCCGGGAAAGTGCACGAAGGCGCCAGATACCCCATGGGCCTGTTTTGAAAAAAAAAACTCCCGGGCCGATGTTTTTCCTGCAATCCGCCCCGGTCTGGAGTGAATCAATCTACCAGTTCTGTGGGTGCCTCGGCAGGTCTCCACTGGTGGCTGTTGATTCCCCCCGGGCAGAGAGCTCTGGGCTGCAGGCCCCGGGAGAAGGCAGGCAGGAAGGAAAGGCTTTCGCTTCCTTGGCTATTGCTCTCGCCTTCCCCTGCACCCTATTGTCTGGCTAAAGAGTGCCTGACGAAAGGGCTACAGGGGAAGTAGAGAGGAGGAGTGGTGAAGGAGAGACATATTTCCATGCCTTTGGTCTGCCTTGTGGCACCAATGGAAGGGCACTCTCAGGCTGGGGAAGGAGAAGACAAATGGAGAGAAGGACTGAAAATGGACTGGAAGGGGGGACGAGGAGCTGAAAGAAGGGAGGCTGACTGTGAGGAGGAAGAGGATACAGGCCAGGAGAGGAGCTGGGAGGAAAGAGTAAATTGTAAGCAGGGAGAGGGCTGGGAGAACGGACACAGGCTAAGATGGAGACAGGATATGATCTGAGAGAAGAGGAGTCGGGGGTGACGAGTTGGAAAAGGGGGGGCATGGGCTGTGAGGGGGGGGCAAGAGAGAGAGGAACTGAGAGAGAAGAGGAGGGCTAGGAGCTGATAGGCAGGCTGAGAAGGGGTGTGAGAGGTTAGGGGTCATGGTGGAGAGAAGATGCACAAGGACATGAGGGGGGGGGGGGGAGGAATAGGTAGGAAATGGCAGGAAGCAGCAGGATGGTGTGAGGCTAGAAGGAGATAAGAAAAGCCGTGGGGAGAGAGAGAGGCTGCAGATAGAGTGAGATGCACACAGGGAAGAAAGGGACCAGAAATGATCGGAAGATGGGAAAAGAAGTTTAAAAAGAGAGAGTGTAGAAGCAGGAAGAAAGTCAGAGACAAGAAAGCAGAGACCGAGGAGAGAAATCAAACTACAGAAACAAAGGCTGAACATTGTTTTTTATTATGCTTGATAAAGATTTCTGGGCTAGCATTGCGTTTGGCAGTCCGCGGGGCAGGCCCATGGACCACCATTCCTGACCTCTGGCCCCGGTCCCGTTGCGACACTGGCAGACGTCGGGGAAGGCCCCCCGGAGAGAGAGGCGGCAGGCTGCCACATTCCGCCTGCCTCTGCCGCCCCTGCTGATTCTGACAACGGCTCTGCACTCGGCCTACCTCCTACGCCACTGCCTCCCTGGGCCCTCCCCTAAGGCACGCGCACGCCCAATCTTGACCTTCTTAAAGGGCCCATGGCAGGAAAACACTAGCGGCGCCCGATCTTAGATTAACCCATGTTAATATTATCCCTTAATTACTTTTTCAGAGTTCGCATCATCTCATAACTCCACTATAAAGTCTTAATCATCCACCACCTACTCCAGACCAGGACTGCTCTCAGTCTGGGTCTTTAAGTTACATATTTTGTAAAGATCCATTGTAAATGCATTTCTATTAATTGTTATACTTTCTTCTTCTTCTTCTTCCCACTCTCCCAGTTGTATAATTCCTTGTTCATTGTAACTGTATTTTCTGCACCAGTTAGTTGTTCCAGTTCTATGTTTTAATGCACAAACTGTTCAATGTAAACCGGTTTGATGTGACCCCTGGTCGTGAAAGCCGGTATAGAAAATAGCTAAATAAATAAATAAATAAATAAATAAATGATGACATCATAACCCGGGGCCTATAAAAGGCCACTTCTACAGCTATTCCTTGCCTCGGCAATAGGTCGACCACCTTTGGGTAGAGCAAGTTGCCTCAGTGTGTTCCTGCGTTTCTGGTCTCTGATCCTGAGTTCTTCACCTTTGTCCTCTGGTCAGTCTTCAATTCCTTGTTTTCAAACATTCAGTCTTCAGTGTCTTCTTCTGCCCGCCTGTGCTGTTCCTCGCCTCCTGACCTGCCTCTTCGTCCTGTCTTCCCTCGGACAGATCTCTGGTTTTGACTCTGGCTTGACTTTTGACTCTGATTGGACTCCACTTGTCACTGACCATTGCCTGATACTCACTTTGACTGGACTCTGCCTGCCACCACCCACTGCCTGACTCTGGGCCCCGATCAAACTCCACCTGCCGATGACCACTGCCTGACTCTGACCACCCGGAAGACTGCCAGCCCTGAGCACTGTCCGACTCTGATTCTGCCTGTGTTCAGGCTGCCCCAGACCCTGGCCTGTGATTTGACTATCTCGACGGATCTTCACCTCATCAGCAGAGGTCTGTGTCCTGCCGGCCCCAGCACCCGAGGGCTCAACCTAAGGGGAACGAGGGCTGCTGTAGGTGAAGCTTCGGTTGGGCCTCTGCCACAGCCAGTTCTGCCAACCGACAGTGGGGGCCTAGTTTGTGCCAACTCCACCTCAGTCCAAGGGTCCACGCCCGCAACAGTCAAAGGCAGGGGAAGTTGTCATCTACCCTTCTCCTCCAGCACTGTTGTCACCAGGGTAAATATATTTTACTGGAACAGCTGGGGGAAGGAGGTGTTGCTGGTTTGTGAAAATCGCTGCTCTTAGCCAGTTCTTATATTCAGAGAGGCTGTGGTCAGGACTTGAACTGAGTGGGAACACCAATCCTCTTGTTCACAATGCTTAAAAAAAATCATTTCCCCTGTTATATCCTGAGGGAGGTAACCTGCATGCCTCGCAGGAACGTTAGGATGTGCAGGCCCAAAGAACTAGTGAGGAAGCAGCAGTAAGAAATGATTAGGGAGCATGTTTGGGGGTGGGCGGGGGAAGGTCCCCAACCCGCACAAGTTATACAGACCCAATTCTCAACACTTGCTCCACCCATATTACATTGTACAGAATATGTTCTTTTTTTCCAGAGTATTTCTACCCTGTTTAATGAGTTATTCCAGGTTACTTCTACCCTGTTCATTGTAAAACAAGACTTTGTCTCTGTTATTTTTTGCTGGTTGTAATGTAAACCGAAGTGGTAATTAACTCTGTTGATTGAACTCCGGTATATAAAAGTTATAAATAAATAAATAAATAAATAAATAAACTCCCCCCCCCCCCCCCAAAAAAAATCTATAGACGTTTCCTAGTTTGGCTTCCTGGTTTTTTTTTTGTCTCAGCTCAGCTACTGAATCCTGGTTCCATCCCGGCTTTTGACTTAGTCATCTGTACCGTTCACTCAGTCCTCGATCGTTAGACTTGTACCAGCCAGGCTGGCATGCACACTCCCCCCCCAACAACACACTTCTACTGAGATAGGCACCTCCTGCCCCTAATTATTAACTTATTCACCCCGCCTCCCTCCCAAATATCTCTATCTATGATTTTCCTCACACCACTCAATTTTTGGCACTCAAGCCCTTCGTGTGTATTTTCCCACAACAAATTGAAAAGAATATCGAGCTTTAAATGGGCTTGGATTTCAGTAAGGCCTTTCACACGGTTTCGCGTGGGCGACTTATAAATAAACGGAGCGCCCTTGGCGTGAGCCCTAAAGTGATTGTCTGGGAGGCAACAAAGGACAGTGGAGTTCACGCTGAGGAGAGGGATGTTACTAGTGGTGTGCTTCAGGGATCGGTCTTTTGGACTGGTTATTTTCAACATTTTCATAAGCGTTATTCTGGAAGGATTGTCGGGAAAGGTTTGTCGTTTTGTAGATGATGCCAAAATCTGTAACAGGGTAGATACCCAGGAAGGTGTGGGTAACATGAGGAGGGACCTAGAGAAGCTTGAGGAATGGTCTAGACTGGCAGCTAAGATTTAACGCTAAAAAGTGCAGAATCAAATATCTGTATTGAAAAAACAACCCAAGGAAGTGGTGCAGTATAGGGGGTGAAATTCTTCTAAGCACATAAGAAGAGCACGATGTGGGGATGATCATATCTGATCTCAAAGTGGCCAAATAGGTGGAGAAAGTGATGGCAAAAGCCAAAAAGATGTTTGGCTGCATAGGGAGAGGAGTCGTCAACAGAAAAAAAAAGGAGATGATATTACTCCTGTATAAGTCTCTGGTGAGAACTTATTTGGAATACTGTGTCCAATTCTGGAGTCTGCACCTTTGAAAGGACAGAAGCAGAATGGAGTTGGTCCTGAGAGTGGCCACTAAAATGGTCAGTGGTCTTCATGCTAAAGCACATGGGCACAAACGTAAAGATCTACACATGTGCACCTTAGAGGAAAGATGGGATGGGGAGATACAATAGAGACAAGGTTTCCATGCACAGGAGATAGGTCTCTTTGAATGGAAAGCAGGCTCTAGAATGAGAGGTCATGGGATGAGGGTGAAATGGGGTTGACTCAGCAGTTACAGTATATAAGGAAATATTTCTTTACAGTCAGGGTGGTGGCTGCATGGAACAGCTTCCCCGTAGAGCTGGTGGAGATAGTATATGAATTCAAGAAAGCACGGGAAAAGCAGGGAGGATCTCCAAGGGAGCGGTAGGGATTGTAAAACTGACTCGTTGGTGCGCATAGGAAGACTGGGTAGGCCGTAATGGCCTTTTTCTGCCGTCATGTTTTTTTGTGTCTCTACGTAAAGAGATTTTCATGTGAGATTCTTTTCCAGGATCCCGTTCTGGGCCATACAGCTGCTGCTAGCTTCGCTCCTGTCAGCAAGAATGAAACGAGGCACATAGTTCACCAGTAAGAAATGTTCCAGTGAAGGAACTTGGACATTCCGTTTAAAAATAAACATTTTTTTTGTATGTGTGTGCGTGCATTGGTTTGCTTTCACAGCTGAAACTCTCACTCCTGTCCAGAACGGGGAAAAAAGCATCATTCTAGTTTCTTCCTCCCCATGATTCGTCCACAGGACATGAAGAGTCAGCATACTGTACCTTTCCTCGCATTCGTTTTTACTGGCTGCTTCTGCTTGCCTAATGTAATTATCTATGGTATGCACATAGTTTCCAGAGCTTTGCATGACACACACATAGGCAGACTGATGCAGCTAGTTTGAATTAAAACCCCTAAAATATCATGGCTTCGCCTTTAGGATGTTTGTAAAAAGCTTGCCTGTGATCTCAACAAAATGTGCTTACTGCTTACAAACGTTTTTTTTTTTTTAAATGGTTTTTTTTTTATAGCTATGAGCTTGTTTTATGTTAGAAAAATAGAAATCACATAGATTTTCTTCCTGTCCTTTCTATTTGTGGAAAACATGCAGTTCCTACTTTCATACTGAATAATTAAAAACGGAACTACAGTTTGTCTCCAAACCAGCATCTTCAGGAAATATTCCATTTGTCTCCAAACTCGGGGAATGTGGCACTGTGACAGGACCTACAAAACCATCCTTGGCTGCGCATTTTGAATTGCGCCAGGACGTCAGACTCTGTACGCAAAAATTGCGTCGGGATGTTTTGAAAAAAAACAGTTTTTGCGTTCTGAGCCCATCCTAAAATTGTTTGAAAACAGATGTCTGCAGATAAGGACCACTTGGCCTACCCAGTTCTGTCCGTTTCTGACTGCTGATTGAAGGCCTTCTCCATTCCCTCCTCCTACCATGGAGGGTCCTTTGTGTCTGCTACCGTTTTTGGCTCCTACCACCACCCCTGATGAAAGTCTAGTCCAGGTGTCCACCCTTTCTGAGAAAAAAATATTAGTTTCTCACGTTCTTTTTGAATCTCTCTCCCGTTTCTTATGATGCCTCCTTGGTTTTTTGGAAAATGCTACCCTCAGGCACTTTATTGAAGCCTGCTAGATCTTTGAAGATTTGTATCTTCTTTTTTTCTTTCTTCTAAAGAGAATATCTTTATCTTCTTTAATCTATGTATGGCTTATAATGCAAGCAATGCATTCTGAACTGCCTTCCTTTTATCAATGTCGCTTCATAGATGTCCTCTCCAGAATGGTACTCAGTGCTCTTACCAGAGTCCTGTGCAATGGTAATACAATATTTTACTTTTTCTATTAGTGAGACCTCTTTTTATGCAACCAAGTATACTATTAGTTTTCTCAATCACCTTGTCACACTAAGATCATGTTTGGATGGTTTTAATTTACATTTAGATTGGTCCACAAGTAATGCTGTAATTAATTTTATAAGATATATGACAGATCTAGGTTTTCAACAGTAAATTGATGGACCCACACAGCTGGGTCTTGGGGGTCTCTTCCTTCTCAATTTTGGCTCAGGCTCCCACCCCTACAAGCAGGGTCATGTCTCCAGGGGCGGCTCAAGGCAATGTGGCGCCTGACCACATGCCCCCCCCCCCCCAAATTTAAATAAAATCATCTCCCCATCCTCCCGACCCCCCTCCCAACTCTCAGAAAAACCCCTGGTGGTCCAGCGGGGGCCCAGGAGTGATCTGCTGCTTCCGGGCCATCGGCTGCCATTAACCAAAATGGCGCTGTGGCCTTTAGTCCCTACCATGTGACAGGGGCTACTGGTGCTATTGGTTGGCCCCGTCACATGGTAGGGGCAATGGATGACTGGAGCCATTTTGGTTTGTGGACCACCAGGGATTTTTGTGAGTCTTGGGGGGGGGGGGGGGGTTGGGAGGGTGGTGCGATGGGGGGGGGGGGGATGAGGCAGAATGAGGCGGGGGCTGGGAAGAATTTTGATGGGCACTTTTTGCCACTTCAAAATTGTGCCACCTGAAGCAACCTCCTCACCCTGCCTCATTATAGAACTGCCCCTGCATGTCTCCTTAAAGGTCCAGGCATTTGAGAGCCTGAAGGCATTGTAATCACTGCCAGGCCAAGATCCCCTGTGCCTTAAAGAAAGATAACTTGAATGGGGAAACATCACTGCCCTTGGGCAAGACATGTACAAGTTTAAGGTCATGAAAGTCTTTCTGTTTATTTATTTAAGGATTTATAGGCTGTACATTCTACAATTCTTGGCAGTTTACAAGCTCACATTCATAAACATAAATTTCCTAGCATGTAGACAGATAGACTCACCAGTGGGTTTATGCTCCCCTGCCAGCAGATGGAGTCGGAACAAGCTGACATCACAGTATATATAACCCTGCAGTGACTGCAGCCTGCCAGTATTCTCTGTCTCCAGCAGATGGTGAATGTGTATCTCCCTATGGGGATTGCTTCAAGCTTTTTGGAAGGAGAAATTTGAAATTCTAAATTCAGGAAGCCTCGCTCTCCTGCGGTAATACCTAAAGGTCCCTCCTGTGGTGATTTCCGTGGTCCCTCAGAGATGTTCCTTGGTCCAGTAGCTGGGTTTGCCAGCGTGGACTTAGCTGCTAGTTCAGCTGAAAGGCAGTGGGTGCAAGAGGCCAAGTGCTGCAGTGACGGCAGATGCCCTCTCCCCCCACAGCCAGAGACCGTCTCTGCACTTAGTCGGTAAGCACTGAGCTCAGGTAAGGTTAAAAAAAAAAAAAGAAAGTTTTAATCTGAATCAGAGAAAGTTAGGATTTCAGGAATTCCTCCGGTCTCCGTTCTCGGCACAGCGTACCGACATTTGTTCCCGCTCCCGTTGGGGTTGGGGAATTGGGCAGCCTGGCGGGTTGAGTGGCCCCCGGTGAGCTAGGACCCGCACTTAGGCTTTGTTCTTGCATGCCGCATGGTAGGCTGTGGTGGCCATTTTCGCATGCTCTTGTGCATGTGCTACTGTCCTCTATAGGCCGTCGGTGTGCGTAGTATGTCAGCTCTGTGCATGCATTGTGTGTTCTCAGTTTTTGGGTGCGCTATTTACAAGCACCAATTTTTTTTATGAGCTTAACTTGTCGCACAGGTTGTGCATGAGCCTTGACGCACTTTCTTCTTATTTTTTGGGCACATTTCTTTTTGAGCGCGAACCGTTCCAACAAACACTTACCACTGCAATGGTGCCGGTAATCAAGAAGCCTAAGCATCTTCCCATTTGTGTTTCCTGTCATATTAGGGCTTCTCATCATGACCTGACTTCTAACCTGTGTCAGCGCTGCTCAGACGCTCAGGGAGAGTTGTCTTCCTTGGACTTTGCTAAGCCTGGCTCTTCCCATTCTGATGATGTGTTTGCCACGGCCTTGACTGGGGGGACGCCAGATCTTGGTTCTCCCTTGACTGGCTCCTCCGCTGGTGAGGGCAGTCTGTGGGACCAGCTCCAGTTCCTTCTGGGCTTGGTCTGAACCCGGATGCTTACAAGCTTTTCTTCAGGCACAGTCTTCCGCCTCCCCCATTTCTGTCCAGTAGGACACTCAGCCAGTGGCTCCTCCCTCTTCCAGTCCTATGCTTAAGCGCCGGGACTCGCCCCAGCTACTGCGGGTGTTCCCGACAGGAATCCAGATGGCATTGACGATGAGGTTGATCCTGATTCCCTGGAAGATGGGGAAATTCCTCCAGGGCTGGAACCATATCAAACCATTTTGTGGATGTTTCATAGAGATGAATTGCCAGCCCTGATTTCCCAGACCTTGAAACAGCTTTTTCTTGTGTTTGAATGCTAAGTAGGAGCCGAAGAAGAATCCCATTTTGGTTTCCTTATGTAAAGCCTCTTGTTTTTTCCCTGTTATGGACGTCATTCAGGAATTGATTGAGCTTGAATGGGATGCCCCAGAGGCAAATCTGAAAGGGAGTCAGACATTGGAATGTCTGTACCCCCTGGATCCGGCTGTGAGAGAGCATTTGCATTTTCCCAAAGTGGATGCTCTGGTATGTGCTGTTTCTAAGCAGACGACTGTCCCCATAGAGGTAGGAGTTACCTTGAAGGATGTACATGATAGAAGGATTGAGGCTATTCTTAAGCAAGCCTTTGAGGCAGTGGCGATGACTTTACAGATTACCTCCTGTTGCGCCCTAGTGGCGAGATCTTGTCTGTTTCTCTCTCAGGAAGTTGATGAGTCTGGAGGGAATTCCAGAGCAGTTATGGAATCTGCTGCTGCCTTTTTTAGCAGACGCAGGCTGTGATTTGGTTTGGACCTCAGCCAAAGAAGTGGTTGTGGTGATAGCAGCCAGGCATCAACTCTGGTTGCAAAATCTGTCAACTGACTCAGCTTCCAAGGCCACTCTTACCAAGATGCCCTTTAAAGGCTCACTCTTGTTTGGGAGCAAATTGGAGAAACTGGCCAGTAAGTGGGGCAAGTCTCCTGTTCCTCGGTTGCCAGAGGATAAGAAGCAGTTACAGTGCCCCTTTGGTATGAGGGGTTGTCTCCGGGGTTCCAGGCGCTTTCATCCCTACAGAGGGTCGACCTTTCCATGGACTAGACCTTTCAGTAGTCCTTTCATCCCCGACAGCCCAAGAGAGAAGAGGGCTCGGGAGGCAGATCTTCCCGAGCTTCCCAATGAAGGTTTGCCGATCTACCTTCCAGAACAGGAAATAGGGGGACGTCTCTCTCTCTTTTATCGGAGGTGGGTCGGAACAGTGGATCCTGGAGGTGATATGAGACGGGTATGCACTGGAATTTTGCAGTATTCCTCGGGACGTGTTCATGGTGTCCCCTTGCCACTTCCCTCAGAAGAAACAGGCAGTGGAGTTTATGCTTCAAAGGCTCCGTAGACGGAGGGCAAGGGTGCTTGCCACTGTGGTGTGCAGTACCTCTCCCTTCCTCTTTTCCCCTTTAATGTTCTGGAATGCCTGGCTAGGTGGAAGGGTGGAAGTCCATTTACATCATTGCTCTTCAGCATTCTGAGAGATTAACCTTGTATAATGTAGCTGCATTATCCACAGAAGGAAAGTGAGAAAGCAGAGCCAGGATAGGGAGAACGTGAAAAAACAGGAGACTGTTGCCAGAAATCAAAAGGATTTTGTAGTCTATGCCATGAAACCTACATAGGACGCAGTAAGGAGTGGAGGCGGCAGGTTGGCCACAGCGCCCACCCATGTTAACCAAGTCCACCTAAAAAATCAGTTCTGGCTACACCCCTGGACACCCCCCTCCCCCTTCCCCCCCCCCCCCCCCCACACACACACACACACATTGCAGCTCTAAGATAGACTTTATATTTCTCTCTAATTCACTTGTGTCTCAGATGGTAACCAAGAACCTAAATATTACTCATCTTTTTTGGTCAGATCATTATTTGATTTCCTTTAAATTGGATTTCCAGTGAATAAGTCTGAGGGCTCTTGTGTTATTTTTTTTTTTTATCTTAGGAACTGATAAATTCCGTTAACTTGATGACAGTTTGGGTAACTTATTGGCAAAATTGGTGGATATATCTAGTGAGTCCATATTTTAAAACCTGAAATCAGAAAAGCTTTGAATTCCATTGCTTCAATTAAATCTCATCAATGTAAGATTGCTACTAGAACACCCTGGTTTTCAGAGGTAAGTAGGGATGTTAAAAGAATTGGAAAAAATTCGTTTTCACCTGAGGGCAAATTAACTTATTATGATTCGCTTGAAAAAATATAATAGTGAGATTTGGAAGGCTAAGAAGGCATTTTATTCTCAAGCTTTCTCTGTTTCTCAAAATCAACCTAAAGATTTATTTAAATTGGCAAACAGTTTGCTTTTGCACTTTTTTTTCTGGTAAGATTTTATGTATTTGTGAGGAGTTGGATAGAGAACTCAAAGCAGAGCCAGTTGAGGCTCTCAATGTAGTTTCAGGAATTTCCTGTAATTCATTTGATTTGACTGATCGTATTAAGCTTGTGTTACTCTTAGCACAGATTAAACCAAGTTTCTGTTTATTGGACTCATATCCTTCATGACTACTTGAGCAGGCGAGAAGCGATTTTATAACCCGGAGTATTGATTAATGCTTCTCTTAGTGAACGATCGTTTTCTCAGCATTTAAGGAAAACATTGCAAAACCACTAATGAAAAAACTCCTCTTTGGCCTATGGTTCTCTCTCTTTCTACATTCTGCTTAGCTTCTAACCTGCCATTTGTATAAAAATTTTTAGAAAAAGTGGTGTTCCTTATCAGCTATTTGGATGACTTTGATTCTTGATGATTGCCAATTTGGTTTTCAGAATAACAATGGTCTGAAAGTACAGCGGTTGTTCCGCTTGATTTATTTCACAGATCTTGATAAAGGTGTTGATTATGTGATGGTCTTTTTAGACCTTATCGCAGCCTAGACATCTCTGCACTCTCGATCACACTATCCTATTGTCAAGATTGTGTTGCGCACCGCGGCCGCCCCTGCTCACCTCGCTATCCCTTCCACCAGCTCCGGGCACTCCTCCTCCGCTGCCGCAGCCAGTTTGCAGCATCCCCAGCTCCCCCGCTCGCAGTCTCCCGTGCAGGCCTCACAGCGGAGCTCCCGTCGGGGCTCTGCGTCCTCGGCCTCGCCCCTAGGCGCACCCGCGGCCGACCTGCAGCCCTTTAAAGGGCCAACGGTGGGAAAACCCGTGGGGGCACCTCCCGAGGACGTCATCTATGCCGGATTCTTAAGGCAAGGGCCTGCTTCCTGTTTCTCACCTTGGCAATCGGGTCAACACTCCGGTGTAGTTTGTTTGCCTGCTCTAGCGTCTCCTGTTCCAGCGTCTCCTGTTCCAGTGTCTCCTGTTCCAGTGTCTTTCCAATTCCCTGGTAGTACCCTTCGGACTGATCTTACAGTACTGACCTCTGCCTGTTCTTGACCACGTCTGACCGCTGCCTGGAACCGACCTCTGCCTATCCACTGACCATGTCTGATCACTGCCTGTCTACTGACCATGTCTACTGACCATGTCTGATTGCTGCCTGGAACTTGACCTTTATCTGACCTGACTATGCCCAGACTGACTACTGGTACTGACCCCTGCTTTGGCTGACCATTCTGGACTAATACTCTGGCCTTGATCCTCACTATCCACTCGGACACTTTTCTGGCCTCCTGTGATCTCTGGACTTGCTTTCTTGGACTTTGACCGCACACCCTTGTTTGTGATGGGCACTCCCCTGCGCTTCCTCTCTAGGAGACACTGCGAGGTCCACCTAAGACCAGGCGGCCCGGGTACCCAAGGGCTCAACCTGTGGAAACCTCGGGTTGCTATTGGCGAAGCTCCAGTCAGCCTCTGTCTACTCCTGTGCTCCGCCTCCTGGTGGCAGGTGCTCTCTGGGTCTGACCAGAGGGCCATACCAATCCTACACCAGGCCAAGGGTCCACCTCCAGCGCAACAGATTGGCTGCAATAGGCATAAAGAATATGGTGTTGGAGTAGGTTTGATCATATCTGTCTGACAGGGTATAACAAGTTAGGTTAGACCAGCTAGCTTCTTCTTGGTACCCTCTGGAGACTGGGGATCCAGAAGGCTCTACATTATCGGCCATTCTTTTAACATCTATCTGAGACCACGTTGAGAAACTGCACAGAGAGCTGTGCTGGAATCTAAGGCAGAGCTAATCTGGAAACTGCAGAGAGAGCTATGCTGAAATCTGAGGCAGTGTTGTGCTAGAGACTGTGAAGGGAGTTGTGCAGACATCTGAGAGACAGCTGTGCTGGAGACTTCAGGGGAGAGACCTGGTTGCAGGCTCCTGTTACAGAGGCCTAGACTAAGTGGAAGAGCACCCAAGCACTGTAGGAAACACTAGCTGTGAGTGTGATAGTGTATGAAAGTGGTGCTTATTATAATTCTATCCTTTTTGAGGAAAGGAATTAGTTAAGATTAAGACTAACTTTCTATAGTTGGTCCACGGTATTATGCTAGCTTTGATAGATAAGTGGATGTGAGAAAAGTGGATGATTGATTAGTCTTATTCTGAGCTGATTTAATTGAAGCACATACTACCACAAAAATAATTTTTTTTTAAGTCCCAGAGACTTCAAATTGTGTACACTCCACCTGTAGATAAAGGTGCTACAGTGTTTAATCACAGGTATCTCTGTGTTATTTCCTTAGAGGAAAAAAATCTTTGAAATATAGAAGTCCTACAACTTATTTCTGTCTTTATTGGCAAATAAGTGTGGAGAGGGAGAGAGAGAGAGCGAGCAATAATGCCCTCACACTAGATAGGTATTTATATCTCTATGGGAGGCCAACCTAGTCACTCGAGATGAGGTTTAGGTATTAGTGTAGGGGTTAGGGACGACTTTGACATTCAAAGTGAGACGTACGAACAGAACAATGCTCTCTTGTGAAGATTTGATGACCTTCGGAGAATAAGAAGAAGTCAGTGTTGGACCAAGCTGTTACGACTGTCGCTGCCCGACGTTTCCACTCCGCCCTCCTTACCTCTCTGGTGACTTCTCCTGCAGTTGACGGACGTTTGGCTGCCGCGGCGTCTGCCTGCCGTCCTCTCCGGCGTCCCCGGACCGGCTTGGGCGCTGCTTCCCGCCATGCTGTTCAGCTGCCTTAGGGCGTGTGCACCGCGTGGCCCTGCTTCAAGTACCTTCAGTGGCGCGAACCTCAGGGGCGTCCCCCTGTGATGACATCATGCATCCAGGATATAAAAGGCCTATGCGATTGCTAGCTAATCGAGTTAGCAACAGGTTTCCTAATGGATGGGATTCGCTCTCCGTAACGTGCAAATCTGCCTCCTTCAGACCTACTCTATTTGGGGTACCCGCTCTTCGGGGGCCTCTCTCTCTTTCTTGTCTTTCAGGTCGAAGTCTGGAACTGGTACTCGCTCCTCGAGGGCCCATGTTCCTGGATTCGCTACTTGGACTCCACTTCTGCCAGGAAGACACCGCTGCCTATAACATCTGTGAGTTACCATCTTTATCTCTCAGAGCTGTTCCCTGGAACCAGGTACTCGCTCCTCGAGGGCCTGCCTTTACTCCAGCTCCTGAGCTCCACACTGAGAGACCGCTGCGTGAGTACATTACCAACGAGGCTCTATTCCTGAACTCTGCATATCCTGCTACTACTCACAATATCAGTTCTCTCTATTACAGCACAGCCATTGTGGGATCGCTCTTCCAGAGCCTGAGGGACTACAGCCCAACCGGGCTACTTTCCAGCTCACTACTGCCACGTCTGGTGGTTCAACTATCCTGTATAATAAAAGAACTAATGTGTGTGTGTCTCCAATGCTGAGCCTGACCTGTGGCCCCTCACGGACCTTCCCCCCCGTGGGAGTGGTCATTTGCCACGGGTCCAGGGATCCACCCAAAACCCTTACAAATAATAACACAAGCATGGACAGCACTTAACCATCTGCTGCATCAGAGAGCAGCAAAATCATTAAGATAATATAAATACAAGTTTATATATATAGAAACAAATTTAACTTAGTGAAAGTAAGGAAGCATGGTTTTATATCACAAGTTTTAGAGAGAAATCTGGGAAGTCTCTTCAAACTACTAAGAGTATCACAGAAAGATATAGAATATTATCAGGAATTATATGGGGGAAAAAGGAAAATATAACCGCGAGTAGGCACTTACCTTCGCGGCACGGAGTCGCAGTCAGCCTCCCTTCACCATGGCAAGAAGCCATGGACTTCGGTGCTTCCTGGCACGGCACGGAACCGCTCTCATCGAGACCCTCACGCGGCAGGGAGTGCCGTCGATGTCCTCTTCAGCCTCGTGGCCTGGAGGCCGTAGTCCCCGGACTCGCCTGTGCAGCAGGAGCCGCCCCGAGTCCTCTTCGAGCAGCAGGACGCCACTGCTTCACGTCAGGGCCTGTTTCCTTGGCCCAGCTCTGCTCCGTCTCCTCAGCGTCTGTGCAGGGCCACTGTCCAGGGTCCTGCACTTCCTGCTTCCTGTCTCCTAAGGTACAGGCCACGCCTCCTTCAGTGATTTAAAGGGCCAGCCTCCTGGCCCCACCTAGACTCCTCCCAGGGTGTCTCCTGATCTTCAGCCCTATTTAAGGGCTCAGCTTTCAGTCTTTAGGGTATTCGCAAGGAGTTAGTTCCTCTCAAGGACTTCTTGTCTTAACTCCTGCTGGTATTTCCTGTTCTTAGTGGGTTCCCTTTACGTTCTTCATGTTCGTGGTCTCTTCTGGATTATCTCTCATCTTGTCCTGAGGTTTCGTGGTCTTCCTGAGGTTTCGTGGTCTTCCTGATGTTCCTTCCTGATGCCTCATCTCCGCTTCTGCTTTCTGGACCCTTGGTTCCTCATTGCTATCTCTTCTGGTGTGTCATGTTATGTTTCATCACCTCATGCATGAGCCTGTCTTCTCGTCTGCAGCACAAGCCTCCGGAGGGTCATTCTCGCCTGAAGCCAAGTCTCGTCTTGGTCCCCTGTCTCATACCTGAAGCCAAGTCGCGTCTTGGTCCCTTACCCTGAATCTTGTTTCGGCCCTCGGATGTTCTTGTGGCTGCTCCATCCATGCCTAAGACTCTGACTGAACCTGCTCCGTTCCAGAGTGGTCTGTGACCAGCCATGGGCGGCTGTGTAGGGCATGTCTCGGTGCAGGTTTCTACTGAATCTTTGCCATGTTCCGGCTTCATCTTCCATGTATTCGCCTGGAGTCTGCTTCGCAATCAAGCATGGTCCATGACCAGTCCTGTAGGTCTGCCCTGTGGTGGGCTGTGTAGGGCGCGCTGCATCGCAGCCTCAACCCAGTACTTGACTTTGTTCCTGATCCTTGATCCTGAGTCTTCGTACTCAAGCCTCTTGTCCGAGTCTTCACGTCCCAAGTTTCTCGTCGGTGTCTTCACGTCTCCAAGTTCCTCGTCTTGAGTCTTCATGTCTCATTTACGGGTGAGCCAATCATTGGTCTTGAAAAAAAACCTCCCAATGTGCCTTTATTAAGTTGAAATACTTTTTGAAAATAAAATAATAAAAAAGAAGAAATAAAGAATTAAGGAAATATTAACATTAAATATTAAACATTATTAATATTAATGTCAATATTAATTAGTTATTAATTAATATTAATAATTGTTTAATAATTTATTAAACAATATTAACATTAAAAATTAAACAATAATATTCTGAAATATAAAAAGAACATTATATTCAGTTTTCCTATACTTTAAGTTTTTGAAGTTTTTTAAAGAATACTGAACATTGCACAATAAAACAACTTATAGCCTGGCGTTCCAGGAAAGAACATCTTCTTAGATATCCATTAACCACAAGCAATATTAAAATCATTTCATATATTTTTACATGGATGATTGCTGATCCTCATCACCTGTATACTTAACAACAGCCAAGACTCTTTAAAGTGTTAAGACTGAGGTCATTCTTGTGCCATGAGCCTTAATTTTCTGAGGATAATGTAATAGCAAAAGATTGTAAAAGCTTTTCCATGCAGACTTGTGTTTCTGAAATTGTGTTCATATGCATCATAAATATAAGGTGACTAGCAAATGTATTGCCTCCAGCAGCCAAGCTTTTGTCATATTCGTGTGTCTCTGCCTTTATCTTCATATTCTGTTGGAGTTTAAAGGCCTACTACTATTGACTAAGCTGTCAGGATCAGTTATTTCTGGCTATAGTTTTCATTTCTTATCTAAATTTAAAAAAATAGGCAGTTGAGTTAATCAATGTATTTCCTTTTCAACTATCTTTAAGCCAGCATTAGCTAGAGGGGCAGTTTGTTTGTTAGATTTGTCAGATAATATCAAACACTGCTGTAGGGAGTGTTTTAATGGCATTCGTCCTGTTGCTTTTGAAGTCTACCAGCAGCTGAATTAATTCTGTCAATAGTTGTTCAATGAATATTTGATCACAGACCTGAACAGAAAAGATAAACCAGTAGGAAATAAGCCTGCAAACATTTTTTTTTTAGGTTTGAAATGGCACTTTGTTCAGTCTGTTATGTGTTGTGCAACTAATAGAATCTGGGAAGGTATTTTATTAAATGCAGGTGATATAATAAGGTTGCAGCCAGTGAAACGTAGCCTGAACTACAGCATGCCATGTTGCAATGAGATATGGTCATTTCAAGGTATTCATTCCAACATTAGAGGAACAAAGATATATATTTTTTTACCTTGTAGGAAGGAAGAGTAAGAATATGCAATGTAAACCCCCATATTGGGGTCCTTTCTAGGAATCCGGGGAAGGGGGGCACAATCAGAACTGGGGTTAAGTGTCCTTTCCAGATTGCTCAGTCTATTTTAGGACTGAAGCTACAGGAGTCTTTATAAGGTAGAGGGTGGGGATGGGGAGAGAAAAGTAAAGCCCAGAGCCCAGGAGGTTAACTTTGTCCGTTGTGAGGGCCAAAAACCAAGCTGCGCAAAGCTGTGTTCCAAAACAATGTTACTGATGAAGACGTTCAAACATGGAAAATGCACGGCACTTAGTACGGGGCTCTTCCAAGAAATCTCCATCATGCAAGTCAAAAGTGTAAATCTGGGACTCTGTGGTTCCGTGATCCCTTGATCCAATCCTCAGGGTCCCTTCCTTATCTTTACACTGAATGTGAAACCTCCTTGTGTCCTCTTCCCAATTTAATTCTCCATTCAAATACCTGGGATTCAAATGTTTGCTCTTGAATTCTCCTGTACTCTGTTGTACCAATTATGTACCTTCTTGAATCTCCTCTGTATACCAGTTGGGTATCTGTTAGGGATGGGCTTTTATTTGAACGACATGGACAATGTCAACAAAAGTCTCTATTGTTTCATGCCATTGTTTCTTTCATTTTTAGTGCACACTAGTCTTCTATGGCACCCCCGAGCTTCTCATTGTTGCCCTCCTCTGTTCCTCACTGCTATCTTGGAAGTTGTGGGCTGTAGTGTGATAATCTGTGACACTGCAGCGGCCTCACCCTCTTTCCCTTCCTGGTCATGTTTCCAAGTAAGGGGACGAGGCAAGGCCATGTTGAAAGGTGTTGTGAGGATATGGCTGGGATTGTGAGCAACCTGCAGGACCACGTACATTTGAAGATCAGAGCAGCTGTGTTAGCAATGCTAGAGCCTGGGCAGGAGGCAGAGATATTCCCAATATCGTTTTCTTTGTCTCTGCTGTTTAGAATCTGTTCCTGTGGTGGGCAAGATTATTGTTTTCTAATAGACATTGCTTAATTCTCCTGTTCTACTTCTGTCTTGTGTGTGACTGAATAATATAACAAAAAAAAATAAAATTCTCCAACAGATAGTAATCTTATTTCTGCAGGTTTTTACTCTGTCTGTCTGGTGTGTTTGTGTAATATAATATTTTGCTAGTCTTTTTTTTTTTTAAACCCCGTGGGGCAGATTTTCAAAGCCCTATGCGCGTAAATCCAGGAGGATTTATGCGTCGGGCCTATTTTCAAAAGGCCCGGTGGTGCACGTAAAGCCCCGGGACGCGCGTACACCCTGGGGCTTGAAAAAAGGGGCGGGGGGCGGGGCAGGGGTGGGGGAAGTCTGGGGCGGGGGCGGGACCGAGGCCTCCGGCACAGCGGCAATTTGCTGCTGTGCCGGGGGATCGCGCGCCGGCAGCGCAAGTTACGCCTGCCAGAGGCAAACATGTTATAAAATCGGGTGTACGTTTGTGCACGCCGGGTAGCGCGCACAAATGTAGGCCGCACGCGTAGGTTTTAAAACCTGCCCCTGTGTGTTTTTAAAAGAGGAACACAGGACTCTACTTACTAGAGTTTCTGTGTGTGTGTGTGTGTGGTATAATCAGTTGCACAGTGAGGGGTAATTAAGCCAAGCACTACTAAAATCCAGTTACAAATAAAATTCTAGGACAGCTCACTTTGTTCCAGCACTGCTCCTGGGCTCCTGCTTGGGCTAAATATAATTGAATCTAACTTTTATTGTGTATATTCCCAATATTGATAGCTTTATCTCTGCTGTATAGTTCCTCCCACACTCCCCTTTCCCTCCAACCCCTAGAGTGTTTCCTTGTTAAATAGTCTTCTAAAGACCCAGGATAATTGATTAATATAGGCCTGAGGTACCAATCTCTCAACTAGCTTATTAGTCACTATTAGCAAAATATATTTTATTCAGTGAAACAACTGTGGTGCTCACTGCTTATATCCCAAGGCCTATTATTTGGAGAATTAAGGGTTGTCTAATTTGCCTTTGGCTCTCTGCCATGAATAAGGAGCTAATGCACCTGAAAGACATTATACAAGATTCAAATAATCTCCCCTTCCTTGCAGCATCCAGAATATATTTCCCAACTCTTACAGAAGATTCAGAAACCCAGTTATAAATGGTTTACAGTGGGCTCCAGTAGAAGCGTACTGTGACTCTGAGATACCCAGTTTCCCCAACTTTCTGTTGGGAGCGCTTTGGAGCGGTCCCTATTCAGGAAAGAGAGTGTACCCTTGGGCCATGGCACGGCTCCAGAGGAGGCCTCTGGAGAAGCGCCGAGGCAGGCGAGACATATCCGAGCACGGGCAGACAGGCTGAAGACTTGGAGCACTCTGACCTCTGCCAAACCTGAACGCACCAGAAAAGACCCAGCAACGCAATGCTGGTCTCTGGGGTAACCCTCCGGCCATTCAATAACCCTTTCGGACCTGCTGCCTGGGAATGGCAGGTGAGACAGGACAGACAGAGGTCAAGGACAGGTGATGACTCTGGAACAAGGACGAGACATAGGCACTTGGAGACTTGGTCGAGACGTAGGCACTTGGAGACTTGGACAAGACATAGGTGAAGACTTGAATGAGACGTAGGCACTTGGAGACTTAGGCTGGCACTGCCCTTCAGAGCACCTTACACAGCCCCCCATGGGCTGGTCGCAGACCACCCTGTCCCACTGCGCACCCTACACAACTTGAAGAGGCTGGTTGCGGACCACTTGGAGAGCGGGACAAGCACAGGACTGAAGTTCAGGTTGAAAGAGGAATCCAGGCAGCACTTGAAAAAGGATCCACCTGGAATAGGGCTCCAATGACCAGGAATAGGACATCAGATCAGATACGAATATACTCACAAGATGGTCATCTGGAGGTGAAATCAGTCGGTTGTGACAAGGCTGGGTACCTGGAGCCAGCAACTAGAGGATCAGGGACAATTGGACACAGGAACCAAAGTACTGGAACAACTGGAGACAGGAACTGAAGAATTGGAACATCTGAACGCAGAAACATCCGAAGACAGGAACATCCAAAGACAGGAATCGAAGAAGACTAGCACATCCAGAGACAGGAACATCTAAGACAGGAACCGAAAAAGACGAGGACATCCAGAGACAGGAACATCTAAGACAGGAACCGAAAAAGACGAGGACATCTTGAGACAGGAACATCTGAAGACAAGAATTGTAGAACTGAAACATCAGGACATGGGACAGATGAGGACACAGGATCCAACGAGAGACCAGGAACAACGGATGAAGACAAGGGAGCTCCTACGAAGAAAAAAGGACCTTGAAGGATGGCAGATGGACTGAACCAAATCACGGTGAACCTAGAAGATGTGGTAGGCCTGATTGACAAACTGAAGAGTAGTAAATCACCTGGACCAGATGGTATACACCCCAGAATTCTGAAGGAACTAAAAAATGAAATTTCAGACTTATTAGTAAAAATTTATAACCTGTCATTAAAATCATCCATTGTACCTGAAGACTGGAGGGTGGCTAATGTAACCCCAATATTTAAAAAGGCTCCAGGGGTGATCCGGGAAACTACAGACCAGTTAGCCTGACTTCAGTGCCAGGAAAAATAGTGGAAAGTATTCTAAATATCAAAAATCACAGAACATATTGAAAGACATGGTTTAATGGAACAAAGTCAGCATGGTTTTACCCAGGGCAGGTCTTGCCTCACAAATCTGTTTCAATTTTTTGCAGGAGTTAATAAACATATAAAGGTGAACCGGTAGATGTAGTATATTTGGATTTTCAGAAGGCGTTTGACAAAGTTCCTCATGAGAGACTTCTAAGAAAAGTATAAAGTCATGGGATAGGTGGTGATGTCCTTTCGTGGATTACAAACTGGCTAAAAGACGGGAAACAAAGAATAGGATTAAATGGACAATTTTCTCAGTGGAAGGGAGTGGACAGTGGAGTGCCTTAGGGATCTATATTGGGACTCGTACTTTTCAATATGTTTGAGGGAATCAAATTTGCAGATGACACAAAATTGTTCAGAGTAGTTAAATCACAAGCAGATTGTGATAAATTGCAGGAAGACTTTCTAAGACTGGAAAATTGGGCATCCAAATGGCAGATGAAATTTAATGTGGATAAGTGCAAGGTGATGCATATAGGGAAAAAACCCATGCTATAGTTACACAATGTTGGGTTGCATATTAGATGCTACAACCCAAGAAAGAGATCTAGGCATCATAGTGGATAACACATTGAAATTGTCGGTTCAGTGTGCTGTGGCAGTCAAAAAAGCAAACAGAACGTTGGGAATTATTAGAAAGGGAATGGTGAATATAACGGAAAATGTCATAATGCCTCTGTATCGCTCCATGGTGAGACCGCACCTTGAATACTATGTACAATTCTGGTCACCGCATCTCAAAAAAGATATAATTGCAATGGAGAAGGTACAGAGAAGGGCTACCAAAATGATAAGGGGAATGGAACAGCTCCCCTATGAGGAAAGACTAAAGAGGTTAGGACTTTTCAACTTGGAGAAGAGATGGCTGAGGTGGGATATGATAGAGATATTTAAAAATATGGGAGGTCTAGAATGGGTAGATGTGAATCGGTTATTTACTCTTTCGGATAGTAGAAAGACCAGGAGGCACTCCATGAAGTTAGCATGGGGCACATTTAAAACTAATCGGAAAAAGTTCTTTTTTACTCAACGCACAATTAAACTCTGGAATTTGTTGCCAGAGGATGTGGTTAGTGCAGTTAGTATAGCGGTGTTTAAAAAAGGATTGGATAAGTTCTTGGAGGAGAAGTTCATTACCTGCTATTAAGTTCACTTAGAGAATAGCCACTGCCATTAGCAATGGTTACATGGAATAGACTTAGCTTTTGGGAACTTGCCAGGTTCTTATGGCCTGGATTGGCCACTGTTGGAAACAGGATGCTATGCTTGATGGACCCTTGGTCTGACCCAGTATGGCATTTTCTTATGTTCTTAGAGAGATGTGGGGCTTTATTGCAGAGATGAGAAGGATACTTATCAGGAGAATGAGGCTGATTTAATGGAAAGAGGAAAGGTGAAAAGCCAGTTTGCTTTAGGGAATAGCAAAGAGCCCATGGTCAGAGGAAGTAGGAAACCAGCCTCCTCAAGGGGCAGGGGTCAAAGGTGTGGCCAATGGTGTGGCCTAAGACCAATGTGATACTGGGTTCATCCAGTTAGTCTTTGAATTGGGAAACATATCTGGAGGACCTAAGTCAGGGAGTCAATGATCAAGCCTTGCAGACAAAGGCCCACAAGACACAGTATGTACATTAGCAAGGTTAGCCGCAGAATGTAAAAGACTACGTTACCCACAATACAATTTTTGCAGTTGTAAGGCAGTACTGCAGCATTGAACTCAGTCCACAGCCACAAGGTAAATAAATGCAAATGTGTACACACTGCTGGGGGCAGAACAGGCTGCATCTCTGTTTTTTTCTTATATAGTTATTACAAGGAAATAGGGAATGCTTAACAATGCCTATGTTCCTTAAAATAGTAAATTGTGTGGTCTTCAATGTTGGGTTAGGAATTTTATTTGTAGGCATTTAATACAACTAGCCTATCAAGGATTTGATACAATTTAGGCTTAATAGCTTACAGGTGAATTTTCAAAGGAGTTACATGTGTAAATGTAACATATTATTGTAGCAATTTACATGTAGCATGGGTAAAGTGCACTTCCGTGAATAAATCCAATAGGCAATTCAATGGCATATATTGTAGCAATTTTCAAAAGCCTACTCGCATGGGTAAATTGCATTTACACCTATAAGACCTATTTTTACACATGTAAATGCTTTTGAAAATCAGGCCCAGTGTCTAGTCCCGTTAACTTCCTTTCCCTGTAGCCTAGCTCTCAGGGTAGTCCAAGCCTCAACAGCTCGTTCTGCCAGAGCCTCGCTCCACTTGAGTAGAGGGCTCTCACAGAGATATTTGAATTTGTACTACCAGCTAGGCTTCAGCCCCCCCCCCCCGCCCCCATCCTGTTCTTTAATGGGATTAAATAACTTCTTTGAAGCCCCTGATCAAGGATGAGGTAACTAATCAACCACACACACATACATACACAGTACCCAGTTGAGGTATGTTGTCCAACTTGTTTCAGTCCTGGTAAGGCTAGAAAGCCCTAATATTTTGTTGTATAAATATTGAAAGACAACCAATTGCCCCCCTCCCCCCCCCATAAGAAACCCCATACAATCAGTGAGTAGAAAGCAATGAGTAGCGGATACAGATGTGAGTACGAATAAACCACTCCAGAGCACAAGCGAAATGCGGCCAGATGATATGAAAAAGACTGGCTTGGCATTAGAATTAACATTACATAAGTCAGCTGACAGGGAAATGCAAGCTACATTTTGCCATAACAGACATGACCGATGAAAGAGATTCCCAGATAGCGTAATATTGGGTTGGGGTTTTTTTTCACTTTTTTAGAAATCAAGATTGCTGTACAAAATTCCATATATAACATGTGATATAATTTTGTTTTTCAAAGCACTACATCAAGGGGTCGGTCTTTTAGCCAGTACAATAATATGAAACATTTTGCTGTAATACACGCTTTAGACAAAAACAGTTTATGTACCTGACTTATCAAATAAGTCCTTGGCAAATGACCTAAAAATGCATAAAGGGGCAGACAAGGGTAAAGCTTGTTTTGTCATGTTAGATAAACACCTCAAAATATCATCCCCAAATTTATGACTAGAAGAAGTCTTCTCAATGAGACAAGCCCTCAAGGGGGTTACTACCTTATGATGAAGTACACGGTATTGCGTCTCTCAGAAAAGTATATTGTCGGTTCTCTGATGACTTAGAGATACACAGATGCTAATATCAGCGTTCTCTCTTTCCATTTGCAGTTCAGGGAAGCCCTAATATTTAATTCAAGCTAAAGCTTTTATTTAACCGCAGCTTTTGTATTCAAACGAGAAAATCCTACTTTTTCCTTTCAAAAACAAAGGATGGTGAAATGATAAAGAGCAGCAACAGGGAACATGTAAATAGCTCCTCATGGTGGTCCAACTCTCCAACTCTCTGTAAGTATCTCACTTTGCTAGAGAGTCTCCCCGCTCATGCTGCCTTGCCCATGTATACTTCCATGCCAAGATGCAAAGGAGCACTTCAATCACTAATATGCAATTAGAGAATACCTTCAGCACCACTGGTTACTCAGGGAATGCTACAGTTTAAAAATAGTGTCAATAAACTATATGCTTAGCTTATCAAGGTTTTTCTCCCATTCTGTATGAATGTGAAAAAAACCCTCCTTAATCAGGTCTTGCATGCATAACGAGGCTAGGAAAGAAATACTTTTCTCTACATCCAAAACTACTTGAATTGCAAATTGCTTCAGGGTATATGTGCCAGCAAAACCTCCCAGTGTGTTTACTTTTCCCCTGTGGCTGATTTTTTTTTTTTTTCTTGTATGGCTGCCAATCTGAAGTCTAATTGAACAGAGCCACACAGGCTGCCGGGCAGTCAGC
Organism: Rhinatrema bivittatum; assembly: GCF_901001135.1. Taxonomy (NCBI): domain Eukaryota; kingdom Metazoa; phylum Chordata; class Amphibia; order Gymnophiona; family Rhinatrematidae; genus Rhinatrema; species Rhinatrema bivittatum. The sequence continues at coordinate 381,306,599 of NC_042619.1, read as the reverse complement.
ATGGCCTTTTCTTGTATCCCCCTTGGGGAAACTGTGAGGATCTGTAAGTTTCTTCCAAACTGGTGCCAAGCTTCAAAGTTCCGTGCGAAGGCTTTTTCATAACAGAGGGAGAAAAACCTGTGGGCTACATTGAACTCCCAGGAGCTTTATTCAGAACTTTGTGGAATAACAGTCAGCGTTTCCCTGATGCTGTAGATGAAATCAAAGGAACGTTTTAATTGTTTAAAAAACAAAAATAAAATCCATGAATGCAAATTAAGAAGCACTGTAGCTAAGAACATAAGGCTTGCCATACTGGGTCAGACCAAAGGTCCATCAAGCCCATTATCCTGTGTCCAACAGTGGCCAAAAACAGGACATGTACCTGGCAGGATACCAAGGGGTACATAGATTCCAAGCTGCTTATCCCAAGAATAAGCAGTGGATTTCTGCAACTTTGCTTTAATAATGGTTAATGGACTTTTCCTGTTGCGGACGGAGAGGTGGACCCTTGGGCCGGCCTGGCAGAGAGTGAAGGATGGTTAGGAGAACTCTGCGGGGAAGGAGCAGGCTGGGAGGCGACTCCGAGCCAGGCGATTAGACAGGATCTTCACCCTGGAAACCCGAGGTCCCCCCCCCGGGAGGAGCCCATGAGGACCCGGGCTGCTGGGACTTAGGCGGGTACTTTCGAGAAGACGGAGAGCAGTGTCGAGACGGTCCAATAGCAGGGCAGGCGGCAACAGGAGGTGCGGAGAGATGAGCCGGAGTCAGAAATCAAGAAGACAATCCGAAGAAGAGACAGACTTGGAGCTGGAACGGAGACTGGAGCAGGAATGGAGATTGGTGCTGGAATGGAGACTGGAGCTGGAACGGAGCAGCGAAGAAAGCGGGAACAGCAACTAGACATCGAAACAGGAGAACCTCGTTGCAAGGCAATGAAGCTAGTCAGACGCTGGGTTTAAATCCCCGCCAGCATCTGACTTCACCTCCGAGGACGGGCCGTGGTTTCGCGCCACTGGCCCTTTAAAAGCTCCCCCCTCGCGCACGCGCCTAGGAGGGGCAGAGCCACGAAACGGAGCTCGGTGGCGTCTCCCTCATGGAGGCGCCGCCACGGAGCGGCCTGCCTAGGCTCGGAGGACGCTGGGGTTTGCCAGGGGGTGCCCGAGGGAGAGAGAGGTAAGGACCCGGTCACGAACCTTGCGACCGGGACCGCAACAGTATCCCCCCTCTTACGACCCTCCTCAGGGGACCAGGTTTACCGGGATGATCAGCATGAAATCAACGCAGGAGCGACTTGTCCAGGATGTTACAGGTAGGCTCCCAGGTGTTTTCCTCAGGACCACATCCTTCCCAGGCTGGCAGATATTCCCATCGCCGATGGTGAAAGCGGACGTCCAGGACCTCCCGAACTAGATAAGTCAGATCGTCCTGAGCAGGCGGGTTGGTGGACTCAGGCGATCTACAATGTTATCTGGAAAGAATCACTGGTTTAAGTAGAGAGACATGAAACACATTATGAATGCATAGAGTAGTGGGAAGGCGAAGTCGGTATGACACGAGACCAACTCATTCAGCAACTCGAAAAGGTCCACAGCACTTAGGAGCTAATTTCCGAGAAAGAACTCGAAGGTGAATGTTCTTAGTACTTAACCAAACTTTGTCACCTGGTAGAAATACAGGTGCAGGTTGTCGGTGGTGATCCATACAAGACTTAGCTCTGCTCACCGCCTTGGAGAGTTTAACCTGAATGGAACTCCAGAGATCTCGCAGTTGTTGAACGGACAAATTGAGCCGCCGGTGAAGGAATAGTTATTGGCAAAGGTAAGGGTGGTTTGAGTTGCTTACCATACACTATGTGAAAGGGTGATTTCACAGTGACTGAGTATGGTTATTATAAGAGAATTCAGCCCATGGTAGTAACGCTACCCAGTTGTTTTGACTCCCAGGAGCAAAGGTGCGGAGGAACATTTTTAATGAGCGGTTCATGCGTTCAGTCTGGCCATTACTCTGGGGATGGAAGGCTGTGGACAAACTAAGTTGAACTCCAAATTTTTTGCACAATGCCCTCCAGTATCGGACTGTGAACTGGGGTCCCCGATCTGAAACAATGTCTTGCGGAAGTCCATGAGTCTGAAAGATGTGCTGTGTGAAAAGTTGCGCTAGCTCCGCTGCAGATGGCAACTTGGGAAGTGGAACGAAATGGGCCATCTTGGAAAAACGATCCACGGTTACCCAGATGACTGTCTTCCCGTCGAACGAAGGTAAATCCACTACAAAGTCCGTGGCTATATGAGTCCATGGTTCTGTGGGTACAGGCAATGGTTGCAACAAACCCCAAGGTTGACCTATTCAAGGTTTTTGCCTGGCACAGGTGGGATAGGAACTCACATAAGTGCAAACATCTTGTCTCATGTTTGGCCACCAATAGTAGTGGTTCAACAAGTCCAATGTCCTCTCCCGGCCAGCATGGCCGCCAGAAAGGGAGTCATGGGCCAATATTAAGGCTCTCCTTCGGAGACGCTTTGGGACTACTGCCCTTCCCAGAGAACTTACAGCCACGGCAGCTAAGTTGATCTTTGCTGGATCCAAGATGTACTGGGGACGCTCCTCCTCCTCTTCTAGCTCCATCCGCTCAGGTATTCTTGGATGCTGGACGATAGTGAAGTGTAAAATTAAAGCAATTGAAGAAATGGGACCACAGGGCTTGCCTAGGATTCAACCGCTGTGACTGACACAAGAACTCCAGATTTTTATGATCTGTGTAAACTGTGGGTCCCTATGGGGTCCATTCGGGGGGACCGCGAGCTTCTAGTGGTGAAGCTTATCCTAGTCTCCAGTGCTTCACCCCCTGGGGGCAGGTGCTTCCTGGTTCCTACCAGGGAGCCGTTCTCCACTGCTCCAGGACAAGGGTTCACCCCCGAGCGCAACATTAACTACTCTGAATAATTTTGTATCGTCCGCAAATTTGATAACCTCACTCTTTGTATTCCTTTCCAGATCATTTATATATATATATTGAAAAGCACTGGTCCAAGTACAGATCCCTGAGGCACTCCACTGTTTACCCTTTTCCACTGAGAAAATTGACCATTTAATCCTACTCTCTGACCATTTAATGGTAGTAGATCTCTATATAGTTACATAGGCGCATATAAGGGGCTGTGCGGTGTTGTTTGACAGTTTCTCTCCCTGTGACTGTTTGTGTAGACTTTATATCTTGATTTCCCCCGTCAGGTCCGGGCAGCGATCAAGGAAGGTCCAGGCCCGGGTCAGAATCCAGGAAGTCAAGCCAAGGGTATGAAGACGAGGAAGATAAGGACTCCGAGAAGGAATGAGCAACGCAAGGAGGGGATGTGGAACAAGACAAGAACCACAGCAAGGAAGAAGGCAGAGGACCAGCAAGGAGCAAGACAAGAACGACGCACACTGGGACCAGGGCACATCAGGAGTCCCTGTTGCCGAGGTGAGCAACCAGTGCGGGGCTTTGGCTTTAGCAGCGCCGGCGGGTGATGTCATCAACGAACGCCGGCCCATTCCTTCCTGCCACGCGCTCGCTTTCAGGGAGGCCTGGGCAAGGTGGCGTGGTGGCTGGGTCTGGCAGCGTTCCTGCCACGGAAGCGCAGCTGAGTACCGCAACGAAAAGTTGGTGCAACTTGCATGCTTTTTTGCCACCTAAATTAGGCCGGCTATTAGAAGCTTACCCACTATGGGGTAGATTTTCAAAGGGGTACGCGCATACGATACACGCGTACCCCCCGAAAACCTACCCCAAACCCCCCCTGCGCGTGCCGAGCCTATTTTGCATAGGCTCAGCGGCGCGTGCAAGCCCCAGGATGCGTGTAATTCCCGGGGCTTGCATGGAGGGGCATGTCGGGGGCGTGCCGCGAGTGACGCGGCGTTTCAGGGGCGGGCCCGGGGGCGTGCTGCCGGCCCGGGGCTGTGGTCGAGGCCTCTGGACCAGCCCCTGGGTCGGGTGATGGCGCGCCAGCAGCCTTCTGCAGGCGTAAATCTGCCAATAAAGGTAGAGGGGGTTTAGATAGGGCCGGGGGGGGTGGGTTAGGTAGGGAAAGGGAGGGGAAGGTGAGGGGAGGCGGAAGGAAAGTTCCCTCTGAGGCCGCTCCGATTTCGGAGCGGCCTCGGAGGGAACAGGCAGCGCGCGCTGGGCTCGGCGCGCGCAGGTTGCACAAATGTGCACCCCCTTGCATGCGCCGACCCCGGATTTTATAAGATACGCGCGGCTACGCGCGTATCTTATAAAATCCAGCATACTTTTGTTCGCGCCTGGTGCGCGAACAAAAATACACGCTTGCGCAAAATTATAAAATCTACCCCTTTGTGTCTGCAGGGATTGCAGGGGATGAGCATAATAAAGGGGCTTAGGAGTGCCAGATGAGAGCAAAGAGGAGGCCAAGTGATAACAAGTCAGGCTACTTAACATGCGTGCATGAGAAGAAGAACTACACTATATAAACAGGGCTTTGCCAGTTTAAAAACTAAGTCACACAATGCACACTGCTTTATTTCAACCACAGAGGAAAGGAAACAACTGCTTGCAGATCAGTAGAAAATGTTTGACTAAGGGTGGCATTGGGGAGAACTGCACTATGTTGTTAGATTATTAGTAATTCAAGCCTTTGGTAAGATAAACCATGGAAACACTCCATTGCCGTATCTTTTGGTTGAAGCGCTTCTAAGAAACTAAAGATGCCCTTGAAGTAAGGGAATGGAAGGCAGAGGAAAGCTGGGTGCATCCTCTCTATTATAGGTCCTGCACTGCTGGAGGATGCCTTAAAAGGCCAACTTTCAGGGAGGCACTGTGCTTATCGCCTGTGAAACGCTCGTTCTTGGGAGATACCATATTTATAGCTCATCTGGCAGAAGGATGCCCGCCTGCCTAATTACAAAATACAGCGTTTAGGAATCCAATAAAGCAATAAGCCTTGTGCCTCAGCTCTCTCATTCTCTCGGCAGAGAAGCCGAGGCACCACAAAACTGCAGGGAGGTAAGGACCAACGCCTGATTCTGTTTCACTGCCGGCTTTCTCTCCTCTGACCAGAAAGGGCATGCTACATATGAGGAATTATAGGAGATAAATCCTGCTCTATGCAGAACCGGAATAATTCATTTTTTTGTTCATTTTACCACTCAGCACTGTTAAATGAAACTATTTATTATTTTGTCTTCTACTGTCTGTGTAATTATTTTATAGATCTCAAAAACCTTAGTACAACATAACAGATTTAATCCCAATATCAGCCATAAGAACATTGAGTTGCTATCTTATTTTTCTACCTGTATATCTATAAATGAGATTGTTTCTAGCCAATCACTTGAATGATCGTTTTCACTGATTACCAGTGTTTAGAGATTTGCGTTGTGTAATAAATTGATAAATAATGTATATTCATGGGTATTTATTAGGATTGCTAATAACATAAATGTAACGCACTCACTTCCTCACAAAAATGGAGCAAATAAAACAAAAAGTTATTTTAAATTCAGAACATTCCATAAGTTTATTCATATTCCACGTTTCCATTATGCTCAAAACGATTAACAGTATGAAAAATTATAAAACATCATTGAAAATAGGTAATACAAATCATAAAATAGATAAAAAAATAAAACAGAATGCAATATAAAATAAAAATACCAAACATAGCCAAAGATTTTAAAAAAATCCATAAAAGACCCCAATGAGAAAAAAAATCATCATCATTATCAACATCATTGTTTATTTATGACATACTTTTCTACTAAGAGAGTGCAAAGCGAGTTACAATTAGTTAAATGTCAGGTACAGTGCATCAGAGTAAGACAAACATAACAATACTTTTAGCTTTATACGAACGCCTAAAAAAAATGGATCAAGGTGATCCAGTGGGACGAGGGGAGGACTATGGCAGATTTGCGTCAGTGGTTTTCTTGGTAGATCTGGATTGTCGTTGTGCCCTGTGCAGGAAGAGTGAGGCTATACCGCCGGTCTGAAGAGGTGCAAGTGCCAGTGTCTGAACGAAGGTTATGGATGATCAGGACAAAAGTGACAGCAGAATGTTAGTGGCTTGTACTGAACACTGCCTCCCGTCATGTTTTTGATAGTTTTCTCAATGACAGGAGGTCAGGGGCCAGCCTGATAAAAGGAGGCAGGGGTCCCAAAGAGTTGGGGGCCCAGCGAGTTCTTGGTGCCGGCGAGGTGCATGATTATAAGAGGTGGGGTGTTAAAGGGGGCTTGTGACACTGTTTGGAGTGGGTGGGAGGGTTCGTGGCCAGGTGATCATGCTGTTGGGGTAGGATGCGGCGAGGCCACTGAGAGATTTCTAGGTCAGTCAGGATTCTCAATCTGGCATGGTAGACTATAGACAGAATTTGGCATTTAGCTTTTCAGGATTAGGGTGATGTGGTCAAACGTACATACCTTCATTATCGAGCGAGCAGCAGCATTCTGAATGAGCTGTAGCCAACAATTTAGGGTGCTGGGGAGTGCTACATATAATGCATTACAGTAGTCCAGATGCGAGATGACCTTAGCACAAATAGCACTTATGAAGGCAGCTTTGTCCAGTTGGTGGTGCAGTTGACGAAGGTAGAAGAAAGCCATTTTAGCTATTGCAAGGTCCTGGGCTTTGGTTGTAAGCTGGGTATCTAGCATGAAGCCAAGACTTTGGACTTGTAAGCTGAGTGTGAGAGTTGTTCCTCCAAGGATCGATTTCAAGAGAGAGTGGGTATGGTGTTTTCCCCCCAATCCAGAGCACCTCTGTCTTTTAGGATTGAGACTTAGTTGATTTTAATGTAGCCGGTGGGCGGTTTTCTCTAAGGAACCGTTGAGGTGAGTGATGACTTGATCCTGATTTGTATCCAGAGGGATTAAGAGTTGGATATCATCTGCATAGGCATAGCGGGTGATGTGGCAGTCCCAGAAGAGTTAGGTAGGTGTTGAACAGCGTGGGGAGGGAAAGGATGGAGCTTGAGGTATTCTGCAGCAGAGCGAGTGAGGTTCAGAAACCACCGTCCCCCATAGAGATAGCTTGGATACAATCTTGGAGGAAGGATGCAAACCAGGCAAAGTAAACCTTACAGAACAGCAACAGAAAACCAATGGGGAGGGGCAGCCAGAAGAAAACACCGTAGGCCTCCTCAAATAACCAGGATTTCGCCTTTTAACTTTTTCTATTTTGCCCCGCGTCTGCTTTCTTTTTCAAAATTAAATCTTGAAAAATAGAATGCAGTTGTTAAAGTTATGTTTTAATGTATAAACGTTTATGACAATGACGCAGGTAACTTTGAATTCATTTTTAACAATATTACACTTTCTGGAAATTGCGTTTTTTCTGTTGGGGCTGTGAGATTAATTTTCTCCTTCGAAACATAAATATTGCTTAAGAAAAAAAGGAAACCGACACCGATATTTATTATGAAATCAGCAATTCGCACTAAAAGATCTTTTTTTTTTTTTTTTTTTAGCAAATGACATCTGTTAGGAATTAAATAGCTTGTATTTAGAATTATCAGTCTTTCCCCTTGCTCTGGGCTCCGAGGAAAGGTCCAGTGCGCAAAAGCCAATATTTGTAGTGGCAGATTGTTTTATTGAGCCCTTGCCCCACGACAAGCAGCTACAGCAGGATCTGAGTAATGCTGGGGAATGTTTTACTCTTAAAAAAAAAATAAAAATCTGGCATGGTTCTAGTAGGCCAAATTAATTTTGATCCTACACAAACCCGCTTCAATGATCCAGAGGGCGTGTGCTGTTAAAAGTGTCTTTCCCTCCAAATGTTAGCTTTGGCAGCGCGCTGAAAAGCAACTAATTGGAGCAGAGGAAATTCAGAATGCCCTCCTGGGAGTCGTTTATTCTAAGGGCTGCCGCTGGCTGCGGGATTGTTTTGCCAAGGTTTGGAATGTGAAGAGGTCAGTGTAAAATCGACTCCAGTGCCTTCATTTTTCAGTGGTAGTCTAGCTTTAGGTTTGCTAATTTTGAAAAGGAAATAAAGGTGTGGGAAGAAGGTCTTCTGGACTTGCCTGCCCTTGGAGAAAAGGAAAAAAAAAATGTATTTGAAGTTTGGGAAAAAAATTGCTTAAACTGTACTGCCGATGTCCCAGTCTCCCAAAAGGAAGACAAGGAGATGGGTACTTTTTTTTTTTTGCAACCTGCACAAGAAAGTTGGCAAAAATGCACCTCATTTACAGCAAAGTAAACTTACGTGCATATGTTTGCTTTGAAAATTATCCCACCAGCACTTAACCACACACAGTTACAGCTGCTAAAATGAACACAGTCGGCAAACTTTACATGCTTGCTTTAGAAAATCCAAAAAAGTATGCAAAGAAGTGCAAACCCTTCCCCCAATCCCATCCCCAGGATTATCCCCCCTCAGTCCAGGTAAACTTGCATGCATACAGGACATACATGGGGATGACTACTCTCCAGGCACGCTTCAGCTGCTTAAGGGAAACCGGGCAAATGTTTGTGAGTGGGCCCCCTTTTATTATGTCAGTACTGACTGCCACCGTCCTTCTCGTCCCCGTCAATAGCAATCTCCTTTCCCCCTCCTCCCCTCCTTTTAAATATAATGCTGCCGGTCCACTGCTGCAACTTTACTCCTCTGTGCCAGCTGACGAAAGGGCAGCTACAAACTACCATCTCCTCTTTCTGGCCCACGGGCCAATGCATCATACCTTAATCTACAATATAAATGGGCTCTGACCGACGGCCCGCAAATGCGCAGTAGAGAGCAGCTCTACCGCGCATGTGAGGAACAGAGAGCTCTGAGCGACGTGCTGATGTTACGCACAAGGCAGAGAGATCAGACCAGGGTGTCACAGAGGGGAGGAGGAAAGGGCAGACGAGCCACCGCTCCGAGAAACGGCTCCTCCGACATGTTAACAGCCTGAGCCCGTCCCTCCGCCACCCGGGAAGGGGGGGAGGGAGTAGGGACGGCCAAACCGTCACGCACAGGGACAGGGCAGAAGAGTCACCGAGCCCGTCCATCCGCCGCCGGGGAAGAGGGGAGGGAGTTGGGACAGCCGGGGCAGAGCTAAATCTCGCCCATTTTAACCATCACGCAAAGGGACAACAGCCGGCCCTGTAGAAGAGAAAAAGATGAAGTGGAGGAGGGCTGAGGGAGAGGGAAGGTGTTTGTGGATGAGGTGAGAAGGGAAGGACAGGGAAGATGAGAAGAGATGGAAGGAAAAGGGAAGAGGATATGAGTAAGTGGGAAGGGTAAGACGTTGGGGAGAAGAGAGCGGCTCTGACCGACAAAATCTCGCCCATTTGAACGGGTCTAATGGCTTCGGGTAGGTTTTCGAGGGGGTACGCGCGTAGGACAGGCGCATACCCCCTCGAAAACCTACCCTAAACCCCCCCCCTGCACGCGCCAAGCCTATTTTGCATAGGCTTGGCGCCGCGCGCAAGCCCCGGGGCTTGCATGGAGGGGCGTGTCGGGGGTGTGCCAGGAATGACGCAGCGTTTCGGGGGCGTGTCGTGAGTGACGTGGCGTTTCGTGGGCGGTGCCGCGGGCGTGGTTTCGGCCCCGGGGCGTTCCGGGGGTGTGGCCGCGGCCTCCGGACCAGCCCCCGGACCGGAACACGGAGCGGGGCAGCCGGCCCGGTGCGTGCAAAGTTACGCCTGCTTCCAGCAAAGGTAAGGGGGGGGGTTTAGATAGGGCCGGGGGGGGGGGGGGTTTAGGGAGGGGAAGGTGGGGGGAGGGTGAAGGAAAGTTCCCTCCGAGGCCACTTCGATTTCAGAGCGGCCTCGGAGGGAATAGGCAACGCGTGCCGGGCGCACAAATGTGCACCCCCTTGGGCTTGGTGCTGGCCTGCAAATAAGGCCCCAGAGAGCCAGGGCTGTCCTTATATAGGGGTGAACCTGGAGGGGGCAATCTCCCTGGGCTCAGTGCATTGGGTGGCCCCGTCCCCACGTCCGTCCAGACCAGAGCTGATGCAGCAGACGCTGTCTAACGTGCTGGCTCCTGCACACTATTTCTTGGTTTCCAGGCTGCCTCCTCCTCCAGCCCTGCCCTGGTGGACACTCCCGGGTTAGCGGGACCCCTGCATCTGAGGGGGGAGAGGGAGGGGCGTGGATGACTCCTTTCCCCCTGCCCCGTTCACCCCGGGGGCCCCCTCACGCCCCTCTAGGGTCAAACCTGCACGACAGCGCGGCAAAGAAACGGCAGCCGGGCGCGCAGTGCCCTGAGCTGCCACCCGCCAGCCCTAGTCCCTGCCTGTGATATCACGCCACAGACGCGGATCCTGGTAACATAAGCGCACTTATTTCATTAAAAAAATACAACCTCTTTGCCTTATTAGCTACATTTAATCTGGTATCATCTGTGGAGTTTTCAATTCTTCCTGTCCCCTCTAAAGATATATTTTCATTCCTCTGCAAGTTTCTCTCTTTTTCTCATCCCAAGAGGATTTTTGTTGATGTTGGCTTTCTTTTAACCAAGCAGTTGTCGGGAGCCAGTTGCACCATCAGTTTACAGCTGTTCAGTCCGTGGTGTGGAGCGCGATTTTTCCCCCGCTGCTCTGTCCAACGTTGTTTTGCACCTAGCTTTGGATGCCGTCAGCCATTTTGGTTTCCGGGTGCAAGTGTTTAACGCTGATGATTTACACAGGTAACTCTGCTCTCCTCTTGACAGGAACTGGGCTGACTTTGTGGGAACGATTAATGTCTGTTTGGGGAAGACGTGCCAGACTGTCCGGAACGGTCATTAATCACCGAATACCTCTGGAACTGAGGTTCTGCAGTTCATCCGCTTGCTTCTCAGATCATCAGGGATGGCAACCCTGTTGAAAATGCCGATTAAAAAGCCTGGGGATAGCTCTGGATAGCCGCATCGGCTCCGTTCTGTGAAAAGCCTTGATTTAAGTTGTGCGTTCATTGAAATCGTTCTTCTCCGTCTAACGGTTCCAAACTGAGGTCTAGTCATTAGTGTTAACCTAGAGCTACTATAACTCTGTTTGGGAGGCTTCCCTTGAAAAGCTTCACGGGAAGGCAGACCCTTCAGCATGAGGCCAGAAGGCTGATCTCTGGGTGTGGGATTAGAGGACATAGAACACCAGTTTAGCTTTAACCTTCACTGGGTCCCGGCCTATTGCAGAGTCAAATGTAAGGTTAGTTGCCTTGGGTTCATGGCTTTGGATAATCAGATGCCAGACGGTCATTCTGAAAAACTGTCAAACTGCGTTCCTGGTAGGCACTTAAAAGTCAGAAACTGAGGGGGTCTTCTTTTCGCACCTTCTATAAAGGGAACATGGGGTGGCTGCAACAAGGGCCTGGGCTTTTACGCGTGCAGTTCTGGCTCTCTAGAACTTCTCACCCAAGGAGTAGAGGCTGGAAAAACGCTAATTGTTCAGGCACTTTTTAAAAGTGCATTTAATTCAGCTGGCGTACTGTTAAGTTATTTGAAGGATACCTTGCTGATTTGGGGGGAGTCTGACACAGTTTAAGATCTGATATCAGGGGAGGAGTGTGCATGTATTGAACTGTTGGCTAATTTATTTCAATTGTTTTCTTTTCATAAACATTTTGTATAATATTTGTTATTGTATATTTGATTTTATGAATTTCTATTGTTTTTTTTTTATCACATTTATAATTTTTTTTCTAGAATTTTGTTCTTCATTGCTCATAGCAGGGCCAGGGAAATTTAAAAAAAACTTTAATAAACATGTTTCAAAGATGCAAACTTTGGGACTACGGAGCAGGGCTAGTGCAACCCACTGTGAACTTGCACGGGGCAGCAGCTACAAGGAGGAGGCCTCGCACAGAAGAGCGGGCCCATGGAGTCTGAAAAAGCACAAAACCCGACTTATCCAGACCACTCCCCACTCTCCACTTACCCCCCTCCCATCCCCCTGGCTGTCAGTAGCAGTGGCGCTTAACATGGTGTCATCTTCCTGTGCTGTGAGGGACCTGTCTCACTCCGTGTGGTTCATATCATTAGACTGGGACCCACATGGCAGAGGAAGTCGACGCCATGTTACACCCCCGCTCTTTATGACGAATGGGGAGGGGCGGGAGGTGGCCGTTCTGCACTGGGGTTCACATGGCAGCGAGGAACAGGAGGAACTGGGGAGGAGCTGTGCGAGAGCTTGTTGGGGGGGGGGGGGGAGAAATGGGGGAGAACTTTCAGGGCGAGGAGGAGAATGCAGGGAGAGCCTTCTTAGGGGTGGGATGGAGATATGGGGGACAACGATGTAGGGAGAGCTTCTAAGGTGGGAAGGGAACGTGGGGAGGGCATTCTGGGAACTGAAGAGAAGGAACATAGAACCTGGAACGGGGGCAGAGAGAGAGAGAGATAGGACATGGGGATTAAGAAAGGACCCAGGATGGAGGGAAGGGATCAGGGAGTGGGGATGGGGCACAGAGGCCATGGAGAACAGGGGCACTGAGGGAGCAAATACCTTGGGGCTGGGGGGGGGGGAATGGAAGGAGAAGAAGAGAGGAGCAGTGATGGGGCTGATAGAGAGAGGATTCAGTGTTTGATGGGTGGGAGAGGGGATCCAGAAAGATGCGGGAGAGGGAAAGAGGAGAGAAAGGAGAAGAAATGGGGAAAGGCAAGCAGGCAGGCAGGATCTGAGGAGAAGAATGCAGAGAAGCAGGAGTAAAAAAGAGAAGTATTAAAATATCCACTGTGAAGGAAAAAGACAATGAAAGGAAAAACCTGAAACAAAAAATAAAAAGGACACCAGAGAGAGAGAGAGAATTAAAAAAGGAACCGATAGAGAATATTAATAATATCAGTTTAAAATACCTTGAGACCCAGATCAAAGTCTCTATCAAATGATTGGGGCAAAGGCGTCAGCTGATGCCATTTTGAAAAATGGTGGCCGCCAGGCCTAGAGCGTACGAGTCATTCTGGGCCCCCACTAGACCACCAGGGAAGATTGGGGGGGGGGGGCTATTATAGGCAACGAGGGTCCAACTTCCAAAGTGGGAGGGGGTTGAGGGTTTGGGGGCAGGACCTGTGATGGGGCTTTTTTCCTAAGTATAAACTTGCCTGGGGGAACTTCGGCCACCTCCAGAGATGGCGGGGGAGGGGGGGGGGACGACACAGGAGGTCTTCGGAGATCCCTGGGGTGGGATGTTTGTCGAGGCAATCAGGTTTCATTTTCTTTTAACTTTTTTTTAGGTATTGGGAAATAGCACTCAATAGGGTAGATTTTAAAAAATTGCGCGATCGCGTACTTTGTTTGCGCACCAGGCGCAAACAAAAGTACGCTGGATTTTATAAGATACGCGAGTAGCCGCGTGTATCTTATAAAATCCGGAATCGGCGCGCGCAAGGGGGTGCACATTTGTGCAACCTGCGCGTGCCGAGCCCAGCGCGCGCTGCCTGTTCCCTGCCTTCCCCTACCTAACCCACCCCCCCGGCCCTATCTAAACCCCCCCTTACCTTTATTCCACGATTTACGCCTGCGAAAAGCAGATGTAAATCTGCGCGCGTCGGCCGGCTGCCCCACTCCGTGTTCCGGTCCCGGGGGCTGGTCCGGAGGCCGCGGCCACGCCCCCGGAATGCCCCCGGGCCAAAACCACACCCGCGTCGCCGCCCCCAAAACGCTGCGTCACGCCCCCGAAACGCCGCGTCATTCGGTCACGCACCCCAACACGCCCCCTCCCGCCCCTTTAAAAAACCCCAGGACTTACGTGCGTCCCGGGGCTCTGCGCGCGCCGGCGGCCTATGCAAAATAGGCCGCCGGCGCGAGAGGGCCCTGCGCACGTAATCCACCCAGATTTATGCTCGCAGGGCATTTAAAATCCGCCCCAATATTTGCAAATATCTTGCACTTTTTCCCCAAAACATGAAAAAAAAAACACCTAAAAAGAAAAAAGAAAGAGTTTACAAAGCAAACATGAAGTGAAAATGCTTCCTCTGCACAGCTCTGGATGAGGACTGGAGGTTGCCTGCTCCCGCTCCCTGCTGTACGTTACATAGGAAGGGCTACCAAAATGATAAGGGGAATGGAACAACTCCCCTATGAGGAAAGACTAAAGAGGTTAGGACTTTTCAGCTTGGAGAAGAGACGGCTGAGGGGGGGATATGATAGAGGTGTTTAAAATCATGAGAGGTCTAGAACGGGTAGATGTGAATCGGTTATTTACTCTTTCGGATAATAGAAAGACTAGGGGACACTCCATGAAGTTAGCATGGGGCACATTTAAAACTAATCGGAGAAAGTTCTTTTTTACTCAACGCACAATTAAACTCTGGAATTTGTTGCCAGAGGATGTGGTTCGTGCAGTTAGTATAGCTGTGTTTAAAAAAGGATTGGATAAGTTCTTGGAGGAGAAGTCCATTACCTGCTATTAAGTTCACTTAGAGAATAGCCACTGCCATTAGCAATGGTTACATGGAGTGGACTTGGTTTTTGGGTACTTGCCAGATTCTTGTGGCCTGGTTTGGCCTCTGTTGGAAACAGGATGCTGGGCTTGATGGACCCTTGGTCTGACCCAGTATGGCATTTTCTTATGTTCTTATGTTCTTAAGGGTCCCATGACGCTGGGTTGCCAAATCTAGCCCTTCCCAAAAGAATTTCCCATTCCTTGTGGAACTGCTGCATAAGACCAGGCTGGAGCATCAGCAGTAGCGGCAGGAGCTGCGCTGACCCTTGTAGTCCAGCAGCGAGATGGGGGGGGCTCTCCGGTCTTTTGCCCCGAGAACCTGCTGGCATGAGGTTGAATTTGTACACCCAAGTGCAAAGCGCTCCCGACTCTCAGAGAATGAGTCCGGTCTCTGGAGGTCAGTTTGTCAGACCTGGAGGACCCCCGGGGCAGACACAAATGTATATACAGGAGACCCTCGGGGCTATGGTAGAGTAGCAGCCTTTTCACTACTTTGGAGAAGCAGGGTCACTGAAAGGAAACCATCACTTTGGTGCGGCAGGAAGCGATCCTATAGCTAGGCCGACGAGCGGATTTTAAAAGCCACCCGGACGTGCACGCATCTCCCGCAGCATGCACATCTCCAAAGTTTTCAAAGGGGGCAGGGCGCGAGTATGGGAGTCTCGGGCTATGAACCAGAGATGCTCGTGTAAATAGCTACGTGCCCTGGCGCGTACTGCCATGCAAACTTTACTTCTGCTATGGATGATGTGGAAGTTAAAAAAAAAAAAAAAAAAAGGATCAAACCATTTCTGAGGGGTTTAAAGAGTCTGGTGTAATTGGGGGGGGGGGGGGGGGAGTGTAGGCTATCAAACCAGGTGAGGTTGGAGGACATATTAACTGGGCTAGCTGGTGGATGAACTGGTAAACTAGGAATGGCATGGGCGCGTGCCCCTTTCAAAATCCCTCAGTTTATGCGGTAGAAGCGAGATTTGCACGCCCATGCCCACTTAAAATTTAGGGCACACATGCACATGGCCAGACTATTTTATCCAAAAACCACTTAGAGCGATGACTGAATATGATAAGGTGGGGGTCGGTTAACTACAAATCATCACCCATGAATACCCCTTACCCAATTGTATGCAAGTTAACGACGCAACTACTATATGACCTTCATAATAGGCATCATTGTGTGGTAATATCTACCTTCACTCACTCTGCCTTATTTTTAATCATTGGTCAGTCCATATGTTTTTTTGTTGCTTGTGATAAAGTGCTCTTGTGCATTAAAACAATGTCTTTTTTCTTTCAAATAATACTAGTATATAATAACATCCACTTATCTTGACTATTTTATAACATGTGCGCGTATGCGTGCGTATGTTATAAAATAGCTGCAACCCTGGGTGCCAGGCTGACACATGTGTGCAAATGTGCGCCCACGCGCCGGTTTGAAAGTTACCTTCTTAGCGTTCTAGGCTGCATCTCATCTGGCCCCATGGCTCGGTTCGAGCAGCAGCAGCAGCACCGGAGTGATGTCAGAAAGCATTCTCCATTGTGGTCACAGCTTTGTGATGTCACTGGCCGGTCTGCTCCTCGCCCGAAACAATGAAAGGAACGTATTCCAAATACCTCACAATCCACTTGCCCTGGCTGCGCAATAAGCCAGAGCATGGGCTTCCCTTTACGGATTACAAAAAAAAAAAAAATCATTTTCTTCTATTTTACTCAGCAAATTGTTTAAAGATCAGAATCTTTCTATTTGAAAACAGTGGAATCGCAGGTAGGATGAGTTAACAGCTCTTCTCTAGACTAGATTGCCTTTTCTCATATTTTCTGTTTGGGGAAAGACTGAAAGGTAAAGAAACAAATGTACTGACCACCCCATGAAATTTCATGAAATTAACCAAAGAGAGCAATAGAATGTAAGTTAAAAAAAAAAAAAAGCCTTCTATGGAAACACAGCACCTTCATAGTTGCCATTCTCTTCGTCTGCTTCGCATCGAGATAGACAATGATTCAAAATGCATTTTTTTTTCTCTCCAAGCAAGAACTCGAGAAATGTCCTTATGCGAAGGTCATTTCTAAATTTAATGCCAGGGCTAATTGTCTTCCCAAAAATAGAAATATCATATGCACAGGACACACACACACACACTTCTTCCCACCTATTTAGCGTGCCAACGAATCCTGGAAAAGAACATCTCTGAATTGGCTCAGAGCCTTTGGGTAATAAATTCTGAGCACAGATTTAGGACATGTTCCAAAGATTAACAGGAGCTTCAAAGGCACTGATTACTAATATCCTGAAACCAATCAGCGCGACATAAGTGGTGCAGGAGTAGCTGATATGAGCACTACGTGATTGCATTAGACTTAGAGATAATGTAAACATAATAACATTTATTCAAAGAAACCAATTAAGCAGTGTCACTGTGTGTGAAGTGCTGGAAAAAAAAAACCCCCACATATTTGCCATGACTTGGGGAGATCTGTTGATTGTATTTTATACACGTCAGTCTCTATTATCCCACTAAAAGTTGTGCCCAAGGAATGATCCTTCAGACAAAGCCCAAAAAAGAAAATGATTTGGCCATTTTTTAAACTTTAATATTTTCTTTATAAATTTTTTTAAAATGTATATTCTCTTTTTCTAACACTGCACAGCAATTATATTGTGCAACTTAGGTATTTCCTTGTCCCCAGAAGACTCCAAGGGAATCATTTAACAAGCCCTGGGGGAGGGGGGGGGGTGGTCTCATTCTTTAAAATGCATGTGGCCTTATCGGTGCGATAACGCCCTACAGCACACAATAATTATCGCATTGCGGTGGTAAGATATAAATTAGGGAAAGGGGCGGAGTTAGGGCAGGGGAAACATTTTTTTCTGATGCCGCTGCAGGCGATAGACATTATCGCCAGTAGTAGTGCCAGAAATAACACCACCTTTTAGGATGGTGCTATGGGGACGAAAACGTACCGCCTCGATGCGACTGGGTGCACACTATCTCCCCTTCGTCCTTTTTTTCTTCGCGATTCATCATTCCGCTGGGGGATTCATCATAATTATGGAGGAATGATGAATCCCCCCAGCATGTTAGGCATTTACCTGGCGATATACACCTTGCAGTAGCAAATATTATGCATTATTTTAACCAAAATATCGCTAAAATGGAAAGGAGCTGCTTTGCATTCATTAAAATAACGAGGCTTCCATGAGTAGAATAATGAGGCTTCCATAAGTAGAATAACGGCCATAAGTAGAATATTCCATAAGTAGAATAACGAGGCTTCCATAAGTAGAATAACGAGGCTTCCATAAGTAGAATATTCCATAAGTAGAATAACGAGGCTTCCATAAAATAACGAGGCTTCCATAAGTAGAATAACAGCCAGCTAGCACCATCTTGCTTCAGACAGTGTAAGGCCTGGAGCCACGCTTTCAATCCCTTTTAGAGTATTTAGACTTTCAGTTGGTAGTACAGGTTATTTTATTGCCTAGTTTGGACTATGGCAATGCCCTGTTGATTGGCCTACCGAAGAATACAATTTGTGCTTTGCAAGCTCTCCAAAATTCAACTGCTGTTTTTTTTGGGCCAAGTTAAAGATCTCACATTTCTCCAGGAAAGATCGTCATCTCTCTTCCTATCTTGGAAAGAATACAGTTTTAAACTGCCTTATTGATTCAAAAAATGCTGAAATTGGATTTTTTACCTTGGATAAATCAAATACTTCATATCTATAACACTGTTCGTGAACGCCGGTCTTTGCAGAGGGGTCTGCTAGATGTACCATTGATTCAACAAGTTCGGTTGGCTGAGTCTCACAAAAGGCTATTTTTTGTTGCCAATCCCATCCTGTGGAACTCTTTTCCGTTACCTTTACAGACCATGGAGTGTACAAAACTTTAAAAAAGTTGTTGAAAACATCTTTTTCATCAAGCTTTCGATAATTAAAGCTCTGATCAATGATTTTGATTGGGAAAGTAGCTGTTGGCATATTTTCTTTTGATTTTGTTAGTTTTATGGATGTTATGTATTTATTTGATGTAAACCACCTAGAGTTATAGACCATTTTTATATGGCCTATAAATCATGAAATAAATAAATAAGGTATGATGGGGGATCTAAGGGGTGGGCTGGAATGTGGTAGTTACGATGTCTAGAGGAGGGTCTAGAGGACTGGGAGGAGTTGGTGGCTGGGTGGCAATTCTAACAAAGATATAGTGGTTGAGGTGAGAGGGGAGGGGCTTTCACTGCATTATTTGTAATTTTTTACTGCCTTGGTGCCACTTATACAAGAGGTGAGGATGGTGGAACCAGGGGCGCATGAGACCCCTGGGGTCTTGGGACATTTTGGGGGTTCTCTCGGGCCCTGCAACAAGATGGCAGCCCCTTCACTTGCAGTATTTATCCTGGTGCTATTATATCAGCAGGGAAATACTGCATACATTTCCTAAGCTGGCATGAAGACTTGGAGCAGGCGTGAAGACTTGGAACAGATGTGAAGAATTGGACAAAGACACAGAGGGGACGAGCAAAGCCCTCAGGCACCCTACACAACCTGGAGGCTGGTCGTGGACCACGCTGTCCCCAAGGCGCCCTACACAGCCCAATGGCTGGTCGAAGACCATGTGGGGAACGGGACAGGCTCGGGAGGTCTCATAGCACAGGAGTGAAGCAACCCCTTGGATACTCCAGAGTCAGGAATGGATTCAGGAGCAGATAAAACGTGGAACTTGGAACTTGGAACTCAGATTAAAAGCAAGGAATCTCCGAAGGCATGGGTAGTTCAGAACCTGGAGCATCAGACCAGGATGAGACATCAGGACTGAACAGAACATACGAAAAGATCCATGGATGAAGATCAGAGTTGCCAGGCAGGAGCTGGAGATGAGGAGTCCTTGGGAGGACTAAGCCCCTTGCCAAAGCAAGGACTGAATGAGCGAGAAGCCCTTTTATAGGGCTGGAAGAAGGAAGACGCCCAGGGAGGAGTCCAGGTGGAGCCAGTGGGACCGCTCCCTACTAGCCCTTTAAATCTGGTGAGTAGACATGGGCCCACCCCTAGAAGGAAGCTGGACAGGTCCCTGGACAGTGGCCATGCTGCCATTGTGGAGCAGGAGCTGAGCTGGGCTGCAGGAAGGCCCTGATGTAGGGAGGCGGCTTCCAAGCCACTGAAGAGGCAGCTGATGGTGGCTTCCTGCTGCAGGAAAGTCCGGGGACTGTGGTCTCCAGGCCGCGGAGCAACAGGTGTCACCGGCGGCCTCCTGCCGCGTAGGTGAGCCCCAGTGCAGCACCAGGCCT
Organism: Rhinatrema bivittatum; assembly: GCF_901001135.1. NCBI lineage: Eukaryota > Metazoa > Chordata > Amphibia > Gymnophiona > Rhinatrematidae > Rhinatrema > Rhinatrema bivittatum. The sequence goes on along the minus strand of NC_042619.1, from coordinate 381,286,997 downwards.
TCTGGCCTGCCAGGAGGTAGCAATGGTGGCGGTCCGGGCTGTGGAGCGGTGAGGGCATCAGCGACTCCCTGCCACGGGAAAAGTGAGGTGAGAGGTGGCTCGTGGCACTGGCCACAGGCTGGATCGTAACATAATCGAGTCCAAAGGAGAACTGTGTGAAAATCTTGATGAAAGAGCAGAGGATGGAGGCGTTTCAGTATATGTAATTTAAAGAAAGACTTTTATACTATTTCAGAAATGTGTTTTGATAGGGAAAGATCCGAGTTTATTAGCACCCCAAGACTGTGTGCCTGAGTCGAAATAGGGATAGAGAAGCTGTTTAGAGAAAGATGAGAAGGTGGACTGTTAGTGGGATTTGTGATAGAAGTTAGATGGATGATTTCTGTTTTTGTAGGGTTAAGTTTAAGACAGTTATGTGAAAGCCAAGTGTTGATAGTGTTTATGTATAAAGCAACTGTAGAGAGAGTATTAGACCAGATGTTGTTGAATGGGACAAAAAAACTGAATGTCATCAGCATAGATTTTGAACTGAATATTTAAAGCAGAGAGAATATAACAAAGAGGAAGTAAATAAATATTGAACAGAATCGGAGAAAGAGAGGAACCTTGAGGGACACTGGAAGAAACTGTGTAGGGGTTAGAGGAAGGAGCACCGACATTGATTTGTTGGATTCGCTTGGATAGAAATGATGAAAACCAGTGAAGTACTATTGAAGAAATACCTATTGATTATAAGCTAGATAGAAGAATTTGGTGATCAAGCATGTTAAAAACAGCAGAAATGTCTAAGAAAACTAGAATAAAGTCAGTGTTAGAGTCGAAACCACATAGCAGTGAATCAAAAGAAGAGAGGAGTAGTGTTTTGGTGGAGTGGCCTTTGCAAAAACTGTGCTGATAGGGATGTAGAATATCATGGTCGGACAGATAGTCTGAGCTGATGAAGAGCCACAGATTCTAAGAGTTTAGCAAGAGAGGGAAGTGAAGCAATAGGTCTAAAGTTGTTGAGATCCATTGGATCCTTTTATTTTTAGGGATTGGCTACTCATAGTATCACATATTCAATACAAAGTAATTAGTAAAATTCATAAACTTCTTAACAGTCCCAAACAACCATGAAACAACTCGTTATTGTAAATATATGTTCTAACTAGGTTGCTTCGATCATTACAAGCAAGACGATGTCATTTCGTGGATTACAAACTGGCTAAAAGACAGGAAACAGAGACTAGGATTAAATGGACAATTTTCTCAGTGGAAGGGAGTGGCCAGTGGCGTGCCTCAGGGATCTGTATTGGGACCTTTACTTTTCAATATATTTATAAATGATCTGGAAAGAAATGCGACGTGAAGTAATCAAATTTGCAGATGATACAAAATTGTTCAGAGTAGTTAAATCACAAGCAGATTGTGATAAATTGCAAGAAGACCTTCTGAGACTGGAAAATTGGGTATCCAAATGGCAGATGAAATTTAATGTGGATAAGTGCAAGGTGATGCATATGGGGAAAAATAACCCATGCTATAGTTACACAAAGGTTCCATATTAGGAGCTACCACCCAAGAAAGAGATCTAGGCATCATAGTGGATAACATATTGAAATCATCGGTTCAGTGAGCATAGGCAGTCAAAAAAGCAAACAGAATGTTGGGAATTATTAGAAAGGGAATGGTGAATAAAACGGAAAATGTCATAATGGCTCTGTATCGCTCCATCGTGAGACTGCACCTTGAATACTGTGGTCAATTCTGGTCGCCGCATCTCAAAAAAGATATAGTTGCGATGGAGAAGGTACAGAGAAGGGCGATCAAAATGATAAAGGGAATGGAACAGCTGCCCTATGAGGAAAGGCTAAAGAGGTTAGGACTTTTCAGCTTGGAGAAGAGTCAGCTGAAGGGAGATATGATAAAGGTGTTTAAAATCATGAGAGTCTAGAACGGGTTAATGTGAATCACTTATTTACTCTTTCGGATAATAGAAAGACTAGGGCAGTCCATGAAGTTAGCATGTGGCACATTTAAAACTAATTGGAGAAAGTTCTTTTTCACTCAATGCACAATTAAACTCTGGAATTTGTTGCCAGAGGATGTGGTTTGTGCAGTTAGTATAGCTGTGTTTAAAAAAGGATTGGATAAGTTCTTGGAGGAGAAGTCCATTACCTGCTATTAAGTTGACTTAGAAAATAGCCACTGCTATTACTAGCAACGGTGACATGGGATAGACTTAGTTTTTGGGTACTTGCCAGGTTCTTATGGCCTGGATTGGCCACTGTTGGAAACAGGATGCTAGGCTTGATGGACCCTTGGTCTGACCCAGTATGGCATGTTCTTAAGTTCTTAAGACTTCCTACTGTACCATCCTTATAACTGGCATGTCTCTCTGAGACAAGAGAATGCGACTTCTTGGTCACCAGTTCTACCTTGTGGAACTCTGAGCCTCTGACACTCAGGAATATTACCTGTCTTAAAACATTCAAGAAGATGTTAAAAACCCATCTTTTTAAACTGATGTTTAATCTTGAAAGTAACAAAGGCCAAAACTGATTCTGCCTTCCACCTTAAGCTACTGCAGGTCCTATTGATTGATTTCACTCCTCAGTGCTCTTAGTTTATTATATGATGTTTATTTCTTTGTGTTTTAGTCATTTTATGATGTATTTTATGACATTTATTTTTGTTTTATTCATTTTTACTGTGGTTGATTTGTATGTTTTACTGTAAACCACCTTGAATCTACTGGCTAGACTTTATAAAAACCTTTTAAATAAATACATTTCTGGGGGTAGAAATAGATACAGTATGTTTATCAAATCATCATTTCATGGGCATCTTATTTGATTAATGGTTTTTCCAGTCATCATTTGATAGAATTTAGAAAAACAGGTCATCCTTGGTATTTTTTATAGATAAGATTAATCTGGTTTCATTTGATCTTCAGGGTTCTACTGAAAACCTGATTGAAAACTGGAACCAATACATCTCTTACCTTTTTTTGATATATTGGCTTTAAATAAACCCCCATATGGTTGGCCAGGTGAAATCTTCCCCATGGTTCAATTCTGAATTTTGGGATTTGAAATGCATCTGGTGGAGGGCTGAAAGGCACTGAAGAAAATAAAAAATTGTCTTACCTCTAAAACATATAAAGCAGCGACTCTGGTGAAATGTTCCTTTATCTAGGCCAAGCTAATACGGTGAATAATGGAAAATCATCAGTTATTTTCTCTAGTGAAAAACCTACCTTTTCTCATATTCTGACCTAGAGTGTGAAAATTTTGCTAACTTGTTCTACGAAAACAGAAATAAGTTACTTATGTTTTTATTCATTACGTGTTGTCTTTCTAACCTGCCCCCAGCTACTATTGTAGGTGGCAGTATATAAAAGTTTTAAATACAGTAAATAAATACAATTTAAAAGAAATAAAATGTAAAAGAAAAGGTGGTTAGTGCAGTTAGTATAGCTGTGTTTAAAAAAGGATTGGATAAGTTCTTGGAGGAAAAGTCCATTACCTGCTATTAATTAAGTTGACTTAGAAATCATCCACTGCTATTACTAGCAACAGTAACATGGAATAGACTTAGTTTTTGGGTACTTGCCAGGTTCTTATGGCCTGGATTGGCCACTGTTGGAAACAGGATGCTGGGATTGATGGACCCTTGGTCTGATCCAGTATGGCATGTTCTTATGTTCACAAGAGAGCACTGTTCTGTTCGTACGTCTCACTTTGAATGCCAAAGTGGCCCCTAACCCCTACACTAATACCTAAACCTCACCTCGAGTTACTAGGTGGACCTCCCATAGAGATATAAATACCAATCTAGTGTCAGGGTATTATGGCTAGTCTCTCTCTCTCTCTCTCTCTCTCTCTCTCTCTCTCTCTCTCTCATGAAGAGACATATGTTTGTTATGTATTCTATGGTATAGGGTGGGAAGCTACAGTCCCTTGGAAGTTTTAGTCAGTGTTTATGTAGGTCTTTGTCTGTTTGGTGTGTGCTTGTGAGTATGAATGAATTTGGAAGTTCATGGATTTCACTGTTAGCTGGAATATGGGATCAGGTTATTGGATTGGAGTGTCTAGACTAGGGGATGCTCTGGTTCATAACTAGTATAAAATATGTATTTCTTATCACAATGGCTAACATTCTTTTCTTTAAACGTTAATGGCAATCATTCCCCTATGAAGCAAAAGAAATTACTCATGCTTTTTAAAAAGGCAAAAACCCAGATTTTTTTTTTCAAGGAACTCATTTGAGCAATGCTAAACATTAAAAAAAACCCCAACTACAAACTGATTGGGTTGGACACATCTTTTCTTCCTCTTCTAATAGGAGATAAAGAGGTGTGACTATTCTACTTCATAAAGGGTTGTCCTTTATGCAGGAAAGAATAAGTGATCCAGAAGGGATATATGTTTTGTTGGTGGGAATTTTATGCCACAAAGTTTCTTTTTTTTTTGCAGTGTTTGTGCACCTCATGTAAATAGTCATGGCTTTTATACCCAATTGGTGACTTTAATTAGTCAATTCCCAAATTATAGGATGATTGTGGGTGGAGACTTTCCTGCAGATCCAAGCATTGATGCATTGCCAACTAGGATGGGTAAATGATTTACGCAAACAACTGGAGTCCCCTTTCTTAAGAAAGAACTTCAACTTCTTGATGGTTGGAGGGCTCTGCATCCTAGAGAGCAAGATTGTTCTTATTAATTCTACTCCCGTATATACTATTTTTTTGGTTTCTAACACTATTTTATTGTAGTTGATGCACACATTGGAAATTTTATCTTTTCGGATAATGTTCCCACTTTTCTTAATGTACGTTTGGGCATGCCTCTTTCTCGAGCATTTAAATAGCACCTTAATCCTTAATTGCTCCATGACAAGATGTTTAGAGAGTTTCTCCTTACCAAATAGCAGGAATGTATGGAATTCAACGTTTCTCCGATTAGTTACTCCTGAGATTTTGTGGGGAGCCAGGAAAGCTGTTAAGTGTGGGGAGATAATTGCCTATGCTGTTCATAAAAATAAGGAGCGGGATGCTGAGATTCTCAGATTGAATGGGGAATTGACCAGACTTAAATCCTGACATGTGGCTACTCTTCAACAACACATTAAATCTCAAACTGATGGCATTAAAAAAAACTTTGAATCAGTTGTTCCATCAAAGGGCTTTACAGATTACAGATTCAAAGTAAGATGTTTTGCTATTGGAATAAAGCCAGCAATTTGTTGGCTCACTCGATACATGGCACCAGACCACCACATTTTATTTGTGCATTATGAGATCAACAGGGACAACTCACCTCTGATTATTGATATTTTGATTGGTTTATATTCTCAATTTTACTCGAAAAAACAAGATAGAGGGGGAAGCACAGATGCCTTTTGTAAACATCTTCCTATTCCAAAGATATCAGATCAGCATCAAACTTTGTTAAATTCCACCATTACTATTTTGGAAGTACAATACGCTGTAAAGAAATTGAAGTTGGCAAAAGCACCAGGCCTTGATGGATTAGGGTCTGAGTTTTACAAGATATTGGCTGAGCCTATTGCTGGCCCTTTATTAGAGATAGAAAACTACTGTTATTTATCTGGTTCTTTCCCTACAGGTATGAACCATTTCTTTATTACAGTCCTTCCAAAAAATGGGAAAGACCCTTTAAATCTGGGTTCTTATTGATATGTTATTAGCATCTATTTTAGTCATAAGATTGAGTCTGGTTCTTCCTAATATGATTTCTAAAGACCAGACATGATTTCTAAAGACCAGACATGATGTCTAAAGACCAGACATGATTTGTTCAGGGCCATCATGGGGTCAAAATAGCACTGGCTGGCCCCTGAGGCCAGTGCCATTTTGTTGTAAGGTTATATGTTATATATCCTACAATAAAATGATCCTAGCCAGAAGGCTGGTTGGTGCCATTTTGAGAATGGGACTCAGTGGGTCAAGAGAGAGGCTGGGGATCACTCCTACCCAGTTTGGACTACTGGAACGTCACAGATGGAGTGATATCCTGAGGGAAGGGGGGATTAATGTTTAAGTGCCAGTGGTGCTTATTTTAATTTTCATTTCTAAAACAAAGGAATTTTGGCACAGTTTTCTCATGCTGTTTTTCTAATAACAATTTTTTGTTGCATTTTTTCATTTTGTTGGAAAAAGGGAACACTATTTTTATTATAGCATGTCTTTCCAGTAGACTCACTCGAATAATCTTATCAAGTTATCAGGAAGTATTCACATTGCATGACATTGCTAGTTCAGTGCTAATATTTTTGTTTGTTTTAAATATACATTCTTAAGAATTACTGAACCATGCGATGCGGTCTCATTTCAATGAAGCAGTGGAATTATTATTACAGACCATATGTTCAGGCAATGCCATCGTGTTAAGAAAGCAAATATTTGAAGGTTGATCTTGGTTTATCCAGCCTCTTTGAAAGAACAATGAACTGGATAACAAAGATAAATCTTCTAATCATTACTTTAAAAGAACAATATACAGTAGGACAGGAGAGGGGCAAGATGGCGGCTCCATTCAGGACATATTCTACTGCGCTGTGCCTTTCCTTATAGTTGTTTTGCTGTGTTATTGCTATGCCATCCAAATGGCAAAGGTAAAGTGCAAGTTTTTCCTCCTGAAATCCCTCTCTTACCTGGACAGCAATTTATGCTGCCTGGAGAGGTTTCACTCAGCCCTTGGACTGGAGACCTCTGCCGGCCAACAGAAATGCTGTCCCACAATGGCCAGCAGTGCAGGTTGATGATGATGATGCAAACCCAGCATCTGAGGTGGAGGAGGGCCTGTGGAAATTCGGCATTTGTGCAGTGTTTGCCTTCCTCACTGCCAGAATGATCCAGGGGAGACAGTTTTGGTGTGTGTCCAATTTCCACTAACCCCATGGAGGGTCAGAGAGAGAGTCAGTGACTGCATCAGGACTGGCGCCAGATGAATTTTCATACTGTGAATATGATGAGCTCCCCAGCGAGTCCTATCCACCAGCTGGCAAGTAAAATCTTCAAAAGGCTATGCGCGGAAATTTAGGAGGTTACGCGCGTGACCGGGCCTTGCGCACGCCGCGTGCATTTCACAACGGCCTGGCCACGTGCGTAAACCCCAGTGTGTGCTGAAGTGCTGGGTCTCTCAGAAGGGGGTGGGCCGGGAGTGTGGTCTGGGAGGGGCAGGCTGGGACAGTGCCATTAGCTGCGGTCCCGGGGAAGCACGCGTCAGCAGCCAGCCGACGCGCGGAGTCTACTGCTGCTCCTTTGGAGCAGCAAGGTCAAAAACAGCAAAAATTATTATAGCTAGGAACGGGTTATAGGTCGAGGAGGAGAGGGGAAAGGGTAGGAAGGTTAGGTAGGGGTACAGGGAACTGGGGAAACCCTACTCGTGTCACCGTGCATTGTCTTTTAAAATCCCCCCCCCAGCGTGCAGAGGATGCCACCTATCCGCACATGCTCGTGCAGATGTTAAACTACGCTGCGCATGTGCGTGCGTATATTGTATTTTATAACACGTGCGTGCCATAAAATAGTCGTGTCCATGTGCGCATGTCAGGAAGTGAGCGCACATAGATGCGTGCACCTTTTTAAAAAAAATCTACCCCTAAGTCAGCACTAGTCACACTAGACTCTATTTGGGATTTACTGATAGGCTTTGGGAGTTCTTTAAAGGACTGTAACATGATTGATTGACTATCCAAATATTTTGGGTTTATGGAGTCCAAATATGACTCTCAGACTTTAGATATTAAATCTAAAATGTTAGATATAGAGTCAGCTAACAAAGAGACACAGACTTTCAATCTTACTGACGTCGAGGATCAAAACATTTTTTCCAGGAGGATTGAATCCTTAGAAAATCACATAAGACATTTGAATCTCTGACTTTTGAATTTTCCAAAAGTGATGGGAGACATGCCATATTTCACCTTAAGGAAATATTTTCTTGAGGTTATTCATTTTGACTCTGCTAAAAATCCTTCTATTAATAAAACTTATTTCCTACCAGTAACCAATCGATCTAATGCTCAATCTCATATTGTTCAGACTAATGCTATGGATAATTTAACTGTTTTCCTTGAAAATTCAAGTTTAGAGATTATTGAAAGTTCTACATTATTAGTTTCTTTTGTTGCAGAGCTTGATTTAAGTGAAGTGATGAAATGTTTCCTGTAGGTAGGCAGATCAGTTCAGATTCCTGGATTTTGCATCCCTGCCAGCAGATGGAGACAGAAAATTTTACCGACAATGTTACATAATCCCGAGTGCCACCTGCAGTTCCTCAGCATTTCTCTGTCTCCAGCAGATGGTAGATGGTAGATGGTATGAATCCTGCAGTTCTGCAGTTAGAAAAAGTATTTGGATTGAGAGTCTTGCTCACAGGGGGTTGTTAGGTCCCGGTGGGACCATCCCCCTGTTAAGGTGGAAGAGCTTGGGGTTGCTGACCTTTTAGTAGGCTCTGTCCTTGCTTTTGTGGGGTGTAAATCTGGTAGTCCATATCCCTCACCTTCGCGAGGCCGCTGAGGATGCTTGAGGCTCTGCAAAGCTGTTTGGCAGTCCTTCCCTTACAGCTCTGTGTTCCAACCTGCCCAGGGAAATATTACACAGTTGTTTTTGTAGACAAAGTTATTAAAAAAAAAAAAAAAGAGAAGAAAATAATAAAATATGACTTTCCTGCCTTCCTGTTGTGGTGGCTGGGGTATTTGCTTCACAGTGGCAGAGCATGCGAGGTGGGCAGCTGTTGGAGGTGTATGGCTCAGTGTGCGGTGCTTGCAGCTTGGCTCAGTCGTTTAATCATGTTGGGTTGTGTTTGGGCTGTTTGTCGGATGGGGAGGGGTCATCGGTTGGCCCTACCGTTGCAAAAAAAGCAGAAACAGGCTCCTGCTCCTGCTCCTCAATTGTGTCAGGGTTCATGCCAGGTCAGGGAACAGCAGCCATTTTGAATAAAGTGACCTTTGCTGCGTCGGTGGGGGAAAGGGGAATTCTTCTCCGAGGCTATCTCTAGTGTGTTCAGACTCTGGGGGGAGCAGAGGGGCTCAGAAGGGGAGGATTTTCCTAGTCTCCTGTTTCCTAAGTCCTCTCAGCCAATATCTGGCTCCTCAAGGCCTTTTTCCATGGACTTTGTTTTGTTGTAACATGAGGCCTGCATAACTAAGCAACATGCTACAGATTCACTTTTGGGAACCTGGGTCCGGCCTTCAGAGGGTCTGGCTTTGGGTCTCAAACCAGGGCAGGTGAAGAGAAGAGAAAGCAACCTTCTACCATGCAGCTTGTGTTGGACCTTTCTCCAGCTTCCGGAGATGCGGTTGATGAGTCGGAGGACTCATATGATGCCCCAGATGTGACGGGGGTTTTACCGGCAGTTGATCAGCAGTTGATACAGATGCTGGTGGCATGGATCAGGTAGATGATCCAGAGGAGATTCCAGTTACCAAAGGAGATGACCCCAGGTTGGTCCATCTTTTTCATAAGGAAGAACTGTGGCCCTTGATTCCTTAGGAGCTCAGTCTCAGGGTTTCTCAGGAGGACTCGGATTTTGAAGGGGCTGATCCAGTCCTGAATGGGCTGAGGGCTCCAGCAAAAGCCTTCCCATACCACAAGGCCATGAAAAAGCTGATGGACAGAGAGTGGGGAACTCCTGACGCCGGCTTGAGAGTGGGGAGGGCTATGGCGAAGCTTTATCCTTTGCCCAGGCAGATGTTGGAGCCCCTATCCCTTCCTAAAGTCAATGCTTCAGTATCGGCAGTCACTAAGAAGATGACTATTCCGGTTGCGGGGTCTGCTGCTTTGAAGGACGTTCAAGATCGGAAATTGGAGGTTCATCTCAAAAGGATTTTTGAGGTATCGGCTCTGAGCTTACGAGCAGCCATTCATACTAGTTTTATGCAGCAGGCTTGTCTGCACTGAGTGCAGCAGCTACAGGACACTCAGCTGCAGTCAGGCGAGAAGAATTAGAAGGCTGAGCTCTTGGATGTGGCTGAGGCATTCGGAACGGATGCTCTTTATGACTTGTTAAGAACATCTTCTAGGATCATGATGTCTTCGGTATCATCCAGGAGGTTGTTATGGTTGCGTAACTGGTTGGCGAATCTTTCGTCCAAGTTGCAGTTGTGGTCTCTGCCTTTTTTTTTTTTTTAATTTAATTTAAATTTTTATTGTCGACATCATACTTAGCCAGTACATAATAAGCCAGAACAGCATTGTAAATGTTCAATGAACACTGAACCTGACATATGATACATAAACAGCCAATATACTTTTTACCTCCATTTACTCCCCCCTCCCTCCCCTCCCCCTGTTTGGCGAGGACCTAGAACAGCTAATGAAGCATCTGGGAGAAAACAAGATGCATAGGTTGCCAGAGGATAAGCCTAAGGGCAAAAGATTCTTTCAGGCTCGATCCCATATTTGGGATAATAGAAGGTCTAACCCGGCAAGCGGAGCTTCAGATCCACAGAAGCAGTTCTCTCTCAGGGACCAGTCCTGGGGTTAGTCCTTTTGAGGTAGCCAGACACCTTTCCAGGACACCACAGGGGGAAGCGCAGCTGGAGTTGTCCTCACAATGAGGCGAGGCTGGTCCATTTCAGTTATAGGAGGTTCTTGGTGTGATTTTATGGGGAGTGGACCAAAACTATCACAGACCAGTGGGTTCTCAGTGTAGTAAGAGATGGCTATGCTTTAGAATTTGCTCGTCCCATTCGAGATTTGTTCCTAACTTCCCCCTGCGGTCCACTCGACAAGCAGCTAGTGGTTAGGGAAATACTGGACTGATTGCAGAGATTAGGTGCTGTAATCCCAGTTCCCCATGCAGAACAAGGCACAGGAAGGTATTCCATTTACTTCATTGGGCCAAAGAAGGAAGGCACCTTTCGGCCAATTTTGGACTTAAATGCGGCTCTGAAGGTTCCATGTTTCTAAATGGAGACCCTGAGGTGAGTTATAGTGGTGGTGCACAAGGACGAGTTTCTGGCTTCTCTAGATTTGGCAGAAGCATATGTGCACATTAGGGATGTGCATTCGTTTGCGACGAAATAGGAAATATCATCTATATTCCCTATTCTGTCACATTTTTTTTGGGGGGGGGGCGCTGAAACGATAGGAAAACCCATGAAATTTTGTATGGTTTTCTTATTGATTTTTTTTGGGGGGGGGGAGAAAGGGCACATAAAAAAAAACAAAAAACCAAAACCCACCCCAACCCTTCAAATTTAATTGCGACCCCGCCCTCCAAGACTTACCGAAAGTCCCTGGTGGTCCAGCAGAGTCCTGGGAGCGATCTCCCCCTCTCGGGCCATCGGCTGCCACTGATCAAAATGGTGCTGATGGCCCTTTGCCCTTACCATGTGACAGGGACTATCAGTGCCATTGGCCGGCCCCTGTCACATGGTAGGAGCAATGGATGGCCTATGCCATTTTTTAAGATGGCGCCAGCTGTCCATTGCTCCTACCATGTGACAGAATCCGGCCAATGGCACCAATAGCCCCTGTCATATGGTAAAGGCAAAGGGCCACCGGCGCCATTTTGTTTACTAGCAGCTGATCGTCTGAGAGTGGGAGATCACTCCCGGGACCCCCTCTGGACCACCAGGGACTTTAGGCAAGTTTTGGGGGGTTGGGAGGGTGGGGGGTTGTAATTAAATCTGAAGGGTTGGGGTGGTTTGGGTTTTTTTCGGTTTGGGGCAGCCGAAAAAAAAAAACGGCCTGAATCGGAGGAAATGAAATTTTCCATGGTGGACCGATAATGAAGGCCAAACCAAAAGGTTCAGCCGAATCACATCACTAGTGCACATAGCCATCCATCTAGAGCATAAATGGTTTCTACAATTCATGGTTCTAGGTCATCATTTTCAGTTTCAGGCTCTCCCTTTTGGACTGGCTATGGCACCATGCACTTTCACCAAGGTTATGATGGTGGTGGTAGCCTATTTACGTCAGGAAGGAGTCATGGTACACCCCGATATAGATGACTGGCACATCAGGGCAAAGTCAGAGGCCCTCTGTCATCAATCAGTTCAGAAAGTGCTCCGGCGGCTCGAGTATTGAACCTGGTAAAGAGCCACCTGGTTCCCTCACAGTCCTTGGAATATCTGAGGGCTCGATTTGACACACAGAGTGGCAGAGTATTTCTCATAGAGGAGAGCATGCAGAAGCTCCAGGGGCAAGTTCGTCAGTTTTTGGGACTAGTGGTGCCCAAGATCTGAGATTATTTGCAGGTCCAACCTTAGCTTCAACCTTGGAGTTGGTGCCGTGGGTGTTTGGCCTATGCAGTCTCTGCAGAGGGCTCTTCTCTCCCATTGGAATCTTCTCTGAGGAGTTTCATCTTGCCATACCACTTGAGAGAGTTGGCAGGGACAGTCTGTCTTGATGGCTTCTTCATTCCAGCCTAGACCATGGTGTGGAGCTGAAGGTTATGGATTGGGTGATTCTTACCACTGATGCCAGTCTGTCTATTTGAGGGGTAGTTTTGTTAGCAACAGTCAACGCAAGGCTGGTGGTCCAAGAAAGACCAGTCAATGCAGGGCTTCTTGGTCTATCAATCTGTTAGAGACCAGAGCGGTGCATTTCGCTTTGCTTGCTTTTCTTCCATTAGTAAGAAGTCAGTCGGTGAGGGTCCTGTCAGATAATGGAACGAAGGTGCCCTACATCAATTAGTAGGAGGAACCAAGAGTCTGGCAGTAGCCCAGAAGGCTCAGGAGTTGATTCTTTGGGCAGAGCAACACTTGGAGAGGATAGCAGCATCACACATTGCAGGAGTCTACAATGTCCAAGTGGATTTTCTAAGTAGCAGAGTGTTAGACCCAGGAGAGTGGAAGTTGTCAGACAGCGATGCAGCTTATCCATAAGAAGTGGAGCTGTCCTCAAATAGATCTAATGGAGACTTGTCAAAACGCTAAAACGTTTCAGTTTTTCAGTCAGCGGAGAGAATACTGAGTCAAGGATGTCGATGCTCTGGTTGTCCCTTGGCTTCAGGAGATTCTACTTTGTTTTTCCTCCTTGGCCTCTAGTAGGCAAGGTGTTGCGTTGGATAGAGAAACATCCAGATGACATAATTTTGGTGGTGCTGGAGTGGCCCTACCGGCCTTGGTTCTCAATATAATCAACTCGGCCATGGACAGACTGCTATGCTTTGGCCATCTAGCGGATCTTCTTTGTCTGTGCCCCATATTTTCGGACTATGCAGCATACTTTTATCTAGCAGCCTGGCTTTTGAGAGGCGGAGATTGAGATGCAGGGGGCATCTTGAAGCAGTTATTACTACTCTGTTACAGGCTAGGCAAAAGTCTATATCTCTTTCGTATGTGTGGGTCTGGAAGGATTTTGAGACCTGGTGTATCGCTAATAGGGTACAAGCTCTCAAAGCTACAGTGTCTCATATTTTGTCTTTTCTTCAGGAGGGTTTGGTCAAGGGTTTGGCCTTTAACTCTCTTAGGGTCCATGTGGCTGCTCTGGGTTGTCTTCGAGGTAAGATAGAGGGGTCTCCCCTGTCCATTCATCCTAATGTAATTTGGTTTCTCCAGGAGGCAAAGAATTTATGCCCTCCAGTAAGGAGAGTTTGTCCATCCTGGAACCTTAATCTTGTTCTCAGAGGATTTTGTGAGGCTCCCTTTAAACCATTCAGGAGAGCTACTCTTAAGGATTTGACCCTTAAGCTCATTTTCCTTGTGGCCATATGTTCATCTAGAAGAATTTCAGAGCTACAGGCATTGTCTTGCCAGGATCCCTTCCTGTAGATTTCGGACTCGGGGGTGTCTATGCGTACAATACCTTCTTTCTTGCCTAAGGTGGTCTCAGAATTTCATGTGAATCAAACGGTGGAGCTTAAGCTTGGACATGTGGAGAGCCTTGTTGAGGTATCTCAAGGTGACTAATGACTTTAGAAGGTCGGATCACCTGTTTGTTTTGTGGAGCTGTTCAAAATGAGGTTGTCAAGCATCTAAGATCACTATTGCACATTGGCTTAAGGAGGTCATTGGTTAGATATAAATAGCTAAGGGTCATCTGGTTCCTGATGGCCTGAGAGCCCATTTAATGAGCTCTCAGGCAGCCTCATGGACGGAGGCTCAGCAAGTTTCTCCAAGAGATTTGCAGGGCAGTGATGTGGAAGTCTCTGCACACTTTCACAAGGCACTATTGTTTGGATGTTGTGGATCTGGCGTCCAGGTCCTTTGGTGAGTGTTTTGCGAGAGACTCTCCAGGTCCCACCCTAGTTAGGGAGCTTAGGTACATCCCAGGAGTCTGGACTTATCTGGGTACACACAGAGAAAGGAAAATTGGTTCTTACCTGCTAATTTTCGTTCCTGTAGTACCACAGATCAGTCCAGAACCCACCCAATCTATTATATTCATCTAAATGCAAATAGTCACTTCCTTTAGAAATGAGTGCTAGAGTTGCACTAACTTCAATGAAAAAACAAACCCAACATAACGTTATGTTTCGAGAAGCGAGAGGCTCTGCATCAGGGGTTCATTTTTTTCTGCGCTATAAGAATTTTTTCAACAAAAGTTAACAATTGCCACTAAATGCTGGACATCATGGCAGTTCAGAACCCTTGATGCAGAGCCTCTCTCGTCTCAAAACATAATGTTATGTCGGGATTGGTTTTTCATTGAAGTTGGCGCAACTCTAGCAGTCATCTTTAAAGGAAGTGACTGTTTTTATTGGCATTATAAAATTTTAAAAATTTATTTGGATTATGTTTTGCAGACCGATGATTATACATGACCCGTCTTATATGTGGAAGCTGAAATACTTGCTCCAACATTTTGGGTGTTATGACAGTCTTTGTTATTATGCCTTATGATGTCTGTCTAACAAGAAATTTGCAAACTTTGAATGTGCAATATTGCTTTATTTTCATTAAATGCATTCACATTTTTCACTCCCTTTTCATTTGTGATTCCTGAATGTAACTCGCCTGAGCTTCACGTGAAAAGTCATGAACTAAATCTAATAGAATGTAACTATTTATTTTTATTTATATGTCCAGATCTAATTTGGATAAGCCTACTGCAATGGAGAAAATTAATTTAGTTATTAAATCCCTAAATATCAGAAGCTCCTAGACAAGATGGTGTTACCAATGAATTTTAACACATTCAAATTCATGTGCCACAAATTTCTTCAGAATGACTTATGACATCTTTCCATAAAGCACTTATAATATTAGTGGAAACAGAGACCGTCAATTGTCTCCGTTATAGATCTTAAATCTTTGCAAACAACTTGGCCATGCACTTCCCTTTGGTGTTGGGCCAATTTTGTGCATATTGATTAGACCATTTTTTGAAAGGCTATTTCTCAAATAATACTAGGCTTTTTTACCATCCACCATTTGGTCTGAGTATGATTTTTTTTTTAACGTTTCCAAAAATCTACACCTAGCCTAGTATCAGGGCAAAAATTGCTGTGGTGGGCCTCAACCTGGGGTTTGGTTGGTGAGAAGGTGGTACCTTGTACGTAGAACCACAGAAACTCAGACAACTGTTATCCTGGCACATCCAGACTGGTCCTCAGGAGTTCAAAAGGGATTGCTGGGAACACCATATTCTGGCAAATTTATGGCTATTGGAACCAAGCTAAATTGAGCCACTTGACCCAAAGAGATCAGTGAGTGCTCATACCTATCGGTGTACCTGTTCCTATAAGTAGAAAAGTTTTGTGAAATGTATATAACATTGTCAAGTATGATAAGTGAACCGGACTGGATCTTGGACCGTGTGTTTGTATACTCTTACAAATGAAAGTCAGGTTGCTGTTTTGGTTGCTGCTTAATCCCTTTCCGGTCCACCCCGAATATATTCATCAGTGAGCCTATTGTATTGTGTTTTCTCGTCCTGAAAGGTTAAATGCCGTTGACTAAACCTCTGCCTATACTCTAGAGGAGACTCATGATCTGCAGGAATGCCTCAACCTGACCACACCAGCCACCGTTCCCTCATCTTCTCCCGATCTCGGCCACCTTTAACATTTTCCTCACCTCTTCATTCCTCACCGTGTCACTTCCTGTTATCCCAAGCCTCCAGAACAGCATCTTCTTTTCAGTTACACCCAGTGCTGGTTCTTTCTTCCTCGTGCTCCAATACTCTGCTCCATACGCTGGCACTGGTCTTATCATCATCATCTTGTAAGATATTTCCTTTTATCCAGACCAGGATCCCTTTATCACAGGTAATGCCACTCAGTTCTCTTCACTTTAGCTATGCAGCTACGGCCCTCACGTTGATTTCTCTTACAACAGATCCACTTGCATTTATTGCTCCTTTCTTCTCAACAGTTCTTTAAGAAAACTGATAATGTTCTGATCCAGATCCTCTGAAAATATCAACACTCCTGAATTACTTAAAAAAAAAAAAAAAAGCATATAATTGCCCAAGCCGCATATGAAGATAATTTCTCAAGAGTTTTTCCAACGAAGGTGGTGGTTTTCAGAACGGTAGAATGATTCTTTTAGAAAACACATCATGAACCCTCCGAAAACACATTCTATCCATGTGCATACAGAAACATTGTTCATAATAACCCAATTATTGAAAGCATACGTCAGGTCTTGCAACATTTTGAACAAGCTTTGAGCATTAAAATTGGTGTATTTTCAGCAATTTACTATTCCAAACAGAAGTGTTAGATATTGAACATTGGGAATAAGATACTATTTTCAAAGCCATTTTTATGTGGGCAAAAGGTGATTCGTGCATGTAAATTAGCTGTCTAAAAATTGCCTTCCCTCAACACAGCTAAAAATAAGTGCAGTATTCCACAGAGTTTGTAATTGTAGCTGAGTTTAAGGAAGGTGTTACAGGGGCATGTTTGGGGCAGAACTGGAAAGCATGTGTCAAGTGCATTTTCAGTTCTGAGCATTATTCTCCAGACAAAATCTACCCCTACAGAAAGTGCAAACTTGTACCTGCAACATATTTCAAAGGGAAAGTACCCATGTATCTTCTCCCTGAAACTTGGTGCAGAGTCCACTGGTAAATTGTATGCACACACTTTGTCCCAAAGCAGATTAAAAACTCTCTCCCTCCTCCCAAAAAAATATTAATTATGAAGTGTTTATACATCTACAGTTGAAAAACTGTACCAGAAGATTTAGACCTTCAGTCTTGGTGAATCATTGGAAATGTATGAGTGCACGAATACATCTTTCTCTTGAAGATGAATTGCTTGCTCCTGGTTTTCACCACATTCAGCTCCAGATGTGTTGCATTGTGTGTGTGTGTGTGTGTGTGTGTGTGTGTGAGTGAGAACATGATTTAAATATCTCCTTGGAGTTATTTCTGGAAAAATTCTTTTAAGAATGCCAAATCAGCTGATCGTCACAGTCTCATTTTCTGGCTCATAGAGCCATATGGCACACAACCAACGTACAAATTCGGACTGAGACTCTCAATTGCTGCACTAGATTAGAGTGCATTTGACTTTGTTATTCAGAGATTTTTTTTTACTAATAACAATAATATGAATATCTTACAAGTCAGTAATGCTGAGATCTACAATTATACAAAGCACAATTTCTATAATCTTGGGCAACTGGAAGGACCCAAAACTGGTCAACATTCTTCTTTTGTGGAGTATGGAATATCTTAGCTATGATGAAGCAATAACAGCCAACATCCACCTCCCCCCCCCCCTAAAAAAAAGAGGAAGTTTGACTACATCTGGCTACTGTAACTTCCCGCATGCAACCCAGAATTTTCCTTGTTTATATCATTCATATGATTGCACAATGTGCTCTTTTTCTTGTTTTTTTAATAGTGCTCTAGTCGCTGTATAGTCCTGGAAAAAAAAATGGTGTCATCGTAGTCAGTGATACCACTTTTAAGGTACCAGAACAAATGTAGCACATGAACTTTTGAGACCCCCGGGGATCTCTTCTTCAGATGTGACTGAAGGTCAGAAGGCTGATATTAAAGATCATCTTAATTTCAGAAACATTTAATATTCGTCACATCTGACTTTTGGCATTAATGAGTAGCATATGGTTTAAGCAGTGTGTAATGCTGGTTAAGCGCTAGGCCTTCTTAAATCTCACGGCATATCTGTTATCAAGGCTTGTGCTCTACAGGTTTTGGCGTGAAGGGATGGTTTGCATTATTCTAAAAACAAACCCTCCGGCATGGGTTATGTTCTGATAACTGGCTAATATTATACAACAGGAAAAGCCTATCGGCTACCCAGAGGTCAAGCAAAATATGGAGGAAAAAATGGTTCCCAAACAAAGTGGTGATTTAGGAAATGCACAGGGTCAGTGGAAAAGTACTGGTATATTAAAGGCCGGATTTTTAACGGCCCACGCACATAAAACACAGGGGCTATGCGGGTGACTGGGCCTTGCACGCGCGCTGCACGCATTTTAAAAGGGACCCCAGCCGCACACGTAACCTCTTTTACGCGCACAAGAGCCGGGCCTCGGCAGATTGGCAGTCCAGGGGAGCAGGGCGGGGCAGGGCTAGAGGCACCCACTACGGCGGCCATGTGCCACTGTGCCGGGGGATCGTGTGCCAGCACGCGCAACTTTCTACAGCTTCTTTGCAGGAGCAAAAAAAAAGGTAAAACAAATGGGGGGGGGGGGGGGGGGGATGCTCTAGGATAGGGATAGGGGTGGGTAGAATAGGGGAAGGGAGGTTAGGGTAGAGGGTAGGAAAGTTCCCTCCCAGTCCACTCCTTAATTGGAACAGACTGGGAGGGAACTGGGCAAGGCCCTGATGTGTCGCTATGCACATGTGGACCAAATCAACCCCCTTGCACGTGCCGCTGCTGATTTTATAACACACATGCACTGGCGCGCGCATGTTATAAAAGCGCGTGACCATGGGTGCGCGCCGTTTAGCGTGCACACATGTGCGCGCGCATGCATTTTCTTAAAATCTACCCCTAAGGGTTTTCAGACCGCCACAAGTTAGGGGATAGACTCAGGAGTAGCATAAGGAAAAATATCTTCAAGGAAAGGTGACAGGTGGAGGGGACAGCCTCCCAGGGAACGTGGTAGAGGCAAAAGACTATCTGAATTTAGGAGAGCATGGGATAGGCACATTGGATCATTAGTTGAGGGAACTGAAGGTAAAGTTAAACTTCTAGCAGACTGTGGTATAGAACCGAAGAGGAAAATGTGCAGACTAGATGGGCCTTACAGTCTTTATCTCCTGTCAGATTCTGTGTTTCCATGCTTTGATCTGTCTGCATTTGGGAGATTTTTTTTTCCCCCTATGGTATAGTGTTTGCTTCCTTTCTAAATGTTTGGCAGCTTCCTAGCATGTGCATTTGATCAGGCTCCAGACTATCTGTCCCCACAAAAGCTGAGTGCACAACTCAGGAGACTAAGCTCACCAGCTGTGAGGAGGCAAAGCACCGGGACAGTAGCTCTAACTCAAAGCAATTCTAGAGGCATTTTGCAAGGAATTGATTTCAATAAATCCTTGCAATTTTCATGAAATTTGTCTTCATCAGCTTCCTAGTTGCTCACAAAGTCGGTTTCTCTGGAAGTCTGTTTCACTCTTTATCGTAGCTTCCATTCTTTATCTGGTTTTTTTAAAATCAGTTTTGCATTCCATTAAAACAAAAATATTTGAATATGATTAATTCCAAGAGCATTTTCTTATAAAAAAAAATGTGGCTTGTCAATTCATGTGTGTTGTCATGTGCTAGAATTTAAATCAAGAGCATCCCTGTGAAAGAATGTGGTCAAATTCCATGGTTGATATCTCAAAAGAAAAATTGCAACTTGTGTTTTTTCTTACCTGGTATTTTAATTTTGATTAAAGCAATGATAGTTCTCTTGGTAGCAGACTAGCAGACACTATTCTGTTATAACCTATATGATGTATACACGATATGATGTATAAACCGATATGATGTATACACGAATACCGGTACATAAAAACATTTAAATAAATAATTCAGTACTGCAAGATCTGTCACTTAATATAGATGTACTGGAAGAATTAATCAAAATATTAATGTCTTATTTTATTCTATCACTTCTTTTTTTGGACTTACTGTATTCCTCCATCATAAAATAAACTATCTTCAAAGTCAAAACTGAGTAGATTAATGCAAACAGAAGCACTGGTGTGCTTACTGACTCCTTATCAAGAGTGGGATTGCCAGATTTTCAGGAGAGGAAAACCAGGACTGGATCAACATATTGCATGCAGGGACTTGTAGTTCTGATTTCCTGTTGTACTGCCTAAGAAAAGCAAGATTACAAATCCATGTAGAGTATGCAGTGGGGTAAAAGCAGGGCTAGGTCAGTCTGCCCTGAAAGTATGGAGCCATTTGGCAACCCTAGCCGGGCTCTTGCTGATCCCAACCTATTAGCAAAGGCATGGCCCAGAAGTGCCCCCTCAACATACTGAACCACAACAAAAGTTGCAAAACTCAGATCTTAAAAAACGCTTTTCAAACCATGTTGCAAAATCCATGGAGGCAGCAAGTGAAAGATAAGACCTGCAGTCCGGACGTGTTTCAGCACAGATTTATCTGCATCTGGAATATTCTGCAACAAGTGCTGAGGAACCAGAATCCATTTGCCTATTGGTATACATCAATGCCATCGCATCACACTGTGCCTCTTTGGAACAACACTAGTCAGCCTCCATTTGTAAAATTTTGGGGAATGTGGCAGCAGTTGTAAACACCAAATGGATTCAAGGGCAGTTGAGTGTTGAGCACAAAACTGACTACAGACCTTGTTCAAATCTGACTGTGATGTTCAGAAGTTGTTTGGATTCTTTTTCATTGATGTAAACATCTGCCGTTTTCAAACTATCCACCAATGTCTGCATCAACGCAGAGAAGTTCCAGTCGAGCCTGAAAATGGGTCTTTACTTCTACAATCTGACTCGCAAAATAAGTTTTATTCCAGCTTTTTTCTTTTGCACAGAAGGGTAAAGTTAAGATGCAAAAATCCTGCAGCTTGTTGGGTGCTAAAAAAAAAAGGAAATGGTGCTGCAGTCTAAAACTTTTAATATGACCCACAAACATGAATGACAAATCATTCCCTATCGTGGGGGAGGGGTAGGAAAAGTTTCCTTTTCCATTCCCGTTTGGAGCCAGAAGTCTGACCTTTCTCCCAGCTCCTGAGATCAACTGATCTGTGTTTTGCTTCAGAGGTTTCTGTTTTTAAAGCGTGCCTCCGATTAAACCCAGCTGGCTACTATTAATCTCTGTCTCCCAGGCCAGGTAGGAGTTCTGGCCCACCCACACTCCAGAATATTGCCCCGGGGGGAACCTTTCAGAAATTCACAGGATACAGCCTGGATCATTTGCAAGTTATTCCCCCCCAGGAGCTTTACCGGCTGATTTGTGCTCTGAATTTCCTCTGAGGTTCTTCTTATTTTCCCCATTGATGGCTTTCTACACTCCATCGCACCATTTCTCATTAGGAATAAAAAAAAAAAAAAACCAACCTCTCAGCATCTTTTTAGGATGCCTGGCATTCTCTAAAGCAGTGGTTCTCAAGCCAGTCCCCTGGACACACCTAGCACTGCCTCCACTGCAAGCCGATGTCTCATGCATATTCATCGTGGATATCCTGAAAACCCGACTGGCTGGGTGCATTGAGAACCTCTGCTTTTGCTAGTCTAGAAAGCAATTCTCCCATACAGGAGTGCAGAAATTAAGTATTTATGATGGACTCTGGCACTTCCAGGTTAAAGCACATTAAGCTTTAACCCGTATTCTCTATTGTATTATTTTATAATTACTACCTGCCTCACCTTCTTTCCAGCTATTAAGCTTCCAAGTTCTTACTCCTTGTTGAATGTAACTTTGCCTTTTTCACCTCTATTGTTTCATTACTTTAGTTGTCGCTTCAGTTTATACCCTTGTTCAATGTAAACCGATCCGATCTGGTTATTACTATGAAGGTCGGTATAAAAAAGTGTTAAATAAATAAATAAATAAATAAAATATTTTTGTTATCATCCGAAATAAACTTAACTGTAGATTTAAAAAAACAACAACAAAGTAGCTGGGTAGAAAATGTATTTTGATAAGAAATGTTTCAGGATGCAAGCTTTTAGGACGACCTGTCATGCAAGAGAGATGTACAAGAGACTATTTTTCATTCTTTAAGAGTCTTTTTTGTTTGATTTGCAACTCATAAATTCTAGTAGCAAAGTAAAATACTTTCTGCACTCTTTTAGGGATGTGCTTTAGTTTGAAACAACATAGGCAATGTCAACAACATTGATTACATTGTTTCATGCTGTTTTATTTTTTAAATGAAATAATTTTTTTCTTGTTTTTAGTATACATTAAATCAAAATAGTGCACACTATCTCGAAATACCATGCACTACATCAAAACAGTGCACATGAACTCAGTGTACATTAACCCCAAATAGTGTGCATTAACAAGTATTTCTTGAAGTTAGTGCATATTATTTCAATTTCGCACACCATTTGAGCTGGTGCGCACTAATTTGATTTAATTCATGCTATTTGAGTTAGTGCGCAACAAAAAAAATTATAGAAAACAAAACTAAGAAAAACAAAATAAAAATGTTTTGCCATGCACCTCCCTACAGGGTGTGCTCAGGTTCCAAAAATACAGAGCTCGAACCACATTCCTATAGAGGTAATTTAGAGGCAAAACAGATGCATACATTTATCCATCTGTACCTAACATGTAATTTGTGAATTGAGGATATAAAAAGGGCCAGCGAAGAGGTATGTGGATTATTGCCACCCTAATATAGATAACATAGATAAGGGGATAATATGGGGCTACCTTCCCATGAGGGTGTCAGCCATGCAATGAGAATCAGGGAAGAGGTATGTGGATTATTGCCATGATAATATAGATATTAGGGTGGCAATTATCCACCTAGCTCTTCACTGACCCTCATTGCAAGGCTAATAGCCTCTTGGAAAGGTAGCCCCATCCCATTAATCATTTTCATCAACTACAATGGCAACACCCCCTTAAATATTACAAAGCAACTGGCAGTCACTAAAAGCTGACTGATAAGTGACCCAGTAGCAGGGTAAAATGGATACATTAATTTTACTTTTATTTACGTGGTGCTTTTGATCAGAGCAGAAATAGATGGAAAAATACTATGGGGGGCAGCAATCTTGTTGATGAGAAGAGGGCTCTTCAATAAGCCAAGATGAGTTAGGCAAAGTCAACTATATTCCAATATTAATCTATTTCTAGAGGGCTGTCATCAGTATCCACACACAGCACAGTAACCTATCCCAGAACTGAACTTTAAGTAGTGGGTGAGGTATAGATTAAAGCCTCAAGCCTTGTAGGAAATTGCCCAGGTACCAGAACATCTCGATATAACGTCTTAGACACGCATGCACATGTTGCCACTTTTTCTGTCACCTCACTATGCTTCTGGTCAGAAGTGCTACTGTTATTACACCTCAGTGGGCGAATGCGTTTACGAACCGGTAGCCTCCCCGATTGGAGAAGGAAGCCATGTTTTTCTTTTCCCGCCTTTCCCCAGCTCGCCTCCATCCCTGCAGGATCTCTATTTATTTATTTATTTATTTATTATTTATCACTTTTTTTTTATACCGAGGTTCAGGTAACAGAGTTACTTATCGCTCCGGTTTACATTCCAACAGGTAATAAATAATGACGATAATATGTTATTATTATTATTATTATTATGCTCTACAGGCAGGGCCGGCCGGCGCTCGGACCCTCCTTTCAGGGCAAGGGTCCGAGCACACGCACCGCGAGGCCGGAGGGATGAGCTCCTCCGTTCCACTGGGGCGAAGGGCAACCGCAGAGAAGAGATTTAGGAACATTTTTATGTGGATGATAGTAAGGCATTCCTTCTGGAAATTCGCATTGCATCGATTCCACAGAGATTTTAAGGCAGGGTTAAAAATACAAGGGGGAGGGCAGCGGATACAGGCGATTGTGAAGGGAACCTGACTATTTTTTTTTTTTTTAAATGATCCAGCTTGACACACACACGCACACACATATCTCTCTCTCTCTCTCTCTCTCTCCAGCCTCTGGAAGAGAGAAAGTGTCGTCTGCCAGCTGCAGCGAAGCCCAAAAAAAGAGCGTCTCGGCTGCTTTTTGTCTCCTTATATGGTAAAATGATAGGAGGGGGTTTCGGGAGGTTGTGAGAGAGAGCGCGCGCCCCCCCCCCGCGTGCTGGCTTCCAAGCAGAGGAGAGAGAGAGAGCGCGAGGACACGGGCGGCCTCGCGCGCCTCTGGCAGGCAGGAGCCGTTCCCGCCCAGCCGCAGCTGGCCAGCTGTGCGCGCGAGCAGGGCCCGGCGCCTTCCCCCTTTGCCTGGCATTTCTTGCTCGGCTTGCCGGGAGCGCCGGACTGTGTCAGCTGCCGAGCGGTGAGTAAGACATTTCCTTTTTATCTCTCTCTCTCTCTCCCCATTGCACTGGATACACTATTTTTTTTTCTTCTTCTTTGTTGAAAGAGTATGGTGCCGAGGATTGATCCTGAACAGGTGCTGTGGGGGAGCCACATGCTTCTTTTATTCCACCTTTCAGAGCAGATCACATTCAGGTGCTTGCAGGACAGTATTTCCCTGCTCCCCAGAGGGCTCATAATCCAAGTTTGTAGCTGAGGCAATGGAGCAGTCGGGATTTAAACATTGGCTTCCTCGGTTCAGAGCCCACTGCTCAAACCACTAGGATCCAAGAGCAAGGAAGGTCGAAGCCCCCCCCAAGAAAAGGCATGGCCAGAATGTCATCCTCCTGGACGTAAATAAGATCATTATCGGGGAAGGGAACAGGTCGGCAAGGTGAGGACGTTTCGTTGTTGCCGTGATTATTCTGCACTAACAATCTGACAAGTCCACCGGAGCCCATAGCAAAGCAGAAAGCTTTTTCTTAAAAAAAAAAAAAAAAACCCCCTCCATCTCAGTCTTTTCTATTGCTTATAACAGTGAAACTACTTGTTCTGCAGAGCAAGTAAAATAAGTGAGCGCCAGCGGTGTCTCCCTCACTTGTTTTGCCAAAACTCCAAATCCAATGTAAGAATTAGCAGTGGTTAGTTAGTTATTTAGTTAGTTATTTGAGGTTTTTTTTCTCTACCGGCATTCGCGAAGGGAATCGCATGATGCCGGTTTACAATTAACAAGGAGTGATAACGATAAAACATTAACAAGTGCTAAAAGAAGAGAAAAAAACGGCAGTTACAATAAAACAGGGACATAATGCAACTTGGAACAGAGGAAAAGGCGATGGTAATTTAACAGTGGAGAATAAATGGGTACGCCTGCCAGTTTAAAAGAGATTGTAAAATTGATGGGTTGTCAAAATTGTTGATTATCCTGTAGGGTGATCTGAGTTAATTAAATTGATTTTAGTATATGAAATAGTTACATAAAACATACCTTTTTTTTTTCTAAGATTTTTTCTTGCTTTTCTGGAACTTTAAATACACAATTTTGGTTTCTAAAACAATTCTAAATTATTTTGGGGGGGGGTTTTTGTCAAAAAAATATGAATGTGTTTTCTATTTTCCCCTTACAACCGATGATTTGTATAAACCAAGTACAAGTCAATGCTCCTCATCTGCAGTAATTGCAGCAGGAAGCAGGTGGCACAGGGCAGATGCACTTTCCTGTGGCTAGGACTAGACCTAGTTGACTACTGCATGTGGGTCAGAAGGCCATGCAAGCAATAGCAAGAGGGAGTGGGGCTAGTGTTATAATAACCACATGCCCCTAGGTGAGGTGATTCTTTAAATCTTCAGTGCCCACAAAAAAAAAGTGTGATTGCTATTCTGTGACCGACAATTCTTGGACAGCATTAGGGATCTTGCATCTGTTTAGAAACCTAAAACCAGAAAGGTAAGGGGGGGAGATGGAATATGGAATGCATTGCTTTTGGTATTAATGCATAACTTTGGGGTCTCGGGGGGGGGGGGGGGCGCAGTTAACCTTTTAGATGAGAACTGAGGCAGGGTTCTTACTTCAGCCCCTTCGCTTCATGCTGCAGGAGGAGAAGTTGTATGCCCAAACCTCCCTTTCCAGTCACAGAATTAAAGGCATTGGGTTTCTTTGCTCCAGTGTTGACTCGCACAAAAAGGGATTTTGGGAACCCAGATGTTGAAGACTTGTTTTTAGAAGCAGGGTTGTTTTTCTTCCTCTGCAGTTTTTAGTGGTGTGGAATTAAAGTCCCACAGATTCCTTCCATGCTTTTCCTTCAGTAAGTCAGGTGACCCCCATGAGGAAGGTCTCTAAAATAATCTCTCACTACTTGGAACTTATGTTATCTTTTCTTTTTTTATATATGATTCTTTTGCTTCATTTAACCCTGAGGGGGTCTGGTTGGTCACTACTCCCTTCCTGACTTGTTCTAGTCTCTCTTTCTCTCTTTCCATGACGTATTTCTCCTAGAGAGTTTCAAGAACTAAAGGGCCTCATTTACTAAGCATTTTTTCCCATAGACACAGCGGGGGAGAAAAGCCTTAGTAAATCTGGTCCTAAATGTGCTGTATTCTGGGAAGAGGGACTTGCTTCCGTAATCTCTGTTGCTTCACCTATGGGTACTTCTTTGTTTTTGTTTATTTTTTTGAGGAAAGTTGCATAGGCTCCAGAGAGAGTGTGGTTACTTTTTTGCTTCTCTGCAGAATCTTTTTTTTTTTTTTTTTATTCTGATCTACTACATAGAAAACTGTAGATGGCAGTCAACGATATTACCATTATATCTCCAATGTACAAAAGCAAATAGACTGTACGAACCCACCATTTGTAGGGTGTGGATAACAAGCACAATAGTAGTGCTGCACAGTTAGCACTAAAGCAAACCATTGTAGTGATTTACATATTTTCTCAGTTTATGTGCAAATGAAGAGGTCCAATTGAATGCAATAGTACTGATACATACTTTTTATAAATCAGTTTTTATAATATTATAGTGCTAGAGAAACATTACTTATTTGAATACATCTTTCTGAAAATGAGGTCCTTTGCTGTGCAAATTCTTAAACTATAAGGGGGTCATTTTCTAAAGCTTATCGCGTACGATAGCTTGCTAGGGGCGGAGTTGGGTGGGCGAGGGGAGGAGTCGGGGCGTCGTCGGGGTGGACTTTGCGATGTCTTCGCTGGCGGCGATAAGGTATGAAACGTTATCATCGCCAGCAGTGCACCCAATAGCAAGCACCACCTTTCACGATAGCGCTATTGGGTGCGAAGGCCGGCAGCGATAACACCGCTATTGGGAGCGATGGCTGCCGGCTTTCGCAGGCCCGCCCCCCCCCCCTTCGCCTCCCCCCGTTTTCGCTGGATTCACTATTCTGCGGTAGAATGGTGAATCCAGGCCTAAGCTCTCTTTCTAGGGCAATCTCCATGATAGAGATTCACCCCCTGCTTGACTTAACTGTCTCATGAGCATATTTATGAGGTTAACACTTGAGGCCATGAAGGGATGATAAATCCTGTTGATAGTGGCAAAGAGATGGGAACATTACCAGTTTATGCCTCTTTGCATCAGGCCTTCAAAAATCAACTGATACGTAGTTTTGCATTTATTTTATAATCTTATCTTTTTTTTTAACTCGGTGTTTTAATATATATTCAGTTTCTTAATTTAAGACAGAGTACATCACAGTTGAATTTTGATGTTAAAGAGTCTTGTGCTGTTGGCTTATATGTAAACAGTCTTTTTTTATACTTAAAAAACAGCTTTACCTAGGCTAAAAATGATACTCACTTCTCTCAGAAAGGGAAAATATTGAGCAATTTTGTGAAGGCTACAATTTTACTAGAAAAACCCAGTAGAGATCCCTTACAAGTTCACAACTACAGTCCATCTCATTATTAAATGTAGATCACAAGATATACACTAAAGTTTTAGCAATCAGGTTGAACTCTGTACTAAGGAACTTGATTCATCTAGACCCAAGTTGGTTTTATGAAGGGTAGACCAATCTATGATAATTCTCAAATATTTTATGATCTTATCATAGTTGCCAAATCTCAAAAGAATCAAATAATGGCAATGTTTCATGCTGAAAAAGCATTTGACCGTGTTGAATGGGTCTACATGTTTAGAGTACTTAAATGGTTTGGTTTTGGATAGTATTTTACTAAATATACAGGGGTATTCCACAATCAAGAATTTTAGCCAATGGCATTTACTCTAATACTTTTACCTTTAAGCAGAGGAACAAGGCAGGGATGTCTTTTATTTATTTATTTATTTATTTATTTATTTATTTAGAATTTTTATATACTGACATTCTTGATAAAAATATCAAATCATATCGGTTTCCATTGAAACTGAACAGTTGCAGCTATGGCGTTACATTGAAACAAGTAGACAAATCATTAAATAACAGGTGAATATAGAATAGAATTTATCGCCACTATTTAATTTATTTATTTAAAAGTTTTTATATACCGCACAATAAGGCATTTATATGTCCGTCTAGGCGGTTTACAAGAATACAAACATAATTTAAAATAAAAAGCAAAATTAACACAATTAAAATACATACATTAAGATTTAGACTCTGGTAGTATTATATTCATAGTAATATATAACTGAGATTATTATGTTCTATAGGCGCTATTAAACAGGTAACTTTTCAGCGTTTTTTTAAAACTCTTTGTGATTTGGTAACAATCGGATTTGTTCGGGAAGAGAGTTCCACAACTCTTATTATTATTATTCATTACAACTCTTGAACTGCTTCTGCTCACTATCCAACAAAATGAGAGAATTGTCAGTCCCATTAGGTGATCGAGAGTATAAGGCTGCTGCCTATGCTGATGACATACTGTTATTTCTATCTCATCCTGAAGACACCCTTAGGGCCGGATTTTAATATGTACGCCCGATTTTATAACTTGCATGCGCAGTCACGCGCATGTTACAAAAATCTGGGGTTGGCGCACGCAACGGGGTGCACAATAGTGCACCTTGCGCACGCTGAGCCCTTGGGAAGC
The DNA here is from genome assembly GCF_901001135.1 of Rhinatrema bivittatum. Classification (NCBI taxonomy): domain Eukaryota; kingdom Metazoa; phylum Chordata; class Amphibia; order Gymnophiona; family Rhinatrematidae; genus Rhinatrema; species Rhinatrema bivittatum. Next base: position 381,258,105 of record NC_042619.1, on the reverse strand, counting down.
CCTGCTGGCTTTCCCCATTCCCTCTGCCCTTCCCCTCCCTTCCCCTACCTAAACCCCCCCCAACCTTTATTTTATGTTGCACCTGCCTCTGGGCAGGCGTAGGTTGTATGCACCGGCCCAGTGGCCGTATGGAGGTCTCTGGCCATGCCCCGGACCGCCCCTGCCCCACTCCTTTTTTCAAGCCCCGGGACATATGTGCGTCCTTTGGCTTTATGCGCACCGCCGGATCTTTTGAAAATAGGCCCGGCGTGCGTAGGGCTTTTAAAATCTTCCCCTTAATGAATTGCTAAATTTAATGCAAGAATTTTCTACATTCTCCAGTGAACTGGGATAAAACTGAACTTATGCCACTTAATACTTTGTGTGTCCAATCCTCTATTCTTGATTTAAATATTAAGTGGTTCTCTAATGGTTTCAAATATTTAGGGGTGATGTTTAAGTCAGACATTGATTTCACACTCGAAGCTTTGTTGTCAATCACAAAGATTCTAGAAGGGACAACTCAAATCCTAGGTATTGTCCCCCTCTCTTTTTTCTAAAACATTCTATGCCAAGATAGATAAAAATGTTAATATTGTTTTTGTTTAGAAAGAAACCCCCTCAAATAGCGTTACAAAAGTTGAAGCAAGATAAAGGAAAAGGTGAAATTGGATTCCCAGACTTTTAAAAATATCATCATGGATTTCAATGGCTTTTAAACGATGATGATCTACATTATATACCAAACTGGCTAACTCTTGAAAAGAGTATGTCGCACCATTACCGTTAGCTTAGTGCCTGAGATGAAAATTTTCCACTCAGTTAAGAATGCTCCAAATTTAAATGTGACATACTTGGTCCTAGGTGCCATAGATGGTTTATTGAATGGAACCCAAGCCAACATTCTCCAATATGGTACAATTCGCTCTTACTTATTAATGGAAAGATAATCAACTGGGTTAAATAGCAAGCTAAGGGAATTTGGTCACGTCAACATATTGTGGAATCATACGGCCTTTTGAAGGGCTTACCCAAAGATTTCAGTTGCCTCAATCTCAGGTATATAAATGGATACAATTAAGGCTCCATATAGAACAGAGTCTCAAAATGAAAGATACATTACCCGAAAATCCGGAGCTCTATTCTCTGTCTAAAATTCAACTTTGGTGGTCATGTAGCATCCAAATTCTGTAAGATTCTCCATAACTCCTTTGCCTCCCAGTGTTCAGGACTAGAGGGAGTTTGGGAGAAGGAACTGTCACTAGAGAGGGGAAATTTTAACTGGGAAAATTATTGGGTGCATATTAAGAGAATTCCATACTCAGCCAGTCTTACACAGTCTTTATATTTTTTAATGCATGGGGCTTTTTGGACACGATGAAATTGTATAGAGCATCCATGCAGAACTCTGGTAATTACTGGCACTGTAAGCAAATAGGAGGCACCTTACAGCATATGCTATATGATTGCATTAAGATACGACCTTTTTGGATTCATGTATGGGAACAAATTTAAATTTTTCCACTATCTATACCTATAACATATAAAATAATAATTTTGTGGTCCCATGCTATTAATAGGACACTTACCATCAACCAGAGGAAATTATTAGACATTCTCCTAGCATGTGCCCTGCAAATGATTCTGAATAATTGGAAAAATAGTGACCTCAAGTAGTACTTATTGTTGGAATACTATATCTATGGTGCATAAATGTGAAATGCAGTAGCTATAAAATTGAATTAAAAGAAACAAGTTTACATAATCTAGAAACCCTTGTTAGATTATCTAAATTCCTAAAAATAATTTTGAAATCTCCTTGTCCAAATTTTGTAATAGATGGTTATGATTATTTGTAATCTCCTATATTTTTTGTTTTGTGTTTTCTTGTTGATGAACTGTTACATTTTCAATAAAATATTAAAACTTAAAACTCTTCAAAAAGAAAAACAGTTATACCTTGGTTCTAGAGGCATAAACACATGGGTCTGGCACTAATTTATGAAGGTGACCAATTCTCAAATGTTGTTTTGAGGGACATTTTTTATGGTAAGAAGATTTGTCAAAGTTCCACAGAAATTACAAACTGGTTAAAAAACAGGAAATAGAGAGTAGGATTAAATGGTCAATTTTCTCAGTGGAAAAGGGTAAACAGTGGAGTGCCTCAGGGATCTGTACTTGGACCAGTACTTTTCAATATAAGAACATGCCATACTGGGTTAGACCAAGGGTCCATCAAGCCCAGCATCCTGTTTCCAACAGTGGCCAATCAGGGCCATAAGAACCTGGCAAGTACCCAAAACCGAAGTCTATTCCATGTTGCACTAACCACATCCTCTGGCAACAAATTCCAGAGCTTAACTTTCCACTATTTTTCCTGGCACTGAAGTCAGGCTAACCGGTCTGTAGTTTCCTGGATCGCCCCTGGAGCCCTTTTTAAATATTGGGGTTTCATTAGCTATTCTCCAGTCTTCAGGTACAATGGATGATTTTAATGATAGGTTACAAATTTTTACTAATAGGTCTGAAATTTAATTTTTTAGTTCCTTCAGAACTCTAGGGTGTATACCATCTGGTCCAGGTGATTTACTACTCTTCAGTTTGTCAGTCAGGTCTACCACATCTTCTAGGTTCACCGTGATTTGGTTCAGTCCATCTGAATCATTACCCATGAAAACCTTCTCCAGTATGGGTACCTCCCCAACATCCTCTTCAGTAAACATCAAAGCAAAGAAATCATTTAATCTTTCCACGATGGCCTTATCTTCTCTAAGTGCCCCTTTAACTCCTCAATCATCGAACGGTCCAACTGACTCCCTCACAGGCTTTCTGCTTCGGATATATTTTTAAAAGTTTTTACTGTGAGTTTTGCCTCTACGGCCAACTTCTTTTCAAATTCTCTCTTAGCCTGTCTTATCAATGTCTTACATTTAACTTGCCAACGTTTATGCATTATCCTATTTTCTTCTGTTCGATCCTTCTTCCAATTTTGATCTGGAAAGTAATACGTTGAGTGAGGTTATCAAATTTGCGGATGATACAAAATTATTCAGAGTAGTTAAATCACAAATGGATTGTGATACATTACAGCAGGACCTTGCAAGACTGGAAGATTATGCATCCAAATGGCAGATGAAATTTAATATTGACAAGTGCAAGGTGTTGCATATAGGGAAAAAATAGCCGTTGATGTAATTACACGATGTTAGGTTCCATATTAGGAGCTACCACCCAGGAAAAAGATCTAGGCATCATAGTGGATAATACTTTGAAATCGACAGCTCAGTGTGCTGCAGCAGTCAAAAAAGCAAACAGAATGTTAGGAATTATTAGGAAGGGAATGGTTAATAAAACGGAAAATGTCATAATGACTGTATCGCTCCATGGTGAGAACGCACCTTGAATACTGTGTACAATTCTGGTCGCCGCATCTTAAAAAAGATATAGTTGCGATAGAGAAGGTACAGAGAAGGGCAACTAAAATGATAAAGGGGATGGAACTGCTCCCCTATGAGGAACGGCTGAAGTGGTTAGGGCTGTTCAGCTTGGAGAAGAGACGGCTGAGGGGGGATATGATAGAGGTCTTTAAAATCATGAGAAGTCTTGAACGAGTAGATATGAATCGATTATTTATACTTTCGGATAATAGAAGAACTAAGGGGGTCATTTATCAAAATGTGGTAAGGTGTTTTTGCATGCGATAGGCCTTTTAGACATGTGAAAACCTTGAGAGAGAGAGAGAGAGAGAGAGAGAGAGAGAGAGAGAGAGAGAGAGAGAGAGAGAGACTGGCCATGATAGCATGTCCCATACATAAGTATTTATATCCCTAGGATAGGCCCACCTAGTAACTCGAGGTGGGGATTAGATAAGGGTGTAGGGGGTTAGGGGCCACTGTCACATTCTACATGAGACGTACGAACAGAACAGTGGTCTCTTGTGAAGATTAGCTGGCCTTCGGAGTGAGGAAACTCACTCCAAGATGAGATTTGGCCAAGGGTCTCTCAGCCTAGCTTGATGTTACCCAGGTAGAGAGTCCATCAAGGTAGGTTGAGAGACCCTTGCCCAAATCTCATCTTGGAGTGAGTTACCTCACTCCGAAGGCCAGCTAATCTTCACAAGAGACCACTGTTCTGTTCGTACGTCTCATGTAGAATGTGACAGTGGCCCCTAACCCCCTACACCCTTATCTAATCCCCACCTCGAGTTACTAGGTGGGCCTATCCTAGGGATATAAATACTTATGTATGGGACATGCTATCATGGCCAGGCTCTCTCTCTCTCTCTCTCCCCCCCCCTTGAAAACCGGTAACACATGCGGTACTTACTGCATTTTGATAAATGAACCCCTAAGTTAGCAAGTAGCACATGTTAAGACTAATTGGAGAAAATTCTTTTTCACTCAACACACAGTTAAGCTCTGGAATTTTTTGCCAGAGGGTGTGGTTAGTGCAGTTAGTATAGCTGTGTTTAAAAAAGGATTGGATAAGTTCTTGGAGAAGTCCATTAACTGCTATTAATCAAGTGGACTTAGGGCATGGCCTCTGCTATTACTAGCATCAGTAGATGGGATCTTCTTGGTGTTTGGGGGCTTGCCAGTTCTTGTGGCTTGGTTTGACCTCTGTTGGAAACAGAATGCTGAGCTTGATGGACCCTTGGTCTGACCCAGCATCGCAAGTTCTTATGTTCTTAATTCACTGGAATGGATGGATTTCTCTGCAGGAAAGAGTAGAAAAAAACCCCTCTGTCATTTTAAAGCAAAATGAAAATTGTTCCTCCATGTACAGGATAGTTGGTCAACTTTCATAAAGTTATTCAATTAAATATTCAGAAATCATATTGGTATGATGGATGTTGAAACAAATGTAGCACTTGCTGAACTTAATGATATCTTTCCTTCAAGCTCAGATGCAATATTGAGTAGACTGTCTAAGGGAGGATGAAAGTGTTAGCAGCATTATACTCCTAAATCCTTCTATTCTGATGTCTCTGAGCCTAGAAGTGCAAATTGTATATCAGAACCTTGAAAATAGATCAGATAACCAACCACCAAAGGTTGACTGATCTAGTCTTCTAACAAAACTAACTTTTAGACAGTCATGGTATTCTTAAGGTGCTCCTGGAAAAATGTCATTCAAAGAATGAGAAGCATTATACTGTTAAGTTATTGGAAAAAGAAATTATTTTCCAGTCAGTGCATAATAACTCTGAAGGCCATAATAAATCTTCATGCATTTGTTTTCCAATGAATAATATATCTATATTAGAATGGATATACGGTAGAAATTGAAGGATGGGCAGAGAATCAAATTTACTGTAACTGTACACCGCCTAGAGATTTTTTATATTAGGTGGTATATCAAATTGAATGACTGAGTACATAAATATACATTATTATGCAATTATTGGGAGTTTTTTGCCTGCTGTTTTTCTCCCGCTCTCCTGTTTAATCAGAATCGACATCTGTTGGGCTACAGCACTGAGCCTTCACTTGCAACTATCCAGTTGGAGGAGGGGGATTTCTCCCTGTTTTTTATATGCCCCTCCCAGCTCAGTCCAGCCATCACAGAGACAGTCTTCAACCCGGGGCCACAAATTGCAGCTCCATCTGGCTGGAGAATTCGGACAAAATGGCGCCTTGGGCAAGGGTTGCTTTCGGTATCCCCCTTTCCTTTCAGGCTCCCAGGCTCACAGATTGACTCAAAAGAGTGATATGGCATCCCCCTCCTCAACCCGTTGCCCCGGGCAGTTGCCCATTTGCCTCCCCTTTGCTTCTACAACTGGGCTATTATGGACCCTAAGTGTGGTCAATAGGTATCATCAGTTGAGTGAGGGTCGAGATCCCCTCAGCAATGGACTGTGAAGGCTGCCTCCACAGCATTGCCAGCCCTGTCTGGCCTAGGGAGCAGAAGCCTAGCCTGGGAATTGAACTTGAGTCTTCTGCAGCACTACCACAAGCCACTGGGCTAGTTCCATCACCTGCTTTAAAGTCCCATAATCCAGAACTGTAGCCAGCCCATTTGGAACCTATGGCCAAGTGAAAAAGTGTGCCCTCCCCATGAACACAACATACCACACCACAAGGTGGGAGCCTCTGTTAAATGTAGGAGGCTTTAATTTCTATTTTTAATTTTAACCCAGTAGTATACTCCTGCTCCTTTGTGTTTTCAGTTCAATTGGACCCAGTATGGGGATCCCGGCACCATGAGCCTTATGTGGAATGCAAAATTGCATAAAGATTACAACTCATAACTATCAAAAGATTACCAGATAAGACAAATATTTATATACATCCATGCTTCAAATATTCACCATATTTAAATTAGGTTTCTAATGCTGGAATAATAAGCATGGAAAATAATTGTATCTGTATTTTATGGAGAGATCAGAAGATTTAATATCAGACATATCCAATGTACCTAATGTAAGAAGCTGGGCGACTGCTCACAAAGTTTCTTTTTGAAAGTCTGGGGGTACACCCACAGACTTTGCACCTGCTATCATAAAGCACATGCGGGAATTTCAAAATTAAATCCCAGCACGCTGCTTGCCAGTTACACCCTAACCCTTAAAACCTTGCGCCACGCTCCAGTCACACTCTCCCCACAGAGAATTAAAAATTATTCATTTAGAATACACGAAAAAGAACATTCAAAGTAGTCTTCTGAGTCAAAAATAGCACACACAACATGTGTATTATATTTACACTCTCTGCTGTGGTGCCAAACCTGCAAAAAAAAAGAATCTTGGATCCCACATAGTATTAAGCCAATCATAACGCGTGTTTGGCCCTGAGAATGCTATGAGTAAACTGAATTACAATACCATACAGTAAACCTACTGTACCAAAACAGCACTAACTGCCAGCACTCAAAAAGTAACAACACTGCAAAATATTACACCAGGTCCTGGAACACCAATACACCTTCTATTAGGAAAACAGAACAAGCCAATCTACTACAGATTTCTATACAGAAACAACAAGCTAGAAGAATCCCTTACCTCAGTCACACATTCAGAATACAAAGACTCTCAAATACAGAATAAAGAGACTATAAAATATAAATAGAAACATGCAGACAAAATCTGAACTGGAAACTACAACAAGCCAGACTCTGTAGGTAGTGTAACAATAGAAAAACAGAAAAATCACTATTCATCATAAAAACAAATTAAAATCAATAAATATAAAATATCATAATAGTAAAACCATACTAATAATAAATATTTCAAAACAGCTGATGAATAGAACATACAATAATTATAAAATTATAAAACCTTTCCAAACATCAAATTATTTCAAAACAGCAGCACATCAAATAACACCCAATATTTAAAAAATGTAAGAATTAAAAAAAAAAAAAAACAACTTTCACTTTTCATACCTGGGAACTTGATTTCCAGATGCCCTGATATTTATCATAGATTAACAGGGGAAAGTAGGGGATTGTTGCACCCAAATTCTCTATTTTCCAGGCTTGATCTCTGCTATGCTCAATCTCACGTGCATGCACGCACACATACTCTCTGCTGCACTTAATCTCTCTCTCTCTCACACACACACACACATATGCATGGGCACATGCTCTCTGCCACATTCAGTCTCATGCATAAGAATATAAGAACATAAGAAATTGCCATGTTGGGTCAGACCAAGGGTCCATCAAGCCCAGCATCCTGTTTCCAACAGAGGCCAAACCAGGCCACAAGAACCTGGCAATCACCCAAACACTAAGAAGATCCCATGCTACTGATGCAATTAATAGCAGTGGCCATTCCCTAAGTAAACTTGATTAACAGCCGTTAATGGACTTCTCCTCCAAGAACTTATCCAAACCTTTTTTGAACCCAGCTATACTAACTGCACTAACCACATCCTCTGGCAACAAATTCCAGAGCTTTATTGTGCGTTGAGTGAAAAAGAAGTTTCTCCGATTAGTCTTAAATGTGCTACTTACTAACTTCATGGAATGCCCCCTAGTCCTTCTATTATTCGAAAGTGTAAATAACCGAGTCACATCTACTCGTTCAAGACCTCTCATGATCTTAAAGATCTCTATCATATCCCCCCTCAGCACGTACACACACACACTTGATCAGTGTCATACACACATACTTGCTCTCTGCAGTGCTTAATCACATGCACACACATTCTTTTTCATATTCAATCGCACAAATGCTCTCTGTGTGCCATGCTCAATCACACATGCACAAACACCTCTCTCATTTCCTCCCTCTGGAAGCACAAGGAGCAGAGCAGCAGCCTCCAGTCCCAGAGCCCTCCTAGCCTCAAGTCTGCCCTGCTCTTGACTGAAGCTTACATCTTTTGGCCGGCGGGCCATGCTGTTCCTCCTGCTTCTGACTGCAGGGGGAGGAGTGAAAAACAATTACTCTGGTGGCCCCCGTGGCCCGTGCTGTTCCTTCTGCTGCTGAGGGCCAGGTGGAAGACGCACATGACTGATTGCAGAGGAAGGCGTGTCCTGTGCAAGCTGCCTCGGCTGAGTGGTAGCGTTTTGTATGTTGTGTTCTGACGGCATTTTCCTGCCTCCCTCTCCAAAGAGGACGCTGAGGGGAGGGGAACACACCATGAGCAGACTGAGCATCCTCTCTCAGCTGCGGCAGAGTTTAGAGGACCAAGGTTTTTTATCGGGAGAAGGGAAGGCAATTTGTAAGCCACACTGTGAATGGCGCTCCATGGTGGCTGGCATCTATGGCCATGTCTGCCATAGGCTAGCTATGGCCCTGCCATAATCTTTAGTCAGGTTTTATAAATGGAATTTATAAATGCCAGACTGTAATCTTCTTGTCCCGTGGCATGTGAGATAAGTAGTCTTAATTTGATAACATACACATATATGCAAAAAGCATTTCATTTGCATGCATTTGTGATTCCAGGTAATTATTATGAATATGTTTATTGATTGAGCTCCCATGTCAAATGACGACCATATTTCAGATATTCAGGTATCTGCACACATGGGATGAAAAATATGCTTAATGTACGTAGTAGAACAGTGCCAGAAAGCTGTTCATCATCCACAGCAGCATGCATCATTCAAGCATCACTTAGATATCTGGTTGTTCACTTGCCAGCAACACCACCAGAGCAAATTGCAAAATAGTGAATAATGCAGTCAGTGTTCTTATGCACTCTGGGTTTGATTCTGCCAAATTTAGGGGGCAGGCTGGCGGAGTTGGTGGAAATAAGAAAATATTAAGAGATATTTGGGGTTTTGAACTTAAAAAAAAAAAAGTATTTTCAGGGTTTCCTTCACATTCAGCAGGTACGCACAAGTATCTGTGCTACCTAATGGGAGTGGCCTCAGCTCTGCCCCTAACACCTTCAGGTCTTTTCTATCAAATTGTGCACTATGTGACTGCCTCTCCAGGAAACACTTTCACTTTTACGTGACGCTGGAGAAAACCCCCCTTATCTGTTTGCATCTTGTGTAGTGTTTTGCATTTAGTCTTTTCTCTGCACTTTGTTTCTTTCTCCCAGATCTTCTCACGTTTTTCTTCCACACCCTTGTTTCATCCCAGCTGTGCCTCATCGTTTCCCCCTTTTCCTTCTGTGTTTCTCTCCAGTCCTATGTCTAAGTGCATAACCTAGAGGGTGGCGCCCTCAACTACTTTAATTTTCACACCGTGGTGACTGTTGTGCTGCCTTTTCCCTTGTTTCATCCCCTTTTTCTGTTTTCCCCCTCTCATTTTTATAAAGCCATTACCAAAACAAGGTGACTCTTACTCCAGTACGCCTCCCCCCCCCCTCCAAGTTTACTGCCTCTTCTACCCCTTCTTCTCTCTTGCCAGCTTTCTTTTATCCCCATTGTGCTGTTTCTGCTCCCCTTTACCTCTGTTTCCCCTTCCCCTCATTTTCCTAGAACCCTTACCCAGAATGGCGCCCTCCCTCCTTCACTGTCCCACCTGCTTCCTCTTCTCTACCTTACCGCACACGTTTGGCCGCAGTCTCTTCCGGCCCTGCATGGCTGTCTTCCAGCTGTGGCAGGATGGCTTTGCCACGACTTCTCAGGTTTCTCTTTGGACTGCAGTGCCAGCAGCCCCTTTTCTTCTCTTTGGCCGTGAGCGACCGGCCCACCAGGGGAAGCCCAATTCCCCCCTGATAGGGCAATCTTCCCCCCCCCCCCCCCCCCCCCATTTTCAGATTCTAAGAGCAGGCATAATAAAGTCAGGGTGAGGCGGCTGTGGCAGGAAGGTTTCAGGCGGGCAATTTTGCCACCTTCAAAATCTTGCCACCTGAAGCGGCCGCCTCACCCTGCCTCATTATAGAACCGCCCCTGGCCAGGGTGGTAAAGTGTGCAAATGCTTTTGCAAATGTTAACATAAGCCATTTATTTCCTGTGTGTTAACAGAGCTTTTAATGTGCATAAATTTAAATTGCAAGAGTTTTAATGCAAAAACTATGCTAATGAGTTAATGAAATGCAGAACTTTGCAAGACAACTCATTACCTAGTAGCACAGCAAAAGAGTAAGCATGCTAATTGATTCGCAGATAATGCAAAATACTTCACTGCAGGGAAGTGTAGTTAACTTTTTGCGATAACATCCATGCTTAAAGTGCATGCATAGCATACTATATCATTTGCCTCATTAACATGTCATTATCCATTAGTACAGGCACATTAATGGCTGATGTTAATGCAGTTTGGTACATTGGCCCCTTCGGGCTTTATTCAATAAAGAATAGACAAAAAAACCTTTTGAATAAAGTTGAAGGAGGATAGTTTTCAAATTATAGGTGTGCATATGGCCTCCCAGAGATGTACATTAGTACCTTCTAACACGTGCATATCAGGTACACGCGTATTATAAAATACATGTATTTCTACCCCGCAATACACGTGAATATATATGCTTTCATATTAATACGCATTGAGAACACGTATTTCATTGCTTTGAAAGCACTTACTTTTCCTACAAATTTTAAAAATATACATGCATATATTTTACTCACGAAAATAAAGGACTTGTGTAAAACCAGTTTACATGCAGAAGTTGGTATATTTTAAAACGTGCGCATCTAATAGAAATTACCAGTTTTCTGATGCCTCTCCATTTGCCCCATCCTTTTCCAGGTAATCAAGACCCTACTGGTTCTTCAGCCTGAACTCCTCCCAGACCTGCCATCCAGCCAGTAGTTCACAATCAACAAGTCTTTCAATTATGCAAGATAATTAGCAGATGTAAATTTAGACAAGTAAGTTGCCAAATGTATGTACATAAGTCTTTTATAAAATAGCCACTTAGTGTGCAACTTGGCTCTGCCCTAGAATGTCACTAGACCACCCCCTTTTTTTGCATGTGTATGTGCACACGAAATTTAAAATACATGCATACCTTCGATGTTTATAAAATAGCAGTTACACGAGTTCATGCTACTAACATGCCTTTGTGCCTATTTTTACATGCATAACTCTGAAAAATCGACCCTTTTTGTTTTACTAAATGCATTTTTCTCTACTAATACAGGGTATAATTCTAGTAACGGTACTGGAGCAAACTGAAGGAGGAGGCCCAATGATTAAACCAGTAGGCTGGGAACCAAGGATCCTTAGGGATCAGATCCGGCTTCTCCCACTGACGCTCCTTGTGACCTTGGGCAAGTCACTTTAAGGAGAATTTTAAAAGCCCTACGTGCGCCAAAGTGTGAAGTTGGGCCAGTGTGCGCCGTGCAGATTTTAAAAAGCATGTGAGTACATGTGTATCTCCTGGTAGGCGCGCAACATTTTTTTTCCGAAAAAAAGGGGCAGGGTGTGGGCATTCCTAGATTTGTCATTGAACTGCACGTAAGTATTTACATGCACAAGGGCACGCTGGGGTCCCCTATAGTGTAACTTTACTTCTGCTATGGATGGCACTTAAGTTCTGAAACAAAAAATCTGAAAAGACTAGCAGGGTTTTTAAAGGTTGGGGCTTACAGGGTAAAAGGTAGGCTAGTTAACTATGGGAGATAGGGAGTCCTATCCTTTACCTGGACCAACTGGGAATGAACTGGTAACTGCGTCGGCATGCATGTCTACTACAATGCCCCCACTTACACGGTAGAGGCTGCATTTGTGCACACATGCACGTGGCCATATAAAATTGCGCACACATGTACACGCGGATAGCCTGTTTTATACCATGCGTGCATACACGCATGTATGTTACGGCCACGTCCTTTGGCATGAACCAGCATATGCACATACGTGTGTGCACACTCGGCTGTTTCAGAGTTACCGTCATTATTTCTTGTTGCTTCTGGTAGCCACTTAGACTGTAATCAGTTTGGGAGAAAGGGATTATCATACCTGAATTGTTGTAATCTGCTTTGAGTTTACTCTGAAAAGGCAGAACAGAAATGCAAAATTATTACCAAGTCCTTGTAAGTTGTGATACTTTTTTAGAGGTCCAAAAAACGAAGCTGAAAAAGGCATTTGTGTGGACCTGAAAGCTAATGCATCACAGCTTTTTTTTTTTGCTGGCCTCTTAAAATATCACAACCTAGAAAAATTCCAGTACTGCTACTGAAATGCAACAAATGATTGAATTACTAATACCAGGATAATCATTTTGTTATATAAACATACAATATTTGGAAAGTTGTCATTACCAGTATAACCAACACATTTTTTACTTTTACAGTCAGTTCAGAACATATATTTTCAGTTTATATCAGTGGTTCTTTCCTTCAGTGGTGTGTCCATTGTTAAATTATTTTGGGGAAAACTAAAGAGCTGATTTATTAATGGCTTGAGCCAGCGTTGCTCAGTTTTGTACCAGAGGTTTGACTGTTGGAAGTAATGGGACATTTTTGTTAATAAATACGGTGCAGGTTTTTCACCAGAGCAATACCGGCATATATCTCTTTAATAAATCAACCCCAAAAAGCAGAAGAGAGCTCACGAGAACCCTTTTATATAAGATTGGCAGCATATCCCTGCTTTTCTCCTTTCGTTTTCAGCGAGAGCGATTGGAGTTTAAGGGTGATCTGTAAATGTATAATTTTATTGAGTTTTATATTTTAAAGGAAATTGCATCTTTTACTGCATAATTGTGTTAGAACAGAAATTGATTTAAGCGCAGCAAAGAGATCCATGTTTTACATGAAATATTAATTTCCTTCTGCTTGAGGACTTTTAGATGGGGAAAAGTGGTTGACATCACAGCTCTCATGCCACACCAGTAAGGGGGAGCACTCAACAGCGGTTACTTATATACAAACCCTAAACCCCCCAATACCTCAAACCAAAAATATCATGAAATGTCCCTGTACCAATTCATTCTTCAGCTAAATCTTTGCAGAACAATGTTTAACGATGTTCTTGCACCCACCCCTTTTTCAATATGCCCTGCTAGAAGATAAATTTCCTGATGTAAATATTTATTAGTTATCATCTCTCAGTGCTGTAGACATTCAGACAAACCATATTTCTAAATATTCTGGCCAGACTAGCTTTGCTGTTCTAATTTCTAAAGACACAGCATGAGGAAGAATATTTACAGATACATACTAAAAAGAAACAGTGTTCTATATAAAGCCATTATGGCACTAGTCATGCCTACATAAATAGGAATGACTGAAAACTGGAAGTTGTCTATGATAATAAGCCACCTAGAGACAGTCTGCTGTGCACTGAATTTTGTCTCACAGCACTGAACCTAGTAAAAAAACAAAACAAAACCCCATAAAAGCCTTTCCTCTGAGCTCCACTGCCATACCTGTGACCATGAGAAACTGGGAATGTGCTTTCATTTGAAAACAACATGGGAACAGCAACAACAATTGGGTTTTGTGTCATTTTCAAAACAAAACAAAAGAAAAATCAGACAGTTTCATTTTGTTTATTCGTTGTCATTTAACAGACACTAAAAACAAAAAAACAGAAAAAAAATTCCCCCAGCGAAATGAACAAAAAATACCCAAAACATTCCTTGCACATCCTTCTGAGAAACTACAATACAAACTAAGCTAAATTCGCCTGATTCTACATTCTGAGGGTCAAGAAAATCTCATGGAAAAGAGGTGCAAATTTATCTTCTGTATGTACAGGGAATGCAATGAATGTTAGCTATATTAATCTCAACAAAATATTCTCTTTCAAGATCATTGTGAATGAGGAGGTTAACATAACCACTGGATGCTGGTTTATTGTCTAGAACTGGTTTTTCTTCCCTTTCTGCTAAGGCTATCAAGTTAATGCCTCTTTTTTTTAATGGCAGGTTAATAAAAAACCCCTGGTATCAATATGACGGAGCGTTTTGACTGTCATTACTGCAAGGAATCGCTGTTTGGCAAGAAGTACATCCTGCGAGAGGAGAACCCTTACTGTGTGAAATGCTATGAGAGCCTTTACTCCAACCCTTGTGAGGAATGCAAGCAACCGATTGGCTGTGATGGAAAGGTATGCCGGATATACATTTTTAAAATTCTATTTTAGTACATGTTCTGTAATTATCCAACAAACAACAACTAATGTAATAGAGATGGGGAAAAAAAAAAGATATATATAAAACTTGCTGACATAGATTACAAGCACACCTCTGTAATCTTACAATAATATGATACGACTCAGCATAATACCTTTCTTTTATGCTGATGGAACACAGATAATAGCCACCCTTTACTTGCAAAAAAATTCTCCCATCAAGCTCATGCTTTGACATAGCAACTTCTAGAACTTGCAAAATACTACAGGAAGCCTATACAGAAGAGAGAAAAACTACTGTCAAGGAAAAAAAAAATCACAGACACAAGCTCGTTTATCTTCTTTCTTTCCCTCTGCAGTATTCGCAAAAGGCCGGGTTTTAAAAGGCCCATGCACATAAAAACTGGGGTTTACGCGCCTGGCCGGGTCTTGCGCACGCCGCGCGCGTTTTAAACGGGCCCAGCCACGCTCGTAAACCCCGGTACATGCACACGTGCCGGGGCTCTCTGAAGGGATGGGCCAGGGGCAGGATCTGGGCGGATTGGGGGGGGGGGGGTGGGCAGGACTGCGCCATTCTACGTTGTCCCGGGGAAGCGCACGCTGGCAGTCGGCCGGCGTGAGATTACTTCTGCTCCAGAAAAACAATTAGTAGATAGGGTTTTAGCAGTGGGGAGGAGAGGGGGAAGAGAGAGGACGTTTAGATAGGGGGGTAGGGAATTTCCACCCCAGTCCGCTTCTTAATTGGAGCAGACTGGGAGGGAACTGGCGGGGAGTGGGGGTTGATTGCGTCGCCGCGCGTAATTTACTAAAATTCCCCCCCCCCCCCCCGTGCGCGCTGCCCGCACATGTGCGCTCGGATTTTAAAATCTGGCGTGCATGTTATAAAATCGGCGCTTCCATCTGTGTGCGTTCGCTTTTTTTAAAATCCACCCCAAAATGTATTCCGCATTTCCCAAAACTATATTCTCCTGTATTGCAGATAATGAATATCTTTGTCTACATAGGGGCAATAGCTTTAAAATTAGCAATCCACATACTAAAGAAAGTGCTATGTTTTTAAGTGTTTTTCACCATGTGCTACTGGTTTGAACAGCAATCAAAACCAGAGACAAAAATCTGTTACATCTTTGACAGAGTTACATGTTCAAAATTATAAGAAGAAACTAAGGGATTTTTTATAAGAAGCACCTTAGAGTATCAATAACTTTAAAGCAATAAATGTTTGTACTTTTATAACATCTTTGCTGCTCCAAAGAGAGATAGCTAGGTCATTGGATTGTACAGATACTACCAAAGGCTTATAGCTTTGAAGGCCCAAGAAGTCATGAGAGTAACATAGTAATGACGGCAGAAAAAGACCAAAATGGTCCATCTAGCCTGCCCAGCAAGCTTCCCAAGGTAGTAACTGCCGCTCCGTGCAGGTTACCCCCAGGAAGACAAAAGAAACCAGGAGCCTTCTCTTACCACTATAGATGTGGTAGAACACTCCCTGCCCAATGTATGAAGATATGTCTAGTGCATGTGAACAATTTGCTGAAGAAAAAGCCTTTGGAGGTTTGTAGTAGGAGCTCGAGGAGTTAGAGTTCATGATTTTATTTTGTGAATTCGTGTTAACTTTTTCAATCAAATTTTAAGTAACTGAAGAAAAAAAAAGTTTCAGTTCTGGAAACAAGATTCTAGTAGCGTAAAAAGATATGAAACAAACAGTTTATCATTTTTATGAATAATATATTCCAATGTATGGCATGATTGACTTTTTTAGTAAACTTTTTCAACCTGAATTTTTAAAAAGTGTGGACCTATTAAAAGGTAGAAGAGAGCACATGTTGAAGTAAGAAAGTGCTAGCTGAATACAGGGGACTTGAATATCCTGAGGATAGATCAACGCATAACAAATAATCTCTTCATATTTACATAATAGTATTATGTTACTCAAAAAGAATAACAATAACAGATTTTAACCTAAATTTGACAGTGGGAGTAATATGAATGGAACTGTGCAACGTGTGTTGCCAGTTGTGATTCAGCAGGTCAGTATTTGTGATTTACAGTATATTGTAGTTCAGGGATAATGATTTTTAGATTAAAATTATATACTGATTTGGTACAAATCTCCCCCTCTCTGGGCAGAACATTATGAACTGGCAAACCAACCAAACATGTTGACTAACTGGATTGCAGAACTCAATTATCAGTCACTCTCCATAGTTCTTGTTTGTTTGGTTATAAGATCTAATTAAATTAATTGAGCACAATTGGGATATTAATTACATTCCTGATACAGAAACATATTTATGCCCTGATTCTATTCATATCCTTTTCTGACTCTCAGATCCATGATCATCTTGACCCTACCCAGCCAGAAAATACCTGGATTTTGGGCAGGATTTCGAAGCATTATTAAAGTCCCCAATTTCAGGGATTTAATCATTTTATATGTGGAGAACCCCACTGGGTTTCTTCTACTAGTAGGATTATACCAACTGTGTAGGTAGAAGAATCTTTATTTGGTGTACAGCTCTCCGCCATGCGAGTTGTGTTGGTTGCTTTTTACTACCATAAAAAGGAGAATCATCTAGAAATGGTGTGGATTTTTTTAGTTGACCGATGAGGAGGCAGGTTGGAGTTTTCCTGCACCAGTTTTGTTCCTTTTATTTAGAAGGAAGTACCCTTCATCCTTTAGGTCTGGGTTGGAAAGAAGAAAGGGTAACCTCATTATCTCTTTTGAGAAACTTGTTTGACTTCCTTTTTGGATTTTGCTTTGAAGGAAGTTTTGCCCACTCAGAGAGATCCAAGGACCTATCAAAGATCTTCCTGCGGAGTGGATTCACATTCATTCCTGGGAGGTGAATAGAAAATGGAAGAAAAGAGAACTGGGGCATCTGTCTGGTGTTGACCACCACACGTCATCAGGATATACTGGAGGAGTTTGGATAAGGAGTAGGATTGTACTGAATACCATCGAAATTCAGTGAAGAATCCTATTCCACCAATTTTGGGAGGGCGTTCCAAAAGTACCCCTGTAATTGGAACTATTGGAAGTGAACTATGTAATGGATTTCATGGATCAAAGACTTGTATATTGTCAATTTCATTTCTACATTAATTATCAATAGTTACGTTGGAACCACATTAATCACCCAGACTGATTTAGTACAAATCTCCCCCCCTCTCTGGTGAGAACATCACGAACTGGCAAACAAACTAAACATGTTGACTAGCTGGATTGCAGAACTCAATTTGTCAGTCACTCTCCATAGTTCTTATTTATTTAGTTATAAGATCTAATTAAATTGAGTACAATTGGGATATTAATAATTACATTCCTGATACTTACAGAAACATATTTATGCCCTAATTTTATTCATATCTTTTTCTGTCTCTCAGATCCATGATAATCTTGACCCTACCCAGCCAGAAAATACCTGGATTTTGAAGCATTATTCAATGCTCAGTGTCTTGGAGATTAGTCTCCCCCTGAAAGGGAATCCTGGAAATAGAAGGACTTAAGGACAATATGGGAGGTTTGGATATCTTAAGCTCTTGGAATTCAGGGTGGCTCATGGACTCCTCAGTGAGGACCTCAGTCAGCCCAGGTGTGTTATGAACTTCTGATAGTAAAAGATCATCTTAATCCACTCTTGTGAAACTCCAAGTCAGTGTATGGACGAAATCTTACTGGGTCCATAGCAATCCCAGGGCTAAGTCCTAATATTACAGTTACTGTTCCTTTTGCCTTGAAGTGTGAGTTCTTGATCTCTTGTAGGGAAGGTGAAATCCTATGTGTTATTATGGCTCTTTGGGGCAGGTGCACTGACAAGCCAGGCTGGACCCACTGGATGGGTGTTCAAATAAAAATTTACTGTGATTTATTGTAAAATAATTAAGATGCATAAATAATATAATGTCCAGTTACTTTTAGGTTTAAGGTGGTATGAGGGTATAGTTAAGAACATGCCATACTGGGTCAGACCAAGGGTCCATCAAGCCCAATATCCTATGTCCAACAGTGGCCAATCCAGGCCATAAGAACCTGGCAAGTACCCAAAAACTAAGTTTTTCTATCCATATGGAGATGTCCCTCAGAGTTGGGTCTTGAGACTTGCTTGCTTCTCCTCCATAAGGGTGGCATGACAAGTGTCCCAAAGTGGCTGGGGTGTCCTAGATGTGGATAAGATCCCCCTCCTCACAGTACCTGAGGTCCAAGGGTAACTCCTAATTGTTCCAACCTGGCCGTGTCCTTTTGTCCGCCAGTGGAAATTCCTTTGGGGTTCTCCAGATGTTCTTCACTCCTGTTCTCTCCCTTGAACTCCTCCTCCTCCAAAAATAGATGGATGCAGACCTTCCTTGAGGGAAAGGGCTCTCACTGGAAAACAGTTCTTAAAGCTCTCTCCAGCTCTAGGGTAAGGAAGAGTGGTAGGAAAAAGAATGTCCTTCCCTAACTCAGGTATACAAAAACTCTTTTTTCACCTCTTGGTCACTGCAACCCAGGCCCGGCATGATTATTAGGTGGGACTAGGCGACCATCTAGAGTGTCATAGGGGCATGCAAGGGTGCCAATTTTCAAATGCACCTAGGAGGGATGAGAGCCGAATCGGGCGGAAGGGATGGAGGTACGCGGTACGCGTGTGGTAGAGGAGAGAGAGAGAGAGAGAACACCATGTGACATGGTGACGTCGCCGCCTAGGGCAGCTGCAGACCCTCGCATCGGCACTGCTGCAACCTCCTCTTGGTCTGAGCAAAGAGGTAAACAAATTCTTCCGGGAATCCTGGGCAGGGCAAACAACTGCCCAGAAAGGCACAGGTCTGCCAAGGAAAAAAAAGACTCCAAAAACTGAGAAAAAAACCCCTAAAACTCTCTCTCATCCTCTCAACTCCCCATCCAGTCCTGCAAGGGAACTGACTGGGCTATGTCTTGTATCTTGTATTATAACTAAATAAACAAGAACCATGGAGAGTGACTGACAAACTGAGTTCTGCAATCCAGTTGGTCCACGTTTCTCTCTCTATATATATCTATACTATCAACTCTACCTGTTCTACGCCCGGGATGCGAGCCTTTTTATTGGCACATCTGCTCTTGTTTTGAGCAGAATTTCCCTAGAAATTCACTAAGTGTCCCTTCCACATACACACACCCTCATACAGGCTCCCTCACTCTCTGGCACACACACGCATCCCGCGCACTCCCCCTCTTACCAACCAAGCTGTCTCTCGCACTCCCCCACACCCCCTCTCCTCTCTCACACACACACATTCTCTCTCACCGGGATCCCCCCTCCCCTCATATAGGCTCCCTCTCTCTGAAACCCACACTCAAGCATCCCCCCACCCACCCTCTCTTACCTCCCATGCTCTCTCTCACACTTCCCTACCCCCTCTCACTAACCATGCTCTCTGTCACCCCCCTCTCTCACACACACATTCTCTCTCACCGACATACCCCCCCCCCCATGCTCTCTCTCACACCCTCCCCTTCCCTGACACACATTCTCTCTCACCGACATACCCCCCCCCCCCATGCTCTCTCTCACACCCTCCCCTTCCCTGACACACATTCTCTCTCACCGACATACCGCGGGACCCGTGCCGTTCGCGGCGAAGATGAAGGCCCGGCACGCTGTTCGAGGCACACAGGGGCCTTCCATTTTCGCCTTGAGCAGAATATAGCAGCGGAGACCCCGGCATGCCGCGAACGGAGCGCGTCCCGCGGCACACGCTCCGTTCGCGGCGAAGATGAAGGCCTGGGCGCGCCGATCGCGGCACACGGGGGCCTTCCCTTTTCGCCGTGAACGGCGCACCGGGCCTTCAGCCTCACCGCAAACGGAGCGTGTGCCGCGGGACGCGCTCCGTTCGCGGCATGCCGGGGTCTCCGCTGCTATATTCTGCCTGTCCCGTGATGGCCGCTGTCCTTCGTACCTGTTGTAGGTGGTGTTGTCACATGGCCGCTGTACGGCGTGTTTGAGCCTCCAAGGCTCAAACACGCCGTACAGCGCAGGGGAACATGCGCAGGGGAACAGCGCAGGGGAACATGCGCAGGGGAACAGCGCAGGGGAACATGCGCCGTACAGCGCAGGGGAACATGCGCCGATAGATGGCGCATGTTCCCCTGCGCCATCTATCGGCGGGCTGGGGAACATGCGCCGATAGATGGCGCATGTTCCCCTGCGCCATCTATCGGCGGGCTGGGGAACATGCGCGAGCACCGACGGACACACTACCAAGCCCGATATATTATGGATGTTATCATTACGTTGATTTTGGCTTCTGCACAAATGGATTTCAATCCTCCTTGTCCCTTCAACATTCCTTCTTTTGAAGAAGCTCTAGTGAAGGTAATCTTTCCTCATAACACAAATCCTTCAGTTTGGAAAATTCTGCCAATGAGTGCAAGTGGCCGAATGGCAGTTTAAAAATTGATGGGCTTGGAGTGTGATTACACAGTAACATAGTAGTGCAATAGAAATGATTAGTTGTATACAAACCTGACTAAAAAAAAAAACCAACTAAATTTCTTTTTTTCCAATTGCATTCGAGTTTAAAGTTTCAAGACTTTTTAATCTAGCTGGACACTTTTTTTTTTTCTTTTTGAAAAGAGTCCAATTTTCCTCCACTCTGGATTTTAGTCAGCGATGGAAGGCTATCCCATTCCAGACACTGCCTGAACAGTAAGGTGATCTGTGATGTAATAAGCTCCCCAGCTGTCTATACAAACAATATAAACACGCACCTGGACACTTTGTGCACCAATCAGATTGATACAATCATACAAAACTTTCCTTTTTTTTTTTATAAAGATGGGGTATTGTGCAGCAGAAGCACTGGCCAGAGCATGTGTTTGTCCTGATTACACAGAAGTCGAATTCTAAAGCATGACAATTATAAATATGTGAAGGAGAGTGGGCAGATTTGCAGGGTCTTTGATAAAGGGATGTTCCTTTCGGGCTGTGCTAGATAAGCTCCCCCAAGGAACTGAAAAAACCGATTTGGGTCTGTGTGGTCACTCCGGCCACACCTAATGAGAACTGTTGTATGTCACACGACTGCTTCACAGCCATTTGTCTCTGTGAAACCGGCCAGTAGGCAAATATATGACTGGGGACAAGCAGCATTCTCCCTAAAAGAAATATTCAAGAATTCACCCCAGGGCTCTGGCCCAGTGGCAGTGCTGCTGGGTTAAATTCCTGGGTCAGACCTTCCGGGTTAGCCGGGGCCGGGATGCTGCGGAAGCATCACTTACAGCCCCTTGAGGAGAGGGAGCCCTAATCATGGCAACTAGTGGTCAAATTTAGGGCCCATGATTGTAGGATCCTGGAAGGAGCCCTGGTGCATGCCCCCCCCCCCCCCCCCCCCAGCTGAAGACTGTCACTGTGATAACTGGGCTAAAAGAGCTGGGAGTATAAATTAGAGGGAAAAATCTCTTTAACTAGTTGCAAATGAAGGCTTAGGAGCTGACTTCCACCCTTGTGTTCTGATTGAGCTGAAAGGAGAAAACTGCTCCCCTCTCCCTTCACCTCACATAAGAAACTGTCCCAGACCAGACAGGGCCAGTGCAAGTATATTTGTTGCCCTAGGCCAGTGGTTCTCAACCCTGTCCTGGGGACTCCCCGCAGCCAGTTGGGTTTTCAGGATATCCACAATGAATATGCATGAGAGGAAATTTGCATGCCTGGCTGGGGAGGGGGGGGGGGGTGTCCCTAGGACAGGGTTGGGAACCGCTGGCCTAGGACGAACCTTTGTTCATTCATCCCCTCCCTCCCCCCCCCCCAACGTAACTACCGGTGACAGTGGCACCAGCACAGCACTCCCTTCTTTGACGGTATTGGCCGTGGTACAGCATCCCTCTAGGCATCACACTGGCGGGAGTTTGCCGCCCCCAAAATCTTGGTGCTCTAGGCCATCGCCCGGTTTGCCTAATAGAAGCACCGGCCCTGAGACCAGAGGAAAATACAGTCAAGTCATCCCAGCCTAAGCCAACAGAAAGAGAAGTTATTAGCTCTGTTCAGTGCATTAGCTTGATTTAGGTTTGTCACATTGGTGTCAGGGCAGGTGTCCAGGCCAGGCTTAGCTGTCCATGGAAAATAAATTCTACAAGAAAAAAAAAAAAATCTATAGTCATGAAAATGAAAACATTTGAGAACAAAATGTGCCTCTTTAAACCCGGGGCTAAGTTCAGTTTATTAAGTCCATATTTTTACAGACACGCCAATTTGTTGCTGTTATTTTTTTAAGCTTAGGAAGAAGGGGGAAAAAAAATTATAAAAATATATGAGACATTAAGCCTATTGGGACAAAAAAAGGTAGACTGAACAAGAAGGAAGAGAGCTACAAACGCGCGCGAGTTGACAGGGAGAGGTCTAGCTTGTCCTGCTCACTTTAATGGAGGCGAGTCTCTCAAACCGAAGCGGTGGCTCAGCGGCAGTGCTGTGCGGGGAGTTCAGTTCCTGGGTCAGGTCTTCTGCTTACTGGGATGCTGCAGAGGTAGCATTTACAGCCATTGGAAGTGGTGGTGGTGATGGTGGTGGTGGGCTCAGGCTTCATGCAGTAGTGACACCTGGTACTTGGGCTTAGGTTCCAGAGGGGCCAGATTCTGGTGAAGTTACAGTTTGTGGCGCCCTTGCAGATAACTCTGGCTGCGATGGCGTGGATGAGTTTGCCGGTGGTAGAGGGGGGTGGGGGATGTGTGATGTAAAATAGGGAGGAAAACCCTGATAGCTGTTAATGAAGACTGATGGCACCACAGCCTAACGGAAACCGGTTCTGATTGATCTGGAATCCCAGAGAAGCAGAAGAAAATTGCCGGGGCCAAAAAAATAAAAGTATGTGGATCTCCTTTTGGCATAATAATAATAAGCTACTTTAGAAAAACACAAACATCTGTGTTCAGTTTTGTATAAGATGCAGTGGATACCGCACTGATGTCTTGATGGCGCGGGCATGCTAGTGAGAGAGTAAGGACAGTTCCCCCTTGAGGAAGAGGATGAAGGAGGGTGCTAAAGAAGGGTGGGGTTTACTTTTGGAACAGGATATTTACAATTATTTTATGTGCATGTTTTTTTTTTAAGTTACTGAAAACTCAGTGAAGCAATTGTTTGTGCATGAGGGCCGTGCGCTGCCGTGACAGCACCGGTGCGAAATAGTCGAGACTGCAGGGGTCAGAAGGGGTGGAAGGCTGGACATGTGAGAGGAAAGCCGGGAAAACTGTGGAGCAACTGTAGAAGCGTAGTGCCATCCTTCTGCCACTAGTAATGATCTTTTATTATAGCGAAAGGAATGGGAGAAGGGTGATGTTGCCTGAAAGGATGATTAAGCTGAAGGAATATTTATTTCTGCGGCCTCTTTGTGCTGACGTACACGTTCCTTTAACGTAAGGCCTTGTTCGCAGTCCCCTCCGGCACACATTTCTGCCGTGTTGACATTTTAAGAATCCAAGCACTTGGACTGTGCTCAAGAAATCTGAGGCAAAAAAAAAAATATTCAGTATTAATCAGACTGAACTTTTCAACTCAGATTTATGGATTTTTGGAGTATAAATGTTGTTGTTCTGTATATAACTTCCTTGTTTTTAAGCAGAGCCCTTTGACTGCCATACAGAGCAGAAAGGGGCCAGCATACTATGGTGTTTTAATATATCGCACAATCCAGCACATTTGGGGACTCCCAAAGTATTATCACAAATCAAATTGATCTTCAATATCACCTTTCAACTATTTGTATCCTTTATTATTACATGTCACATAAACATATATTGTCTCATATTTAATAAAACAATCATTAAATACATATCACCTTTCAACTATTTGTATCCTTTATTATTACATGTCACATAAACATATATTATCTCATATTTAATAAAACAATCATTAAATACATAATTTAAATTACATTAAATATATTGTTTCTAATAACATGATATTCAATAATACATACATAAATATAATACCCCTCAACTTTCCTGTAATTTATCACAATGTCTATTTCAATAATTTCAATGTTAAATCACAATGTTGAATACACCCGGTCCGGACAAGTCCTAACTCATAATCATCTCATTATCCCAACCCTAACCCCCTAATATCACACATTCGCACTCAATTCATTCATCCACTTAAAACCATAACCCCATAAAAATAACATCCTTTATATTATCATATGTTTATATATATATATATATATATATATATATATATATAATAATTTTATAACGTTATTGAACAGCTAATAATTCTTTACAAAGCACTATTTGTTATACCAGTCACCCCAATGTTTCTCAAACAATGTTTTAGCAACAAACGCCCTGATCTCTCTCAATCGATATTTTTAGTATCACACGCCTCGATGTTTTGACAACAGACAGTAAAGTGTCTGCTTACTTAACTACACCCCATGATATAAAGAAGATAATCTCAGGACTTTTCCTCGTCTTCCTCCGTGTCACAGCATAACCTCTAAAATTGAAAAATACTGGTTGATAGGCAAATTGTTTTGATGCAGCGGTGTATTCTGATCAGAAACTTTTCTAACAATTGTTTTTATAGAAACCAAACAATATTTATCTTACATCCAAGGGTATTTCTCCTGTGTCAGAGTGTATAATAAATCTCAGATTGTTATTGCACCCGTTCAGCCATGAATGAAAATCAGTCCATTCATCAGCAGGTACCAGAACACATTGTTGACTGTATAACTCTTCTGAAAAAGTACTTTCTTTTTAAAGGGATTGCTCCAATCATACCCATTCAAAGTTGGCCCCAGAGTTTCATGATATCTGGGTCCCCTGCAGCACCCATTGCGGTTCAGTTTACTTGTTGATAGAACAAGCCATCAAGGGGGAAAAAAGTTGTTATACAAAGCAACTGCAGCCAGCTATCTCACAAATGAGTTCAGTGCGTGAACTCATGAGACATCAGAGCATCCCTGACGGCATCCAAAGCAGCATCCAGAATTCTAATCACATGTATAGAATCCCTCACCAAGGAAGGAATCAGAGGCACATAGGACTTAAAAAAAATGTATTGAGAAAGATAGAAATGAGTTCCAGGGCTGAACCATTGCCCGAGATCAGGGCTCAAATTCTAGTAGATTATTTCCAGGTGCCCTCTACACTTTCCCCCACTCCTAATCTCCATCTACCAAGGCTAATAAAAAGCTACTCGAGGATGCTCCACATTTGCATCACTTTTGTTTCCGTACGTATTTCCTTC
Organism: Rhinatrema bivittatum; assembly: GCF_901001135.1. Taxonomy (NCBI): domain Eukaryota; kingdom Metazoa; phylum Chordata; class Amphibia; order Gymnophiona; family Rhinatrematidae; genus Rhinatrema; species Rhinatrema bivittatum. The sequence continues at coordinate 381,232,497 of NC_042619.1, read as the reverse complement.
TCTCACCTGGCTCCTAATGTCAGCTGTAGCATGTCTTCCTTCTTCAGTCCAGGATCTCGCATATGGCTCGGGACTGAACATTGTGAGAGGAGGGACTGCCAAGCTAATGAAGTGTCTTGTTAATATGGTCTGCACTTGCAGATATGATTGCAAAGGGAGAATGATTATGCTCATGTGCGAGATACCCCTTTCACATTCACTTGATGTTATCAGTATGATACTGACACACTTTACAAGAGATGTTATGGTGCACAAAATATTATCCGAAACCAAACCAATGTAAAACCTGAAGGAAATAACTCCCATTCCACTCAATCAAAAGCCTTTTCAGCATCTAAAGAAATTTCTACAGCCAGAACATCATAGTAACATAGTTCACTTCCTTAGCTTTGTGCAAAATATTACAATATAGCCTAGCATTATCTATGGAGTAATAACTCAGGGGGGAGGGGGGATACAAAAAACCTGACAGATCCATGTGGATTAATCCCCCTACTGCTTTGCTTATTTTTTGCATATGTTATGGATCCAGTCCAGGCAGAGTGTAGGGGACACCACCCTCGGAGTGGCACAGGACCAGCAGGACAAAGCTAGGGCTGGTCTTCTGCCTACCCAGCCCCCTCCCCCATAGGTTGAGACCTTGAGGTCCAGGGGCCAGTAAGTCTGCAATGGAAGGCCAGCATGGTGAATCTCGAGCAAGGCTTGGAGAGGCTAGTAAGGCTGGAACAAGGCTAGACAGGAACAGAGTGCGGGTAAGGCTGGAATTAAAGCTTGAACAGGAACAGCATGCAAGGTTAAAGCTGGAACTGAGAACTGGACAAGTGCAGACTAAGACAGGACAGGACAAGACAGAACATGGAACATACAGGCCCGAAGGCAGTGATACAGGAAGCCCTTAGGAACTAGACAAGGAAAGGCCCCAAGGGCGAGCAAGGAGAGGTCTAGATATGCCGCAGGTCAGGGGAAAGAGCAATAAGGCAAGGCAAAGCTCGATGGGAGCAGAGGCCAGATGGCCACAAAATGAGGACAGGATGGCCACAAGGCAAGAGTGGCTAGGGAATGGGGCCAAGGGCAACTCGATGCGGAAGCATCTTGGGTTTGGTAAGGCAGGGTTATGTAGGGCTGGAGTCTGGGTGTGGTGCAGGCAAGGAGGAGGGGCTTGGCAGGGCAGGCGGTCAGACTCACTGAGGGCTCCCGGTGGCTGGGTGACTGTACCACAAGCTGAGCTCGATGAGTCTTGAGGCGCTGATGGGGACAGCATGGGATGGAGCTTCAAAGAGACCTCTGCTGGTGGGGAGAAGACACAGTCAGGGTACGATGAGGCTGCGTAGCAGGTGAAATTGTAACAGCATGTATACTACAGTCCACACAGAGTGAGTGAGAGTGTGTGTGTGTGTGTGTGTGTGTGTGAGATAAAATGGGTGCATGAGTGGAGGGAGTAGTAAATAATCTGTTAGATTTTTTAGACTATGGAGTAGCAATCTGTTATGAATCTGTTGCTAAAGACTCCTGATGGAGAAGGAGTAGCAATCTGTTACCAGCGGAGTGCTTGGAGAGGAATGGAGAGTTGTAGAGGAATGGAGAGGAATGGAGAGGAGAGGAATGGAGAGGAATGGAGAGGAATGGAGAGGAATGGAGAGGAGAGGAATGGAGAGGAATGTAGATAGGTGGATCCTTGGGCCGATGGCAGATGCCTGCGCCCTCAGGAGGATATCCTGAGAGGGACCACCGGCTAGGCTTGGGTATGGAGACAGACACAGATAATTCTTTTATTAGTCAGGTTGGTAGAACCACCAGAGGTGGCAGTAGTGAGCTGGTATGCTCGGCAGGGCTGAAGTCCCTCAGGTACTGGAACAGCGATCCCAGGATTGTTGAGCTGTAGAGAAACTATAGATAGTGAGTAGACAGGGTATGCTGTGTTCATAGCCAGAACTGATGACAAAACTCACATAAGGTCTTTAGGAAGCTCAGTAGCTGGAAAGGGTTAGGCCCTCGAGGAGCGAGTACCTGGTTCCAGGGAAAGCTCTGAGAGTGCGATGGTAACTCACAAAAGTCTGTATCTGCGATAGCTTCCAGGCAGTAGAGAATCTTCAGAGTGTCCAGGAACATGGGCCCTTGAGGAGTGAGTACCGGTTCCTATCTGCAATCTGAAATAAAGAAAGAGCGAGGCCCTCAAGGAGCAGGTACCCCTGGTAAGTCCAAGGAGGCAGAGAAGCTTGGGAGTAAAGCCAAAGCAATCCCCTTGCTAACTCAATTCGTTAGTGAATACTGAGACCTTTTTATATTGGAAGCGGATGACGTCATCTCAGGGGACGCCTCCGAGGTTCGCACCCATGCTGATACATCAATCGGAGCACACGCGCCCTACATCATCAGGCAACATGGCGGATCCGTACCGTCGAGCCGGTCCGGGCACACTGGAGGAAGACGGAAAGAAGATGCCGCGGCAGCTAACCGTCCATCAGACCCGGAGGGAGTCGCCACAGAGGTAAAGAGGGCGGAGTGAGGGCGTCAAGCAGCGACGGACGCAACACCATTAACCATTATTAACGTAGAGTTGTAGAAATCTACTGCTCATTCTTGGGATAAGCAGCTTTGAATCTATCTACCCCTTGGGATTCTGCCAGGTATTTGTGACTTGGATTGGTCTCTGTTGGAAATAGGATACTGAACTGGATGGACCTTTGGTCTGACCCAGTATGGCAGGTCGAATGTTCTTAATAATTGGCAGCTGTGGTCAGGACTTGAATTAAGATGAACAATTTCCCCCTTGTTTATAAAAATAAAATATTTCCTTGTTACATCCCATAAAATAGCAGTTATCTGTGGGGTTTCCAAATTGAGAGTAGGAAGCACTACATGCTGGGGACATACTGACTGCTGATCTGCTAGGGCTAAGGACATGCAAGGGGTAGAACATATTACATGGACTCTTCAGACATGGGGCTAGCTCTGGCCTGGAATCTGAAAGTGCTGCCGGGGAGGGGGGGGGGGGGGGGCGGGGGAGAGGCAGGAGCAGTTCTGGGGGGAAAAAAAAAGTGCCTGGGTCTCAGGGAGTACAGAGCAGGCAAGTGATCCAAGTCTGTGGAGGAGGAGAAAATCACAAACTGAGAGGGTGGCTGAGCCTGCCGATGTTGGGAAGCCTAATATGCTGATGAGGATTAGTGGAGGTATGGGTGAACCAAGCCTGCAGAGGTGGGGAGGGGTAAGGAGCCTGCTGGGGAGTGCAGGGGTGGCAAAAAGAACAGGGAAGGATAGGTCAGTGGGAAATGAGGAATAAAACATTCTAATGGGATGCAAGGAGTGGAGCTGGAAGAGAAGAATGAAACTCTTTCCCCCAAATATAAACTTCAGAGTATGCCCATGTAAGAGGGGGAGAATTAAGAGTGTAGAGGGAGTAAGAAGGGGAGAGGGAATGAGAGAAAAGGAAAGCTGAGAGAGTGGGGTGGTGACTGTGAGGTGGATGGGTTGTTGATTAGGGAATGAGCAGGAGGAAGGAGACTGGTGGGGAGAAGATGGCATGGGGGCGAAGAATGAGTTTGGGACTTTGAGTGCTTCGTTGGCTTTTGTTTTGGCCACACGAGTCTTCCTCGTGTCCACGCTACCTGCTCTGTCTGGACATTTAAATGCAGGCTGGTCAGTCGCACTCATAACCCACGGTGTTCTATTTTCTTCTTTTTTTTGCTGGGGGCGCTGTAATTTGCACTGAGTTCAGCATCCCCAATCATTTTCCAAAGCTGGCTCCTATCATTTGAAGGGATCAAAGGATACGAAAGTAACAGGAAAGTTAGGACATCTCAACAGAGAGGTTCCGATAAAAGCAATAGTAGCCCCTGTGCCTATTAGTAAAGAACCACCTGAGTTAACAGATTCCAAAATACTGCTGTCAATTGATAAGCAGATTGTGAATACCAACAAAAAAACGTACTTTGAAATGTCTGTATGCTACTGCCAGATGGGAGAGCTAGAATGTGTGTAGCACTGAATGAAGAGGTATACATAATGGCATCTCAGAGACCTGGTGGAAAGCGGATAACCAATGGGACAATGCAGTACCAGTGTACAGATTATTATAGTAATGACAGGATGGATCAGCTTAGCGGGGTGGGGGGTGGGACGTTTTATGTTAACGATGACGGAGTCCAACAGGATGACAATCTTGCAGGACACCGAATAAAAAGGAGAATCCTTAATCGTGGAAGTTCCATGAATGATGGGGAAGAGAGTAGCGATGGGGGGGGGGGTTGTATACTACTATCCACCTAACCAAAATGAACAGACGGATAATGAAATGATAACAGAGTTTAGGGAAGCTAACAAGTCTGGCAGCACAGCAATAATGGGAGATTTCCACTACCCGATGTTGACTGGGTAAATGTCACATCAGGACATGCTAGGGAGGTAACGTTTCTAGATTAAAATTAACGGCTCCTAAATCGATCAGTTGGGGTTCTGGGAACCAACAAGAGAGGGAGCCATTTTAGACCTAACACTTAGTGGAACACAGGTTGTGGGGCGATCAGATTGACTTAATGATAGGGAGACATTAAGTAAATCTACAGCTCTAGCATTAAACTTTCAAAAGGGAGATTGTAATAAAATGAGGAAAATAGATTAAAAAAAAACCAAAACCCTGAAAATTGCAGTTATAAAGGTCAAGAGTTTACATCAGGTGTGGTCATTGTTTAAAAATACTATCTTGGAAGTGCAGTCCAGATGTATTCCACATACATTTAAAAAAAAGTGGAAGGTTAATTGAATGCCAACATGGTTAAAAGGTGATGTGAAAGAAGCTATTTTAGCCAAAAGAGCTTCTTTCAAAAATTGAAAAAGGATCCATCTGAGGAAAATAGGAAAAAACATAAGCATTGACAAGTTAATGTAAAACATTGATAAGGTAGGCTAAAAAAGAATTTAAAAATAAGCTGGCCTTAGAGGCTAAAATAGCCTCTTTCACTTCACCTTTTAACCATGCCGGTAATCATTTTGCTTTCCTTCCACCTTTTTTAATGTGTGAAATACATCTGGACTGTGCTTCTAAGATTGTATTTTTAAACAGTGTCCAAGCCTGTTGAACACTTTTAACCTTGACAGCTGCACCTTTCAGTTTTTTTCTAACTATTTTTCTCATTTTATCAAAGTTTCCCTTTTGAAAACTTAGTGTTAGAGCTGTAGATTTACTTATTGCCCCCCTTCCAGTTATTAGTTTAAATTTGATCTTGTTATGATCACTGTTGCCAAGTGGCCCCGTCACTGTTACCTCTCTCACCAATTCCTGAATTACATCTAAAATATATCCCTCTCTCATTGGTTCCTGAACCAATTGCTCCATGAAGCAGTTGTATATTCCATCCAGGAACTTTGTGTCTCTAGCAAGTCCTGATGTTACATTTACCCAGTCAATATTGGGGTAAATGAAATCTCCCATTATTATTGCACTGCTAAATTGGTTTGCTTCCCTGATTTCTCTTAGCATTTCATCATCTGTCTGACCATTTTGTCCAGGTGCCATGCACCACCAACCTCTCCAACACACATGGGATTTCTACCCACATAGATTTTACTGAGCATTTAGTCTCTTGTATGATCTTTATCCTGTTGGATTCTTTACCCTGCCAGACAAAGTGCCACACCCCCACCAAGTTGATCCTCCCTATCATTGTGGTATAATTTGTACCCTGATACAGCACTGTACCCTGATACAGCACTGGTTGTCCTCCTTCCACCAGGTCTCTGATGCCAATTATGACAATCTCATCATTTGCTGCTATACACTCTAACTCTCCCATCTTACGTCTTAGACTTCTGGCATTGGCATACAGACATTTCAAAGTGTGTTTTTTGCTTGTATTAACAACCTGCTTTTCAGTTGATAGGGATAATTTGGAATTTTTTTAGCTCAGATGATTCTTTTACTTTTAGGCACATGGACTACGTTTGGAACCTCTCTGTTGGGATGCCCTAACTCTCCTGTTTCATTAGTATCCTTCAAAGATACATTCCTCCGAACCATGCACTGCTGAGTTTCTGTCGGCTTTCCGACAGTTTAAAAGCTGCTCCATCTCCTTTTTAAAAGTTAGTGCCAGCAGCCTGGTTCCACTCTGGTTAAGGTGGAGCCCGTCCTTTTGGCAAAGTATCCCCCTTCCCTAAAAGTTTGCCCAGTTCCTTACAAAACTGAATTCCTCTTCCCTGCACCATCGTCTCCACCACACATTGAGACTCCGGAGCTCTGCCTGCTTCTGGTGATCTGCACGTGGAACAGGGAGCATTTCAGAGAATGCCACCCTGGAGGGTCTGGATTTCAGAACCTCTCTCCCACATTTTCCTACGTCATTGTTGCCCACATGTACCAAGACAGACCTCTCCAGCACTGTCTGTAATCCTATCTAGGTGACGTGTGAGGTCCGCCTCCTTCACACCAGGCAGGCAAGTTACCAGGCGATCCTCACGCCCACCAGCCACCCATAGTACAACCCTCATGCATCTGACAAAGTGGACTCTGTCCTCCAATGCTTATGCTTCAATAAGCTGGTTAGTCTATAAGGTGCCACCTGACTCCAGGCATTTATGCTACAACCCTCATTGTTATCATTACTCCATTCCTTACGACCTTTTGATTATCTGTTCCTTTATTAAAAACCACAAGACATACTGAGACAAGGGAAAAGTTCTTTAGTTGTGCTAGCACAATGATCTGAAATGCTCTACATTTAAAATTAAGTACTGTGGGGATTATTTAACATTGTACTTTAAGAGTTTAGGGTAATTATGGTGGATGTTATTTTCCTTTAATGTTTGGTTTATTTTATATTCAGAATGGAAATGTTTTGATTGCACTGGTTTCTATTACTGTTTATGATATTTTTACACCTAACGGGTTTTCTTCTCCTGTTACCTACTAGAACCATTCTTATTTAGACTCTATATCAGACTACAAGCTGAAGTAAATAAATAAATGTATACATTTATAGGACTATCATATCCCCATCTTTTCTTTCCTTGTGTAGATCCACTGAGGCACCATGTTGGCGCTATTACACCTTTTATAAAGAGGGACAGCCTCTGCCCTTTTCCAGTTTTGCAGGATCAGGCCCGTCCCTAAAGATCCTGTCCTTCAATAGACCCACCAAAATCCTCCTTCAGCTCCCTTAATATCCCTGGACAGGGGTAGGCAACTCTGGTTCTGGAATGGCACTAACAGGTCTGGTTTTTTTAGGACATCCACAGTGAATATTCATGAGGAATATTTGCATGCAGTGCCTTCATTGAATGCAAACTTATCTCATGCATATTCATTCTGGGATGCCCTAAACCAGACCCGTTTGTGGCACTCCAGGGCCGAAGTTGCCTGCTCCTCTCCTAGGCTGAATCCCATCTGGCCCTATGGCTTTGTCCATTTTCAGTTTTGCTAGCTCCTCACAAACAGACTCTTCCATGAATAGAGCAGAATTTAACCCACTCCCAGCTGCGCCCTTGCCAATAATCGGTGGTCCTTTCACCAATCTCTTCTTCAATAAATATCGAACAGGTAAAAGAGGTTTCAGTTTTCTTGCCAGCAGTTATTTTCTGTGTTGATGGAAGGTCTTATATGGATGTTTTGGCTCCGTGTGACAACAAGAAAGGCTGTTCAGCTTGGAGAAGAGACGGCTGAGGGGGGATATGATAGAGGTCTTTAAGATCATGAGAGGTCTTGAACGAGTAGATGTGACTCGGTTATTTACACTTTCGAATAATAGAAGGACTAGGGGGCATTCCATGAAGTTAGCAAGTAGCACATTTAAGACTAATTGGAGAAAATTCTTTTTCACTCAACGCACAATAAAGCTCTGGAATTTGTTGCCAGAGGATGTGGTTAGTGCAGTTAGTGTAACTGGGTTCAAAAAAGGTTTGGATAAGTTCTTGGAGGAGAAGTCCATTAATGGCTATTAATCAATTATACTTAGGGAATAGCCACTGCTATTAATTGCATCAGTAGCATGGGTTCTTCTTAGTGTTTGGGTAATTGCCAGGTTCTTGTGGCCTGGTTTTTGGCCTCTGTTGGAAACAGGATGCTGTGCTTGATGGACCCTTGGTCTGTCCCAGCATGGCAATTTCTTATGTTCTTATGTTCTACATTGCCCAATTACTAGCCAAGACAGTTCTCTCTTAAGGTAAGTATTTGGAAGAGATAGCAATCTTACTGCAGGATTTACTGGGTTTTGATTTTTTTTTTGGCTTGTTCCTCAAACAGAAAACTAATTTAGCCGGTGGCAAGCTCTATTAGCTGTAATGCTTTCGTTAAATAGTTCATACAATTTAATATCCAAGCAAATGCCTTTAAGATGAAATGCCCAATATCAGTATCCAGTGGTTTAGCATCTATCTTGTTAACTAAATGGTATGAACATGTGGTCCTGATAATGTATCTGGCAGAAGGCCAATTATTCCTAGTCAATGTTTATAAAACTCTTGATGGGCAGATTACAGAACCTCACAGATCCTGTGGCGGAAGGCTTTGGCAGACATTATTAATAATGTATGCTGTTTATCTTTCATTCAGTCCGTATTATCCATATGTCAACACAACTTTGTGCAATCGGTTGTCCCTTATTAGGAAATAAAAGCTCGCATTTCAAAGCCAATAACCCTCTTTCACAGTGGACTTATGATTTGCATCTCATATAGTTTCTCAATGACTTGCATTAATAAAATAAACTTTGTTCCTGGAATGTCTTGTATTATTCCAAAAAATATTAACACGTTCTCGTTTACATAGGCTGCTTTGGTTTGAATGATGGCAGATTTTTGCATCCCCCCCCTTTTCTTTTTTTTTTGCCCCCCCCCCCCCAAAAAAAAGGATTTCAGAGGGAGGGGAATATCAGGGCAAACAAATTATGCTTGGTGGCTGTGAATCGGGGTTTGCTGGTTAGAAATGAGTGCCCTCTGAGTGAGGCCGCAGAATGACTGTAAATTAGACAGCCTCAGCTGGGAATACATCGCTGCTCCTGAGGACATGGATTGGTTCTTGGGAGGCTCAGAAAAAGGGGGCTTCTGGGAAAGGCCCGGTGTTCAGGCAACAATGGCCGAGGGCTGCATTTTGGCACCGGAGAGTAAAGCTCTTTTGCCGCAGGGTATTGCCTGGACTTTGAACTGGAATACCAGTGAAGCAACCTGATATGACCAGACCTGGACTGAACAATCACAATATTGCTTTAACTTTTGATAAATGAAAGTGGGCTGATAGATCAGTGGAGTTAATTGTATCATGATTAAAAGAAAAAAAAAAAGACTTCACTTTTCTTTTCCTCTTAGTTGTTATTTGAGGATAGATTTTATTTTTATTGACACAAGAACATCGTCGACAATTAGCTCTGCCTATTGGGGAGGCCTAACCACATGGTCTGATCATGCTCCAATTGTGCTGAAGTGTGCAATGGATATTCAGGCCCAGACACTAAGAGGGTGGGGAAATTAAATAAATGTCTGTTGAGGGATGAAGGCTTTTTGTGAATCTGTGACTGATGCTATTGAGGAATATTTTTTAAATAAATGATAAAAGAGAAGTATCCATGCATTCATTACGGAAAGCAATAAAAGCACCTGCTAGAGGAAAGGTAATATAGTTGGCTGCTGCTAGAAAACATTACTTTACCAAATTAGAGGAAAAAAACTAGGATTGAATTGACGAAGGTTGGATTTTTGAATATGAGATATTATTCCACATATTTAAAGGAGGTCATAGGCATAAAAGAGCTGAGCTAAAATCTATATAGTTACCATCAAAGTGGGAAGAGATCTGAGAAAGGCAATGCAGTTATTTTATGGACAAGGGAATAAAGCTGATAAATTTTTAGTCTGTAAGTTGAAAGCTACATCGAATTCAAATTATGTGAAAGAAATTAGGTCATCAGCGGTGAGATATGTTATGAAAATAAACCAATTTGAGAGACTTTTTGTAATTATTATACATCTTTATATGATTCTGAATTAATAGCCAATGAAGATGAAACTGTTAATTTTTTTTGCAAGTTTTAGACTTTTTTGCGCTGCCAAGGAAAATTTCTGAAACTTTAGTCTTTGGTCACCTCTCACAAAATTACAAATAGTGTTAATACTCGGCAGGAGGATGGTTACCCTTTTTCATTATATAAGACCTATTCTGAATCATTGGCTCTAAAATTAGCAGCGATGTATAACAGTGTCTTAAACGAACGTTCCCTTCAGTGCTGTACCTTATTGGCTGCGATTTCTGTAATTCATAAAATGGGAAAAACCTTAAGTACCTCTCTTATAGAGTGATCTCCCTTTTAAATTACATTAGCTAAGATGCAGTATGAGTAGGGAGGTCTTCATTTTCATTTTTTGTTATTTTGCATGGGAATTTCACTATTATAAGAGAAGAGAAATCAGTGGAAAATGACTTTGATATAACACATACAAGAAAAATCAGTGGGAAAGTGTTATTTTACCACTGATTTCTCTTTTTTTCCCTAACATTGAAATTCCCAGGCAAAATAAAATAACTGAAAATGAAGGTCCCTAAGTATAGGACATGTATTTCCGTCTCTGATTCACAGAGCTCAAACTGATTTTATCAAGGGGTGACATGGGGCAGATAATATTTGGTGCCTCTTAAATGTAATATATTGATATATTGTGGGTGCCGTACTAGTTTCTCTTGATTCTGAAAAGGCTTTCAAGTAACATAGAATGGCCTTATCTGTATTCACGCCTTAAAAGTTTTGGATTCAGGGAGTGGGAAGAAGACATACAACTTTCTGAAATGGGTTAAATGCCTATATCAGAATCCTGATGCACAAATTTATTTATTTATTTAACAGTTTTATATACCGAAGTTCTAGCAACAAAGTTACTAATCAATTCGGTTTACATTGTAACAATAAAATTGACAGAATGTAGAATAATGTCTTACAGAGAACAGGGAAGATTTAACTTGGAAAAATAAAATAACTTAATGAGAACAATAAATAACTTCAACGGAGTAAGGAGAGTACAATTTAAACAACAAAATAATTTAGGAGAATATATGTTCGGAATTGAATGAGTTGGGCCTGAGGTCGAATATTGAAAAGATCAGAATAGTTATTGGGATTAGGAGAATGCTTGATTAAACAACCAAGTCTTGAGTCTCTTTTTAAAGGTGGGAGTCGATTGTTCCAATCTCAGGTCAGGAGGGAGAGAGTTCCAGAGTTTAGGATAAATAGTATGTCATCTCAAGAGATTTGCACTAAATAGAGGAACAAGACAAGATTTTCCCTTTTCGCCCCTTTTGTTTGTCTTAAGTTATGGAACCAGTTGCAGTTTTGATCACAAGGCGCCCAAATTTCTCAGGTATTGTGGGAATGGATGATCTGATAATAGAATTGACTTATTTGCTGATGACATGCTTCTTTTTATTTACAAAAAAACCCCAAAATTATACTACATTCAAAAGGCAGTGATGGCTGCTTATCATTTTATTTGATAGGGTATCAGAGTACAAAATGAATTACCTTAAAACATAATTCTCAGACTGTAAAGAAGGAATTGCATAAGTGATATTATTAAGGAGGATGGATATAAGAATTTCTTCCAGTGGTATTATATGCTGGTAAATCTTCCTAAAATAGAAATTAAAAGACATCACTTTTGCTGGAGAAGTGAAAAGGGGACTTTTTTTTTTTGCATATTTGGTGGTTATGATTTGTAATTAAAATATATTGGGCAGAGTTCGTTTTGTGGATCTATAAGATAACTAAAATTAAACTACTGCCAGATCTTGTAGTAGTGTTGCTGAGATAGAGGTTAAATACCTTTATATCTAGTAGTGCTAACTGTATTACATTGGTCACCCATATGTTGGTGACTGCTAGAAGTCTTTCTGCTCTCCATTGAATTCTCTGTGTAGACCTTGCCTCTTTTCTTGTTTCAAAATTTTTTTATGGAACATTTGTGCTATGGAAAAGTTAACTTACCAGGTTATAGACAGGTACCCTGATGTTTCGTGAATTTGGAGACTCTTTCTGGATAAAGTAAGCTAAAAGGTTATTGAAATATGTAACTTGATTAAATTAGCACTTCCCCTGGGTTACATTTATGGTTTTCTATTATTTATATTATAGAGAGTTCTGATATGGGGATTATATTGTTAGGGTGCTTTGAAAAGGTTTTCCTATGAAGCTATTACTGCATTGTGAATGCACACTGATTAGACGTAGAATTATTTGAGATTGCTAACGTGACAAAATATGCTGAAATGCTAGAATGTAGGCCTAAAGTAAAAATGTATGTTCAGTTCAGTCTTAAGTTTCAATCCGGCCCTCTGGGCTCAATTTACTAGAAATCACATGACTTACAAGAATCCCAGCTTCATTAACATGAGAATGGTAATGGAGGAAAATGTTATGAAAGCAAACTAACTCATTGGTGTGTAAATTGGATGTAATCTGTTGTATAAACAATGCTTTCTGAGACTGCTTCTGAATTGTCTTGCTGGTAATCTTGCACTCTCCTTGGAATATTCCATACTTTAAATAAAGATCTTTCTTCAAACTGCCGGTATAATCCAAGGAAATATATGGTGGCAAAACCAGCTTTCATTTTTTTTACTCATTACGATTTAGATTAGGTTTGGAATGGAGATTTATAATTATTTTTTTTAGTCCTTAAGATGGATACGTTATTCTTTTTCCAGATTTTGTTTTTTCTCCTTTTGTTTGTTTGATGCTGTGAAGTTTTTGGTTTTATATATAGCAGAATTTTTCAATAAAGTTTTGAAATATATGAAAAACAAACTCCAGATTCCTAGTTCAAGCTTGGATACATGTGATTCATGCAATAAGACACTAAAAGTCAGATATGTTTGGAGGGACTCCCAGGAGCTATTTTATGAGTGTCCCTTGGAACAACGGAATGTAAGTGCAATGCTGGGTCAGACTAAGTTCCACTGAGACCAGCATTCTGCTGCCGACAGTGGCCAGCCTGGGTCACAAGTACCTGATTGATCCCCAACAGTTTATCTATTTCTTGTACCTCACTCCTGGAGATAAGTGCTAGCTTTCCCATGTCTTCCAGGTCAATAACTGTTTATGGACTTTTCCTTCAGTAACTTGTCCAACCCTCTTTTGAATCCCATTATATTAGTTGCCTTGACCACATCCTCTGGCAACAGATTCCATAGCTTTATAGTGCGCTGAGTGGAAAAAATACTTCCTATGATTTGCTTTAAGTCTGCCAGTTGCCCCTTGGTAAGAAGTTGATAGCAAATACTGTTAAAGATCTCTGGTTCCATTCTGGGCATAGGCTGGTCACAAGATTTTCTAGTGAAGTTTTTCTTCCTATCCCTCTTACATTTGCTGTAATTTTGATGGATTGCATATCCTGATGACAAAGATGATAGGCTGGAACTTTCCAGCATCTTTAGTACGATAACCATTTTATTGAATAATAGTATTCCTCCCCCCCCCAATATGAATAACATTGGCAGCCAGGACATCCCCATCCCAGACCCTCCCACACCTGAACCTGTTCTCTCCCCCCCCCCCCGCTCCCCGTAACACTGGGAGGTTAACTCCTCTAATCCCAGTAATGACAAGACACCATTAATTGTGGTATACCGTAACAAAGGCCTGGTTAAAAGGTGAGGTAAAAGAGGCTATTTTAGCCAAAAGATCTTCATTCGAAAATTGGAAGAAGGATCCATCAGAAGAAAATAGGATAATGCTTAAGCACTGGCAAGTTAAATGTAAGACATTGATAAGACAGGCTAAGAGAGTTTGAAAAGAAGTTGGCTGTAGAGGCAAAAACTCACAGTAAAAACTTTTTAAAATATATCCGAAGCAGAAAGTCTGCAAGGGAGTCAGTTGGACCATTAGATGATCGAGGGGTTAAAGGGGCACTTATAAGGCCATCACAGAAAGATTAAACAATTTCTTTACTTTGGTGTTTACTGAAGAAGTTGTTGGGGATACCCGTTCCAGAGAAGGTTTTCATGGTAATGATTCAGATGGACTGAACCAAATCACGGTGAACCTAGAAGATGTGGTAGGCCTGATTGACAAACTGAAGAATAGTAAATCACCTGGACCGGATGGTATACACCCCAGAGTTCTGAAGGAACTAAAAAATAAAATTTGTAACTTATCATTAAAATCATCCATTGTACCTGAAGATTGGAGTGTAGCTAATGTAACCCCAATATTTAAAAAGGGCTCCAGAGGCGATCCAGGATACTACAGACCAGTTAACCTGACTTCAGTGCCAGGGAAAATAGTGGAAAGTGTTCTAAAGATCAAAATCACAGAACATATAGAAAGATATGGTTTAATGGAACAAAGTCAGCATGGCTTTACCTAAGGCAAGTCTTGCCTCACAAATCTGCTTCACATTTTTTGAAGGGGTTAATAAGCATGTAGATACAGATGAACTGGTAGATGGAGTGTACTGAGATTGACATCGTGTCTATTAACATCTAACTACTGCCAGGTACTTGTGACTTGAATTGACCCCTGTTGGAAACAGGATACTAGGCTTGATGAACTCTTGATCTGATCGAGTTTGGCAGTTCTTATCTTCTGGGAGGCCAATATTCAACTCTAGCCATATAAGTAGCGACTTATCCGGCTAAGTGGCAGAAGCTGAATATCCGGCTGTGTTCAGTGGTCTCCACTTAAGTTACATAAGTAATTACTCATGCTGCTGAATATCCCTTGCAAGTTAGCTGGACAGCGCTTACACGTTTAGAGGTGAATTTTAAAAAAAGATGCGCGCGCCAAAATCGGGAGATGGGCATGCATCTAGTACATGCACGTGTCCGCCCAACTTTATAAAGTGGGGGTATGTGCATGCATGTGCCGACGTGCACATATTTCGCATCGGAGAAAAAATGTTGTGGGGCATGGGCATGGACAAGAGAGTACCTGTACACATGCCCAGGACCAGTGCCGCGTAAGTTTACTTCTGCTATGGAGGAGGTGCAAGTTAAAAAACAAAAAAAATCATCCCTGAGTGTTTTAAGGGTTCAGGGGTAATTGGGGGGGGGGGGGGGGGGAATGCAGGCTAAAAAACCAGGGCGGGGGGTTTGGAGGACCTAGCTCTAGAGTGGGCAAACTGGTGGATGAACTGCTGTAACTGATCATGGAGGCGTGCCTGTGATAAAATTCTCCTACTTGGCACAGCTTAAAGTTCTCCAACTTGGCACAGCTTAAATATGACCATGCGTGGTTGTGCCTGCTGACTTGCAATATTAGGTGTGCACAAACATGCACCGAGGCTATTTTATAATGTATGTGCCTATGTTATAAAACTGCGTGTCTCTGGATGCGCGCCGACACGTACATATACATGTGTGCCTGCATGCCCGTTTGAAAACTACCGCCTCCGGTTTGAATATTGAGGCCTGTGTTCTTATGTTCTCATATTCTTTTGAATATGGCTGGTTAAGCCTGAAGTTATCTATCTTCCTTCAGCTGGATGACTTTAAACCTAACTGGCAATATTCAATGAAAGCTGGTTAGGGTCAACGTTAACCTGCTAAAGGTAGTCAGATAACTTTATTCGGGGGATATAAAGTAGGACTTTTATCCTGCTGAATATCCCTGAAAACCTGTCCGTTTTAGATTCCTTTGAATATTGGCCACTTTTACAGTCAGTATGTGTAAACTTTTATCACATCCTGCTGATAGTTTTTGAGATTCGCACTAAATAATAGCTACATCAGAGCACTGAATTTTTGCCTGTTGAGTAGTATCCCTCTGGAGGAGGAGGAGGTGCCTATATCTTACTGTAGGTATGGGTATGTGGACAGGGTTAATGGAGCCCAATTGAAATTTAAAAAAAAAAAAAAAATTGCCGAATCAGGGTTTGAATCAAGCCCAAAGTGAAAAAGCATCTACTGTATTAGGTACGCCATAACTCACTGCATACTACTGCTGCTGCTTCTAAACATTTATAAAGTGTTACAGTGTGTAAGCTCTGACAGAGCTGCCCAGATGCACATAAGAGTCCCTGTGAAGACAGACAGACAGTAAACAAAAATTTGGGCTGAATCAAGGAAAAGATTTAAAGTTTCAAAGGCCAGTTAACATTTGTTTATGGGGCAATCTATTACATAGATTCATCAAAAAGTGTTAGTAACACCCGTGATTTTGCTGAGAGAAAGAGAAACTATCTACAAGGTTCTCATAGTAAAGTATTTATATCTCTATAGGAGGACCATCTATAATAGGTCGAGGTGAGGTGCTGGTGGTGGTTTAGGGGCCAGTTTCGCATGTAGAGTAAGATGTATGAATAGCACAGTACATCTTGGTGAAGATTTGACCTCATTTGGAGTCATGAATGTCTCACAAAGATTACATTTTGTACTATGTTATCTCACCCTAGCTTGATGCACCCCCTTGCGTGTGCCGACCCCTGATTTTATAACTTGCGCGCGCCTGCACACGCAAGTTATAAAATCTGATGTACATGTGCGCGTGCCGGGTAGCGCGGCACCTTTTAAAATCTTACCCCTATGTGGGGCTGATTCAAACTCCCATGGCAAGCCCACTGCAAATCAACTGTTTCCGTTTCTCTGGATGAAGCTGCTAATGTAGCATGTCAGCCCCGATGGCCCCATGGAAGCGGAAGAAAGGAAAAGCTGAGATAGTATCTTATCCATGAGTACAGCGTATTCCCACACAGAACTTACCCAAAAATATCAGATGAATTAACAAGAAGGGTTATATAAGCATGCTAGCACAGTGCCTCATGGAATATTAGTACTTTAATTATAGGCACTGGAGTAGGATGGGCCACAGACTCCATGACCCGACCAACTTTGGACAGGGTTACTGGACTCTGTATTGTCTGACTCCGGTACATTGCTGGGAGAGCCCACATGGGTCAGTGTCTACATTCTTTATGATTTTGGTCGCCCTTCACCATTGCAACTATATCTTTTTTGAGATGCGGCGACCAGAATTGTACACAGTATTCGAGGTGCAGTCTCAACGTGGAACGATACAGAGGCATTATGACGTTTTACATTTTATTCACCATTTCCTTCCTAATAATTTCTAACATTCTATTTGCTTTTTTTGACTGCTGCACCACACTGAGACGATTTCAATGTATTATTCACTATGATGCCTAAATCTTTTTCCGGGGTGGTAGCTCCTAATATGGAACCTAACTATAGCATGGGATATTTTTCCCTATATGCATCACCTTGCACATCCACATTAAATTTCATCTGCCATTAGGATGCCCAATTTTCCAGTCTCACAAGGTCCTCCTGCAATTTATCACAATCTGCTTGTGATTTAACTACTGTGAATAATTTTGTATCATCTGTAGATATGATTACCTCACTCGTCGTATTCCTTTCCAGATCATTTATAAATATATTGAAAAGTAAGGGTCCCAATACAGATCCCTGAGGCACTCCACTGCCCACTCCCTTCCACTGAGAAAATTGTCCATTTAATCCTACTCTCTGTTTCCTGTCTTTTAGCCAGTTTGTGATCCACGAAAGGACATCGCCACCTATCCCATGACTTATTACTTTTCCTAGAAGCCTCTCATGAGGAACCTTGTCAAATGCCTTCTGAAAATCCAAGTATACTATATCTACCGGTTCACCTTTATCCACGTGTTTATTAACCCCTTCAAAAATGTGAAGCAGATTTGTGAGGCAAGACTTGCCCTGGGTAAAGCCATGCTGACTTTGTTCTATTAAACCATGTCTTTCTATATGTTCTGTGATTTTGATGTTTAGAACAATTTCCACTATTTTTCCTGGCACTGAAGTCAGTCTAACCAGTCTGTAGTTTCCCGGATCGCCCCTGGAGCCCTTTTTAAATATTGGGGTTACATTAGCTATCCTCCAGTCTTCAGGTACAATGGATGATTTTAATGATAGGTTACAAATTTTTACTAATAGATCTTAGTAGATGGGGGATAAGCAGACTCCTGAATTTGCAGAACTTCTTTCATGTAAAGCTTAAACATTTCAATAAGAGAAAGTAATGGAATTTGAGGAAAATTCAAGATATGTAGATTCAAATTCTTTTAAGTGTTCTCCAAGCTTTCTAATTTGTGATACCACAGTAGATTTCACTACTTGTTTAGCTTGCAATTCTTTAATCTCAAAGGCTGATGTCTCCAATTTAGAGAGAGACCTTCACATGTAGCCATCCATTCTTGATTCAAACATTGAGTGTAAATATCTAATATTATGGTGACCAGGGATGAAACAGACTTCTCAAATGATGCCAGGACGCCCCATAAACTATCCAGAGTCACTTGGGTAGGTTTAAATCAAAGCAGATCTGACCTGGAGAATGTTGAATGCGTCCCGAATCTCCTGTGAACCAGAGACCTTGCCAAGTGAGGGGACTTCACCTGCTACCAGAGCGCCAGGAACCACTCCCTCAAATGAACCATCTGCCTCCTGGAGTACCTGGAACTGCTCTTCCGCTTTCAGCTGCAGTCCCTCAGTGGCAGCAGAAACACAAAAGCCGCCTGATAATGCTGGAGAAACGCCGGAGAACTGCGCCTACTCCACCGAGTCTGCTCCCACACAGGCGGCGAATCCAGGTGGCCGCGGCGATGACCAAGCAACCGAGCTGAGCGACACCTCAGCAATCGATGGGCCAGCAGCCCCACCGGCCAAGTCTGCGGTTGACATCTGGAAGGGTAATGCGGGTGTGAACTCGGGCGTGGTGGTCTGCCGCGTAGCTCCAGCGTAGGGGTAAGTTGTAAAAGCCCCTTTCCTCTTCCCCATAGCGTCAAGGAAAATGAGAAAATGCAAAGTAAAAAAGAGGAAACGCTGGAGCTCAGGATGCCATCTTGAACATCCCCCCCCCCCGGGTCATGGTATTTGACCTACTCGAGCAGCTTTTAAAATCTGCTCGGCACGCGCCAGCCCAAGATATTTGACTATCTCCCGGTTTTGGCGCATGTTGGGCTTTTTAAAATTCACCTTATGCTTTTTAAACTACAAATCAGTGCACACTGTTGCCTGTGTCGGTTAACTCTGCCCTGGGAACTGCACCACAAAAAAATACCAGTAAAAGGCGCATCATGGAGCGATCCACCTACATTTATCAACCTTCAGACTGGGTCAGTTTTCAGAAAGCCCTTTACCATGTACACAGGGAAATGACTTTCTTAAGTGTAAATGTAAATTAAAGAATAAGGGGAGGGGCGGGGGGGGTTGGTTAGCTTGTCCATCCAACCAAAAAAAAACAAAAACGTTCTACTGTCCTCGACTAACACATGGATCAACTTTGCAAAAAGAATAGCAAATGAGAAAAGGGGGAAAAGGGAAGTGAGAATAACAGTAATTTAATTTAAATAGAAGGTCTCTGCCTCCAGCAGGTCATTTGCATTCTTTGGAAACGTCCCCCTCGGCCCCAACTTACAATTTTTTCAAAAAGAAATTAATCCTCCCCTATCAGGCTTGCATTCCTCAGTTTCCTGCTGCAAAAAAATCATGTCAATAGTAATGTTTTCAAGATGTATTTCATCTTGTTTAGAGATTAGTTCTCTGTTTTGGGCCAGAACGATTTTGGTGACACTGAACAGAGCAGCTTCCTGTCAAAGCATTTTGTAACCATGGGCCTCTGTTTTGCACAATTAGCTGCATATCTCCACGGCATTATTTTTAATGCTGGGGGGGGGGGGGGGGGGATTTCATGCTGGCTTGGGGGCGATATTTATTTTGTGGAAATTCACTTGTAGGCATATTTTTGTACACCTATGAATTAAAAATAAAAAAAAACAAAAGCCGTGGTGAATCATTAATCTCTCTGAGAGCACTGCAACTGCGATCCAAGGGACACAGAGGATGTGCTTGTTGATATGTTTTCAGCTGAGTGTGGAGGAAAGAAAGAAGCATGTGACAAGCATCATATAAACATATCATTATAATCTGTGTGTGTTATAAATTCTTTATAGATTTAGATCATGGTTTCATTTTTTTTTAGCTCGGTTTCTGAAGGAAGAAAAGTGTGTTTGCCCGTATTCATCCTCTCCTCACCCCCACCACCAATAACTTTTGTGTTTAGTGTCCCAGCCACACCAAATTTTTCAGAAGAGCAGACAGGGGTAATATTTTTAGGGATCCATGGATGCTCCCATGTCATGAAAAGTAGGCTCCATGAGTCCTGTGTGTAACCAAGGCTGCATTTACATTTCTGTCACCCATAGGTAGTGTGCCGGGGGGGGGGGGGGGGGGGGGGGGGGGCAGGGAACGGCATGGTGGAAACTTCCCCTTTCCCTCCCCTTTGATAAAAGGTGGGGTATCCACTCCCAACTCAACCCCTCCCAGCTTCTTACTTAAAGTGGTGGTGTCCCTGTATCCCATAGCGGCAGCAACTTGAAAACATGTATTTAGTGTGGGGCCTGCAGCTACCCATTGCACAGAAGGCCGCCCCTCCCACAAGGATTTTCTGCAAAGAGCCTTGAGCATGCTACGGGCAGCTACAGGCCTCCACTGAATTTATTTATTTTTTTCAAGTTGCTGCTGCCGCAGGATGAGGACACTGCTACTTTAGGTAAGTGGCTGGTCGGGAGGGCCCCCACATAGAAGTAGAGCAGCAGCAGCAGCAGTGCCCTGGCACCTAACAAAATTTGGTGGGCAGTTGCCTATGTCTAAATCCAGGCCGATGTGCAACTTATTGCAGGCAGTATTCAAAAGGTGTTGTCCAGCTAAGCGTGGACTTGACTGTACAAACTTTCATTTTTTAAAAATTCTGCTCTCAATGCCTCTGATTTATCAGTGTATTCAGCTAAGGACTTATCTGGCTAAAACTTGTTTGCATAAGTCGGAAGTATTCCAGGGGTGATTCAGGTAGTCAGGAGTGTTTGAGGAAGCCAAATATCTCCAGTTTTCAGTGTTATCTGGCTAAAGACTGCCTAAGACCAGTTCTAAAGTTAGGTGGATAAACATCCGGCTAATTTTGATATAGCTGGGTATATTTTGTTGTGCACCTGCATCGCTGAATATCCCAAGTTTTAGCCAGATAAGTTTACCTGCCAGCCACCCAGCAGCTCAATATTGACCCATTTTTTTAACCTCAATCAGTCTTACCACTGAAATTTCTGGGGAGATGAAATGAAAAAAAAGTTGATACACGATCAAACACCTTTCCCAGCCAGAACACCCAACCATAAACACAGTAGTCCGAATAATCCTCAATCTCAATAGCAATCTTGGCATCTTGACGCTTCCACTCTGAAGAGTATATGGGCTATATGTTATCATCCCGAAAATGCAATAGATTATATTATTATGTTTTCAAAATTGGATTAAACCTAGTGGGCAGAAACAAAATTATGATATTCAGAGAAATTAAACAAAACTGTTCTCACAGGGCAAGCAGGACGGTAGTCCTCACATATGGGTGACATCACAGGATGGAGCCCAATCACGGAACACTTCTGTCAAAGTTTCCAGAACTTTGATTGGCCCCTATTGGGCATGCTCAGCATGGCACTAACCCTGCAGCCAGCAGGGTTCCCCCTTCAGTTTTCTTTTTTCCGTGCAGCAGTAGCCACGCAGTTAAGGAGCTCTGCAGAGATTCCTGACAGGAATTTTCCTCACGGAATTACTAAAATTTAATTTACCCCACAGGGGTCCCTCCTTCAACTTTCTCAAGCCGCTGTACTTGTAAGTTCTTTACCCATTTTCCATCGATTACTGTTGAGGTTGGCCCTCGAAGCCTACTGGCCATCGACCATACCACGGCTCAATTTTTTCATGGCCATGGCATCGGGGGTTCCGCCGGTGCCTGGACTGTAATCGCACCATGTCCATCACAGACCCTCACAAAGTCTGTGTAATGTGTCTCGGATGTGAGCACGATGTCCTAACCTGCACCAAATGTGCCCTCATGACACCAAAAGGTCACAAGGCTAGACTGGAGATGGAACTTCTCTTCCTTGCTCAAACCCCGATGCCGTCTATTGCATCGACGTCTTCAGAACCGGTACCGTCAACTTCACGCCAGCATTGACCTCCGGCTGGTGTCCATCTGGCATCGACAACTTCTTGGCCTTTGACACCCTCAACTCCCCCTCAGGATCGAGGGGATCATAGAGATAAACATCGCCACTGGCATCGAAAGTCTCAGATCATCAAGAGAACAAAATCATCGACCTCGCCATCATCCAAGCCGCCGAAGAAACCCCGTCCAGAAAAGGCATCAACCTTTTTGGCGACCGGGTCACCGAGGCAACCCTCACCCGACAGGGTATCGGGATCCGCGACTCCGCCTTTAATGGTGGTCCCTCCAGCTATGCCTCTGCCTCCTTCTTCTGTTCCAGAGCCAGGGCTGCTTGCTCCACGTCTCTGAGAAGAACTGGACCGGATGGTTCAGGAGGCCATCGACAAGGCGATGCATCAACTCCAGGTTCCTCCAGCACAGACACCGGTACCGATTGCGGAACTGATCACGACCCAATTCCAGCAGCGTTGGCACCACTGCTCTCGAGGATGGAAGCGCTCATGGCCACTTTTCCACCGATGGACCCTGGGTCACAGATGGCTCGGTGCCCTCCCCGCTTGCTTGGTCATTGGGAGGAGAAACACCATTCCGCATCCCTCCATCGGGAGTTCTGCCGATGCCTCAGCAGATGCCGATACGTCGTCGGTGCCACCGATCCACCCATTGGTGCCGACACGACCCTCGGCACAACCGAGCCATCCATTGATGCCCTCGATGCCTGCACAGCTGCCTTCGATGCCCTCATTGGTGCCTCCAGTTATTCCTTTGAGTCCTTCGGAGCCTCGACCAGGACCTTCAGGGATCCCACGTCCCGTCCTCCTGTAGCCCCTAGAGGAACAGGTGCTGATCCCTACGACACCTGGACTGATGATTCTTCACCAGACACCGATGATTTGCCTTCACCACCTTCACCTACTGAAAGCAGAAAGTGTTCTCCTCCAGAGTACCTTTCCTTTATAAATTTTGTGAAGGAGATGTCTGAATTGGTTCCCTTCCAATTGCAGACTGAACAAGATGACAGGCATCAAATGATGGAGCTGTTACAATTCCTGGATGCTCCCAAGGAAATAACCTTCATCCCTATCCACCAGGTTCTTCTGGATCTCCTCAAAAAGAACTGGAAGCATCCTGGCTCTGTTGCTCCAGTCCACAGGAAAGCTGACACCACCTATGTCATTCAGTCAGCTCCAGGCTTTCGCAAACCTCAATTAGATCACCAATCTGCAGTTGTCGAATCTGCCCAAAAAAGAGCAAGGAGATCAAAACCTCACACGTCCTTTCCCCCAGGCAAGGAACAGAAATTTCTAGATGCCATTGGTCGCCGTATCTTCCAGGGATCAATGCTCATCTCCAGAATTGCCTCTTATCAGCTCTATATGACCCAATATAATAGGGTCTTATTAAGCAGATACAAGACTTAACAGACTCCCTGCCTCAGCAATTTCAAGAGCAACTCCAAACCCTAGTAAACAAGGGTTTTAAGGCAGGGAAGCATGAGATCAGATCATCTTACCATATCTTTGACACTGCTACCAGGGTATCTGCAGCTGCTATCTTGGCAAGACGATGGACCTAGCTCAAGTCTTCCAACCTTCACCCTGAAGTACAAGACAGATTATCCGACCTGCCTTATGTGGGAGATAATCTGTTTGGCGAGCAGATTCAACGAACAGTGGCGGAACTCAAGGACCATCATGAGACCCTAAGACAGCTCTCTCTGATGCCTTCTGAGTACTCTTCAAAACAGCCCTTCTGGAAGGACTATTAAGAAGTCATTCTTCCGCCCGAAGAAGTCCTACCCGCCACCAACTAGAACCCATTCTACGAGACCGTTTCAAAAAGCCCAGTCTCGTCAGACTCGAAAACAAAAACCACAAGCAGCTCCTCAGCCGGGCCCTGCTTCCGGTTTTTGACTCCTGCATATGGTATGTGGGGCAGTTTCCATTGCCCCACATACCAGTGGGAGGTCGATTGTGCCATTTCAACAACAAGTGGCACTCAATCACCTCAGACCAGTGGGTTCTAGTGATAATTGCTCAAGGTTATCATCTCAACTTCTCTCCATTCCACCGGACTCCCCACCTCTACCGACGAGGAGAACATCCGATCATTCCATCCTTCTGGAACAGATCTCCCTCCTCCTCCAGGCCAAGGCAATAGAACCAGTGCCCTACTCTCAGCACGTCCCAGGGTTCTATTCCAATACTTTCTAATCCCCAAAAAAATTGGGAGGCGTTCGTCCAATTCTGGATCTACATGCCCTCAACAAGTACCTCCAGAGAGAGAAGTTAAAAATGGTAACCTTGGGCTCTCTTCTTCCTCTTCTACAAAGAGGAGACTGGCTCTGCTCTCTAGACCTCCAGGATGCATACACTCATATAGCGATAATTCCATCTCATCGCAAATACCTAAGGTTTCTAGTAGGCCCCAAGCACTATCAGTACCGAGTGCTTCCATTCAGCCTCATGTCTGCACCACGAGTCTTCACAAAATGTCTCGTAGTAGTTGCAGCCTTCCTCAGGACTCAAGATGGTCACGTCTACCCCTAGACGATTGGTTAATCAGGCTCCCACTCAGCAAGCTGCTCTGTCGTCCCTGCATCTTACTTTACACACTCTAATTTCACTCGGATTTCTTGTCAACTACGACAAATCCTACTTAGTCCCATCTCAAACCTTATCGTTCATTGGGGCAGACTTGGACACCTTGCAGGCAAAGGCTTTTCTGCCTCGACAGCGAACTCTCACTCTCGTGTCTCTTGCACACCAGCTGCAGTCTCAGCACTCCACGACTGCACACCACTTTCTCATCCTCCTGGGACACATGGCATCCTCAGTTCAGGTCACGCCAATGGCCTGCTTGGCCATGAGAGTCATTTATTTATTTATTTATTTATTTGAGGTTTCTTATATACCGAGGCACGTTTGAAAAAAAAACATCACCTCGGTTCACAATATAACATAACTTAGCAACCAGCTTTACAATATTAACATTAACAGGGAGAGGGTTAACAGGGGACAATACATGAATTATATACAGGAATAATATACAAATGTACATGTTAATTTTAACAAATGAGTTAAATAAGGCAGTGACGGTATTTGGTGGGAAAGTGATGGATGGATGGGGGGAGGAGGAGAATACCTACAGGGGTGGGGGGTAGGGAAGGAGAGGCGAGGTGGGGGATCGGTCAGGTGGTCAGGAGGTATCTTTGGTGAGAGATAGTTCGTTAGTCAGGGAATGCTAGTTTGAAAAGCCATGTTTTAAGGTTGTGTTTAAATTTTTTGTGGCAGGGTTCTTGGTGTAGTTGGGAAGGCATTTTGTTCCAGTGGGCGATTCCTGTGATGATGAAAGATCGATCTCTAAAGGTGGAATGCTTCATGAGTTTAGGAGAGGGTATTTGGAGTTTGGCCTGGTGATGTGTTCTTGTGGGTCTTGTTGGAGTGTGGAGCAGGAGATGTTCTGGGAACCATTGCATGTCTTGGTTATGAATGGCTTTGTGTATGAGCATGAGTACTTTATATATAATCCTTGAGGCTACGGGGAGCCAGTGTAGTGATTGAAGGACGGGTGTGATGTGGTCATGACGGTGAGTGTTTGTAAGGATACGTGCGGCAGCATTTTGTAATAGCTGTAGAGGTTGTAGAGTGCTTTTTGGTAATCCTAGGAGGATGGCGTTACAGTAATCAAGTTTGGATAGGATCATAGCTTGCAGAACTGTGTGGAAGTCAGAGGTGTGAAGGAGAGGTTTGATTCTCTTCAAGGTGTGGAGTTTGAAGAATCCGCTTTTTATGGTCCCTGAAATGAATTTTTTGAGGTTGAATTGGTTGTCTATCATAATGCCAAGGTTGCGGGCTTGTGGGGTGGTAGGGTAACTGTGTAGTGCAGGGGTAGGGAGTGGGGGGGGGGAAAGAATGAGTATCTCTGTTTTGTTGGTGTTGAGTGCTAGGAAGTTATCGGAGAGCAACTTATTTATCTCAGCTAGTGCAGATTTCCAGATCATCATTGCATTTTCAATGGAATCAGTGATAGGGATTAGTACCTGCACGTCATCAGCATATATGAAGTGCTGGATACCTAGTTTAGAGAGGAGATGGCAGAGGGGGAGGAGGTATATATTAAAGAGTGTAGAAGAGAGGGATGAACCCTGAGGTACTCCTTGAGATAGCTTGACAGGGTTGGATTTGTTACAACCAATTTTTACACTGTAGCTTCTGTCACAGAGGTATGATTGGAACCATAGTAAGGCTGTGCCAGCGATGCCAATTTCCATGAGACGTTTGATGAGTGTGAGGTGGTAGACGGTGTCAAACGCCGCAGAGATATCTAATAGTGCAAGTATGTGGGATTGTCCGTTGTCCATGGCTTTAAGTATGGATTCTGAGAGGGTGATGAGTAACGTTTCTGTACTATGGTGTTTGCGAAAGCCATATTGGGATGTGGAGAGTATGTTGTGTTCCTCAATGTATTCAGTAAGTTGTTTGTTGATTATCCTTTCCAGTATTTTGGAGAGGAATGGGAGGTTTGATACTGGGCGATAATTGGCTAGTTCATTAGGATCTAGATTAGGTTTTTTGAGAATGGGTCATGCAGTGGACTCTAAGGTCACAATGGACTCAATTAATTCAGCCCCTGTCGACCATTATCCACATAACAGACTCACTCAGTCAGTCTCTCACCTGGTGGAGAAATCAGGTCAATCTCCTCCAAGGCTTGCCCTTCCAGGCTCCAGACCCTCAAATAACTCTCACCACCGATGCTTCCAACCTTGGCTGGGGAGCCCACGTGGCTGATCTGCAAACACAAGGATCTTGGTCTCCAGAGGAAGCCAAACACCAAATAAATTTCCTGGAGCTGCGAGCAATCAGATATGCTCTCAGGGTATTTCAGGATCGCGTCTCCAATCAAGTCATCCTGATCCAGACTGACAACCAAGTGGCCATGTGATACATCAACAAACAGGGAGGGACGGGCTCCTACCTTCTGTGTCAGGAAGCTGCACAGATATGGGCAGAGGCCCTCTCCCACTCGATGTACCTCAGGGCCACCTACTTGCTGGGAGTGGACAATGTGTTGGCAGACAAGCTGAGTCGCACCTTTCAACCGCACAAGTGGTCTCTCAATGCCTCAGTAGTGAACTCGATCTTCCAACAATGGGGTTAACTTCAAATAGACCTCTTTGCGTCTCCTCAAAATCACAAAGTAGACAACTTCTGCTCTCTCACTCGCAGCCAACACTATCAGCCAAGTGACGCGTTCTCCCTATCATGGGCAACCGGTCTCCTATATGCATTCCCCTCCACTTCCACTTCTCTCGAAGACTCTCGTGAAGTTACGTCAGGACAAGGGAACCATGATCCTGATAGCACCTCACTGGCCGCGCCAAGTGTGGTTTCCAATACTTCAGGATCTCTCAATTCGCAGGCACATTCCCTTGGGAAAGGACCTGCTTCTAATCACTCAAAACGACGGGTGCCTACACCACCCCAATCTTCAAGCCTTGTTCCTGATGGCATGCGTGTTGAAAGGTTAATCCTTCAGCCACTTAACCTTTCTGAACCAGTTTCCTGTGTCCTGATTGCTTCACGGAAGCCTTCCATGAGGAAATCGTATTCTTACAAATGGACCAGGTTCACGTCATGGTACGCTTCTCAATCCCTTGACCCCTTTACCTGTCCAATCACGAAGTTTCTGGACTATCTCTGGCATTTGTCAGAGTCAGGTCTAAAAACTTCCTCCATCAGGATGCATGTCAGTGCGGTAGCCGCCTTCCATAAAGGTGTCGAGGATGTTCCCATATCGGTACCATCCCTTGTAACATGTTTTTTGAAAGGCTTGCTTCACCTCAAGCGTCCTCTGCGTCCTCCGGCCCCTTCTTGGGACCTCAACCTAGTTTTGGGTCGGCTCATGAAACCACCATTCGAGCCTCTTCAATCCTGTGACCTTCATTATCTCACATGGAAAGTGATTTTCCTTTTGGCAATCACTTCCGCTCGCAGAGTTAGTGAATTACAGGCGCTAGTTACCTATCCATCTTACACTAAACTTCTGCAGGACCGGGCAGTACTCCGCACTCACCCTAAATTCTTACCTAAGGTAGTCTCGGAGTTTCATCTCAACCAATCCATTATCCTACCTACCTTTTTTCCCAGGCCCCATTCCAATCCAGGAGAACAGGCTCTGCATACTCTTGACTGCAAACGGGCTCTAGCGTTCTACCTAGACCGAACAGCTGCCCACAGGAAAAGCACTCAATTGTTTGTCTCTTTCCATCCTATCAAATTGGGGCAGTCTGTGGGTAAGCAGACTCTCTCCTCCTGGTTAGCAGACTGCATATCCTTTTGCTATCAGCAAGCAGGCATTCCACTTCAAGACCGTGTTAAAGCGCACTCTGTGAGGGCCATGGCGACTTCAGTAGCACACCTACGATCGGTGCCGCTTCCTGACATTTGCAGGGCTGCCACCTGGAGTTCTCTCCACACCTTTGCAGCCCATAATTGCTTCGATAAAGCCGGAAGACAAGATTCCATCATTTGGCCAGTCTGTCTTGCGCAACCTATTTACAACGTGATGTACCAACACCCTTCCACCTGCCCGGTGGGGTTCAGGATGCCCTCGGCCAAATTTCATCCCAGGCCTAATGCCTTGCATGCCTGGGTACATTTGGTGCATACTCGGACATCCTCAGCTCGGTACTCACCTATATGTGAGGACAACCATCCTGCTTGTCCTGTGAGAAAGCAAATGTTGCTTACCTGTAACAGGTGTTCTCACAGGACAGCAGGATGTTAGTCCTCATGAAACCCGCCCGCCGCCCCGCGGTGTTGGGTTTGTAATGTTTTTTTATTTTCTTTTCGGCACTACCTGTAGCTTTTTAACAAGACTGAAGGGAGACCCCTGCTGGCTGCAGGGTTAGTGCCATGCTGGGCATGCCCAGTAGGGGCCAGTCAAAGTTCTGGAAACTTTGACAGAAGTGTTCCGTGATTGGGCTCCATCCTGTGATGTCACTCATATGTGAGGACTAACATCCTGCTGTCCTGTGAGAACACCTGTTACAGGTAAGCCACATTTGCTTTTTCTATTTCCTTGCGCATTTTTGGCGAAGACAACAGTAAATCTATTTCATTTTATTTTTCCAGAGTATTACTCTGTACGGGTCATACAGCACAGCAGAGGATATTCAGCCAAACAGATTGCTGGACTGGCTGAGCATCCCATTCCCATAAAGTTTTACAGTGAATTAAAAAAAACCCAGTCTATTTAATAACAAGGCAGCAATTATGAAAATGTTAATTAATACTCTAGAATGCAACATGCAATCAAGAGGTCTAATACACCCATTTTACCTGCTTTACTTTGTAGTCAGGAAACTGTATTTTTAGAATTCTTGTTTGATCATAAATCCTGCTTTCTGGCATGCAAAATTATTCCAGTGTCCAGCTTTTGCACGCTATCCTATCCATCAGAGACATTCTCTCCTGCTTATCAGTGTGGTTTTGAATTTCAACAGGATCTGTCTTATAAAGATCGCCACTGGCATGAGTCCTGTTTCCACTGCTTCCAGTGCCAGCATTCACTGGTGGACAAGCCTTTTGCAGCCAAAGAGGATCACTTACTCTGTACCGATTGCTACTCCAATGAGTATTCATCCAAATGCAGCGAATGCAAGAAGACGATCATGCCAGGTTAGACTCCATCGTGACGCTCACACACTACTTTGCAACAGCTGTGTCAAGCAAACACAGTAAAAAAAAAAAAAAAAGAGAAGAAAAACAAATTGTAAGACATTACAGCTGTGTTACAACCAGTAATGTCTAAACTGCTTCATCTAGAAGGAAGGAAGGAATTCTAGAAATCAAAGTTTACTCAAGCCAGTATTAAAAATTTGATTTTGTTAGTACAGCTAATTCTTTGGAGTGGAGATACTCTTGCTTATACTGTCTGCTTATAATACTATACATGAAGCTGCTATACATGTCTGCTTATAATACTATACATGAAGATCCATGAAGATGAAAGTTAATTTTTGACCGGTGAACTCATTGGCTGTCAAGGGCTGAAGTTTGAAAGCCACTTACGCACATAAAAACCATGTTTTCTGCACATAAGTGGCTGCTAGAAAACAGCCCAGAGCGCTGTACACATAACCTGGTTAAGTGCGCACTTTTACATGAACCACAGAGAGGGGCGGAGTTGTGGAGGAGTTGTAACTTTTGCACTTAGGGGTGGATTTTCAAAGGCCCACGCGCGTAATAAAGCAGTGTTTACACACGCGTGGCTGGGCCTCGAACGCTCCACACGCTTTTTAAAATGGGCCCGGCCACCATTGTACGCTGTCCCGGGGGAAGCGCACGTAAGCAGGTAAGTTACAAAAACAAAAAAAAACAACAAAAAAGTGTTAATTTAGGCTAGATTTAGGGGTCTGGGTGGAGAGGGGAAAGGGAAGAAAGATTAGGCAGGGGGGTAGGGAAGTTCCCTTCCACTCTGCTCCTTAATTGGAGCTGACTGGGGGAGGCCCAATTGCGTCGCTGAACGTATTGACAGAAAATTCGTGCCCCCCCCCCCACAGCAAACACCG
Organism: Rhinatrema bivittatum; assembly: GCF_901001135.1. Taxonomy (NCBI): domain Eukaryota; kingdom Metazoa; phylum Chordata; class Amphibia; order Gymnophiona; family Rhinatrematidae; genus Rhinatrema; species Rhinatrema bivittatum. Next base: position 381,201,951 of record NC_042619.1, on the reverse strand, counting down.
CCCACACATGCGAGCGTAGATTTCAAATCTGGTGCACATGTATGCGTGGCCATCCGATTTTATAACGTGCGCGTGCCAGCGCACGCACGCAATAAAATCGGCACGTCCGTGTGTGTGTTCCGGGAACCGCACGCACATGGACGCACGCGTGCTTCTTTGAAAATTGACCCCATAATTTTTAAATTAAAAAAAAAAAAAGTATGCATGTACAACTTATGCCCTGCGAAGAGTTGATCCATGCGCGTACTGGGCCCATTATCCGCAAATTTTCATAATGAACTTACATGCATGAATCCACTTTGAAAATTTGGGATAAAGTCTGCATGTTAAAGGTATATGCAGACTGTACCCGAATGCACACATTATGAAATTACCTGTTAAATATTAGGAACTCTACTTCTAAAGTGTATCGCCAGGGGCAAGGTATGGGGAAAAAACCCCCCAATTAAAATTATAACGGTTGGATTCTAAAAGGCCTGCGCACGTAAATCCCAGGGTTTTACGCGCGTGGCCGGGCCTTGCATGCGCCGGCAAATTTTCAAAGGGGCCCGGCTACGTGCATAAACCCCGGTACGCTTGTCAAAGGGGCGGAGTCTGGGTGGGGAGGAGGCGGCCGGGACAGCGGCCATTAGCTACTGGCTGGCGCACGTAAATTACTCGCTGCTCCTCAGGAGCAGAAGTAATGAAATAAAAAAAATTCAGGGTAGGTAGGTAGCTTTAGGGGTGGGGGGGGGGGGGGGGGAGGAGAGGGGAAGGAAGGTTAGGCAGGGGGTTAGGGAAGGTCCCTCAAGGTGGACCGGGAGGGAACTGGGGAAGGCCCGAACGCGTCGCCGTGCGGAGTTTGCATAAATTCACCACCCCTTGCGCATGCCACCCGCACATACGCACACAGATTATAAGTTTGGCACGTCCATGTGTGCGTGCCGGGAACCGCCTGCACATTATAAAATCTACCCCTAAGGTTTCTTCCATTGTTTTTACTTGAAAAACTTCTAGCATCCAGCTCCTGAGAACCTTCATGTGGCCTGGGCCAGATCTGTACTGCAAGGTCATCTATACTGACCTTCGTTTGCAGTTTCTATTTTATTTCTCCTAGGAATTTATCACCATTTATTACAAGAACAAAAAAAAAAGATATCTACCTGTAAAAATAAATAATTTTTCCCTTAAACTCTCTCGTTATTGTTGAAATAAATACTGATAAATGACCAGGAAAAATAAAATAAAAACTGAAAATGAAGGTCCCTGCTCATCCACTACTGAGGTATACATATGTTCCTGAGGCATTCAGTTCTTAAGCACATTAAGATCCTATTTTGAGGGAAGATGCCGTGTAAATCAAATTCTCTATTATAAACATGAACTAATGTTAAAAATTTGTTTTTTTACATAGTGAAAGTGCTACCTGGTAGAACATGATGCAGTATCATGTGGCAACATGGAGGCACTTTGCCTCCCGATCAACAAGACTTTTGTGGTGTTACCTTTCTTTACTATAAATTTGCCATTTGCCTGCTACAGTATATTCTTTTTCTTGCTGAACACCACACATAATTTGTTTTGTTAATAGTCATACACATAATTCTCAAACTTTATTATGACATGGCTTGGTAAGAAGTCTTCATCCTCTCTATTATCCTCCCAGCTATCTTCAACTTTGTCATAGAACTTGGTCTTCTTATTCCCCTCTAATGCTCTCTTTACCAGCTCAGCAGTCTCTTCCACACTACTGTCTTCTCTTTACCTACCTCTTCACTCTCTCCTTGTCTGAAGGTAAAGAAGAAAGGGAACCTAATCATCCCAGTCAAGCCTTACCCCTTTGACCTCTTACCTTCTCACTTCCTATCCACTTATTTTTCCTTCTAGTCGGCTTCAGATTCCTTCAGTAGTTTGAATATTCTGCACTGTTAGTTTCCTCTCCTTTCATGCTCACCTTGATCCACTCCAATCTAGATTCTGTGCAGTAAACTTCAGCCTTCATCAAAATACCTGCCTGAAATTTTTCTGATTTTTAAGTGCCTTCATTGAAAGTTCCTGCTCAACCCTATTTCCTATCATCTAGCCTGTTCATTTCCCATCTTCCCCTTTCTTCATTTAGCAGCGATGATAATTTTTCTCCCCAATGAATCTCTGTAAGCGTCTTCCTTGAATTCTTCTACATTAAAGTTAAACTTTTCTACTTCCTTTTCAATGTCCTGCTTGGCTGTGCTGCCCCTTCTCTATATCTTGGCCCTCATTTCTTATAGCAGCTCTACACAGGCTCCTTGTCTTTTTCTTCTCTCCAAACCTTTTTTTCTTGATGTTCATGACATCATCTCCTTCTCATTGCTTCCAAGTCCCACCAAATGCTTGCCTTAAGAGACAACTCATTAGTTTCCATTAAATCCCATCTTCGTACACTTCACAACCTGCAGAACCCAATCTCTACTTACCCTTTCCTTATCTGTTGTGGCCTACTATTGCACCACTTTTTCCAAGACCTAGATTTAAGATCATTCGCCCAAGTCTTTTGAGCTATGCAGATGGATCAAGTTTGTTAATTCCTTCTCAGAATCAGAGAATACAATGATATTCTCAAAATTAACTTTTGAGGGTCCCTCCATCAGTGGAGAGATTAGATTGAATGTGCTCATCAAACTGCTTTTAGCTATCAGACACCATATCTTTGGAACATGTAGCCATGTGACATCCACATAGACGTTAATAACCTAAAATTCAAGAAATGAGTTGAAGCTTGGTTGTTTATTCAAGCATTTGATGGTTGACTAACAATATTTAAGAGGATTAAGACACATTCATGGATTACTATATTAAGCTGTGATTTTTCATGGTAATACTGAAATACTGGAAAAAGGGTATCTATGGTGTTTGTTTAGTATGGGTGAAATTTGATATTTATATGTCTTATTATGATCTTATAAGATTATGTATGTTTTAGTGTTGTAAACACCCAGATAAACATTCTTGCTACCACTTCTCATTGTTATGACACTCTTAGATCTAGCTTTTTATGTAGATTATTTGCATTAAGGTGCTCACTTATTATACTTTTGTGATCCATATTTTCACTTTTCTAGATTTGCCTTGTACAATGCTGTATGTAGTTTGGGGGGGGGGGGGGGGGGGGGGGAAGATGCCTTGTTCCCCCATCTCTCCAAGCAGTCACACATTTTATTTTATTCATTATGAATGGTTAAGGGCCTGATTCATTTAAGCTTTTTTCCTATAGATGCAGAATGGAAAAAAAGCTTGGACTATAACTTTCAAACCAGCGTGCTTGCACTCTTTGGCGCACGCTCAGATACATGGCCATTTTATAACTTTCGTGCATATATGTGCACGTTTTAAAATAGCCTATCCAGCTTGCATATGGGCACACAAATCTCGCTTCTACTGCGCAAGTTGAGAGATTTTAAAAGGAGGCACGCCTCCTCGCTATTACCAGTTCGGCCATCAGTTCACCCAATCAACAGCTAGGTCCTCTAAACTCCCTAGTTTAATAACAGTCACTCCCCCCCAGTTACCGCAGATCCTTAAAACACCTTAGTTATGGCTTTTTATTTATTTATTTATTTTACTTTACTTACACCTCCTCCATAATAGACCTGGGTGTACGCCCAGGCACACAAGAATTTACGTGCACATCTCTTGGCCACGCCCCATCCAGACCATGCCTACACCCCGCCTCTTTTTGAAAACTTTCAGATGTGCACGCAGCGGGAGATGTGCACGTATCCGGGTGGCTTTTAAAATTCGGTCGGCGCACATCCCACAATTGATGCATGCACCAGGCTTTTAAAATTCACCTTTCAGCGAGTCAGGTCTTGAATTATTGGCTTACAACTCTGCTGATCATGAGTGATGGTCCTATAGGTCATGAAATAAAGCATACAAAATTTGGTAAACTTAAGGGGTCTCTACATTAAACATTTTTCCCATAGGCACAAATTGAGGAAAACGATTTAGTACATCCAACACAGAGTCACTACCAGGAAAATTCGTCTCAGAGACAAATTAAATGGTCAGTGGCCAGCATGTGTTCACATCGCTGGCAACTAAAACTGAGACTGGCTAGAAAGTAGTGATTTTAAGCTGTCACGGTGCGTTCCTCAGATCGTCACATTTTTTGTGCGCATAAAAATGGATAGAAAATAAATGATATTCTTTGATCTTACAACAGGAACCCGTAAGATGGAGTACAAGGGCAGTAGCTGGCATGAGACCTGCTTCATTTGTTTTCGCTGCCAACAGCCCATTGGAACAAAGAGTTTCATCCCCAAGGACAATCAGAACTTCTGTGTGCCCTGCTATGAAAAGCAATTTGCTATGCAGTGTGTCCAGTGCAAGAAGGTACCATTCCATCTTAATTTACCTTACAGATAAATTGGTTTCATATTACAGTCACTGAGTGCTTTGTTCACATTGTAGTACGAATGCACAAAACCAAATATATCTTTTTCTTTGAAAAACATTCAGATTAGCTCAGTTTGCGCATCTAATCGAGTATAAATTTCTTCCACTTTTAGATTTCTTTTTAGTTCCCACTGTGCATAGCGCTGACTGATTTACCTAATGTAGAACTGCACGTCTCTTCTGGGTGAATGAGGATCTGCACTCGTGAAGCTTTGTAGATCTGAAGTACTGGGATGCTACCATGATGTGCGAAACACGTCAGATGAGAGAGACTGAAGTATCTGAAGTCTCTTTGCATAGTTACATAGGGACCAATTTACCCATGGTCGTTTTGGACTTTGGAATATCACCTGACGATTTGAGGAAGTAAATAAACCTTCAGCAAGGCTCAAGAAAGATATTTAGAGAGTGCAGGAGGCAGAGCCACCATACACTCCTGATTATGTCTTCTGCTTCACCCATGGAAGTCTACAAGGGCTTTTTCATCCAGACACACAGAAATAGAGAATATACTACTACTTCTATAGCACTACACAATATACACAGCACTGTACAAATACAGAATGTAATGACAGATAGGGTTCATAAGGCCCATCTAGTCTGTCTACTGTCTTCCTTTTACAATACCATTGCCCTCACTTGATCACTGGCTTTCCCTTCATCATCATCATCATCGTTTATTTATCTTATAGCCTTCCAATGGGTGAAAGAGCGTGGTACATAGTACCTGGTCTCTAGAACCCAGCGAACAGAAATGAAAAATGTATAATGAGCAGGAAACGTCCCTTCACTTCTTTACAATCAAAGATCCTATTTATCTCCCTGAGCCCTCATCTGACCAAATCAGCAAATTTAGCTGACAGACGTAATGCCGTTTTTTCTCCTGGCTGGAAGTGAAAGGGAACAAATCTTTCAGCTTGGCTAAAATCACTGAATGCGCTCTCTCCTGGAGGGAAAAGAAAAAAGCACTTTTTTTTTTTAATGAGAGAACTACTTTCTACATAGCCGATGGCAGCACTCTCTTACACTCACACTCTTCATTCATACTCGCCCACAGGTTAGACTTACAAAAAAAAAAAAAAAATCTCACCACATCGTATATTCTTACAAAAAATAAAAATGTTACTGATAAAAGTTTGGTAGCAAAAATGTAAATTCTATGTCCTTTTTCCTGACTTCTTTCATTGGAAGCTACTGAACCACTCTCAACATCTGAGAGCTTTGCTGCCAGTCCTTCCTCTGTAAAAAAAAAAAAAAAAAAAAAAAAAAAAAGAGAATGAGCTTTGTGCATATTATAATGATGTCAATAATGTATTATGTGGCAGGCCTAACCTACAAAGGGAGGAGGGATGTTTGGGTTTACTGATTATACGTGGGACCTCTTGGCACCGCTTTTTGCAAATATAGCATATTAATTTTGTAAACCTTCGTATTTTTTTGTAAACCGTTGTGATGGCGAAACCGAATGACGGTATATAAAACTCAATAAATAAATGACTCATTTTAATTGGCTCAAATAGCAGCTGAATTTGACAGAAAAGTTTCTAAGTTCCAACCAGGGATGAATCAATCTCCCCTTATAGTTGACCAGGTTGAAAAAAAGACCAGAGGTCAGTTGAGTCAATATTTCTTCTGATTAACTAACAACTCTCTCTCTACATGATATCCAGGGGGAAATGACCATCACTGTATATCCATATAATTATCTTACTGCATCTTGATCAAGTTATTATTTCTAAATAGTGAGACAACCCACAGGCATATCTGTACTGAGGAAGAGAGTGAAAGAAGACACCATAACAGCACAATTAAAATAGACTGTGAGAAAATTCACATTTTTTAACCAGAAAAAAGGTCTTTTTAAGGAAAACTTATCTTTAGATAATCAGTGTATTGTAGTGGGTGGTGCTTAGAGCACAGAACAGCAAGCCAGGTTGAAATCCTCTGTTCCTTACTTAATGAGTTTCTTTTTCTTACTTTTTTAAAACCTTTTTTCACTGTTTAATGTTTTAGGCCATCACTACTGGTGGAGTGACTTACAGAGAACAACCGTGGCACAAGGAGTGCTTTGTCTGCACTGGATGCAAGAAGCAGTTGTCTGGACAACGCTTCACCTCTCGAGATGAATTTGCTTACTGTCTAAACTGCTTCTGCAACCTATATGCCAAAAAATGTGCTGGATGCACCAACCCCATCAGCGGTAACTACATTATTGCTGCACACATTAGAATTACAGAGAGCTGAAAGTAACGTTTTGTTCCTGTCAACAAAATTCAATATATCTTAGACCAAAGTATCTCTCCAGAACTCCGAAGTCAACAGTAAATGCAAAATCAAACCATAATGGAAACTGGTACTTAGGATCACTTGCTCATGAAGATCCTCAACCAGGGACACCACATTCTTGACCAACACATACAGTTTTATGGCTGTGCATGTGGAAAATGGGTTTACTAAGCCAAGTGATCTAGCAGAACCAGTAACCTGTGGCCTAAATAATATTTTACTGTAATAAAGTATGGTAATATGTAATTGCTGGGATTACAAAGGATCAAACAGTTTTAAGGATTCTCCAAATACACGAAAATGTGCATTTTACACAAAAATGTCCATGTAATATGCAAATAATTTGCATAAATGCCTCTTCCAGAAAGCACAACTTTTAATTTAATACTTTGAACTAAATTCAGTGCTGTTTAAAATCAATAAAAACCTGACACACTGCCTTGGGGAGAGGTAGGGGGAAGGGGGGAGCACTATACCCCGATGATTTTAGATCACTATTGGGGTGGGGGAGGTCCAGTGTCATGATGTATGCATGTGGAATAGGGAATGGGGGGACTATATTTTGTGAGAACAGGACTGGGGGGGGGTCTATCACCACACGTGATGTATCATTTTTTTATTTTATTTTTTAACTTTGGGGTGTCGAGGCCGCCTCTCAAGGTGGCCCCAGGTTGAGCTGGTGGGTCAGCTCTGACCCCCGCTCAACTCTTGAGTGCAGAGTGAATTCCTGATAAAAAAGGTGCCAAGACAAGAACAAAAGAACTACTGAGTAAGCATAATATATGATGTCTGAGAGGCGCAGGAAGGAAAAGTACCAGCAAACGTAGGGGATGAGAGAGGAGAGGCATATGTGAACCATGTAGGGGATGAGAGAGGGGGAAGCATATGTGAGCCATGTTTAACAGTGTATAAAAGACTAAGGCAAATTTAAAACGATGAGTAAACTGGCATTGCTCAGAAAAACAGTACATTCTGTAAGCTGGGCTCCCTTTACTTCCTTAAGGAAACACAATCTTGATTTCCTTACAGTTTCCTCTATTTTAACTTTTGCATGCATGCATGAAATAAACAAATCCCGCCAGCTCTTATAGATCTCTAAGCTACTTAATAAATGTTATGTTTTGAAACTGAAAAGGCTGTTTGTCCTCTCTGGGGAGGAAACCATGCGGGGGTAAGTTTCAAGGTTTTAACAGTCGAGGCCTCCTCTCATGGTGGCCCCAGGTTGAGCTGGTGGTCAGCTCTGACCCCCGCTCAACTCTTAGTTTTTGCTAGGCTATTTTTAAATGGCCGGCCCTTTTAAGGCGATGGCGGTCACTTGAGGTCAGGGCTGTCTTCGCACCTAAAGGGCCACGGTGTTTGGCCATGAGACCCAACAAAGTACCATAGAGCCGTGATGCTTTTTCAGCAGAGGGAAAAAAAAAAAAGATAGCGATTTAGTGGCTCTAGGTGTTACAGATAACTGGTTTCACTCTGGAATGTCCCTGCCCCACCATGAACTAACCAGGTAACTTTTCAGTCAATAATATTTTATCCCGCTATCTCGGGGCCGGTCAGTGTTTGTTCGAATTTAGCCAGACAAACTGCACTGAATAGTGCTGCCTATTGTTTACAAATTAGAGGGCATATTTCCCCTTCAAAGATTAAAGGTTAACCAGTGCACCAAGAGTGACAGAGTTCTTCTCATTATTCGGTGATTCCGCGCTCTTCTGGAATGGGGGACTCGCGTAGTGGTTAGAACAGCAGGCTGAGAACCTTGGACAGGTCACTTTACCCTCCACTGCCTCAGGTACAAACTTAGGGGTGGATTTATCAAAATGCGGTAGGTACCGCATGCGATAGCAAAAGGGGCGTGGTGTATGCTAACGGACCGCATCGCAAATGGCGAAGGTACTCACCGCATGGTCCCGGCTGCTATCGCAGAGCCTAACGCATCTGAAAGAGGTGTTGTTAAAATTGGCGTTATGGCTCTGCGATACCTCTTCGCAGGCAGGCTAACCCAGCCCACTCTCCGCCCAGGTTTTGCATTTGCATCCTCTCTCCGCCCCTACTCCTCCCTGTTTCTGCATTTGCATCGCACCATACGATATGGTGCGATCGCATGCGGTAAACACGTTTTCGCATGTCTTAAAGGCCTATCACATGCGAAAACGGGGCTTTTTCGCATGCGATAAGCCCTTAACGCATGCGAAAACGCCTTACCGCATTTTGATAAATGACCCCCTTAGGGGGTTAGTTACTAAGTCGCAGCCTAGGAAACGGTGAAGTATTCTCCTCAGTGGTGAAATAACACTGGGAAAAATGTTGCGGGTTAGCGGGACCCAAATGTTAAAGAGCCATAGAGTCCTGAAAACCTCCTTGCTTAAAGTGTTGAAACCCTCTGGGGTCTTTGAGTCTTACACCATCCACCACCCCCCCCCTCCTGCTGCCTCAAGGGGCGGCCCTAATGTAAATATTTGTTTTTAATTTAAGTTGAAACTCATACGGTGAATACCTGTCTCCCATTCCCAACCCCATCCTCTTGCAATAAAATCCCCCCCCCCCCAGTCATCAAGCCCCCATCTCTGGCCTTCGGCCCCCAACCCACCATCAGGCATACCTTTAAAAAGCTGGTGGCTTAGTGGGATTCAGATAGCCCCCTAGGCTCGTGGCCCTGCGCCAGCTGAATAAAAATGGTGCTGGTTGGCTGCTACAGAGGTTGTACCCCTTTGACGTGACAGGGAATAACATGTATGGGGGCCAGCTGGTGCCATTTCGATTCAGATGATGCAGGATCCCCAAACTTGGGGGGGGGGGGTGTCCTAAGGCCAGGGGTTAGGGCTAGGCACCCGAGAGGGGGGGGGGGGGAAGTGTCTTTTATTGCAAAAGGACTGGGTTGGGAAGAGGAATGGGTGTTTGCGAATGCAACAATTTTTTTTTTTTTTACATTACAGCTGACTTTAGAGGTGAATGGGCATGGATCTCATATGTTTTGGGGGGGAGGGGGTCAATTGGGATGCTAAGGGCCTTTAAGAAACTGCCTGGAAGCATCAGGATGTGTTGTGCATTAGCATCCCGGTGCTCTCAGGGAAAATAACATTGCTTGTGATTTTTCGGGCAAGGCACATTATTTTATTTGCATAAAATTGCCTAGTAATGAGCTGTTTTGCATGCATTTGCAAAATATTTGCATACACAGCAGTTCATTATCCATTTAGGTGATATTTGGGCTAAATCATACATGGTTTTTAAAATTCTGTGCTTTATGGCTACCACAAGGCATTTAACCTACGATAAACACAGTTTACCTTATGGTAATTGCTAATGCGACTTAGTAAATAAATCCTTTAGATTGCAAACCCTCTTGTGACAGAGAAATTCCTATGGTACCTCAATATAATTATTTTAAAGGTGGAATATTAATCAGAAATTAAAGCAAATTTCTGAAAAGCATCCATAACATCAAGAAATTAATGCTGTGAATGTATAATAATAGTACTACACAGATGAACTGCCATATTCACAGCATTAGTATAGTGGCACAAAGCAGGGAAACACTCAAAGATATGGCCTAGTAATATCACATTATTAGTAAGTATGACATATTTCAAATAATTTCTAGTCTTTCATTTAAATTGAATGTAGTCATTGTGATCCTGTTATTTTCAAATAATAATTGGGGTCCTATTGTGTGAGTGTGAGAGCATGTGTGCATGTTGATTTTCCTTGCAAGGTCAGCATTCCAAAATCCTAATGCCATCTTTCCCATGGAAATTACACTTCTTGTTGAGAACATATGGTTAGGGATCCCAAGAAATCATTTTTTTAAATGAAAACTACTGATGCAATCCTGCATTGAATGTACTGTACGTCCATTACATGTCTTTTAACTGAGGGCTGCAACCCTCAGTTAAAGAATCGGCACATCTAGGCATGTAGAAGAAAATCTTTCAGCCAGGAGTTATAGCAGAGAATAAGGTGGATCACCTAGCAGGGACCACAATACCCCTTGTTTAGGCTAATGATGGTTTTTGTTTTCTTCTCTTGTTGACAGGGCTTGGAGGATCTAAGTATATCTCCTTTGAAGAACGGCAGTGGCACAACGATTGTTTTAACTGTACAAAGTGTTCTGTTTCCTTGGTGGGCCGTGGTTTCCTCACAGAAAGAGATGATATCCTTTGCCCAGATTGTGGAAAAGATATTTAAGGAGAAAAAATACCCAAAAAAGACAAAGGATATAAGCCGTACCTTGCAGCCTGTATTCATCTGACATAAGTGTTGTGGTTTACCTTTCCATTCGATGATTTGCTGTTCTCTGTTTCACCCACGTTTTCGCCTTCAGATTACACACACACACAGACTATGATGGCAATTAGTCACTACAAGGCCATTTTCACTTTTTTTTTGCAATACCACTGGCCCTACTTGATCTCCAACTTTACCTTCCCTTCTCATGTTTTCTTAAATTCTAATACTGTTGGGTTTTTTTTGTTTTTGTTTTTTTTTTTTTTTTTACCTCTACCATCTCCACTGGGAGGTTGCTTCCTGTATCCATCACCTTTTCTGTGAGGAAATGCTTCATGTTACTTCTGACTCCTCCTAGGCCCATATTATGTCCTCTTGTTTAAAGATTTCCCTTCCACTGAAACATCCTTACTTTTAATGCATTATTTATACCTTTCAGATATGTTTGAGAATGTCTTTGGAATATTATTTCCCCTATCCCTCCCTCTAGGGTCCCTACTTCTTACATCTTAATGCACGTGGTACAGCTCTGCACTATTTAGAAAGCCCCTTCGCCGCCTGTACTCTGCGGGTATCTTTCTGGAGGTTTGGCCTTCAGTACTGGATGCAGTATTCCAGAGCTCACAGCAGTGATTTCAACAGAGGTGCTATCACCTCTTTTGGATTTAAACTCGAGCTCAGAGGAAGGTATAATCGTTATATTCCATTGCCCAGAAGGGGCTTTTCAATCTACGTTTCCATTCAGACAATAGCAGTCACAAGGAATATCAGAAGCATTTGAACTCTGGTTCTGACCACTAAGCTACTCCTCCACTCCTTTGTTCTGCAAGTTGTATTTATATCCTTCCCTGTGTAGCACAGCATTCAAATGACATATTTCAAAAATATAAGAGGGGAAAATAAGTAAAACATTTTTGTTAGAATAAGTCAGGACCATGCAAACTGGTACACAAATGATCTTCAAGCAATAATTAGCATATTCTTATCACTGAATATTTGATAGAAAGATTTTATATCTAAAAATGTTTACAATAGATGAATACATTTATTATATTACTATTAGTGATATTTAAATATATCAAATGTAATGCATTTAAAACATTACCTCTGTGAAAATATCACAAACAGAGATTTCAGTGTCTCTAGAACATGTGGTAGACTGTGCTCTTCAAATACGTGAAAATGATTCAAGAATTTCAGGTGAATATCATGAAAAGGGATGACACGGGCAAGAAAGAAAAAAAAAAAAAAAAAAGAGACCACTGCCATGTCTTAAGGCTGAGATGTGATGACATTAAACTACTGCAATTAAATTAATTAATATATAAAATGACCCTATTAGACTGAATAACAGATTAACGAGCATTTTACTGGCCTAGATTCATCATTCCTCTATAAATATAGGGGAATGATGAGCCGTGGCCAGAAAAGGGGGTGGGTTGATAGCTTGCAGCTTGCCTCATTGTGGTGGTGCGGTTTCGCCTGTTGCGGTATGGCCATGCCACACACTATTGCTCCCGTAGCTCCATGGGAAAAGGTGGTGTTATCTCCCGCGGTGCTGCCGGGTCCTAACACTGCCCACACTCCTCCCGACCTTGACTGTGATTACACACACACACACCCCTATATTGCAGTGTTAGTAGTCTAAAGACAACTATTTCACTATTCTAGGCAGGCTAGGTTCAGTGGTGGAGAAAATCCTGAACATCTTCAGGTTAGGTATTGAGAGGCATTTGGGCTGAATTTTTGATAATTTCACAAAGGTTAACTAATGGCTTTTGAATAACAAAGTAAAAAGAAAAGTGATGCATATACAAACAAAGGGGCTTTTGCATTATTTGTGCATTATTCTGCTATGTGCAAAGCAAGCTCTCGAGCTTACAGTAAAACCATCATCAGACTGCCCTAAGCCAAAAGGCTTGCTTTTCTCTTGGTGCAACCCTGTCCTAATTAAAACAAACAAAAAAATGTTTGTTTTTTATTTGGAATTACCAATTCTTTTTTTTTTTTTGTGGTTCCAGAAGAATATTTTGCGTTAAGAGCACCCAAAGCACAACTGTTTTGAGAGCTGTAAATTAAGGTGTATGGTTTTTGCTGACTTACTACCCAGTGAGACCTTTTTACAAGTTGGCCCCAAGCCTTGGGAAGATTTGTTTAGTGTAATATAAGTAGGTGCTCAGGTAAAATTTAGCTGGGCCTCCTCCTGCAGTATACTGTCTTAGTGATATGGATGGCCCCTTAGCTATTTAGATAGCATTCATTTTTCCTGACTGTAGAACATTATCAATTTCTGATGTTACAAACAAAAATGGAAAGACAAGGGATTTTTGCACATTTACAAGCACCAATTTTTTTTTTTAAACTGTTATTCAAACTAACTGGGTCTGCAAGGTAGGGACTGAAAAATTTCTAGATATGTGTATTTATATGAGATGCAGTATCCTCCAGGAGAGCCTCACTTTAAAAAAAACAAAACGCAAATATGTAATCTATAAGAATGGAGTGTTATATAACAAATATTTTATTGCATGGTTATATATGATCATTGTGTGAAGTGCAAAGTCTGTTTAACACATCAGTATTATAATTACTGTAGTTGGAATTGCATCGCACCTTGTATTTTTCAAAGTAATAAAATCATTAAAAAAACAAAACAGCTTTTCTTGTTAACTCACAGTACATATCACATCAGAGGGACTCGGTGGTGCTATAATACTGGAATAATTTCTGTGGGGGATAATTTATGGTGTTTTCTCACCAAGCCAGAAAGGAGGCAGTCCATATTCAGACACAGTCTGGATAGCAAAGTTAGTCCCATAAACTTATCCAGCTAACTTCAGAAGCATATTCAATAATGCTTCTAAAGTTAGCCTGTTACCTTAGCCAGCTAAATGAGCTCCTCCCAGTTATGCCCCTAGAATACGCCTAACTTATGGGGTTATTTTCTAAAGACCTATCACACGCGATATGGCCGTATTGCGTGCGATAAGCCTCTAATTGCATGTGAAAAGGCCCTTTTCGCATGTGATAGCATGCAAAATCGATTCGGGGCGGCCTCAGCGGTGTCTTCGCTGGTGGCGATAAGTTTAGTAACGTTATTGTTGCCGGTGGCACTATTCGGTGTGAAAGCCGGCAGCAAAGACACCACCCTCCCCTCGCCCCCCTGTTTTTGCTGGATTCATCATTCAGCGATGAATTTAACTGAATAGGTATCCAAATATTCATTTAGCGAGCAAACGTCTGAGTTAGCCGGCTAAATGCTTCTAAATAAGGACCTCTGTATGTCCATGGCAAATATCTTTTCTTATGGTATGTTATGTCAAACACTAATATGAAAAAAATCCCAATACTGTGTAAGTTTGGAATAAACTATATATCAGAAAAAATAAATCAAACTTGCATTCTCAAATATATGTATTATATAAGGACCATCATATGCTGGATCCAGGCACTTAAATGACTTGTTTGAGGTTCAGAGCAGTTGTAATCATTGGTCCAATTTTGGAAAAAGAAAATTTCCTTTAAAATGCTTCCTTGTGAATCATGTGATGGACCTGAGCTAAGCAGGACGTATGAACCTGCTGTTCCAGGTGCCTTCCTACTCCATCTGCCTTAACTATTTCTATTTTTATGCAACCAGTTTAAAAGGACTCTCTCTTGACTGCTGAAAGCTTGGGTAGCTGACAGTGCATAGTTTACCCAGTTACGTCCACCACCTACCTTGCAGAAAAAAAAGACAAAGAAGCATACTGACCTCAAGAAGAGAAGCATGCTGACCTCAAAATGATGGAAGAATCCACCATCTTGCGATGACAGTCACCCAACTGAAATGGCATTTTCAGAAATCAAAGATGTGATGGTTCTGTTAGAAGCCAAATTTGAGATGTTTTATGGGAAACTAGATGAAGTAACAGCAACATTGTCCTCCTTCGGGAATCAGGTCTTTGATGTAGAGCAGCATGTTTCTGATTTGAATGATAATGTGAAAGGAGTTGGCAAAAAAATTTGAAGACAAATTAGTTTAACTGGATAATAGATATAGACATAATAATCTGTAATTCATTGGTCTGCCAGACAGCATAGCAGATATGAAGCTTCAGAGTTTCCCTGAGGCTTGGATATCCCAAGCACTGATACAGAAAGGTAAAAACGGCAAGAAGGCTACAAGTCAATTGCATGGTGATAGCGCATGCCTGCTTAATTTCAGCCACAAAAACAGCTATTCTACAGGCTCTTTGTTGTGGGAAGCAGCTGATGCAAGACAACAAGATGATCCTCATCTTCCAAGACTAGTCAACTAAGTGGCAGCCTGTGTCGTGAATTTGCTCCAATCTGTTCTAAGCTTTGGCATTCTTGGCTCACTAATATTGGGACACAATGCTTCTGCTTTTATTATATTAATATTTTCTCATGCATCCCTTTTTAGAGACTATGATTGCTTCTCGTGGTTGCCTTTTTCCAATTTTATTGAGGGGATTTTGTCTGATGGGATATAATGGGATGACACCCTGCCTCACATATATGATCTCCTAACATGGATGGTAGGAGACAAAATATAATTGGGCTTATAGGAAGGGAAGGGAGTGGCAAATGGAGCATAAAAGGGGATGATGAAATGTGAGGAGGGACAGGATGAGGGTCTTTGTCAATTGGGTAGGATACATTTATGGTTTGACAATGGGCAAAGGGATAACGGGGGGAGCCTAGGCTGGTGTGTCCTGATTTGACATATTAGAGTTGTTGCTTCTAGATTATTAGTTAAACATGGAAAATGGGTAGTTTCGCACTTAAGATTATCACTTGGAACTTGGGAGGTATTAATTCTGTTGTTAAATGACAAAACGTTGTGAGTGCCTTGAATAGGCTGAAAGCTCATATCATGCTGCTCCATGAGACTCATCTCAGTGACTTAGAAGACCAGAAATTGAAATGCTGGTGAGTGAGAGCCATATGGTTTGCAACTGTCCCAAACAAAATGCTGGAGTGGTTATCCTTATACATAGTTCTGTATCTTTAGAAGCTGTGAATATAATTAAAGATACGGCAGGCCAATTCTGGAAGCAAAGCTTTTTTGGCCAACCAATTTTATGCATCATTTATGCTCCTAATACCTATGACCATTCTTTTTTTTGAGACTATCATGAAAAATGATTTCCTATTGAGGAGGCACCCCTTTTTTCTGGTGGAAGATCTGAACTGCATGCTCAATTCAACTCTAGATAGATCTCCTTGCCTGTGAGGGAGACTCTACCAAAGGTGTCCCATATCTATGTGATCACCTAAATTTATTTGACACATGGCAGCTTTTGCACCAATTAGACCGATTTTACACAACTTGCTTAAGCAAGCTCTTCACTATCTCGAATTGATTATATGCTGGTGAGAACCTCTTATTTTTTTTACAGTAATTGCTGCTGATTGAGGGGTCATAGCTGTCTCAGACTATGTGATTATTAGATTGCAACAACATAGGATGAGATTTAAGTGTGAATTTTATCTTATAGCTGCTATAGTTAGAAATAGACATGACTTATCACAACCACTAAGTAATATTTAATATGAAACTATGTTACAGTACTTGTTGGCACCTGTTTAGTTAATATATTATAACACATTTAAGCAAACGTAATTATGTGCCTTATTGTGAACCGTTGTAACGGCAGCTTGCTTAACGACGGTATAGAAAAGATTTTAAATAAATAAATAAATGTGCCTGTATGGATAGATTTGGATTGGGTTAGCTTCTGGGGCATCAAAGAAATTCCCTCTTTAGCTGATGATCCCAAATTTCATAAATATTTACAGCAAAAATAGGATCTATTTGTTTCCAATAATTCTCAAGGAGGCATTTCTTTCCCCTCTGGAAGACTGTGAAAGCAGCAATCAAAGAAGAGATAATAGCTTTTAGTATATGGAAGAAAAAGAGATATGGCTAAACACCTGATTTGTCTAGAAAAACAGTTGAGAAAGAACAAGCGGGATCTTGCGACAAACAATAAGGTGCAAAACAAGGAAAGGTTTATAGTGACCCAAGGGGCTGATAGCCTGATTCATCAATGAATTTCAAAGAATTTACTCCATTATAGATGTAAACTAAACAAATTTGGTAACAAATTGGGAATGTTTAGTGACATCTGTGGTAAAAACCTGGACAGGCTCTAAATATAATAATTTTATGTATTTATTGATAAATACTTATATTCTGCATGTAACGCAATTGTGCGTTCATTCTTCAGAATGAACAGGGAAGACTAATTAATGCCAATAAAGAGATTGCTAATTTTTTTTTTTTTTAACTAATCTCTTTATCAATCCACCTCACCCAATCTGGCATCTTTAGATCATTTTTTTTGGATGGCCGAAGCTACCAAAGCTGTCTCCAGAACAATTGCTAAAACTGAAGAGTCCCTTCTAAGTCTCAGAAACTGTGGCCATACAGCAGGCAGCAATATGGAAATTGTTGCATATAAAGGTGGTTAAATTAAATTAGGAAAATCACTAGCACCTGATGGGTTTGGAGCTATTATAAACTTTTATCTGATTGGATCGCTGCCCCTTCACTTTCGTTATATAATCAGCTACTAGAAAACGAAACCTTTCCTTACCAAATGAATAAGGTCATCATCACTGTCTTACCAAAAAAAAAAAGGAAGAGACTCCACCTTTGCCAGGCTCTTAGAGGCCCATTTCCCTCTTAAACTTTGATGTTAAACTTCTTGCCAAAGTCATGGTAAATAGGTTGACCCCCTTTTTTCCCCTCCTTGTTCTCAGAAAACCAAGTGGGCTTTGTGAAACAGCCATTACTAACATACCCATTACTAATACTAACATACAAAAAATATTCTTGCATGTGTGAAATTATCTAGAATCTCTGCCACTCCAACCCTGCTTTGACACAGAAAAAACAATTTCACTGGATGAAATGGGGATATCTATTTCGAATTTTAGTGGCTTGGTTTTATGGGGCTTTATTCCAAATTCTACAGTTGTTGTTGTAGCACCTGCTACAGTTTTACCCAGTTTCCAGCAGGGTTTGTACATTTTGGGATCCCTCTTTGGGGAATGGGCAGGTTCAGGGGATATATATTTTCCCCAATGAGCATGAGGTCTTGGCTGTTTCACAGTAGACAAATGAGGAGGTGGATATGTTTCCTGTTTCACAGTGTGAGGCAAGGAGCTTTTGGAGAGAGCAGAAAAACATTGTAGATACTTTTTGGACCAGTAATCTGGAAGTAGGGAAAAAAATATCCCTTGCTGCCAGGACTGGATCTAGGTGAGGGTTTGCCCACTAACAGTTGAAGAAGGAGGACTTTTGCCAGCTCTGGAGCCTTTTTATGAAGAGAGCTTGTTGGAGAAAATTTAGGAGAGCAAAAAGAGCTAGGGATGTTTGGGACCTGATCCCTAACACTGGAGGGAGAGGATAACTTTCAAATCCTCCAAGGAGATGGGGTTTATGGACATTGTCCAAAAGTGCCACCTAGAACGACTGCAGCATGGACAAGGACACTACTGGTTTTCTCATTTTTATCTTTCTAATCCTTTTTATGGTTTTTGCCAAAATTGTCCTGGATATTATTTTTCAAACTCCAGTAAAGGTTCCGTTGAGCACCATCCTCTGTGTCCTGTGGCATTTGTGGAGCCCATCTCTTGAGTGTGAGCAGAACTGTGAGTACCGAGATCAGTGCATACAAGTGGGGCAAAGAAAGTGAGAGAGAGTACCCCAAAGTCCCCTTCCTCTGGCACCAGGGGTCCAGGAGGTTTTCCTCCTCCCCTTGCCAGATGAACCCTGGCACTCCCAGGGGCTGTACGGGTCTTGGATGAAAGAGACAGCCCTAGGAGTGGTGTGACATTGGATATGATCAGCCCCACAAAGGGGGTGTTGCATTATATTCCAACCCAATGATTGTAGTGACTGCAAATGGGACATTTTCCCACAGAATTTAGCTAGTCCCATTGTACTAGACAAGGATGCTTACTTTCCCCCTCTTGTTTTTGTTTCTCACTGGAGACCTTATTATTCTGAGTACAGATGGATGATGGACTAAGGGGTGAACAAATGGGAGACAAGTGTCTTAAATTAGCAGCTTTCGTTGGCAAAATATTAATCTATTTTAACGACTGAAAATGATCCCTTGTATGTCTCTCGGATATATTTAAGTTATATGGGAGTTTTTCTGGACTTAAATTAAATTATGAAAAGTCTGGTAACATAGCATATTTCCCTCTGAAATGGGCTTCAGGAGCCTTCACCTATTTAGGAATTAGTTTGCCACAGGGTCTAAAGAAGTTATATAGGAATGTTTCCGTGTTCCTAAACTTTTCTAAAACTAAATTATGACAATGGCAAGTACTTCCCTTCTCTGTCATGGAATGTGCCAGTCCGTTTAAGATGATTTTTTTCCCTAAATGGCTGCAGGTTCTTCCAATAAGCCTTCTCAAGGAAAATGTCCAATGCTCGATATGCTCGATATGCTGCAGAGCTAAACCTAGAGTTTCCTCGCAATGGTTGAAGAAAGACAGTCTAGGGTGGGGTGGGGCTCCCAGACCTGGATCTTTATAATCATGCTTGCTGGGCCCGGATTCTTAAAGATCGGTTCTGTGTGTCCACACTCTACATAGACCTGGATGGGGAACTAGTTTTCTCCTACCATTTCATCCATGGTTCATATTCCATGCTGTCGCTCACCAGCTACCCCTGCATGTATAGTTTTCTAGTTGCTCCTCTAGATATACTCGGTGCTTTAGAGCAAAATTGTTGTGATATGTTGTACCCAAGTTGTCTTTTCTCCCTATTCAAAGGTAATCCTGATTTAAAACTGGGTAATCCTGACTTAAAACTGGGAAACTAAGGCCTTTCCTATATAACTTCTTTAGTCACAAGTTTGACACATTCTCACAGAGTGGCCCTATGAAATCTTTTCAGGAGTTTATAAGTTTGCTATAGAATACCCAGCAAGTTTATGTTCCTTATCTGCAATTTAACCATTATGTTAACACACTAAGTAAGTAGGGCCTAGTTCTAAACTTGATTATTTTTTTCAAATATAGGAAAGAGAATGATTGTTTCTGTAAGTCTCTGCTGAAGTCGGCCCCTCTTTCTCTCATACCATATCAAGTGTTAGCAGTAAAGTGGCAGAGGGATTCTGGTGTTACATTAGCTCTAGACTCCTTGACAAATCCTTTTCTAGAGTTGGAGAGCTCACTGAATTTATGATGTTTTGGGAAGTACAATTTAAACTTTTACACAGAGCCTACATTTCACAATCCCAAGCTTATAAAGCAAACATTGCAGATACAGACTGATGCCCTAAATACATGAACCTCTATACAAGCCTACTGGCGGAAGATTTTTCACTACTTGAGTGGGTTAATTGGGCACCAGATGCAACCTTCTCTGACTGCTGTGTTTTTTGATGACCTTTCTGATTTCCCCACCCAGGGAGCAAAGTTCAGGAGGTTTGTACAAAAACATTTTTCCCCACAAAAAATGCTTATTTTGGGAGCTTAGCCAGATACTGCTTCTCTGTCCTATTGGAAATGGAGGAATTTCTTTCATGATCAGATGCAAATGGAGAATCCACCTTGCCGCCTTAATTTTTCAAGTAAACTGTTTCTGGAAACCCTAATATTCAAAGCCTCCCAGCCAAAGCTAGAAGCGATATATTGAATAACACATAATATAAATCTTGCTGCATATCTTCCGCAGTATTATTACAAATCTGCCCTTGTCACCCATTCTAAAATACAAAATATTCCTGCATGAAGGGTATTATCCCCAAGTACTGTGGGAGGAAAGGTTGACAGGAGGGAGAGATTGTATTGCTATAGGTTATTTTTCCTCACAAAGGCACCGTACATAAAGGACAAATATATTGATGCTTTCCTATAATGAAAATTTGAGTTCTCAGATAGGGTGGGTTATTGGGGATTTCTTGTGTTTATATTACAGCATATGCAATGTATCCGTCCTATAACAATGAAAAATGGAGATGGATTTGCATTGCTTTTCTTTATGATTGGACTTACCATGCAAATATTTGGCTTTTCTATTGTTTTCAATATTTTGAAATAAAAATCTCATACAGTGCCCTAGCTCTAAGTAACTGTATGTCCAAAGAAAACTCTCAAAATTTCTTCACTTGAAATAGATGTAAAGCATTACTTATCAACATGGTTTCTCATATGAATTCATGCTTTGAAACGCTGCCTCAGGGAAATGACATGAATTCATGTGGGGAACCATATTTTATGAAGATAAGTAATGTTTTACATCAAATTCAAGTGAAGAAATTTTGAGAGTTTGTTTGGACACTTAGGGGTTGATTTTAAAAGGGCGCGCGTGTACGCCCGGGGGAAGGCAGTGCAGCTCGGCGCACGCAAGTTATAAAATCGGGGGTTGGTGCGTGCAAGGGGGTGCACAATTGTGCACCTTGTGCTCGCCGCGGTGCCTTCCCTCATTCCCTCCCAGGCCGCTCTGAAATCAGAGTGGCCTGTGAGGGAACTTCCCTTCCCCCTAACCTTTCCCCCCCAACCCTATTCTAACCTCCCCCCTTTTTATCTTGCCATTTGCGCCTGCCGGCATGCAATCCTCCATCACATTATGCCCCGCCCCCAGACTGCCCCGCTCCCGTACTGCCCCTTTAGTAAAGCCCCAGGACTTGCACACGTCCCGGGACTTTACACGCGTTGCCGGGCCTTTTTAAAATAGGCCCGGCGCGCGTAACCTTTTGAAAATCCGGCCCTTAGGCATCTAGGTTTTGTTCATTGAATTAAGAGAAATGAAAGCTTCCCCTCATAAATGATCTTCACAAAGCTAAAACAGTGTGGTCTGCTTCTGCTGTTACTAGTGCAGAGCTCCCATAAGCATATTGGTTCTGGAGACGTCTGGATTCTTTGCAGATTGAGATACCTTTTCATGAATGAATACAAGGATTATCCAAGGATGCTCTCATACATGAGCTTTTCAAGATCGCAAAAGTCCTATCTTCCAATGTTCACTATTATTAGTACTTACTAACAAGCTTCTAAAAAGGTGAGCGTTATCCATGATAGGGTCACTATGGTGCGGCACATTAGCACCAAGAAACAGAAAGCACTATTGTTTTTCAACAGACTGTATCTACATGTAAGCATCGTGTGCATTGTTTCTGACCAACAGACCAGCTCTATGACTGCTCAGCAAAAACAGATATTTGAATAAACCAGTAACATACTGTATCTTCAACAAAAATCTGCTGTAACCTTCTCATCTTCATTATATTGGGAGTCCTGCTGCTTGTTGCCAAAAGTAGGATCATGCAATGCCAATCCTTAGGAAACTCCCAAAGATTCACATCTTTTTCAGAGCCTGGCTCGAGTTGCCTTTTATGGGCCCGACTCACTAAAGCTTTCTTCTCATAAAACACCGAATGGGAGGAAAGCGATTGTGAATCAGGGACATTGTGTTCAAATTCCTCCGCGGACCTTGCTTTTATTCACCAGGCGCTTGTTCCTGCCATTGTTGTAACATCCAAATTCTCTTGAGTCTCAAAATAAAACCTAGGCAGAGCGGGAGATAGATGTGTTATTTTTTTTCTGTTACTGTACGCTGCGTCTGAAATGACATGCCTGGGTCTCTGCTTTTCCAACTCTCTCTCTTCAAGGCTGCCCTCGCGATCCATTTTTATTTCCTTGCTGTGAATAGTACTAACCTCGGCCTGATCTGTTGTATAGGAACGATGGTGTGTTGTAGTTTGTGCGTCTTTGTTTACACACTTACGTAGCTGCCCTGGTTTGGACAGTTGGCAGGTTGACAAACGTTTACCTAAATGGAAATGAATGTTGATACATATGTGGAGGACCTGGATCAACAAAGGGTTTTCTCTAATACAACAGGAGTCAAAAATAATTAGTGGAGCCAATGGCATATGCTTTTGAACCTTCGATTTAGTGAAGAAATATTCTTAGGCATTATGAATACTGGATTATAAAGTAATCATGCACTGATTTTGTGCTATATCATAACAATTGTTTTAGATACTAGTAATAATCATAAGAATATTTTCTACTCTCCTGGATAATTTTTGCATGCTTAAAATTTTTGGATACATAGTGCAATGTTAACTTATAGACTAAGTTAATATGAATAGTTTACTGTCATTATAATGACCTAAAATACTTTGGTATTCATGAAAAACTTTAGCAAGGGTGTAAATATACTGACATGACATTTGTATGCTCTCTTGCCCTTTCAAGAAGATATATTGCAAGGAGACTGGAAAGCTTTCAAAGTCAGAAACAACTATACACAAATTGCAGCTACCAACGTATGTTATGCCAACATCTCATGAATTCTTACTTCTGTAACAGAAAAATATCATTTTACAGCCAGAATACCATCTGGCGCTTTGCTATTCAGTCCAGTTTCTCTAATGCTAGTTACAGGAGTGAAGCCTTTTCCAAACAAGCTTGCAATATAATGGATCAGTTGTGGGCATTTTCTGTTCCCAATGGAAGCAAAACGAATAAACAGGAACTAATAAACACGTCTATTACAAAACTGTTTGTACTGTACTAATGCAAACACATTAATCATGAAAAGAAGTCAATAAATATAACTTACATGAGGTTGGGTAAGTTCCAGACCCTAGGAGCCAAAGCAGTGTACATCCGATCCACAATTACTTATTCAGCAAATATTAAATTACTATTATTGCCAGTAACACTTCCACCTTGCTGGGAGAGAATTCCACAACCAAAGGTTAATACAGTCTACACTTGATTCCATTAGATATGAATGAACTACTTTCATTGCCAACAAATCTACTACAAAGGATTTAAGAGGATGGATGAAAAAGAAGTGGATAGGGAATATTCACCTATCTAGAGGTCTTGTTTATCAATGAGCTAAACACAAGAAAAAAAATGAACACTTTATGAATACAACCCATAGATTCAGAAGGGTTACCTTCCACAAGGTTCGAAATAAACCTTGGTTTATTTATTTATAACATTTAGGAACACCTTATTTATTTACTTTTAAACATTTATTTTCCACACTGTCTTCCATTCAGGCAGGATTATGGATTAACATTCAGAAAAATTAAATATATTAATGTGTAAAACCAAACTCCTGCAAATGATCCCCAGTGGAAATTATACACCTCTGCATTTTATCAACACCTGCTATTGATTTGAATTGTCCAAATCCCATAACATCAGCAAGACCCAAATGCCTGAACTAATATCACTGCTTTTAACTGAAGATACCTCTGCTTTTAGAGCCTCTGGTACAGAGTTACAGATTATCTGGCCCGCCACAACTAATGTCCTATCTTGTGATTCACAAAGTTGTATCAAACGTAAGGAAGGGCCATCAAGCAATAATCTTAACAACTGTGAAAGTTGATAAATTGCTAAAACCAAATTGAACCCAAATGGCATCTCAGCTTTCAGCACCTTACAAATTAGTGTTGAAATTAATGCACCACTGCACTAGAAACCAGGCCAGAGTATGCAGCAAAGTTATATGATCATTTCACCAGGCATACGATAAAACCCATGCAATCTGATATAAACAGAATGCCAATAGTCCAGCCCTGAGATGACCAATGCCTGTAGTACCACGTTAAAATAATTTGATCCTATGAAAGGCTTTATAGCTTCTGCAATAAGCATAGTTTGTGAAAGGCTCACGCTGCAGCTTTCATCCGTGGTCACATTGATAACATGGAATCCAAAATGATTCCTAGATTCCTCACCTATGTTGAAATTGGGATTGACACAATTCATCCATCTGAAAAGGAACAGGAATGTCCGTGTTAGTGGTCCTAGCAAGCTCTGTTCTGTGTTTCCTATATTCAAAGTAAGTTTATTTGCATACATCAATTGCATTAATGTGATGTATTTTGCCATGTGTTAATGCCTCAGAGAATAGTTGTCAAGGGGGATCAAAAATTGTCTCATCCATTTATAATCTATATTCTACCTCTGAATCTGCTAATGGGCTACAGATAAATTGTAGACAAATATTGAATAAGGTCGCTAATAAGGCAGATCCCTTTGGGACACCTGTTTTTAAGAGAAGCCATTGGAAGATGGAATTTTGAACTCGTACCTACTCAATGCAATCATTCAAATATTATTTAAGCCATTTTAACATAATGCTCAGTCTGGAACAGTAATAAAATCAATAGCCCATGTGGGTACTTGGTTAATCATGAACTGGATACGAAATATGAATGACTGCATAGTAGAACTGCAGAAGCACTGACATCTCTCTTCCCACGTCTTCAGAGAGGACTGGCTTTGTCTGCTTGTAAATATTTTAGTGATGGTTGTTTATTGGAAGTCTACGACAAAGACAGTGGGTTAACTTCACCTGAATTTAGCTTTCTGAAAACATTTTTGGTTTAAAGATATTTGACAGCTTGAATAAAATAATCACATCTTATCCTTAAAAACACTGTGTTGAGTGAATGCATATCCCAGCTTTCTCATGTCTACCCATGATGGGGGTTTTATGATGACTCCTATTACAAGTCACAGATTTCATTATCTGCCTCATTTCATTTCTCCTTCATTTTTGGATATGTCTTCTCCCGCTTCATGTATCAAAATAAGCATTCAAAAACTTCTAAAAATGTGTTAATCAACTGAAGGACCAGCATACCACCCGTGCATTTAATGCAAAACTTACGCTTATACACGTTTAATTGGGTTACATATAATCATCGGTCCAAAGTGTAAATTGTGCTCAACTAGTTTTTGAATGTTTTTTCAACTTTCTTATGCACTTAAAACCGCTGACCTCTATGTTTTCATAATGAAATAGCCAAACGTCCTTTCCTTTTGAAACGTTTGGCTATTTCATTTCGAAAACACTGATGACTTGCAAGTAAGTAGGAGAAGTGCCATCAAGTGCTGCTTATACCCCCTGATGCAGAACTTCGAAACATAGGACTACATCAGGCCATGTCCTTGGATGTCCTTCAAACAAGCAAGTTGAAGTTGTTAGAAGTAACCTTGATGCCTGGAGTGTAAGTTGTTTTAAGTGCATAACAAAGTTGGGAAAAAAAAAAACATTCAAAAAATAGTTGAGCACAATTTATACTTTTTACCAATGGTTACATGCGACCCATTCAGACGTGTAGAAGCGTAAGTTTGGCATTACGCGCACGGCGGGTACGATGGCCCTTAAGTTGTGTAACAAATAATTTAGAAGTTTGTGAATGCTTATTTTGATACATCTATAGAAGATGTGTTCATAAAGTTGGCTCTTGTTTATTATGGCAGTTCTCCCAGTTCATGACATGCGCATCTGGACTAAGGGCAGAGAAATCCAATGAAGAAGGGAGTGAGGCTAAAACCACACCTCTATACTAAACACAAAATCACCCCCCAGTTACCTTTTAAAAACATTTCGCTTATCTAGTCTCATTAAGACACTAAATTAAAAAGAACCTTGGCTCGTATAACTATTTAAAAGCATAAAAAAATACATTTCTCTTATAAAATACAGAAATTGTCAGTAAAGGACATCAACATATTCTACATTTCATATTAAAATTGTAAATGAAAAATACCTATTGCTTTTATGCAAGTTCCTAGTATCATCCATTGCCTAAGGGAATATATACGAACATAAATCTCATTCATAATAATTCATTGCTCAAATTTAAACTCATCTGAGCACAACTTCCCATCATTGGTGTCTCTGCTTTGGAACCAGCCTTGCAGAAGCAAGCACATATAAAAGCAGAAGAGTTCATAGAGAGAGAGAGCCCAGATTTCCCAACAAAAGGATCTGCCTGATTTACTTGAAGTCCCTAGTAAAATCACATTAAAATCAACCTGGAAGGCTACTGTGAAACCAACAAATCCATGCCCTCGATTTGGATTTTCTGCAATATTCACTCGGATTTAAAAGCCCATGATCAAGCTGTTTCCCCTGGATACTGTCCATCAGAAATCTGAAGGTTTAACATAAACGACTTAGTTACTTAAGAACATGCCATACTGGGTCAGACCAAGGGTCCATCAAGCCCAGCATCCTGTTTCCAACAGTGGCCAATCCAGGCCATAAGAACCTGGCAGGTACCCAAAAACTAAGTCTATTCCATGTTACTGTTGTTAGTAATAGCAGTGGCTATTTTCTAAGTCAACTTAATTAATGACTAATAGCTGTTTTAGTTAAGGACGATGTTGTAATTAGAAAAAAAAGTAGGAGAATATGGAAAAGTCTTTAAAATTAAAAAAAAAAAAAAATCAATAGCAGTAAATTTTCCTAAGGTCAAAAATGTTCTGCATAGAGCTCTTTAAAAAAATGTATGCAAGATTGTCTTCAGGTTCCAAAACAAAAGTATTCTTCCTATTGCTGTTGCATATTTTTTCCCTGTTAAATCTTCACAAATGAAAAGTGATCAATCGGCTCAGCTGTTCAGAGCCATAACCAGACAATTTGGCACCTATGGCACACTCATCTTTTCGGGGCTTGACTACTGTAATTCTCTTTATATAGGTCTCCCAGATAACACACTTCACTCACTTCAACTGATCCAAAACGCAGCAGCACGTATCTTAACAAACTCTTCCATAAAAAAATCACATCACTCCGATACTTCAATCATTACATTGGTTACCAATTAAATACAGAATACAATTCAAGATCCTGTCCATTATACACTCTCTCATCTACACTCCTAATTCAATTACCTTACGTTCCATTCTCCGGATTTACAAACCCACCAGACATCCAAGATCACTGGACAAAAACCTCTTAGACATCCCATCACCACGACAGGCCCGTCTTGACATCACCAGAAAAAGATCATTCTCTGTCATTGGACCAATCTTATGGAACGCATTACCAGACTCTTTAAGATCCATATCCAACTCCAAAAACTTCAAAAAATCCCTAAAAACACATTTATTTCAATCTGCTTTCCATATATCACACACTAAATAACATAACTACTTCTCCATCACACAGGGCACAACATTATTATTTATTGATTTATTTTTTATGTAAACTATTCATTGTTTTAGATTTTTATTTTTATTATATATTTATGTAATTTTGAGCTTTTATAATTTGATAATCTTTATGTTCTTTTAAATTTAAATCTTTATTTACATTTGTTTTTTTATTTAGTTATGTAAACCGTTTTGATTAAACACTGTTTGTAAAGACGGTATACAAACACTTTTAAATAAATAAAATAAATAAATAAAAAGTGAAAAATCATGTCCTCAGACATTAGGGAAAAAGCACAGTGCTGTTTTTAACAGCCAAGTCAAAAAGCAAAGCACATTCAAGCAGCATTGTCTGAATTATCAAGAAGGCTGCTCACCCCCTAAAAAATGTTGCTAACAGTAATTTTGTTATGGGCTTGCTTGGGTTTGATTATAAATATCACTACCCTTAGCATCGGGCTTAGGAGTAACCAGCATAGAGTGGCTGTTATTACCTTTAACAGAAACATGGGGGTAAGGTGCAGTCTGTCCAGCAGACTGGATGGACCATATCAAAAGCTTTGCTACAATCCAAGTAAACGACATTGAGTGCTCTTCCTTGATCTAATTCTCTATCTTCCAGCAGAGTCTCCATTAATTTTCCCACCACTGAGGTAAGGCTAACCAGCCTGTAGTTTCCAGGTTCCTCCCTGCACAGGGACTGCGGTTCACCAATATTGTGGCACTGCTCCCATTTCCAGGGATCTATTGAACAGGTCTTTCAGCGGCCCTACCAGCACATCTGGGAGCTCCCTTAATATCCTGGGATGAACCTCATCCGGCGCCATGACCTCGTCCACTCTCAGTATTCTTAGTTCTTCCTAAAAATTCTCGTCTATAGAGTTGCATCTACTCCACTAACATTTGCGCTTTTGTCAAACAGCAACGGTCCTTCGCCAGGGTTTTCTTTAGTGAACACTGAACGGATGTATTTTTTTTTATATTCTGCTATTTCTTCATCTCCCGCCACATATTGATCCTTGTTTCCTTTCAGTTTTAGAATACCACCTCTGGCCCTCTGACATTAATGTTTTGACTCCTCGTTTAACCTCTTTGGCAATCTTTTCTTCCGTTTGACATTTTGCTTTCCTTGTCTCCTTCAATGTTACCAGATATTCTTCCCTGTTCTCCTGTTTTTGGGATCCCTTGTATTTCTTGAACGCTGATCTTTTAGCCTTTATTTTTTTTTTTAGCTATCTCCTTTGAGAACCAAACCTTGTTTCTTAAAAGAGATTTGTTATCTTAATAATAGCTCCTTTTAATTGGTTCCACAGTTGATTCAACTTCTCCCATCTTTTCCCACTCTCCTAGTTCCTCCTCAGGGTACATCCCCATTTTACTGAAGTCTGTAGTTTTGAAATCCAAAACTTACATCTTAGAGTGACTTCGCTCCCTCCTGGCTGCTACATCAAACCATTTCATCTGGCGAGCACGTATCTGCACATTAAAGACCTTTTGGCCTAGAGGTTGAGAATAAGACGCCGCAACATTTCACAATTGGTACATATTGCATATACAAGCCCCTGAAGCAGCCCCATGTTAATGGGCGAAACTCAGGCCAGAGTTGGACAACTATTAGGCAATCTGTCAACATACTAATAAAGGTTTCTAAGGACTTTTGGAGCTCTCTCTTTTTGGTTCCCTCGCGGCTTCGATAGATCGGCTTCTGTGCTGTTTCCTGGGTCCAGCAGAATTAGATAGAACTTTTTCCACTATTCCCAAGCAATATTGGTAGCCCTGAGCTTTTGGCATATGTACAGAGGTTATTTGCAATTGCACAAATGGGGCCCCGTATTGGTGAGGCAGTCTGTTGAAGAACTTTGGTATCTGATGAAATGTTATGTTGTGCACACACAATACAGTTTGTATAAAACTGTGCTGCCTCCTGCCATATCTTATAAAAAGAGATTGGAGGAACAACTGAGGGGCCACACATCATCAAAACACTGTTTACAATGATCTCTTGCAGTGTGTATCATCTCGGATAGTAAAAATGACAGTTAATGTTGTGGAGATGTTTGAGGCAGCATAGTCATTTCTTTTGATACCATCTCCTACATATTAGTATGGATAGGACATTTAACAACGGTAACAAAAGCAGATAACAAAACAGCATCCAAAAGAAATCAAGAAGACCTTGAGTGTGAAAAAAAAAAACTGGAGTAATCAAGTTAAAAGAAAAATGTTTCAGCACTCCAATAAATAATAAAAAGAGAAAGATAACAGCGTACTTATGCAAAAATCAATAGGGGGTAAATTTTCAAAACTTTACGCGCGTGGCCGGGCTTACGTGCGCTGGGCCAATTTTCAAAGGTTCGGCCACGCGTGAAAGTCCCGGGGCCTCGGGAAAGGGACGGGGTGGTCCGGGTTATTTACTCTTTCGGATAATAGACTAGGGGGCACTCCATGAAGTTAGCATGTAGCACATTTAAAACTAATCGGAGAAAGTTCTTTTTTACTCAACGCAGAATTAAACTCTGGAATTTGTTGCCAGAGGATGTGGTTAGTGCAGTTAGTGTAGCTGGGTTTAAAAAAGGACTGGATAAGTTCTTGGAGGAGAAGTCCATTACCTGCTATTAATTAAGTTGACTTAGAAAATAGCCACTGCTATTACTAGCAATGGTAACATGGAATAGACTTAGTTTTTGGGTAATTGCCAGGTTCTTATGGCCTGGATTGGCCACTGTTGGAAACAGGATGCTGGGCTTGATGGACCCTTGGTCTGATCCAGTATGGCATGTTCTTATGAATGGGAGGAGAGAAAGACACATAAAAGTGGCTGCCAAAGTGACCATTAACCCATTAAAAAAAGATGTGGTATTAATCCAAACCATGAAAATATTGCAGTTCCTTATCACAAAAGGCAAGAAATCCTGAGAATCTTGCCCTCTGTTCAATAAGCTTATCACAGACTCTGGTCACCCAGAGCTTTCAGAAGGATGAACCAAGACTTAAATAAAACCCAATTAAACATAAAATTGGCCCACTCATACATTACCCAAGATGTACAGTTATTGTATACTCCAGCAAAACAGACAAAACAAACATGCAATCACTCAAGCATACATTTACACTGGACATGCCTAAACACTATTGCTAGTCTGAGAAACTTTATATCCCACCTGCCTCTAAAAGGGAAATCCTGCCAGCATCCCAGAGGTATAACTGTCAGCTCGGCAGAACCACCTGGCCGGTGTACTTGGGATATGAGGTCTTTTATCATGTCTAGGCTCACCCAATCTTATACTCGCCCTGTACCTACTAAGGGATTGTGCCCAGTATCCCAGCACAAACTGTTCACTAGCTAAGTGCTTTATTTATTTATTTAGATATTTTATATACTGTTGTTCCACGAAATGATCACAATGGTTTACAGAAACTAGTCTCATTTGTTAGATCTGACAGAAAACCATTCCATGCAAAAATATTAATGGGCAAACATGTTCAAATGTTCAGATCTGGAACATTTCTAACCTTTAAAAAGTGCAGACTGTATACATCATATATGCCTGCTTCTCGGGATAGATGGTAGGTGGGATGGAAAAAGCAAGGCTCAGAATTCAAAGTCATGTACTTCTATAGCATAGAGAAGCACCTCCTGCAGATTCAGTTGCAAACCGTGCTATGTACAAATGAGAACCAAGAAAATGTTCCAGTCTTTTATGCAAAGGATGGCCAAAACTAAAATTATAAAATTAAATCACACGTCTAAAGTACATCTTAAGCCATTAAGTAGGACATTGATAGAACAGATGAGCAGCATAAGTGAGAGGTGGCATTATGTCCAAGGCTGCAGGTATTCCCAAAGTGCAGTTCAACATTAATACAATCAGCATGAAAAAAATTGATAATTGTCAACAGACAAATGGATTGGTTCAAACGAGATTTACTCAGGAAAGAAGATGGCCTGTGTATTTAGAGTCCACCTGTAACACTATAACTCCTAAACTAAAGTCAAATTTGTCGCTCTGCTTTCGGTACACTGCAAAACAGCCACATTGGTAAGCATGGAACGGGGAAGAACAGAGATTTCCTGTATCAAGGGAAAAGAAAATCCTTTAACAACCACATGGACCCCCTCCTTCTGCAGTTTCCTCACATGGGGCACTAGAAAATGTTGTGGGTACAACCCACTGCAAAACTAAGCACTGAATACTGACAGCCAGCAAAGAGAAAAATCTTTTATTATGAGTAAATTCACTTGGGAGAAAATGCAGTGTAAAATAAATGTAGAGCTCGGGAGCTCTTTGGCTGTGAAATAGTTTAGATACACCACCTCCTCCAAATCTGCACACCAATGGACTAGTTTGTTGTCCATTGGGAAAAAGGTAAAGCCATATGGCTCCGCCCCTGAGGATCTGGATTGGTCCTGAGGGGACTCAAAAGGAGTGCTGGGACAATTCTAACGAGTTTCCCAGCATTTAGATAGTGTGGAGGCCAAAGCAGTGTAGGATTTTGGAGAAGACCCATGAATTGTTACCAAGCGGTTTATTAATGTTAAACTGTACTGTGAAGTCTTGTCCTCAACTATGTTTGTCTCATTATGGAAAGAACCGGCTATAAAAAAAACACGACTTGGACTGTATCTTTGATTTGGATGTAAGCTTATTCCTTTTGTGCTCTATTGTGAGCTTTCTGTTCTGTTACACCTGCAGGGCAAAAGTCAGGAACTGTGTTATGTTTATCATCTTTTCTAAATAAAACCTCTATCAAGGTAATAATCCTGCGTCTATGTGCGGCAGAGTCTTCAGCCTGATATTTGTAAGCATAGGATTTTCTAACTACTTAACATTATCTCATATGTGCTGATGATACAAGAAATCACATGACTTACAAGAATGTAGTAAGCTGGGCCCAGAATTCAGAAGCGAAACTTAATACTAATCTTTGAGATAATTTCACATTCTAGCTAACCTATAGCATAATTTAACATTCTTACAACCTTGGCTATTTCCACAAGTGTGAGCAATTCAATCTTATTATGCTGTTATCTTTCGGCCTCTTCACCACCATCATTTTTTCTCTTCAGAAACCCTCCTCAAAGTACCCTTACAGGAGGACAGGACCACTGACAACACTAGGATATACTGTAAATACAGAATGTTGTGAACATTATCAAGCTAGCACACAGTGAGATGGAAAAATGAAGTCCACAAGTGAGAGATTTAAGTCTCACCCAATCTCAACCTCCACCAGGCTATTGACCATTGTGTCCGCTCTAGTACTGTCTCATCTCGCCTCGCCTCTACATCCTTGTTTGATTGTTGAAGCTGTTTCTTCTTATAGCACTATGCTCGCCTCTGCTTTAGATACTCTTAATCCACCCCTTCACTATCCTGTAAGGCATGCCAAACAACCTTGGTTCACCTTAGAGTTTACTTTCTATATTCCTGTGCCTGCTCTGCAGAACATCTCTAGCTGGTCCCATTCCTATGCTCGCCTCCTTCCGGTCTGCTATTACACTTGCCAAGCAAGATTATTATGTCTATTTGACAAACATACTTTCCTCCAAATCCCACCTTCTTTTTACCACACTCACTTCCCTTCTCAAGTTGCCTCTGCCTCCCAACCCCCTTCGTTCTCCACCTAAACTATGGCTGACAAGATTAATCATGAATTTTCCTCTAGGCCACCACCTCCACCCTCACTTCATTCAGGTTCCTTTCCTTTGGCCATGCCACGCTTTCTTCATTTTCTGAAATCACAGAGGAGGAAGCTGCCCATCTTCTCTCCTCCTCTAAATTCACTACTTGTTCCTCTGACCCTGTTTCCACATAGCTCGTCGGGTCTGGCTTCCCTGCAGTCATCCCTTCCATCAATCACTTGCCACTGCAACTGCCCCCTCGTCCGTCAAACATGCTGTTATCACAGATTCCTCAAAATATCTTCACTGGTCCCTACTTGGCCTATTTGTCCCATCTGCACATTTTACTTTCTATATCGAGCGGGGCTAACTAATAGGCTCATCAACATGCATTTGCATGTGATGCGCGCTATTAGTTTCGGGGGGGGGGGGGGGGGTTTGGCCGCGCGATTTCTACGCGCTATTTCCCCTTACTGTATAAGGGGTAATAATAGCGCGTGGAAAACGCATGTCCAAACGGGGGCTAACGGTGCCCTCGGCCTGAGCGCACCCTACTGAGTCGGCCTGATAGTGAACCAAAACAATGAAGTTCCCAGGGGTACAAGCAAATTCCCATGAGGAAGATCAAGAAAAGGGGCGGTCACAGATATTCGGGTAGAAAAGGAAAACTTTATGCCCACAAATTACCGTAACAAGGCCCAACACATGCAAAACACGGAGCCAAGTGGAAACTGCCACTTTTAGCATGTATTCCCCTAGTTTCTCTGCGGTCATGCGATTTTCATCGTGTTGCAGGGCAGCCTGCACACCCTCCTTGCTCCTGTTCCAGTACTGCTTGGTAGGGCCATTAATGGCGAAGGCCCCCCTGACTACTTGAAGGCAGGTTTTACCTGAAGGCACTAGGTTCAGCTGGAAGACTCTTTGGAGCCGATGCAATATTTGTACGTAGAAAACGGACCCTCAACGTGGAGCGCTCGTTTTTCTAACACGCGCCCAGCCATCTCTCTCTGGGCGCACAATACACTCTTTAAATGACAGGTGGCGCTAAAAAGGAGGCCCTAGGGAAAACTGTGCCTCCCTAGCACCTCCTCGGCAGCAGGCGTACAGGAGAGGTGGCCATCAGTGCAGGCTGGGAAAACCAACGCTCAATACGAGCGTCTGTTTTCTCCCGCTAAAGGCACAATATACACACACAAGATACAAGGCCTGGCCCGTGTATCTTGTGCATTTATACTGGGCACCCAGAATTATTATTATTTTTTTTTTTACCAGAATCTGCTTTCTGTGGTTCCTCCTATTTAGTACTAATAGGAAGAATCACAGAAAGCAGGATTTATTATTTTTATCAATGAGTCCTTGAGCACAGCATACCTTCATAAAAGCCCCGGGGCTGGCGTAAAATTTGCCGCGTTGTAATGGGTGCAATTGGCCGCGTGAGAAAGATTTTGCATCGCGGTTATTAGCTAATAGCCTCATCTACATGGAAGTTACATGAGATGAGCGCTATTAGCTACCTGGCGGTTTGGACGCACGTTTTGGATGCGTTAATCCCCGTATTGCACTGAGGGTTATGGACAGAAGTCCAAAACATATGTCCAATCGTGCGTTAAGCCATGTGCTAGCCGCAGCGCACAGTACTGCATCGGCCCCTTTGTGCTCCTGTGGTGAAAGATACCTACAAAATTTATTTCATGTACTTCTAGCTCACTGGTTCGAAAATAGTTGCTCCCGGCGGATAAGAATTGTAGAACATAAAATACAACTTTATGCATAGAATAATGCAATAACCACACTATATAGCAAACTATTCACTGAAAGCAATACAACATGAGCAAAATTAGTAAAACTGACAGAAAGCAATAAAACAAGCAAGGGTAACTAATCAAAGGCTTGATGAAAGAAAAAGGCCTTTGCTTTGTTCCTGAAGGACAAGTAGGCAGTTTCTAGACAAAGGCCTAAAGGGAAGGCCAGCAATGGAGAAAGATCTAGCTCAGGTTTCATACAGGTGGGCATGCCCACTGCATCATCTGCATCACATTTCTTTATGGTCTTATCGCCTACGCATCCAGGGCCAAAAGCCCCCTTGTGTAGTCCTGTGTGTGATGTCCTGGATGAATCCAGCTTGGTCTTGCTCTGGAAGGGCTCGAGCACACTTGATCTAATATCGGCCCGAAACCAACATTCATTCTATTTCCTCACTCCTGGCCAACTTTTCATCTCATGCTGTAAGTTAGGACGAGCAAGCCAAGCTCCTTCCTTAAGAATGAACAGACTTACTGCCTGGGAGAGAGATAAAAGTGTGGGCTAGGAAGATGAGTACTGATAAGAACCATACATAACTCAACTTTACTTGATATCTAAATAATGTAAATCTGCATATAATTATCCTTGGGGCACCCTTAAAAACAAACCACCAGCTGCAGGCTGACTTCTATTTATTTGCCATAGGCTCAACTGGCGTAATAGCAATAGTTTGTATCTAGCAGGTTAAGGCTGGTAACCAGATGCAGGCAGTGCCATGAGTAGGGGGATTTAAATTGGGGGGTAGGGTGAGTATATATCTCCATATCAAAAGGGACAGACTTACAGTCCTGCTTTTACACCACTGCATGCAGAGAGATGTGCTTCTGATTTCCCTGAAACAACCAGGGTTACATCTGCCTGCCTACAAGGGTGAAGGGACCTTTGTCGGAGTGGAAGATAAGGGGGTGAAACAAGGCTAGAGGATTTGGGCAGAGTCCGGCATCACATCAGTGAGGCCACTGTATCCCCTTCCTCTCCATCCCCACCCCAAAGCCCCAGATCTTATCGCTCCCCCTTTCCTCTCTCTTCACCCCTCATCGTTCCTACTCTCTCTCTTCCTGGGCTTTGTCTTGGCCCTAGGTCCTCATAGCTCTTTCTTTCCCTCCATAATGTCTCCTGAAGCACAGAGAAGTTGCTTGATCCTGAAGCAGACAGTGAGCACAGGGACTGAGCTAGTACATATCCATATGGCCCGCTCCATGCAGAGAAGCCAGGAAGGGGTGGGTACCCAGTGGTTCAGCCCCTGTGCTCGCAGCCTACTATCACCGCTGCCAACAAGCTCAACATATTCCCCACTCTTCAGGAGCCATGAGGTCCGCAGGGTGGGTAAGGGGTGCTGTAATCCATGCAAGACCCCAGACCTGCCAACATGTGCCTTATTTTGACCTAAAAAAATGAAATGTCCGTGTGTAGGGAGGGAAGGAGAACTGCAGAGCCTTGGCATAAATCCAGGGCTGACTCAGTTTGCCCCTTTTGACATGGAGCTATAAGATCACCCTTATGGGAGGATGGGGAGCACTGGGTAGAGATGTTGCAGCATTTTAAAGGAAAAAAAAAAAGTTTAGGGGGAGGAGAGAGAGGGAGAATTCTCTTAGGAAAAAAGAAAGTCTACAAATTAGACTTTAGAATTCAAAATTCCAGATACGCTGGCATAATTACCTAACTTTACAGCTGGCTGGAGCCAGTATACATTGATGTCTATGGTTTATCGACAGCCTACTATTGTACACCTTGCTCGAGATCAATAGCAAAATTCTTGAACCTGAATAAAACCACCAGCCTGTAGTCTTTTCTGGATTTTTTTTTTTTTTTTTTAATGATCTGATGGCTTTGCTTTAACCTCACACCTAGAATGAATTACTTTATTTGTTAAAATTGCTACACGCACCGGACAGCACCAAAATTCTTAGAATATTTCTAGGCCCAAGATCGATAAAAGCAGAGATTCTCGTAAGCATATTCTCTGCGCTCTGCAAAGCACATTAGAAATGCGTCCAACTCCCTCCTGCCCCGGAAACCCCATAGGTAATGTCTTACCTTTCCTTGCATTTCACTTTCATCCAACTAGCCCAGTAATAACATTTCTAGTCTTACTATTCCTGGGCTCTCTCTTGCAAACAGCTCAACTTTCCTTGGCTTCACGGATTCCTCTTCCCAGCCTACATATCCGAGAATAGCAGCACCAGCTCTGGGCGGTAAACATACTCTCGCTCACTGTCACCATCTCTTTTCACACGTTCTCCTCTTTCTTATAAATAAACCTTCGCTCTTCCCATGCCCTTTCTCATTGTTTACCCTGTTACACATCCCCTTCACTTTCTGCCTCTCTTGCAAAGGGCAGATGTCGGGGGAAAAAATAGCAACCGGGCAAAGACTGCAATTGGCACCTGCCTTCCTTTGGACTTGTGTGCTCACAGACTAACTCAAAAGGGCAGTGTGGCACCCCAGGCATGCACGCCCACCCCCCCTTGCAATGGCCTTGCTTTGAACTCCACGAGTATCTCCTACTCTTGCCATACTTCAAGCTCATCCTTCTCAGGATAAGGAGGGTTGGTGGTTTGAGGAGGGCAGACATCAAGGGCTGCCAAACCCGTTTGAGCGGAAGAATATCTGCATCTTTTGGCTCCCTTGAAAAACAGACCTGGTGGTGGCCCTGCAAATATTAAGCGATTGAGGAGAAATTCTGAGATATAAGCTGGTGCTTACCTTCTTCCATGAATTCTATGTAGGAACCAATTTACTCAATTATAATTACAAATTATCATCTTTGTAGTCTTTTTTATGTAAGAATTACTGAGGTAGTGTACTTAGATAACATACTTGTTCATATGCACTTTTTTCCATGAGTTTTTTCAATTTTTTAAATTCCTACTTTGCGTTTTTCAACTAAATCGTCCATGACTTAGTAGTCTTATTTATTAACTGCACTAAATGATAAAGCATACTGGATTCTGTTTGAATGAAACATACTAAATAGATTGTAATTGTTTCTCTCTCTCTCATCCTATATCCTCTCTGTTTGACAGTCTCCAATCGGTATCTGCTCCTGCTTTCCCTTCATCTTCCCCCTCTTTTGCACAATTCCATTTTCAATCTCCACTGTTCCCTCTGTTACTCTGCTACCGACACGGAAAACAGCAAGTGCCTCCCTGCTACTCTTCGCTGCGCAGGGCAGACCGAAAAAGCTTTTATATATTAATCACGTCTCCAATTAGCCCATGGCAATCTACAAATTATAAAAATCAACTTACGAATCACACTAATCACATCATAACCCTAAAAACCAAATATAAAAATCTCATCCCTCCACATCACTAGGCCATCTCAAATAAAACGGCCCGACTCAGCACCACTGGACGCACCAGCACTACAATAGCTGAAGTTAAATACTTGGCCAACATTTAACTTCCTTGTGGCAACGCAAATAACCTTTTGGCAACCCAATCTGTGTGGGGGAGATTATTCCAAGGTACCGGTCTTGTAACCGGTCCGCAGGTGAGGGAATGCGTTAAGTCTTCCTCGTTTGCTTCAGGCAGGGCGCATGGTAAATAAGGTAACGAGCAGGGCCTATCAAGAAGAGAATCCTCTCGCTCCTACTCTCCACCACGGTGAATATATTGTGTTGGGTGGGGTGAAGCGCTGCTGCTCCAGGGGCCTGCTGATTGAAGTGACAGCTAGGGGGAAAGAGGTGGCAAAATGGACGCTGTACACATCTTTATCGTAGTGCTCAGCTAGCCCACTATATCCTTACTACACATACTAGGGAACTAACAATCAAAAATGTACAGAACCCTTAAAATGAGTGCACACTAGAAGAATTAGGAATGAACTAGAAGTATAAAATCAATTATTTTCTTGAAAGGTTTTAAATGCTGATCAGGTCAGGGAGCTATGAATATCTCCTGGGCACATGTGCTAGATGTGTGTGTATTCAGCAATAACACTGCCTCACCTACTTTAACTAGCAATAGTTACATTTTTATTTTGGCTGAATTGCTTTCCTCTTTGAATTAAAAAAAAAAAAAAAAGAGACTAGCCAATATAAAGATTGTTTTTTTTTATTCAATTTATATACAACTACACTGACAGCGCTTATATACAAAATGTACATTACAGTGTTAAATACTGCAGAAGTGTTTAGCAAAAGATCAACAGCAAACAGGATAAAAAAATACCCTCAGGTCCACAATAAGGAACTGGAACATTGCTAATAGTGTAGTATCAAGACAATCCTAGTTTATATTTTCCACAGCATGAAAGAAAAAAATAAAATTTTCTAAACAGTCAAACTCCAAAATCGCCGCTGTTGAAAAGGCTCATTAAAGCTCCCCCTGCGCTGGTGCTTCCTGAAATGCTCGTGCTGCAATCACTCTGCCTCTGGGTTGCTGGCATGTTTTTACCATGAACCGACAGGATCCCACTCACATTTTAACAGCCGCAATCCAACCAAAATATAATAAATTGATGAGGATGTTATCGAGACGTTGAGTCAGTGTTGGGTGGGCTGCCTTACAAGAGAGAGGCACCGAGGATGATCCTGATAAGTCCGTTCTTTATATTGTCTTATCTGCATATTTAAAAACTGGTTACAAAACAAAAAATTACACATTTTGGACATTAGATATTTCACCATCAATGATCAGAACTAAACATGTATATAAAGTGACGTTGAGACAGAATGGTGTGTGTGGTCTGCGCTTTCCTCTGCAATGGACCTACTTAGCAATATTTTGGGTGGGTATCAGCCTTTACATGTGAGTGGGAGTCTACTGGATTAGCTGGAATCTTCCGCTCCGAACTCTTTCATGTAAATAACGTTTTTACGATGACCAGGCCCAGCAGAGTGCGGATATCTACAGATGCACAAGGGCAGAGGTGGCTATCTAGCAACAAGGTTTAAAAAGGGTCAATTTCTTTTGTCCTCCTGATTAAAAAAAAATAATTAAAAAAATCAGAAAGAAATAGTTTACATTTTTAAAAGTTAGTTTTTTCAGCACTAGGAAAAAGAAAATGCTTAGGTAATGGAGATGGAATCTGAA
Source organism: Rhinatrema bivittatum (assembly GCF_901001135.1). Lineage (NCBI taxonomy): Eukaryota > Metazoa > Chordata > Amphibia > Gymnophiona > Rhinatrematidae > Rhinatrema > Rhinatrema bivittatum. Next base: position 381,161,613 of record NC_042619.1, on the reverse strand, counting down.
CAAAATCATTAATATAGACTAACAGCAGATAAAGGGCCACCCAGTCGTCTCATTTTCTCTTCCTATTCCAATGCTGCAGAGCTCACCCGACTGCCAGCTTTGCCTTTGCTGTGTCACAACTGGGGATCCTCTGCATTTATCCCATGCTTTCTGGCACCTCTCCTGGCGGGAGGTTGTTGCACTTATCCGCCACGTTGCTTCTCAGTTCCATCATCTTGAAGCCTTCCTACCATGATCCCTTGTGTTCTAGGAATTCCTTTCTTCTGAAAGATGTTTGCTTGCTGTGCATCATTTATACCTTGGAGTCATCTGAATGCCTCCTAATTCCCCCTCCCTCCTGCAGATCTCTTCTAGGATGAACGTACTTAGGCCCTGACATTTCTGGCTTACAGGCCAGGTTCTGCTTCATTCCTGGGGAGGGGCAATAGCAGCTTCCGTTTTCAAAAAGTACCTTCTGCTTAACCTTTTCCCACCGTTAGAAACTGAAGCACCAATGGGTCCCATTTCTCAATCAGAACCAAAACGTAGGCGCTATAAACATCGTATAAAACAGCTGAACTCTGGAAATGGGATTCTGAAAACCAAAGCTGAGGAAGCATCGAGGCTCAGGTCTGAGATCCAAAGAGTTAAAACGGGAGCAAAGCAGGAGGAATTTAGCAGTTACTGATGCTGAAATATTGCCCTTCGGTACTCATGGGAGAAGCTTGTGAAAGCAGGGCTTCTTGTAACCTTTTCAGGTCATCGTGCAGGCTCCTTGGGCTGGTTTCTATATGTGAGGCGCTACATTACGCAGATGCAGGCAGTTTGGTTTCAAAGGAACCCTTAAGCCAGCGAGTGTGTACGTAGGATGGGATTCTACTTCAATGATCAATTTGGACAGCCTATTTTGATTACCAGAACCCAAATAAGTGACCTTATTAGAAAACAGAGAAGGGTCAGGTTTAAAAAAAAAAAAAGAAGAAAACATCACAAGTCACAGATCCACTGAATGCAGGGGCCCAATTAATCAAAACTCCAATGAACTTGAAATTCAGCAATAATTTCCATATGGTTTTCCATTTCAAAAAAAAACTCCAAAACGTGTTTTACAATTAAAATACCTGGTCTTGCAAGTGTATGCAGCACTTCCATAGTGCAAGGCGGCAGGTGCTTTGGTGTTACCTAATTACAGCTGGGGCACAGGACGAGAAAGCAGCCTGCCAGAGGCCCACATAATGCTAGAGGAAAGGATAGGACTGTGCAGAACGATCACTACAGCACGCCTCCTCCAAAACAGACTTTCAAAGGCAGACGTGTGAAGGAATGCAGGAAAAGCTTTGCGCTATTTACGACGGAAGTCAGTCCTAATAAACCAGGCCTATTGCTTACCAGAAGCATCTTTCATATTTAAAGGCTTTAACGCTAATTCATTTGTGGCTCCCTCGCAATTTCAAATGAACATAAATGGTAACAGTAATGTGCTTCCTATGCATGCATCCATCTTGAATGTCAGTAACAGCAACTTCAATTTGAAGCAAAAATGTTCCATTGTTCACCTGTTAAGCATCTTACTGGCCCTGATGAAGCAAAACATTAGAAATAATTTTTTTTTTTTAAAAAGGCATTTAATATATTTACTTTTTCTCACCAAACTCATCATCGCGGTGTTTCGCCAGACCGAGAAGGAAACACGGCTTTGACATATTTACGTCATTTAATTTGGGTGAGTGTTCTACGCTGATGAAACGGAGGAACGTGCACAGCAAGGACACGAGACGCTGTGCGTGTGTCCCGACTCTTGAAGGTTTCAACAGGTGGCGCCGAGGTGTTGCCGTCAGGACAGGACTCTCGTGGCACCCAGCACTGGCATTTAGAAGCCCATACCGAGGACAATGGAGAACGCAGTAGCCAAGGCTTTAGAGAATCGGGAAGCATCGGAGGTGGTGTCCGTTTCCTGGGCTGCTGTTATTACCCAACACGGCGATGCCACATTAAGGAACAGTACATTGCTCGTTTGGAGTGCTGGATGCAAGCATCATCATCTGATCCAAAAAAAACCCCTTGCGCCGGGCAGCGTGGAGAATTTTTTTTTAATTCCGTATTGCGATTGGCTAAATGATCCTTTGACCCTCTCGGAGCGCAAAGACTACCGAAACTCTGAACAGCGATTAAAAAAAAAGAACAGTTTTACTTCATTTGTTAAAGAACTTGCAAACCTCTGAAGAGCTCCACAGCAATCCGAGTCCTTGTGGAAGTTACATGATAAATACTGTACTGTAAAAGTGGTCAATAAACGGAGCCCTTCGGCTCTAAAAACCTGCTTGCTATGTATGTACACTACTTCATGGCCAGGTCACGTGCTGAATCTTCTTCTTTGCTTCTGTTGGCTTTGCATCGCTCTGGAGAAAGACAAAAGGACAGTTAGTTACCAGGCTCTCGGCGTATGAATAACTCTGCATGGTGCTGCAAGTCACTAACGGTGCTTTTAAGTGCAGCATCTTTAGTGACTACCCACTCGAGTGGCTGGACAAGCTGGAAAAACTTCCCTACGGTGAAATGCAAATCAAATCAACTTAAAAAAATACTGGAGACCTTAAAAGAGTCACACTGACATCTTGTGGAGGAAACCGACAATGCAGAGGAATAGGAAAAAGGGGCTCCATGATTTAAGTTTATCTTTGAAAGAACATTCAGAAATCAATAATAAAAAAAAAAAAAAAGGTGCCAATGTCACCGCACACCGCAAATACTGAAGATAAGAACTATGTGGGCAAAACGATGGAAACAATACTAAAGAAAAAAAAAAAAACCAGCAGCAAATTACAGACGTTTATCCAAAGAAGACCCTGTCAGACAAACGTGACTGCGTTTTCCTTTAAAAAGCGATGGACCAAGGAGTCCTAACTGCACTTCAGTAAATATCCGACGCTGTCCTGCGCAGAGGATCGGTAAACCAGTCGAAGGGTAGGAACACGACTGTAAATTGGATTTGTATAGACTGCAGCTCTGAAGCTTTTGCAACAAAAAGGCAAACACGCTGGGCCTGTGTAAATGGCAATTGCCTTCCGCCACCCAAATTCTCTGTGCAATAAATTACAGAGGGCGGGATAAGGCAACTCTCAAAATCTGTCCAACTACCTAGGCACTGGAAAATAAGCTCGACATTCACCGGCGCATAAACCTACCGTGGGGTCCGGGTCTTCTTTTGGAGCTGCTCTTTTCAATTTCACAATTGTGGTTGCGCCGCTGAGGGTTACGGAAGGTGATCTGGGGCCAAGCTCTGGATTCCTGTGATTCGCCAGCACGCTGTTCTGTTGCGCCGCGTTATTAGCGGCTGCCACTTTCCTGTCCTTGAGCGAGGAGAAGGCGGGAGGAGGAGGAGGAGTCGAAGAGGAACTGAACGGAGGACTGGATAGTTTCCTAATGGTGGTGCTGACGCTCCCAGAAGGGGGCGGCTTGAGGCAGTCGGTGGCCGCACCGTTCTCGGCTTTTCTCACTTTTATGCTGGTGCGCGTGGAGCTGCCGTCAAACACGATAAGAGGTCGCTTCCTGGAGCCTTCGGCGGAGGAGCTGGAAAAGACAAAAATGTCACAGCTCTCAGAAACAGGGAGTCAAACTTCAGGCTGCCTGAAAAAGCAAAACAGAACTGGAGAAAGAATGTCATCTTCTGAGAAGTCATTTAAACGAGGAGCTACAAGGTACTTATGAGCCATAAGGCCGATCAAATATCTTATCCTATGTGCTCACAGTGCAGCACCGTGGGATGGGGCATCCATGTTCGGATCCTCTCCATCCATTCGCCAAGGATGGTTGGGCCTGGATAGCTGCTGCTGTGGCAGCCCTTGCCAGCTAACAAGCAGTGCAAGGGAGTGCCCACTGGTATCATTAACTCCTCCAGGTTAACAGACAGACGCTTACTAAATAGCAAAGCCAGCAGCAACGGTGCCCTTTGAGTGTACGGCTGCATGCTTACAAGTCAATCTAAATGTCCCCCTGTTCCCTTCCTGAAAAAAGTTACAGATTGACTGAACTCAGCTGTAAAAAGCAAATTTAAAAAAATGTAGCAAAGGGGAATTAGACCAGGGCAAAAGTAGTTAGGAGCAGCTTACATGTTTATGGATTATTCAAGATATTTATTTTATTTATTTAAAAACTCTTCTATGCCGTCATTAAGTTGGAGAACCGTCACAACGGTTTACATATAGGCACGACGAGTGGTATAGATTACAACTTGAGTATGTGCCGACATAGTTCGGTAACAATATAGTGCAATAAGCTAAAAGTTAAGTGAGCTAATCAATTTGGTATGGCAGTTTCTCAACGGTATAAGATTAACATTACTAGGAGTTTGTTCGGTGCGTCCAACTTAATCAATTGTTTTTCTCCTTCACTTTGTCTTTATCGAAGGCTTGTTTATAGAGCCAGGTTTTCAGGTTAGATTTGAAGATGTTCAGATTTCTCTGGAGCCTTAATTCGAGAGGCCTGGTGTTCCATAATACGGGGCCAGCCAGCGACAGTGCTCTTTCCCTAACTTGAGTGAGCCGTGCTGTTTTGACAGAGGGGACAGTAAGTAGGGCCTTATTTGCAGATCTGAGGTTTCTGTGAGGGACGTGTACGTGCAGAGCTGTGTTAAAGCCAGTCGGCTTTTTCCTCATGTATTAGCTTATGGATTATACATAGAACTTTGTATTGTATTCTTTGTTCTATTGGGAGCCAGTGTAGTTCGGCGAGTGTTCCAGTTATGTGGTCCCTTCTTTTTTTGACCCTCAACAGGTCAAACCAAGGGGTATACACTGAAATGACTTAAGAACGCTCTATCAAAAGGAGAAGGTAGTTGCCTCTGGCACGGTCTGCCAGGAATTTCTTTTAAAGACGTATGCCATAGTTTAAAAAAAAAAAAAAAAAAAATATCTGGTAATGCCACCTGATCAGGAAGGGGACCAGAAATTCTCCGCTTGCCCAAGCTTTCCAGCAGTCCCTCTCTAGTCACAGCTGAAAATCTCTGCACGAACTCTTAATATAAGAGGTACAAGCCCCACCTGTCTTGCTCTTCTAGTTCTCGCCTTCTCTTGATCTCACGCTGGGTAATTCATTGGCATTCAGCAGTGATCTCCCAATTCAGCCACTGTTTAATGTGCCAGGGACCAAATATGATAAAATCCCAATAACACGAAAAGGGCCAGGACCAAGCATGTTCCATAGCAAATGTTTGGAAGAAAAGGAACATTGCAATTATAATCTACAATAAAGATTGTTGCTGAATCAAACCTCTGTAATAATTGTAACATAGGACTGTGATACGGGTTTCAGATTTAGGGGTGCTGCGAGCACTTGAGCACCCCCAATATCAGACAAACAGCTGGATCTGCCTCACCTCTGCAGTTTCCTGGACTCCCTGCAGTTGGAGGCGGCATTGCTGCAGATCTGGGGGGGCTGAAACGCAGACACGGCAGGGCACAAAAGAGCTATTCCGCTCGCTACACCTCCACTCCTAATGTCCCTACTGTGTGCGCTGCCTTTTACTTAAGGAAAAAGGAAGGAGAAGAGTTGAAGCAGGCAGCGGCCGCTCTCCTCTGCTCCTAGGGCTCCATCATGTCAGAAAAGAGGAGGGAGGAGTTGCTACTGAGCATCAGGAAGGTGAACTTGGAATGATTTGTGGGGAAGGAAGAGGTGGTGCATTGGGGGGGGGGGGGGGGGGGGAATGTATGGGAGAGAAGAGGAGGGGTCTGGAAGGTGAATGCCACCCTTGCTTGCACTCCACCCCCCTCAATGTCAGCACTGCACACTTGGACCAGGTGCAATATTGCATTGCTCCAGCAGAACTGTTAAGAGGGCTGCAGAAGGTATGACCACATTTATTTATTTATTTTAAAAATATCTTATTAACTTGCATCCCCAATACATCCATCCTACAGAAACCTCACTGGCTAGCAAGTGCTCTGCAGGGATTTACAAGCCCTTGAAAGAAACTGTCCTGGCTCCTAAAATGAGAAATGACTACTTACCTGATAAATTTCCTCTCTTTAGTACAGAGAGATCAATCCGGAACCAGTGGGTTATGCACCTCTACCAGCAGATGGAGACGGAGTAAAGCTGATATCACCGTACATATACCCCTGCAGTGACATCAGCCCGCCAGTATTCTCTGCAAAAGCCAACCAACTGTGGACAAACTAACAAAACTTGATTAATAACAGATAACCATTTCAGCACTCAGCAACAGGAAACACTGAACTTAGACAAAGAATGTATCAACACTAGTCTAGGGACTGGATTAATCGCTTACCAGTAACCCCTGGAAATATGTAGCCACACAGGACAATCATTTGGCAGCCAAGGGCGGGAAGCTGAATTCATCTGTAAGTAGTAATTTCTCATTTCTTAGTGTTCAGACAGAAGAATCCAGAACTAGTGGGATGTACCCAAGCTACTCCCGAATAGGGTGGGAGGCTGCCGGTGTGCCAGTCAAAACGACACATGCAAAGGCTGCGTCCTCCCGGGCCTGCACATCAAGACGATAATATCTGGGAAAGGTGTGCAAGGAGGACCACATTGTAGCTCGGCAAATGTTGACGGGAGACAACAATCTAACTTCTGCCCATGACACTGCCTGAGCCCTAGTGGAATGAGTCCTAACCTGACTAGGCAACGGCTGCTCAGCATCCACATACATGGCCGTGACTACCTCATTAATCCAGTGAGCTACTGTAGCTCACTCTGTTTACTTCCACCGTGAAGGACAAACAAGCAATCTGTCTTCTTCAGAGGTTTAGAAATTTCCAGAAACTTGACGATATGTCTCTTCACATCCAAGGGCCACAACAAGTGATATTCCTCCACATCTCTCACTATCCAGAGATGGAAGGGAAATGGATTGATTGAAGTGAAAATCTGAGACCACTTTGGCAAAAGAGAAGGAACAGTACGCAGTTGTATCGTCCCTGGAATCACATGAAGGAACAGCTCCCAGCAAGACAAGGCCTGCAGCTCAGATACTCTACGTGCAGAACAAATTGCCTCAAGAAACAGTTTTCGAGGTCAATAACCGCAAGGAAATGTTACGACTCGGTCGAAAGGTAGGGCCCGCTAAAAAATCCAAAACCAGATTAAGCCTCCATGAGGGAACCGGTAACCACATCTGGATGAGCTGACAAGGGTCCACCATTCACCTCACCCCTGAAACAAGCAAGAGCCAACTACCTGTATCTTCAAGGAATTAAGGGGAGACCCTTTATTCAATCCATCCTGCAAACCAAACAAGGAAGAACCAAGCCTAAAACACTCGCCAAACCAGCATATAGGCTAAGGAAGTGGAGAACTCTCTCGTTCGCAGCAAAGTGGCAACCGCCACAGTAGAATATCCACACTTCAGCAAGCGAGCCGTCTCAAGAGCCATACCAAAAGACAAAATTGAGTTGGATCTTTGTGAAGAATAGGGCCCTGCCATAGCAAATCCCTGTGCGCCAGAAGTCAGAGGGGGATGTCTACTAGGAGCCTTCGCAGAGCTGCATACCATGCTCTCCTGGGTCAATCTGGCACCTCCAGAAGCACCATCCCCCTGCGATCCTCGATCTTCTGAATCACTCTGCTCAACATAGGCCACGGAAAGAAGGCATATAGCAGCTCACCCTCTGGAGACTCCTGTACAAGGGCATGATCCCCAAGGATTTTGGATCTCTCTGCGACTGAAAAATCGAGAAACCTTTGCAGTCCAAGAAGTTGCTAGTAGATCCAGAAATGGAAGGCCCCAGCGATCCACTATCAGCTAAAACACCTCGTTTCACAATTTCCATTCTCCTGGATCCAAAGTATATCTGCTGAGGAAGACCACTCTTACATTGTTTTTTCCTGTAATGTGCAAAGCTGAGCTTTCCTGAAGATACACTTCTGCCCATTCCATAAGCTGGGCTATTTCCTGCGATACTTGCTGGCTTGATTCCTCCCTGCTGATTGATGTAAACCTCTGTTGTTGCATTGTCCTACGGTATTTGGACTGTTCAACCCTGCAATCGATCGCCAGACCACATGGGCTTCCAGCTGATTGATACTCCAGAGTGACTCTTCTGGACTCCAAAGCCCTTGCACTATCAGCTCCTGACAGTGAACCCCCCCAACCCTGGAGGCTCACATCTGTCATAAGTACCAACCAATTCAGTGAATTTAAGGAAACCCTCTTTCTCAGATGATCTGCCTTTAACCACTGCTGTGCAGACCTCCATTGGCAGGTGAAGTCGAATCAAAGAGACCTGAGACTGTGGGCTTCAAAGAGACAGCAGGGAGCGCTGAAGGGGATCATATGCACCCTCGTCCACGGTACCACTTCCAGGGTCGTCACCATCAATCCGAGCACCTGTAGACAGGACCACACTGTCGGTTGTATTGTGTTCATCAACAGACGCACCTGCACAATCAACTTCTGAATTCGACCCTCTGACAGGAACACCTTGCCCTGCTTCGTGTTGAACCCAACACTGAGATACTCTATCAACTGAGATGGCTGAAGACTTCTCTTGGCCAGGTTCATCACCCACCTTGTGCGACATCAGGAGGCGCTCTTCCAAAGTCTTGGCCCGAATCAGCCAGTCGTCCAAGTATGGGTATACCAGAATCCCATCCTCTCTCAACTTTGCTGCCACCACTACCATAACCTGGGAAAAAGTTCTGGGCGTGGTGGCCAGACCAAAAGGCAGTGCTCGAAACTGATGACGACCAAAACCACGAATCGCAGAAAATGTTGGTGCTCTAGCTGAATGGGAATATGTAGGCATGCCTCGGACAGATCCAAGGATGTCAAACTCCCCCAACTGCATGCCATTATCACTGAGCGCAAGGTTTCCATGCGAAAAATGAGTCACAAGCAAATGACAGTTGACTCCTTTGAGATCCAGGATGAAACAAAAAGAACCCTCCATCTTGGGCACAATGAAATAAATGAAATATCGGCTGGTATTTTCTTGAGATGTGAGCACTGGAACCACAGCCCTCAGACAGACCTTGACAATGTACACTCCACTGCCTGCCTCTTCTGTGGGGAGTGGCTGGGATGACGCAGCCTGCCCTGATCCTGTGAGACGAAGTAAGGGGAAGGCCACAGACTGATCGGATCTTGGACAGAGAGATTCTGCAGGAGAGGGAACCAGATCTGCCTCAGCCAATGAGGGGCTACGAGGATCATGGTTCCCTTGTCCTACTGGAGCTTCAGGGAAGTCTTCATCACCAGAGAAAGCAGAGGATACGCACAGGGAAGGCCCTTGCTCCAATGGCAGGCAAAGGTGTCCGAGGCTGGTTTGCTGCCTCCCTGTACAGGGAGCAGAATTATTTCACCTTGCGGTTGCAGGGGAAGGCAAATAGATTCATGTCTGGGAGGTCCCCAGAGGCGGAAGATCTGGTCCGCCACTGCCAGATTCAGAGACCACGTGGGGTTGGAAGGCCTGACTCAGGCGGTCCCCCACCACAGTCTCTGTCCCTGCAAGGTACATAGCTCAGAGCAGCATGCCCTGAGACTGAGCCCATAACCAAATCTGAACCGCTTCCTGACACAGGAGGCAAGATTCTGTACCTCCCTGTTTGTTGATCTAACACATCGCTACCTGGTTGTCAGTCTGGATCAGGACCGCCTTGCTGGACAAGTGATCCCGGAACACCCACAGCATGTACTGGATCACTCAAAGCTCCAGGAAGCTGATCTGGCACTGAGCTTCCTGAATAGACCACCGGCCCTGGGTGCAGAGGCCCTCCACATGGGCACCCCATCCCAGGGTCGACGTATCCATGGTGAGCACAATCTGGAAAGGAGGCGAGTGTGAAACATGGACAGTGGCCGCCATGTGATCCAGGAGGTGAAGCATGAAGTGGGCGGCTCTGGTGAACCAGATCCGAAAGGGATACCAGTGCAAGCACCAGATATTGGGACAGATAGACTCTGGCCTGTGCTGTGTCCAGCCGAGTGCCGATGAAGTTCAACTGCGGCAACGGGGTCAGATGGGACTTCGGTATTTGATGACAAACCCGAGGGAGTCCAACACCTGAACGGTCAAATGCAGAGACCGAAGCGCCCCCTCTTGGGTGGAGCTCTTGTCCAGCCAGTCATCCAAGTAGGGGAACACCTGCACCCCTAGATGGTGGAGGTGCGCTCCCACCACTGCCAGGCACTTGGTGATGACACGTAGGTGGAGCGTACTTCATGCTCGCCACATTCCAAGCCTTGCTGGACAAGAGCCATAAAAGCGTCCTGTTGCTGCTGAGGCAGATGCTCGGATAATTCCTGGACCTGTTTCCAGAGGTTCTAAGAGTACTGTGTCATATACAACTGGTAGGAAGCAATATAGGTGATCAACTTGGCATCCTGGAATACCTTCCTGCCCAGCGCAGCCAGTGCTCTCGACCGGGAGGGGCGGAGGCATGGGAATAGGAATGCTTGACTTTCTTGAGGGCGGACACCACCACAACAGACTGGTGTGGGGGGTTGGCGACTCTTAAACCCTGCTGTACCAGGTAGATAGCACCAGCTTTCCTATTTATCAGAGGCACAGAGATGGGATGTTCCCAAATTCTAAGCAGTAGCTCCTTGAAGATGTCATATACGGGAACCTCTACCACTTCCTTAGGGGCATCAACAAACTGGACAACCTCCAGCATTTTACGCCTGGCATCCTCTTCTGTCAGAAGCCAAAATGGGATGGTTTCTGCCATGGCCCAGACAAACCACGCAAAGGTCAAGTCCTCAGGTGGGGACCGTTGTTGCTCCTCCGGAGGAGACAGGACCGAGGGAAGGTCCCCAGAGTCATCAGACAAAGACTCTGAGGTATCACACCTCCCCATGGTCATATGGGGCATCTTCTTCACTGAGATCACCCGGAGACACCAATGGAGTGCCCCTACCCAGGCCCCTCGGTTTAGGCACAGAGGGCACTAAAGCCCCCGGAGGACCCAGAACTGGACCAGAGAAAGCCGGTCAAGGAACCAAGGGTCTTTGCAGCGCTGCGGGCTGCGCCGGGCCTTCCTCCTTGGAAGAACCCACAATGGGAATCGCACCACACAGAGGAGGTAACAGTGGCCGCCGGGGCATCAATGGACCCCTGGGTACCAGCAGCGGCTGCATGGGGAGGATGCCAAGGACATCAAGGCACTCCAGCAACAGTGCCAATATCGAGGGTGCAGGCTCCAGCACCAGTGGTGCCGGCAGCTCAATGCCCTGAAGGGTTTGGAGCACCACCAATTGCACCCTAGGATCCAACTCCTCTTGGAAGTCGAGGACAGAACGGACGGAGGAGGGAGAGACATCACCAGATCTCTCTCAGAGCCCCAAGGGAGATCGGTGCCTGGCACCGGTGGGGAATGCCTGGACTCCTGGGTTTGATGGAAGACGGTGCCTCCTCTCCTTGGGGTCACTTCGGGGGCAACACAGCTAATACCGGTGCGGACCCTGTGCCCAATGCCATGCGAAGACGGCAACGATGCTTCCGTGAATTCCCCTGGTGCTCGGCCTGGTCTTTCCCCAGTGCTGAGAAGGATGGAGACGATACAGACGTCCTGGAGCGTGAAGATACCGATGATGGCTGATTTCCGGCTCCTCTCTTCAGAGGGGGCCCCGATGGGGGAGTGGAACGTGAATGTTTGGTGTCCATCGGTTCTCTGTGGCCTCTTGAAGTTGATGCCCCCCTGACGCTGGAGTCAAGGGTTCCAAGTTTTTGGAAACGAAGAGCTTCTCCATCTTATCTAAACAGGTGTGATAGCCTGTGAGGGTCATCTGTTTGCAAAAACGTTACGCCCTTGACATCATGCAATGCCCCCAGGCAAAGGATACAAACCTCATGCAGATCAGTTAGGGACACAATCCGTGGACACTGGGAGCATCGACAAAAACCAGATGATGCCATTGCCATTGCAAAAAAGAACTGGTGAGCAGTCTGTGCCCAGCGACCACCGAAGGCAAGACTCCACCAGGAATCGACCGCAAAGAAGGGAGAAAATGTATTGCGCCACCCTGCTGACTAACCGGTAGGGAGAAGAGGGACCCTGGAGCTGGCAAAGTCAGAACTGACCGGGAATTATTGGAAAATACTGAAAAAAAGAGCACGAGCTCCTGAACCGTGAGAAGATAGCTTCACGCAAAAGAGACTGAAGAGGGATCCTGCGTGGACGCGCAGATAGTGGCATGCTGGGCTTGCTCAGTGTGCCAGTCAAAGTTTCTCGAAACTTTGACATAAGTTTCCATGCCGGGCTCCTTATGATGATGTCATCCATGTGTGAGGACTACCATCCTGCTCGTGCTAGGAGAAAATCAAAATGCATTAACGTGGGAGACTTTTGTTTTGTTATTCTATTACTTTTCAAACATTTCTATAATTGATGTGGAGTGTTGTGTAGATCAGTGAAACAAGCTCCTATTTTAATGCATTATGATTTCTATGTTTTAGACAGCAGAATGTGAAAAAATGAAAAAGTGTGTGAAGGTTTTTACAAGATAACGTAGATAGTGATCAAAATGGTTTTGCTCATGGAAGATGTTGTTGATCACATTTTTTGTTTTTCTATGGAATATGACAAACTACTTACACAGGAATAGCCCAAGTCACTAACAATTGCATTTTGATTCACAACCAGACAGACACAATACCTTATACGGAGATGAGCAGGTTCACTTTTCCCTCTTTTCTTCTCTATCATTTTCCCCCATCTACTCTTAGGCAAATCCCTCTGAGGCAGAGGCATGGCGTGCTGGATATAGAGATCAGTGAGCTTTTGCTTGTCATTTACGGCTTCTTGAACTGATATATTCTTCTACAAGAAAACAAAGACAGCAACGTTTAATACTTACAGAAAACTGTCCCCACAAAAATAATTATTCTTCCACAGAAAATTACACGAGTATGCTTATACCACAAACATTTTTATTCTAAAAGTGCACTGATTCTTCTCGAATAGCTAAGAGAAGCCTGGTGGGGAGTGGAACAGCAGCCTAGGATTTGGAGCAGCAGGTGGAGCATTAGGGAAGCCAGGGGTCAAATCCCACTGCTCCTCCTTCTGACCTCGGACAAGTCGCTTCATCCTCCATTGCCTCAGGTAGAAACTTTGAAACTGGTTTACACAGAATCTATGGGGGGAAAAAAGCTTAATAAATCAGTCCCTTAGATACAGGGAAATACCTACCTACCCTGTTTTTTGTAACTTTCTCACATCCTTTTCTGATTCCCTGTATTTAAAGTTCAAGGTTTTTATTGAGAATATTGTTTATTACGCTACGTTATGCCTTTCACACTTTGTTAATTGTAAACCGGGTTGATGTGATGCCTGTCATGAAACTCGGTATAACAAAAACAATAAATAAATAAATAAAATAAATACAGTACCTGAATGTAACTTGCCGTGAGCTACACAAACTGAAAGCAGACAGGGATAAGATGGGATTCATGCTCCTGATTTCGTTTCTTATATTCTGAAGCATTTAAGTTAAGGCAGAGCTGCCTCTGGCTGAAAAGGCCTGGTGAATGGCCTTCTCCCCCCAATGAACTAAGGTGGGAGAAGATCTTGCTTTTCCAGTCCCTTTGAATGGGTTACCTGATATGGTTCAACTATGGCAGGGCTTCCACCGCCAGTCAGGTTTTCGGGATATCCACACTGAATATTCATGAAATAAAACTGCACACATTGGAAACTCAGTATATGCACATGTCTCTCTTGCATGTTCACTGTGAATGTCCTGGAAACCCGACTGGCCATGGAATCAGCAGGCTAGGTTTGGGGAGTCTTGGCTTAAAGTGCTTAAAAATATTCTACACATAAAGCAGTTTGGGATCTGGACAAAAAAAAAAAAAAAGAGACAGCGCCATGGAGTATTGCTATTATAAAGCCATTTTAATTTTAAAGGCAAGGATAAACTAATAACACTCTTACAACATTTGGGTGACAAGGTAGTTCTAAGGGGTCTAAAAGCTAGAACAGATTGCCTCTGTCCCCGGGTTTTAAATGGCTCTGGCTTAAACGCTGGGTTTAAAATTAGCTGGGTCTCTTACGTTGCTGCAGGGGGGTGGTGGTGGTGGTGAACCAACTTGATCAGTTCTGAAGGGGGAGGAGAGTACCGGCTATCCAATCAGGGAAGGAAAAAAAAAATGGTTCTGCTGTTGAGTTTCGGTTCCGTGGAGGTACTGCACGCTCAGGAGGGAGGGAGCTGCTATCACTGCACGCATTACAGGAGATGCACAAACCAGCCCTCTGTCAGTTACTGGGAAATGCACTGCAATATTCACAGGAGGGAGGGAGCTGCCATCACTGCACGCATTACAGGAGATGCACAAACCAGCCCTCTGTCAGTTACTGGGAAATGCACTGCAATATTCACAGGAGGGAGGGAGCTGCCATCACTGCACGCATTACAGGAGATGCACAAACCAGCCCTCTGTCAGTTACTGGGAAACGCACTGCAATATTCACAGGAGGGAGGGAGCTGCCATCACTGCACGCATTACAGGAGATGCACAAACCAGCCCTCTGTCAGTTACTGGGAAACGCACTGCAATACTCATAGGAGGGAGGGAGCTGCCATCACTGCACGCATTACAGGAGATGCACAAACCAGCCCTCTGTCAGTTACTGGGAAACGCACTGCAATACTCATAGGAGGGAGGGAGCTGCCATCACTGCACGCATTACAGGAGATGCACAAACCAGCCCTCTGTCAGTTACTGGGAAACGCACTGCAATACTCATAGGAGGGAGGGAGCTGCCATCACTGCACGCATTACAGGAGATGCACAAACCAGCCCTCTGTCAGTTACTGGGAAACGCACTGCAATACTCATAGGAGACTCATAGGAGGGAGGGAGCTGCCATCACTGCACGCATTACAGGAGATGCACAAACCAGCCCTCTGTCAGTTACTGGGAAATGCACTGCAATATTCACAGGAGGGAGGGAGCTGCCATCACTGCACGCATTACAGGAGATGCACAAACCAGCCCTCTGTCAGTTACTGGGAAATGCACTGCAATATTCACAGGAGGGAGGGAGCTGCCATCACTGCACGCATTACAGGAGATGCACAAACCAGCCCTCTGTCAGTTACTGGGAAATGCACTGCAATATTCACAGGAGGGAGGGAGCTGCCATCACTGCACGCATTACAGGAGATGCACAAACCAGCCCTCTGTCAGTTACTGGGAAATGCACTGCAATACTCATAGGAGGGAGGGAGCTGCCATCACTGCACGCATTACAGGAGATGCACAAACCAGCCCTCTGTCAGTTACTGGGAAATGCACTGCAATACTCATAGGAGGGAGGGAGCTGCCATCACTGCACGCATTACAGGAGATGCACAAACCAGCCCTCTGTCAGTTACTGGGAAATGCACTGCAATACTCATAGGAGGGAGGGAGCTGCCATCACTGCACGCATTACAGGAGATGCACAAACCAGCCCTCTGTCAGTTACTGGGAAATGCACTGCAATACTCATAGGAGGGAGGGAGCTGCCATCACTGCACGCATTACAGGAGATGCACAAACCAGCCCTCTGTCAGTTACTGGGAAATGCACTGCAATAGTCATAGGAGGGAGGGAGCTGCCATCACTGCACGCATTACAGGAGATGCACAAACCAGCCCTCTGTCAGTTACTGGGAAATGCACTGCAATACTCATAGGAGGGAGGGAGCTGCCATCACTGCACGCATTACAGGAGATGCACAAACCAGCCCTCTGTCAGTTACTGGGAAATGCACTGCAATACTCATAGGAGGGAGGGAGCTGCCATCACTGCACGCATTACAGGAGATGCACAAACCAGCCCTCTGTCAGTTACTGGGAAATGCACTGCAATACTCATAGGAGGGAGGGAGCTGCCATCACTGCACGCATTACAGGAGATGCACAAACCAGCCCTCTGTCAGTTACTGGGAAACGCACTGCAACACTCATAGGAGGGAGGGAGCTGCCATCACTGCACGCATTACAGGAGATGCACAAACCAGCCCTCTGTCAGTTACTGGGAAACGCACTGCAACACTCATAGGAGGGAGGGAGCTGCCATCACTGCACGCATTACAGGAGATGCACAAACCAGCCCTCTGTCAGTTACTGGGAAACGCACTGCAATACTCATAGGAGGGAGGGAGCTGCCATCACTGCACGCATTACAGGAGATGCACAAACCAGCCCTCTGTCAGTTACTGGGAAATGCACTGCAATACTCATAGGAGGGAGGGAGCTGCCATCACTGCACGCATTACAGGAGATGCACAAACCAGCCCTCTGTCAGTTACTGGGAAATGCACTGCAATACTCACAGGAGGGAGGGAGCTGCCATCACTGCACGCATTACAGGAGATGCACAAACCAGCCCTCTGTCAGTTACTGGGAAATGCACTGCAATACTCATAGGAGGGAGGGAGCTGCCATCACTGCACGCATTACAGGAGATGCACAAACCAGCCCTCTGTCAGTTACTGGGAAATGCACTGCAATACTCATAGGAGGGAGGGAGCTGCCATCACTGCACGCATTACAGGAGATGCACAAACCAGCCCTCTGTCAGTTACTGGGAAATGCACTGCAATACTCATAGGAGGGAGGGAGCTGCCATCACTGCACGCATTACAGGAGATGCACAAACCAGCCCTCTGTCAGTTACTGGGAAACGCACTGCAATATTCACAGGAGGGAGGGAGCTGCCATCACTGCACGCATTACAGGAGATGCACAAACCAGCCCTCTGTCAGTTACTGGGAAATGCACTGCAATACTCATAGGAGGGAGGGAGCTGCCATCACTGCACGCATTACAGGAGATGCACAAACCAGCCCTCTGTCAGTTACTGGGAAATGCACTGCAATATTCACAGGAGGGAGGGAGCTGCCATCACTGCACGCATTACAGGAGATGCACAAACCAGCCCTCTGTCAGTTACTGGGAAACGCACTGCAATACTCATAGGAGGGAGGGAGCTGCCATCACTGCACGCATTACAGGAGATGCACAAACCAACCCTCTGTCAGTTACTGGGAAACGCACTGCAGTAATCACAAAAGGGACCTTCAGACTGGAAGGCTCCATGTCATACTTATTAGCTTATAATTATGCCTAAATGTAATCATAGGTCCCAATATACCACATGCAGACTTTTGCTTTTTGTTACAGATAAAGAGAGGAAAATGTTTTCAAACGTTTCTCTCACATGAAGTGCAGTGTTTGGCCAGCTGCGGGACGGTCTCATGACCAGCCTCTTACCCTGACACCCTGCCACCCGTGCCTGCGGCGTGGACACCATCCGCCGAGCCCCAGAATGCTGCTCCTTAAGCGCGCACTCCGCTGCTCAGATTTAAGTACACAAGCAGCGGTGTGTTGTATATTTAAGCCCCAGGCACGCTCCTAGCCAGTGCCTCGGCAACAGGTCCCTTCTGCCGTGCATGTTGCTTCTCCATTCCTGCTGCTGTTCCCGCCCTGCTCCTTGCCTTGACCTCTCCTGGTCCTGTCCTCCATTTTCCGTTCTCTCTGACTGCCTCTTGGATTTCCACCTGTGCTTTGGATACCAATGTTGCCTGATCTCCGCCTGCCCCGACCTTGACCTGTTGACCGGCGCTGCCTGAATTGCTCTCTACGGGAGTCCTGCCAACCTCAGAACACAAGGGCTCAACCTGTGGGGAGGAGAGGCTGGTAAAGGTGAAGCCCAGTCCCCGCCCCAGCACGAGCGGGTCCACCTGCTGTTGGTGGGGGGGCCTAGCTGCTTCGCCAGTCGGGCAGCACCAATCTCACCATAGCTGAAAGGACTCGCACACCATGACACGAAGAGCTGCGGTGTTTTCTTCAGCCACATTCTAAAAAAAACAAAACAAAAACAAAAAACCCCCCCACACATACAGTTGCCAGAAGGTTTCCATCACCAATCAAAAAAAAAAAAAAAAAGACATGTACATCGCTGACTCGCCGTTGTCGTCAAGAATCTTCAACCGTATTGAATCCATGTTAAATTATCAAATACCAAGCCATTTCTAAGTGAACCCAGCAGGATGCACTATATCAAGAGTATAAATCCAGAATTGCTCAAATTTGTCTAATAAGGCTTCTCTGTCACCTCCACACTTTAGTACAGACATGATCTATAATCAGTCACCTTAAATCTTGAAGAGTGACGTCTATACAGTGCTGAGCCATGAGTACCTTCAATCTGTGGGTGTGTGTAAGCAGCTTCTATGCTTGTTGAGTCTAATTGGAACAGATCTCCTCGTACGGCCAATGTATATCAAAATGTATATTACCCCAAGCTGCTGAACAATCAGTATGTTTAGTTAGCCTGATTTTACTTTGTTTATCCGGAGGCCACTATTCTGGCCCTACTGCTGTTTGTTCACTTAAAATGCTCTAATGATGATTGTGTTCCCTTTGGAACTGCATTGGATAACACAGCCTTGGTGACCATTTCCTTTATATTTCTTCCACGGGTGAAAGCAAAACAAGGTTGATCCTGAAAAAATGTGGTGCCACAGCAAAAGGTGCCAAGGCTTCTTAATGATGGAAATTATTGCTCCAGCCTTCTGCGAATGCCTCAGACTGCACTTGAGGCCTGGGCCCTCTCTTAATGGCTGCTATGTTAGCAACAGATTGTGGTTAGCATACAGTGCTCTTTTGTATGCACTGGCCCTCTGGCAACCCATAGCTGATGAACATAAAGCGGAGTAGATGGCAAATTCCCTTTGCCACAGTCTCCTAAACCTCGCGGTGGACACTGCCATAGTGTTGTGTTCTCCGTGCGGAGTTAGCAATCTGATGTGAATCTGCTGTGATCTCCGTGAGGAGATAGCAATCTGATGTCAAAGCTCTGTAGAGAAAGCTAGGAGTTAGCAATCTGTCAGAAAGCTCTGTTGTTAAAGCTGGTATTAGCAATCTGTAGTTATTTAGAATAGTTGTAGGTGGACCCTTGGACCAGTGGTTGGTGACCATGCTCTTGGGGGATATCCCGAGAGGGACCACTGATCAGGCTTAGTGTAGGAGACAGACACACACTAGTTCTTTTATTAGACAATATGGTAAACCACCAGAGGTGGCAGTAGTGAGCTGGAAATGCCCACCTGGGCTATAGTCCCTCAGGTATTGGAACAGCGATCCCAGGGTGGCTGAGCTGTAGAAAAACTAAGACAGTGAGTAGACAGTATATGCAGAGTACTGGAACAAGTCCTTAATGGTAACACTCACATAATAGTCTCTTAAGGCAGCCTAGGAGATGGTATACATTAGGCCCTTGAGGAGCGAGTACCTGTACCCAGGGAAAGCTCTGAGAGATAGATGGAAACTCACAATGTTGTAAGCAGCGATGACTTTTTAGCAGAAGTGGTATTCAGGAGCAAGTCCGGGATGTGGGCCCTCGAGGAGCGAGTACCGGTTCCGGATTGCGACCTGCAAAGAAAAAGAGAGAACGAGGCACCCGAGGAGCGGGTACCTCTAGTGAAGTCCGAGGAGGCAGAGTAGCTAGGTTTGCTGAGAGCGAATCCCATCCGCAGCGACCAGGAGAAAGCAAGGTAACAATCCCTTGCTAACTTGTCTTGTTAGCGAAAACTGAGACCTTAAATATCTGGAGCCGGTGATGTCATCTCAGGGGGACGCCCCTGAGGTTCACGCCAACACTGGTACATCAGTCGGGCCGCGCGCGCGCCCTTAGGCATCTGGTCAACATGGCGGCTTGCAGTGTCGAGCCGGTCCGGGAACGCTGGAGGAGGACAGCCTGAAGACGCCGCAGCAGCTAGCCTTCCATCAACCCCAAAGGGAGTCGCCAACGAGGTAAGGTGGGCGGAGCAGAGGCGGACAGTGACGGACACAACATATAGGCACCGGGAACCCCTTCATTCTTCAGGGATCCACAATGGCGGCTGCAACATATAACTTGGTACCAACTCCCGTGGAGTTCCGAAGTGGCACGAGATCCTCCCTCCGGAGTTTTCCGCAACCTTTTCAGGACACCCTCCAGTCCGCACATCTGGGCATTCTCCCTTTCTGGAATTATGGCCAGGGGGGTCACCAGTTCCCTCCTATCCATGGCATCTACTTCATTCAAGGAATCCTCCGCGTCGGGTCCTGCCATCACCAATCATTTTGCAAAGGTAGTCGCTGTCAGTGCTATCAAAGTACTGACGTGGGAGAAGAGGGGATTTTGCCACCAGGCCTCTCCATTTGGAATAATCGGACCCTGAACATGGATACCTATGGGCTCCTGGACCGGCGTGGATGAAGAAAAGGAAGCCACAAACTTCCCTTTTCTAACAGGTCAGTAACAAAAAACCCCAAGAAAATGTATAGGAAATTCAGTCCAAGGGAAGGAGCTTGAAAACCAGTATCCATATGCGGCAGCCTTCCCCCTACCCAAGCTTTGATTGTTTTTAATGGAATCAGCTTTGCCTCTTCCTGGGAAGTGCAGAATAACGAGTGGAATTACTTAAATAATAACGGTAGGATTCTCTCAGTCGTACGTCACATTTTTTTGAAACATCCTGTCTCTGCGCCGATTGCTGCCCTAAACAAACTTGTTGCCAGTAACTGAAGGCATAAAAAAATAAAACTGACAGATTTACAGTGCTCTTTTCAGATGTCTCCTCCCCCTTTCCAAAGCAGAAAATCAGCCTCTAAATTATGACAGGTTAAATCCGTTTTTACATGGCATCCTGACCAAGGTGCCCTACAGTAAAGAGAGCACAACGGGGCAAACAGCCCTTGTTTCTATCTTTGGTTTGCAGCTCTGCTAGACACCGTGTAGTGGTTGAGAGCAGAGTCCATCCTTTCTGCTGTGCCAGTTTGTACTGATAAGACGATTCTCAGGGACTCCAGGGAACTCCCTGCATCTGAAACACTGCACTCCCCCATCAGCTTTGATCCCTACCCCTAACCACTATGGCTGGTTAGGGCACTGCTTCCACAAACACCCCCCCATCCTATCAGCCATGATGCTTCACCATTTCTACTTTTAGCCGTGATAGATGGATAAAGGAAGCGGGACCCCCTGCAGGTCAAGGATTAGCTGCCACAACGTCCCAGAAACCAACCTGGAGTGGTGGCACCTAGAAATCAGCCAACAAGGTCGTGGGAAATGAGGAGGCCAGGTGGCTTGCCAACAACTTCACTCATTTTGGTAGCTACTGAGATCACAAAGCTTAGAAGTTAGATGTGGAGAGGGGGGAGATACAGTATGGGAACATGTATGGTCAGAAGGAGAGAGAACCAAAGAAGAAAATAACAAAACTGATTTGGATAAGGAGAAATCTCCTAAAAGTTCTCAAGCTTCTCTGGCTGGCAGCTGGGTTATAACCTTTATTTATTTAATGTATTTATCTATTTATTTAGATTCTGCTTTTTGCACTTCTTTTCAGCACTCCATATTTTGGAGCTGGGTACAATTTTACATACATAGAATAAGTCACATAACAGCAGCATAAAACAAGACAAAGTAATACACAAAGTAAAAAAAAATAATATATATATAATCATCATCATGACTGCCAGCATGAGGGAATACGATGTCTAATTGAAAAATCTAAGTAGGAGAACTGAAATCAGTTTTAAAAAGAGAAAAGGAAGAAGTGGATAGGCCAATCATTTACTAGGTTATTCTGCATGCAGTACCACGCTGCACTGCAAACGTGTTTCCATTACACACGATATCAAATTTATCACGGGGTGGAAACTCATTCAAGAACTCGGGGTAGCAGTCACAAATTTTAGGAGCCACTATAAATATTGCTTTTCCTTGAGATCTTTTATTCATTTTGCTCTAAATTGTTTTTGCTTTTTCTGTGGGGGGGTATTTTCCCCACCTTTCCCTTTCTACCAGCCTCTTGAAGCCTTCTCTTTGCGTTTTTGTGCAGGGGGGGGGGGGGGTGTCAAGCACTGGCCCCGGCAGTTCTTTTCAGAGATGGCCCCTTGCGCCTCTCACAGCAGCAGGGTGAGGGGCCGTTTCCAGGCCTCCCATCACGGTCACATACGGCTTTCCCCTGGCCATCCACAGCAGAGACATGCAGCTTTCTTCAGGGGGTGACTCCTCCCGCGCATGGGCAACAGCAGCAGACCGCAAGCAACAATTTGCCAGGGTGACCTGGTTCCTAGAACTCTCTACCCCCAAATTAATCCTATACGGTAGATTCTATTTAAATATATACCAGTGCACTAGAAAACAAAATGCACGGAATAACTAATTTAAATGGAAAGTTGTACTTGCAAACCATCACCACAAGTTTCTCCTTGATAAAAATGAAAAATCGCTAACTTGGCATGTGTGCTCATTTTCTCTGGGCTAGGATTTCTATGGACTTCTCAGAAATAAAATCAAATTATTAAAAAACAAACAAACAAACAATACAGTAGTCTGTGAAACGTCTTCTGGGCAATCTTGAACAAAATCCTCTAAAACTGCAAATCTGCGAGACCAGACCGACTCCCCTCTTTCAATCAGATCAACATTTTCAGAAAACAAAAAACAAAAAAAAAAGAGAGTTAAACAAACCCACAAGTGCTATAGAAAGATGAACCGATCCGAACTTGATCTGCAAAACCTGAGACTAGAGATATATTATTTCAGTTACACATTTATTAAATTGCTGCTCTCCAAACCGCTGGAGGAATCAGCTATAACTTGTGGGCGGCGGCATCCGACAGCACGGACATAAACCCTGCTCTCACAGCTCAGGTAAGTCTTTCTGACTACGAGCAGGAGGCAAGCTCGGTAGGAGATCTGAAGGAAAACCCTGTAGAATCCTCCTCACCAGATCACCGAGTGACACTCAGCTAGCACCGAGACGACAGACAGGGAGATGGCGGAGGCGACCTCTGATGATCCAAAGAGGATCTCGGAATGGGCCGACTCCACTCCTTACGACTTCTGAGGGGACTTTCCTTGAAGCAGGCAAAATCGATCAAGCCAGGAAAGCATAATCACTCCCACTGCTGGGAGTCCCCGGGCAAGGTCGGAGTCTTCCGAAGCCCTGTTGCCTATAAAGCAGTTCCTTCATCCTGTAAAGGAAGGCCTCCCAACTTCCCTCTCTGTCCAAAACTCAAGGATGCAAAGAAATTCTTCGCAAACTTCAAAAAGGCGGGTCTGCTGGAGGAGGAGGCAGCGGCACATCCTCTTGGTTTGTCCTCACCGGGCATCAAAGCAATGCCAGACACAAGGTCAGATGCACAAAGTCGGCGGCTGCGGGGGACCCTGGGCTCCGACGCGCCCTGGGCTGGGGTAGCACCAAAGCATTCCGCTAACTGGCACCAGTCCTGACCTCTGATGATAGTAAGAACACCGTCTGCATCAATGCTCTACCCGCCAAGGAAGACTCCTCTTCAATGAGACGGACAGTACTGCAGTACGCCATGCGGAGGAGAGTGACTGCGTCCTGGAATACACCGATGAGATGAAAGGCACTCGGAATGGTGCCAGGCCTGGAAAGTGCAGGAGGAATAGGTTGCCTGGAGCTCTGAGGAGCCTCTGCGCCAGGAAGGACAGGGATAGCTCCACGGAGGAGAAGGTCCATTGGTTTCTTAGACGCTGAGGAGATCCTCATGCCTCATCCAGCACGGTCTGCTTCCTCACCTCAGCTCATGACTTGCCATGGGGCGGGGGAGAGTCTTCCCTGACTTGTGGGAGGTCGATACACAGCATGACCAATGCTCTTTATGGTGCCAGAAGTCCAAAGATGGCTTGCTCTGGGAAGTAGAGTGGCTCCTCTGCTCACTCTTGCACCGAGGCTTGGAAGTCAGAGTACAGGAGTAGCCTAGCGGTTAAAGCAGCGGGGACCAGGGTTCGAGTCCTACTCTCGTTCCTTGTGACCTTGGGCAAGTCACGTCCCACTCCATTGCCTCAGGCACAAACTTAGATTGAAAGCCCTCTGGGAATAGGGAAATACCTACAGTACCTGAATGGACTCCACTTTGAAACACTGAAAAAAGTATAAAAAAATCTGTATTAAAAAAAAAGTCTTACACTATTGCCTTCTATAAGGCCTCCATCTTCCAGGCCAGTAATATTGCAAACCAAGTGGGTGTTCATGCTGGACATATGATGCCCACTTCCACAGGCATTAAACCTGCTGACTACAAGCTTTGTTCCCTGACATTTTTCCATTTTATTTTTTTTTTTTAGAGCTTAAAAAGGTCTGTTGAGGGGGCGGCCGAGGCAGCGACAAGAAAAAATGTTACGTTTGGCAGCCCACAGGACGGTTCCAGGAGCAGCTGCGCTTACCCTAGACCAGGTTGCTCTTCTTTCACAGCACAGACACCGCCCACGGAGGAATGTAAAGGAGCCTGTCGTGCCACGCCTAGATGCCATCTGCCCGCTCGCTCCCTGGGCCTCCTTATGCACACACACTGTGATTCAAAGGGCCCGCAGCAGGGAAAGCCCCCGTGGCACCCTGCGATGACATCACGGGTCCTCGTTATTTAAGGCTCCCCGAGACGATCCGCGATGCCTCAGCAATGGAGCTCCTGCTTAGTGCCAGGGTGTGTTGCTCCTGTGTTCCTGCATTTTTGCCCAGCCTGCCTCATCCAGCTTGTCTTCTTGTCCCAGTCTCGTCCACTGTCTCCTATGTGTATTCGTTTTCTTCTAGCCTGATATTCTGCTACTAACCCCTTGCCTTGAACCTGACTTCTTGCATTAGACCCAACCTTGACTGTCTGCCCCCCCAGATTCCCCAGTCTGCTGCCTATCCTGACACTGACATGCCCTTGAACTCTTGCTCTATTGACTACCCTAGGGACCCATCTAAGACCTGCCGGCCGCCAGAACCCAAAGGGCTCAACCTGCAGGGGAGGTGGCTGGTACAGGTGAAGTTCCAGACTGTCCCCGCTTCAGAGCACATTTGCCAGCTGTCAGCGTAGGCCTCGTAGGTTTACCTACAAGGCAGCTTCAACTACGCCACAGCACCAAGGGCCCACTTCCAAGGCACTAATCAGAGTTTGCTGACGCCATAAGCTTGGACTCGTCCCAGGCCTCCGCCATTGCCGGGTTAGCTCACCAGCTCCATCAGCAGCAAGACCAATTGAATACCATGACTGATTATCTTCAGGGGATGGCTGCCCGTCCCACTCCTTTGAAGCCTGTTCCGGCACAGCCTACCACTTCCACGCTTCATTTGCTGCCACCTCAGAGGTATGATGGAGATCCCACTAAATGTAGAGGTTTCTTGAACTAATGCCAGATGCAGTTTAACTACAGGCACCACTGTTCCCATCTGATCGGGTAAAAGTTACCTACATCCTATCTTTGTTAGGCGGTCCCATCCTAGCCTGGGTTCACCCCTTTGGGAGAGAGAGGATCCGCTCCTAGGGGACCTGAACAGCTTCATGAGCAAATGTCACCTGATTTTTGACAAGCCAGACCGCTCGCCTTCCATGGTGTCTGAGCTCCTATAGTTCTGAAAAGGCTCCCGGTCTGTTGGGGGAGTATGTGATTCATTTCCACACCCTGGCCTCTGAACTTCAGTGGGGCAGTGAAAGTCTAATCGCATTCTTTAGGCATTAAGGATGAGCTGGCTGCCCGGGATCTGTCTGATACCATGGAGGGGTTAGTCAGCCTAGCCATATGCCTGGACCTCTGATTCCAAGAATGGGCTCGAGAGGGGCTTGACTCGTCGCTCCATTCGCCTTACTCCTTTATTCAAGTGACTGGTGGCTTTCAGGTCATCCCCGGCGTCAGAACCAGCACCAGTGGAAGCAATACAGATAGACCACCTTAAGTTGTCCACAGAAGAGAAGCAGAAGCGCCGATGCTTCAATTTGTGTCTTTATTGTGCTGCCCCAAGACATTTCCTGAATCATTTCCTGGCTAAGCTGGGAAACTTCAGGACCTAGACCTGGTGGGAGAGGCCACCCTATGTCGACCTTGTTCCTCTCCACAAATTCTGTTAGTCTCTCATTTGGGAACACCCATGTGGCTACCCAAGCCTTCGTTGATACCGGCACTGGAGGCACTTCATCCATGAATCATTGGTACAGCACTAAGGGATCCTGACCGTCCCTCTGGACAATGCACTTTCTATCTCGTCCGTTCATAGTGAACTCTTACCCAGGCAAGTCATGATGGCAATCATTCACTCGCTATGCAGAACACTCTCTTGCATAGGGAACAGATCAGCTTGTACATGCTTCCCAAGCCAGTCAACGGTATATTAGGTCTACTCTGATTCATACTGCACCAGCCTCATATCGACTGGGGTACTCTACAGATTGCTTGGAGGGAGCTCCCACTGCCAGGAGCAATGTCTCTCTAAAGTTTCACCTGTTGTTTACCTTGCCCATACAGTTAC
Organism: Rhinatrema bivittatum; assembly: GCF_901001135.1. NCBI lineage: Eukaryota > Metazoa > Chordata > Amphibia > Gymnophiona > Rhinatrematidae > Rhinatrema > Rhinatrema bivittatum. The sequence goes on along the minus strand of NC_042619.1, from coordinate 381,135,369 downwards.
CCCGGAGATACCGGGTTTGTCACTGCTATATGCAGACTATGCTGCTGACTTTATAAAACAGCAGGCGGAGGGCCTGTCACCACATCGATTCTACAACTGTGCCACTGACTTGGTCTCAGGGAAGGGTAGGGTATGCCTACTTTCCACCCTAGAGACAGAGGCAATGTCCAAATATATCAAAGACAATATGGACAGAAGCTTTATTTGCCCTTTGCCAACTGTCGTGGCTGGCTTCTTTTTCGTGGGGAAGGAGGACAGACTGCACTGACTATCACTGTCCCATCGTTATAACCAAGAAGAACCATTATCCTCTTCCCTTGATCACAGAGCTCTTCAATCGCCTCCAAGGGGTGAAATTATTTACCAAGCTTGACCTACAGTGGGTATATAACCTTATTAGGATCCGAGAGGGTGACAAATGGAAAACTGCCTTTAATACCAGAGATTGCCATCATGAGTACCTGGTGATGCTCTTTGGGTTATGCAATGCCCCTGCGGTCTTTATTTTATTATCAACAAGATTTTTTGTGGTCTGCTCTGTTCCCATGTGGTGGTATACTGATCTTTTCTAAATCCCTGAAGAAGCATCAAGGCTATGTGAAGCAAGTCCTCCAGAGGCTCTGGGAGCAACATCGCTACACAAAGCTAGAGAAGAGCACCTTTGAAAAGGAGGAACTCCCATTTCTGGGACATATCATCTCCCATCAAGGCCTATCCATGGATCCGGAAAACCTGAAAGCCATCCTGGAATGGTTCCAGCTTGTAGGCAAAACTTTGCAGCACTTCCTTGGGTTCGTGAACTACTATAGGCAATTCATTCCTGGGTCGCCCTGCCCACAGCTCTTAACAAGAAGGGCTCAAATACCAAGCATTTCAGCACCTCAAGGAGGAGTTCACTCATGACCTGTGTCCGCATCATCCGGACCTTTCTAAGCCATTCATACTGGAGATAGATTCTTCTACCTTTGGCTATCCTCCTGCAGCACAACCACAATGATACTCTCGTGATCTGCTCCTTTCTGAAAAATCCTCCCCCCCTCCCCAAGAGAAATACAATACCATTGAAGATTGCAAGCTGCTAGCAGTTATGTAGCCTTAGAGGAATGGTGACACCTGCTGGAAGGGGCCAGACACCCAGTAACTATCTACACAGATCACAAAAATCTGGAACACCTAGAGCAAGCACAGAGAATGACTCCCTGGTAAGCCCGCTGGTCGTTGTTTTTCAAATCGGTTTGACTTTGAGCTGCAGTATCACCCCACAGAGAAAAATCAACAACCTGATGCTCTCTCACGTTCCTTCGACACTTAAGACTCCCTGGAACCCTCATGACATCTCATCGACCCTGCGAGGATTGTGATTGCTACCATGATCAAAGTCCTTTCTAGGAAGACTATTGTTTAGTCCTGGGGGAATACTGCGGAATGCAGAATTTGCGCAGAATTGCCAAATTCTGCAGAAAATAGCAGAGGAGATCCCAGCGAAGAGGAAGATCCCGACGCACCATTCACGGTGAAGAGGAAGGTCCTGCCGCACCGACTGAAGCATGCATCGTTCATGGTGAAGAGGAAAGCCGCCCTGGGATGTGCTCCGCTTGCGATGAAGAGGAAGGCCCTGGTAAGAGTGAATGTGAGTAGAGAGGTGTGTGTGAGGGGAAGTGATGAGAGACAGAGCAGGGGGGGTGAGAAGGAGTGTGGGTGCCAGAGAGGGGGTGAGAAAGCAGGGTGTGTGTGAGAGAGACCAGGGAGGATAAGCAGGGGGATGTGAGAGAGCAGGGGGATACCTGAGTGTGGGTGCCAGAGAGAAGGAGTCTATATGAGGAGATTGTGAAAGAGAGTGTATGTGTGTGAGAGATTGGGAGCTGGTGTGTATGAAAAAGGGAGTGTGTGTATGCGAGGGTGTTAGCCTGTGTGAAGGGATTGTAAATGTGTGAGAGAGAGCCTGCGGGAAGGGGTGTGTGAGAGACATAGGTAGCCTGTGTGAGGGTGTATGTGTGAGAGAGAAACGGAACTTGTATGGGTGTTTATGCAAGAGAAAGGGACCCTGTATGAGGGGGTGTGTGTATGTGCACTAGAGAGAGGGAGCATGTGTGTGAGAGAGGGAGGGACAGAGGGAGCCTGTGTGAGGGGCAGTACTGAGAACGGGGTCAAACTCTGGGAGTGGCGATAGAGTGGAAGGGGTTGAGCCTAGAGGTGGAGGGGAGAGATACTGGTAGGTGGAGGTGTTGGGGCCTGAGAGGGCAAAGTGGTCAGGGGACTAGGCAGAGAGAGTGGGACACTTTTACAGTGAATTTCTAGGGAACTTCTGCTCAAAATATTTACATTCTGCATCTTTAAGTAATACATTTTAAATTAATACAGAAAAAAGTTATTTACTTAAAGACTGTCATGTAAATTGTGTTATTTTGACCAATATAAAGTTTGCAGAATTTTGCGTTTTTGTGCGCAGAGTTCCCCCTGGAGTAGTTGTTCCACAGCATCTATGGCAGAAAGTTCTTCAGTGGGCCCATGAATCCTGGTTGGCGGGGCCACCTGGGCATTACCCAAACCTTGGAGTTATTTTTCTGGCATCACTGGTGGCCCCAGATGAAGACGGACATGAAGCGATTCGTAGAATCCTGCCCCACATGTGCCATGAACAAGAGTCCTCAAGCTTGACCTTGGAGGATGTTACAGCTGCTGCCAGCCCCCACAGAACCCTGGACCCACCTGGCCACTGACCTTCCCCTCTCCACCATATGGGTGATGGTAGATCGATTTTCAAAGAGGGCACATTTCACTCCCCTCGGCAATTCAACCGGCTAAACTCTTTGTCCGACATGTTCCTTCTGCATGGGCTCCCCCCTTCACATTCTCTCGCACTGGAGAGCACAGCTTACGGTCCACTTCTGAAAAAGCTTGTGCAAGAAGTTTGGAATCACCTAGGATTTTACTTCCGCTTACCACCCCCAGAACACTGGGCAAACAGAGCGGATAAATCAGAATCTCAAGGCCTTTTTACGAGCCTATGTGAGCCACCGGCAGGATAACTGGGTCTCCCTACTCCCATGGGCCGGGTTCTGCCACAATAATCATGCGAGCAGTTCCACTGGGTCAGCGCCTTTCATACTCCGAAGCCTCTTCCAGTTCCCGTCATCTGCCCTGCAGCAAACGTAATTGGACGTAAACTTCAGGATCCCTGGCAGAAGACACACCGCCTCCTGGAACAAGCGACGGGGGCGTTTCAAGAAGCAGGCAGACTGGAAATGTCACCCAGCACCCCAACTCTAGCTCAAGGACTTGGTATAGCTCAACATGAAGCACCACGTCTAAAGATGCCCTCAACTAAAATCTGAACTGAGATTCGTGGGTCCATTCCCTATTATGCGACAACTGGTAGCCTACAAACTAAAGCTGGCCAATAGAAAGCCAAAACACAAGAGAGAAACTGGGAGACATGTTCATGCAATAGTTTAGATGAAAACTGAGAGGCTCCCAGGGCATCGACCATGCATGGCAGACCCTGTGCATGCTCAGAAAGACTTATCCAAGCTCTGAGAGCTGGGTCTGTGTCCGCACCTTTGGATGATAACCCACAAGTTAGAGCTGATTTAATGCTGCTCGTTGATAGAGAAAGATTACATTACTCAATCCAGAGCTTGTACAGTTTTATTAAAAGTAATCTAATACTGACAATTCAAGGTGTACGAAGTTGGTAGAGACGATCCTAACATTTCTGCCAAAGATGTTTCCACCAAATCTTGACTCAGAGTGATGGCAAACTTATCCAATTAGATTGCAGTTTTGTTTTTTTGGATACATATATGCTTTGTCTGCTAATGAAACATTGTTGGCCCTGAAAAGTGTGGAGTATGGGGTGTTGACGAGTGGAGAAAAATGTTAAATCTCTTAGATAAAGAGAACTAAGGTCACATTTTAAGATTAAATCCTCCTTTAAAGACAAACTATATCCAACATTTTGAACTCAAATATGTGGAGAGCATATAATGAAAAATAGTTGTTGTTGCCCCCCCCCCCCAATCTTGGAAGAAGTAAAAAAAACAAAACAAAAAAAACAATGGTATAATAAAGTTGTCTCTAGCCCTCAATACATTTTCTGCATTAAATGGGTCTGGTTTAGAAAGGGTTCTTTCATTATCTCTCTTCAGAGAAAAGCTTTCATAACGCCAACCAAATGTCACAGCAATCCAACAGAAGTGGTATCCATTTTTTTTCCTGGCATTTTTAGTGGTGGGCTTCCTACTAACTTACCCTCACTACTGAACCTCCTATCCCATCTAACTGCATTATTGTGCTATCCTTACCAACAAGAAAAATTACAGTTCTAGATGAAAAGCCTAATTTTTTACTTCATCTCCCTCTTATCTATTTCTCGAACTACATTTTCCGAGCTGCATTTGTGTGCGCCTACCCCAGGATCTTGTTGCTGCTCTTTAGTCTTTGCAGGAGCCAACTGCATTTCGGTGCTCTTACTGTCAGAACTCTGATCTACCAACCCTAGATTTTTCTTGGAATAGAACAGAAAATTAGATTATTTGGCAGTGCTTGAAGGACGGCGAGGGCTCTGAGCTGCCAGCAACAGAGTTCCTCCTGCTGCTCCCAGCATTATCAAATAAAACTCCCTAATTTTCATAAACAAGCAGTAGCAAAAAAATAAAATAAAATAAAATTCTGAAAAGCTAGACACCAGACAAAATTTTTAGGAGCCAGGGAAAATGTGTATGTTTTTCCTTTTTTTGTTTGGTTTATATTACTGGTACTTTTTTTTTTTTTGCCTTTGATAGTTTATTTTTTCTCCTTCCAAATCCACAATTCTTTCCCTTCTCTATACCCTGCTTCTCCCCCTGCCTATTCCTCAATCTCTGATTTATGGCCCCACAATGGCAGATCTCCAGCCACTACTGCAGCTGTGGTTTTCTGGCCCTGACAACAGCTGCTCATCCCTGGACCCTGCCAGTGGTTCCCCTGGTCCCAGTTGCAGATACAGAAGGAGAGGCATCCAGGTGATCAGGATTTTTGCAGCCATGAATATGAGAAAATCTTCAGTCAGAAGCAAGTGATTCCTTAGCTATAAAATTAACAGAAGCTTGTACCTTTCCACTGTAGGTCCAGATAACGAGATATTGCTTTCTGTCAACTTAACAATCGCTTGTAGCTACTGATGATATTTTTTTTTTGGCAGGAGGGGCAAAAAAATTGTGACCTGTTCAAGACTGATGCTTTTATACAACCATAATTGCATTTGGCAATGTGTTCCCTTTTGGGGAATCACTAACCTCTACAATACTAGCACCACTGGTGAAAAAAGCTGTAAATATTCTGAATCCAACCCAGCGCACTTCTTTATTTCTAAAATCTTTCTCAAAACATTTATACTGTTAGTGCTGCTGCTACTGATTTTGCCAGTGCTAGTAGTGTAGTTACACTACATTAAGTGATGTTACAGACATAATTCTGCTGTCTGCCTATTGGCGGTCTAAGTCTATCTTAAAGAACAGCTCAGAAAAAATGAAATTCTAAAAGATTTCCTTTTGTGATTTCTATCATGGCACTCTCACTGCAGGAATACCTTGACATTGTCCAACTGGTTATGCACACTGTCTACTTTCATAGACATGTTTTCCCCTGCTGCTTTACATCTAATACCCACAGCACCAATATAATTATATTTAATTTTTCTCCCAAAGAAAAATCCCAAGATCACTAGTCGTTCTTGCTCTGTGGGACCAGAGACAATAATAAACATAATACTTTTTCAAGAAAGGGTGGTCGATAGAAGAAGCTCTCAGTGGCTCCCAATGGAGGTCAAATAGTAAAAGTCTTCTAGACAACATAGGATAAAGCATAGAGCATCCATAGATGCAAAAAATGTGAGAGTAAGGCTTCTTGCAGGGTGGTTCTATGACAGGACTGCATCAGGAATGGACAGACTAGACGGGCACTGAAATTTAACAGGATTTTCTGTGTTTTTGCAGCAGTAAAAATTAGAATGTATACCTTCAGAAAGTCAAACCATCAACAGAATAGGGAATTAACCTTTTTTTTTTAAACTGATCTCTATTTTTCCATTTATTTCATCGCAAAACCAGAACTCATCTAATTCATGCAAGCGAACTGCAGATCCATTTTCCAAAAATTCCCGATTGTAAAATTTAGATCTCTCTTATAACAAAAATGTTCAATTTTTTAAATAAATGCAAGTAAACGGAGGAGCACTTAGAGAAAGCAATGACAGCGCCCTCCCAGTGAACAGGAGAAAGTAGAAACGTCTTTTTTTTTTTTGGGAGCCAAAAAAAGAGCCAACCCGATTCGAGAGTACCAAAATGGACAGGGCAAAGCGAAGCAGGAGAGGAGGGCAGGTTGCTGTGCAACCTCCGTGAGAGAGCAAGCAGAGAGCTCCAGGACTCACCTGCTCCAGCGTGAGCAACAAGAACTCCTGCGAGAGCAGCTCCGGTTGCAGCAACAGGTCGCACATTAGTGGCCTCCCATCGCCCGCCTCCATCTTTCTCCTCCGGAGGAGGACTCGCACACGCACAATTCCGTAGACCCAGGCAGCGACCGTAGAACGGAAGTGACGTCAGTTCCTCCGCGCGCGCGCGCTAGCGCCACAATTCCACGGTGTGAGTGGTGGGATACCGATGAATGGGCGGGATGTTTGCAAATTCGCCCTTCCTTTCTCAATTTTGTTTTTGGTTGCTTTAGTGCTGCTTGGGGGGGGGGTGCAGGGTTGTAATATAACTAGCTCCAGGACCGTGCAGGAGAACGTAAAAAAATGTGTCCAAAGGGCACTTGAGAGGAGTTTCGGAATAAGCAAACACTCGGGGAAAACTGCTCTCCAGCCGTACTGTGGTGGTGGCACGGCGCCGGTCGATGACGTCACCCAATCTTGAAGCTTGTTCTTTTAATCCTGGCGCGTTCCATTCTGGAGACGAGCCCGTAGCCGTGGAACGGAAGTGACGTGAGTGCTTCAGTGCACGATAGAGCATCGTTTCCACTGTGTGAGTAGTAAGCTAGCCAAGCAGTGGGACTGATGTACTTCTTGGGGGAATTCTGCGCACAAAAACTGAAAATTCTGCAAATTTTATAGTGGTCAAAATAACACAATTTACATGACAGTCTTTAAGTAACTGCATTTTAAATTATTACAGAAAAAAGTTGCAGAATTTTAAATATTTTGAGCAGAATGTCCCTAGAAATTCACTGGAAGAGTGTCCCTTTCACTCGCTCTCCCTACTCCCCTTGCCAGTTTGCCCTCTCAGGCCCCAACTCCACCTGCCAATATCTCTCCCCTTCACCTCTAGGCTCAACTCCTTCCACTCTGCCAGTCCCAGACTTTGACCCATCTGCTCTATGTCCTGGATGTTCCTTTAGAACCCTGCCTACCCTAGACTCCAGTGCTTCGGCATCCAGCTCGTTTGGGCTCCCTGCTCTAGCCTTGCCTTGCTATGTGTGGCCTTCGGGCCTTCTGCCTTGCTCTGTGTGTGTGTGTGGCCTTCGGGTCTTCTGCTTTGCCTTGCCTTGCCGTGTGTGTGTGGCCTTCGGGTCTTCTGCTTTGCCTTGCCTTGCCGTGTGTGTGTGGCCTTCGGGTCTTCTGCTTTGCCTTGCCTTGCCGTGTGTGTGTGGCCTTCGGGTCTTCTGCTTTGCCTTGCCGTGTGTGTGTGGCCTTCGGGTCTTCTGCCTTGCCGTGTGTGTGTGGCCTTCGGGTCTTCTGCCTTGCCGTGTGTGTGTGTGGCCTTCGGGTCTTCTGCCTTGCCATGTGTGTATGATCCTCGGGCCCTCTGTCTTGCTATAAGGTTCTTGTGACCCTGCCTGGACCTTGACTCTGTTTCCCTGCCGCCTGCCTTGACTCTGCCTGGACTTTGACTCTGTTGCCTGCCGCCTGCCTTGACCCTGCCTGGACTTTTTTATTCCCAGCCAGTACTCTGCTCCATATATCACAGCCATCGCCCAGCTCTATACACTCCTGCCGCATCACATTCCTCCCAGCCATCATCAGAGACCTTCCAGCTATCCCTGTCTCTCTCCACCTGGAGTCATTCCTGAAGGTGGTGTTCATTACACCGGATCACTGCCCAAACGTAACAGGCTAGGACTGTGTATTTAGTAGTTTATAGTAATATGAGAACCCATCAGGGCCTGGGGCTTTGCAGGATTTACTGCTCTTAATTGCTTGACAAATTTCAAATGTTTGGATGGGCTTATTAAAAAATTCAAGCTGTTGATCCGATAAATGGAGCAGCTCCATATTATGGAAAAACTGTTCATCCGCTGTGTATGTGTCTGGGGTATATCTGTGGAAGAATAAAACTATTCATAAAAATGACGGAAGGTCACACAAATGTCTGTCCCTTTTGTCACTAGAACACCTAGAGTAATTTTAACTTTTTCAATAAATGACTTCCCCTTCCATACACGAACTACATTGGCTAAGGATTTCCTGGCCTTATTACCAAAATGAAAAAGGTTATATTCTGATCTGTTTAACATTTTCAGGGTTCTCTGATGGATCAGGGTATTTAAACTTTCCAAACTGTTCCTGTATTCAGCTTTAGCCACCTTACAACCATGTCATACACATCTATCCTTGGCCCTTGCTAATTGTTATAACTGAAAATTGGATTGGTCCATCCATTTATTCATTCCACATGCATCACTGCCTTGCTAGTCTTCCATTTTTGACAAAGAAATTATTGGAATGCAACATAATTCCGTAGCCAGCTAGGGAACTTCAATAGTTTTTCTTTAAATTCCGCATCCCCACTTTTTCAATCTATCCAAAGTAGTGAGTGATCTGAGATGACGGGATTTCCTATATCTGCCCTTACAATATTAGAGAGCAACCCCTGGGAGATAAAAATATAATCTATTCTGGATAAGAGACTCATGAGCACACGAGATATGTGTGAATTCCTTAACCCCGGAATGAAGAACCTTCCAAATGTCCAGCAATTGTAACTTGGCAGAGGAACTCTATAACTCTACTGCTCATATTCCAAGGGCTGGGGGGTACTGGGGATTTGTCTAACGGGGGATCATGTACACAGTTAAAATCCCCCAGCAAGAAAAGGGGTCCCCTAATATGTTGGATTAAGGAATTAACCAGAGAGACAAATAATGTGTGGTTATATTCATTTGGGGCATAAACACATTGCCTGTTTGTCCTCCACTGTGAAAATAAACAGGGCAAGCCGGCTTCATGGGCTACAATAGTTCGCTGGATTAAGGAGGTAGTCACGGTCACATATGTGGATACTGAGCAGCCATGGCCTACTCAGGTTAAGGCTCATTCCGCCAGGGCGCAGGTACTGTCATGGGTGGAAGTTAGATTATTGTCTCCCATCAACATTTGCTGAGCTGTGACATGCTCCTCCTTACACACCTTTTCCAGGTATTATCATCTGAATGTGCAGGCCCGGGAGGACGCAGCCTTTGCACGTGTGGTGTTGACTGGACCACGGGCAGCCTCCCGCCCTGTTCAGGAGTTGAAACTCCAGGGTGGAAGATCAGAACTAATGTCAAAAAGTATTTCTTCACGGAGAGGGTGGTGGTTGCCTGGAATGCCCTTCCGGAGGAAGTGGTGAAGACTAAAACTGAAGGATTTCAAAGGGGCATGGGATAAACACTGTGGATCCATAAAGGCTAGAGCAAAGCTTTTGACACGGTCCCACACAGAAGACTGGTGAATAAAATGAGAAACTTAGGAGTGAGTACCAAGGTGGTGGCCTGGATTACAAACTGGTTGATGGACAGAAGACAATGTGTAGTGGTGAATGGAACTTACTCTGAAGAGAGAGCTGTGTTGAGCGGAATGCCGCAGGGATTGGTGTTGGGACCGATCCTGTTCAATATCTTTGTGAGCGACATTGCGGATGGGCTAGAAGGTAAGGCTTGTCTTTTTGCGGATGACACTAAGATCTGCAACAGAGTGGACATGCCAGAAGGAGTGGAGAGAATGAGACGGGATCTAAGGTAACTGGAAGAGTAGTCAAAGATATGGCAGCTGAAATTCAACGCCAAGAAGTGCAGAGTCATGCATATGGGGTGTGGAAATCTGAAAGAACTGTATTCGATGGGAGAAGGGCTGATGTGCACGGAACAGGAGAGAGACCTGGGGGTGATAGTGTCTAATGATCTGAAGTCGGCGAAACAATGTGACAAGGCAATAGCTAAAGCCAAAAGAATGCTGGGCTGCATAGAGGAATATCGAGTAAGAAAAGGCATGTGATTATCCCCTTGTACAGGTCCTTAGTGAGGCCTCACCTGAAGTACTGTGTTCAGTTCTGGAGACCGTATCTCCGAAGAGACAGAGACAAGATGGAGGCGGTACAGAGAAGGGCGACCAAAAAGGTGGAGGGTCTTCTTCAAATAACTTATGAGGGGAGATTGAAGAATCTAAATATGTACACTGTGGAGGAAAGGAGGAGCAGAGGTGATATGATACAAACTTTCAGATACTTGAAAGGTTTTAATGATCCAAAGACGATAAACCTTTTCCGTTGCAAAAAAATCAGCAGAACCAGGGGTCACGATTTAAAACTCCAGGGAGGAAGACTCAGAACCAATGTCAGGAAGTATTTCTTCACGAAGAGGGAGGTGGATACCTGGAACGCCCTTCCGGAGGAAGTGGTGAAGACCAAAACAGTGAAGGATTTCACAGAGGCATGGGATAAACACTGTGGATCCATAAAGTATAGAGGATGTGAATGAAGTGAAGAGGCATGGGGGCGGCTTGTGGGAATGACTGCTACTATATGGAGATTAATATCCTAATTAAATAAACATACACACGGTTAATGCAAATCCAACATTGCTCTATGCTTCAATGGCAAGAGGAAACGTAAAAAAAAAGGATTTGCATCCACAAAAAAGCAGGGGAGTAGCTTGCTTGATACGGCGGTTACTACCCCAAACCAAATTTAGCCTGATACTTCACTTTCAATGATATCCAGCATAGTTCTCTGCTTCAACGGCAGGGGGAATGATGAAAAGATGATTTATATTCGGACAACAACCAACAAGGACTAAGTTGCACAGGCTGGATAAACATGCGTGGGAGTAGCTTGCTATGACAGTGGTTACTACCCCTAAACAATTAGCTAGATACTTCACTTAGATGCAGCTCCAGCACTAACTACATTGATGGTGGGGTGGAAGGGAAATAGAACAAAAAGTCACTTACAGTGGACAAGAGAAAAAGATAAGTATGGGAAAATTTTTTTAAAAAAAAAGTGAAAGCTTGCTGGGCAGACTGGATGGACCATTTGGTCGTCTTCTGCTGTCATTTCTATGGTGCTATATACATGTGACTCATTTCCCATTCAATTTTCCAATAAATACGACAACCTGCCCTTCTTGGTCTTAGACTACATTTTCTTCTGCAATGTGAACATTTTTATGCATTAAGATCACCACCCCAGCTTTCTTTTTATCAGTAGCCGGTGAAAAATAGCACCCTCCTACCCAATCTCTGCGAATCTAATGCTCTCTGCTGGAGATAGGTGAGTTTCTTGTAAACATGCCACCAAACCTTTAGAGCGATTCAACGCCTGTAACACCTTCATTCTTTTGATTGGAAAGCCCAACCCATTAACATTCCAAGAAATAAATCTTACTATGTCTGCCATTGGTATACAGGAATATAAGAGCAATGGGACTTTCGATTTACCAAAGACCACCCTCTAGCCCATTCCCAGAATAAGAAGACACCAGGTGCCCCAAGATAATACCAGTGGACCTGCCTCTCTAACCATCTCCCAGAATAATACCAAAATGTTAGCCAATAACGAGATTCCCATAATGTAAAGAATACCTCCCCCCCTCTTTTCCCCATTCTCATCTCTGTACAGTTCGACTTGCACTTGGCAAGCACGATGCACGCAAAACATGTGAATATATACCATCTCCCGAGGAAAAGGAATAAACCCTTTGACGGCAACCGAAGGATCATAGATCGAATAACATTCAAAAAGAACTGACTCCATGGAGCAGGATCCTGAAACAGTTAAGAACAATGAGAACAAAGTCTTGAAACCAACAATACCAAAATCAATTCTGGCACAATCCTGCATGGATGATATTTGTTGAAAGGCAGAAGCAGATATACAATCTGATGTCCGAAGCTCCTCAACTGTCTAGGATCTGTAGACCTCGACATTGTGTTACATAACAGATTGCTTCGTTCTCTCCCCTGGCATTGATCCTGGAAAAGAAATGGCACAAGCTCCAGCGACGTCATCACACTCAAGGATGCTGCACCTCCTTTATGGCTTGCTGCAACAAATCTAACTTTATGGCGAGGACAGTGTAGGCAGAAACAAACAAGAAGTGATATCCGTGAAGATAACGGGCTTGTTGAGAAAAACAACGGCGAGAATTTGGAGAATACCGTATCCAGTCTTCAATGTGTCAGTGAGTGTTACATTTGATCCAGAAAATCTTTTGCAGCTTGTGGTTGTTCGAAGATGAAGGTTTTGTTCTGGTGCCAGACTAAGTTTTGCTGGGTATTGCAAGGAAAAATTTACCTGCTTTTTCATCAATACTGAGCATACAGGGGAGAACACCTTTCGCTGGAGCACTAGTTTTGCGAAGTAGTCCTGGAAAATTCTGACTGTTCCCCTTTTGAAGGCCAGCTCCCGGGACTTGCAGTAAGATTGCAGGAGTCTTTGCTTATGAGACCAATCAAACATTTTAGCAATGACAATACAGGGTCGTTGCTCCTCGTCCCTTCTGTTGCCCAAACGATGGGCTCTGTCTCTATCTGTAGCACCCTGATCAGCTCAGGGGGAGAGAACTCTCCAGGCAGCAATTTCTCCAAAAAATTTGTCAAAATTAGCATCTTCTATACTTTCCAGCAGTCCTAGCAAGCATATATTATTGCTTCTAGATCTATTTTCTAGATCTTCTATTCTCTCTTCCTGCTTTTCCATTAGTTTGGTTAGTGAAACTACTTTACCAGTAAGGGCCCCAGAGTCATCCTCTAGAACTGAGATTCTGCCTTCAATCATTTCCACTTTCGGCCTCATTTCTGTTAAGTATGGTTTGCAATCCAGCTATTTGCTCCGAGATTGAAGTGAAATGATTATCTAGCGCTGCAATTATGGCTGTTGTGATCTCAAACACCGAGGCAGTAAACTCAGAGTATTTGGTCTGATTCTCATCCCCACTGCCCATCTTGTCTACAACACAGAGTGGCTTTTCTTTCTCCTTTCTCACACCTTTTAAGAGCATAATCCTCGGAGGTTTCTGCATATATTTGTTGATTGACATAAGATGGATGCCCGGTGACAGAATCGGTAGTTAAGAAGCAGGGATGCCAAAAATATTGTGCAGATAAAGGGAGATGGTATGTAGAGCCAGCTCAGACACGTCTGACCGGGCTCATTGCATCACGTGACCCATGCTTTTTTTTTTTTTTAACAAACTGAAAAATGAATAAAACTTAATTCATTTTATTTTGAAAATGACATTTTTATTTTTCTATACCGATATTCGATTTGAAATTTCACACCGGTTTACATACAACAGGATGTCTAAAAGCAAGCCTTTTGGTGACATGATACAGTATAACAGATTAACCGGGTAAATATAAAGAAAACTTGCTTTACATAATAACTTTTCTAATAGTAAATGAAAGCACATCCTTAGCAAGATGGCCTACTATAGCATTGTGCATAAGTTCTTGAACATTCTATAGCCACTAATTCTTGAGATAATGTTATATCAAAAGAAAGGCAAGGGCATTCATATTTTTGATAATGTTAAGGCAATTTTGTGTGCTGCATATCAATATTATAATCATAGTCACCTTTTTTTCAAGTTGTCTCTTTTTAATTTTGGGGCCGATGCTCAGCCAAGCACACTGTTGTGTGTTGCGGGTTGTGTAGACGCTACCTAAATCCCCTAATGAAATATGGGGATTAGCACCTCCACAACACATATCCAAGGTGCGGTGAAACTAATAGTGCAAATGCTTGTTGATGGGGCTATTAGTTAATCATCCGAAAAAAAAAAAAGTGTGCGTCTAAAACGCCGTTTTGCACTCAGAAATTAATGCCTACTTTTCTATACATCCTCCTACTTAATAATTTCATGACAATATTAAGTAGGAGGAAGGAAAACTTTAAAAAAGTAAAAAAAAAAAAAAAAAAGTTTAAAATAGTGCCGGCAGACAGGTTTAACTGCCATTCTAAAGGACACAGACTCAGCTAATACAGTATATCTGATGAAAAAGGTATCTTTGGACTGTTTATTTTTATGTGAAGACAAATGGGAAAATTTTTGTTGTGAATTGGTTGCAATAAAGTTTTGTCGAACACCTCACCAGCATGTCCAGTGTCTTTCTTCAGTGTCAAAGATGCCCTCAAGCAAGGACATTGGCATAGTGAGTACACCTTAGTGAGCAACTAAGATTCACTATGAAACTGTTGGTAACCACCCTTGTGAGCCTAGGGCCAATGCTTAAATCCTTCTCCCTCCTGGAATGAATCCCAGCACCTCATTGCAAGTAGACTGTGTTGGCATGAGAAAAAAAAAAGAGTTCCAGGAGTAAGAACGGCCCCAGGAACAACCGTGCATTCTGAAGGTCACCAAAGAGGGGTTTATATTTGTCTTTTACTTGAAGAGTTGGCAAGGAAGCAGGGGAGTGAAATTAATTCACATTAGACACAGGGTACTCTGACTGCAAACACACACAAATGTGAAATGCTTAACTATATTATCTCAGCTCAAACGGCAGGGGCAGTGGCTTGCAAATCAGGTTTTTAGTAAATTTACAGATTCACTGTAGAGAAGATGGACTTCCATTCAAAGGCCCAGACTTCTGTGCAGTGTCCAGCACTTGCTCTTTTCATGCTTCCATCCCAATTCCACTTTAAGTTCCAGTTATGCCCACATTTTGGATCCATAAAGCACTTCAAAACATAGATCTAAAAATAGAAGATGCTCAGTTTGGAATTGTCTAAAAAAAAAAAAAAAAAAAGTAGCCCAATGGCTAATGCTCAGAACTGTCAATTAGAAACTCGAAATGTATTCCTGCATTAAGCTCCTTCAGTGCCCTCACAGTCCCCTGTGCAAAGGAAAGCCAGATACTGCTCTAATGATGCAGCTTGTTGGTTATACAAGGAGCTAATCAATTGACTATAGTTCTATGGGGAGCAGCAGTTTGCTCCTAAAGCCAAAGAAAGTTGCAATGACATTCAAACTGCACGGGAAAGTTGAGTTGGAGAACCTAAAAAAAATTGTCAGAGGCTATCCTTTATAGAGCCCCATGATGCTCACCACAAAGGTCTGAGGAGCTTTTTAAGTTACTCATTTATTAGTGCAAGGGACCTCACTACCAACAGAAAACAGGGCAGTTTTCAAAACTTCTCCTGGGGGGGGGGGGGGGGGTGCTAGAAAGGCCGATTCAGCACTAGCACAATGCCATGCTCGGGCTTCACGTTCCCATAACAACCGCCTGTTACTGAGACGCGTTCAAACTTCATTCAGTCTTCGTGAGCATAAGAACCGAGCACCAGCTTACACCAGGAGTTCGGACTCATCGCTCAGTCAGGCCACGTCTTCTGTGCCCTCGCAATTCTTCACCGACGCCGCGGGCTTTCCATCCCCCAACCGGCCCCCTTCTCCACGCATTCACATGCACTATGCTCATGAACTACGAAAAATATTAGTTGCAATAAAAATGTGTAAACATTTCCCCTCCCGTTATTCTATCTGTGCCCAGCGCTGGACCAAAAAACCACACATCAGGGTTACTCTGCGCTGGACCTGTGAAAGGAGCAAGCAGCAGCAGCTGCAAGCAGACGAAGCATGCGCAGTACATGAAATCAGCTCGAGACCGGAAGCGGCTGTTGGGATGCCAAGGGGTCGCCGGCAGGCTGCCAGCGACGTTTCCGGGTTGGTACGCATGCGCAGAGCCCCCCCCGGCCCTGGCTATTCCACCGGTGTAGGCCAGAACTGATGGTGGAAGCGAGGAGGAGGAGGAGGAGGGGGGGGAAACAGACGTGGACGGTTGTCCTTGACAGAACGGTGAATAAAGCCGTTTGCAGAAAAAAAAGAGAACCTGTCTATAAGTTAAAACGTCCGACTTTGGCAGGAAAACCTCTTTATCTGGCAACGCCGGGGGACCGGTTGGGCGCTGGGACTGTTTCCATGGTGGAGGCATTCGGTTTTCCCCCTCCGACTCTGCTAGGGTGACGGAGGGCGCCGTGCTGTCCCCCCCCCGTCTGCCCACCATGAGCGTGCAGGCCTTCCGGCTGGTGTGCGCCGTGGACCGGGAACAGCTGCTGCCGCCGCCGCCGGCGGACAGGGCTCCGACCCACATCGAGTGCCTGGAATGCTGCGGCCGCAACCTCTACCTGGGCACCCGCGACGGCGTCGTCCACCACCTGCTGCTGGAGGAGCGCAGCGGCACCGGGCCGGGCCACAGCACCTTCTCCGCCTCCCGCCAGCTCCAGCGCCAGCTGGGCGCCAGGAAGCCGGTGAACGAGCTGCGGGCCGCCTCGGCGCTGAACCGGCTGCTGGTGCTGTGCGACTGCACGGTCAGCCTGGTGCACATGCTGAGCCTGGAGCCCGTGCCCAGCGGGGCCCGCATCAAAGGCGCCGTCACGTTCACCCTGAACGAGAACCCGCTGAGCGGGGATCCCTTTTGCGTGGAGGTGTGCATTGTGTCCGTCAAGCGCCGCACGATCCAGGTCTTCCACGTCTACGAGGACCGGGTGCAGATCCTGAAGGAGGTCTCCACCCCGGAGCAGCCCATTGCTGTGGCTATTGATGGTCACTTTCTCTGTCTGGCACTCACCACCCAGTATATTATCCTGAACTATAGCACGGGCGCCTCGCAGGATCTCTTTCCCTATAGCAGTGAGGAAAAGCGGCCCATCGTCAAGCGCATAGGCAGGCAGGAGTTCCTGCTGGCTGGGCCAGGAGGATTAGGTAAGCCTGTATATGCTTTGTTTTAAACAGAATGGTTTGGAAGTCATGGTAATCATTTTATATAGAAATAAAGGCTAACAAATAAGGGGAGCAGCGGAATATCTTTTTTGATTAGGGTGGGAGGAAATCAAACAAACGAATCTCTACTCCTGTAACTTATAGTTGCTGATGGAGTGTGGGGCAAGAGTTGGACAGGCCATTGTTTTTAGTGGTCCACCAGCTAAGTTTTAGGTGATACCTGTTTATTGGACCAGCTTTACACGTTTGTGACTAACTTTTGAGTATCAGGTCTTGGAAGTTAGTCCAATGAAAAGACAGTTGCAAGCCTTTCCTTCTTGGGAGGGAGACTCCTTAATTCCTTCTTATCAAACTGAAAATGGCTAGGCTTCTCATTGCTCTCTCACCAGGTGTTTAATGCACCACAATTCATTGGTAGATTATTAAATCTGCTAAAAAGGTGGTGCAAATATGTTTTTTGAAGCATTATTTAGAGTGGCCAATGCACAAAAATAGCAAATTAAATATATATATAGAGAGAGAAAAAGAAGTCTAGTTACTTCTTTTCTACCCATTTTGGTTACCTGGAAGAGCTGTATGAGGATGGAGTGAGCCTCTTCACAGTGCTAAAAGCTCAGTCTGGGTTTTATTAGGTCTTTATTAATTATTTAGAAGCTGTTCTGGAAACCAGAATTCTTAGTATATATACCTAAAGTGCCTGACAGATTTCCTTCTTAAAAACTCTTAAATATTGGCATGTGCTACTCAGAAAATTATTGGCGCTTCATGGTTAAACAGTCCACCTGGACCGGATGGTATGCATCCTAGGTTACTGAAGGAACTCGCGTATTTTTTAAAAATCTGCCCCTTATTGACTCACCTTTATCCACATGTTTGTTTACACTCTCAAAATAATGTAGCAAATTTGTGAGGTAAGACTTCCCTTGGCTAAATCTGTGTTGGCTTTGTCTCATTAAACTATGCCTATCCATATGTTCAGCAATTGTGTTCTTTATGATGGTTTCCACCATTTTGCCTGACACAGGTGTCAGACTCGTTGGTCTTTAGTTTCCTGGATCACCCCTTGCTCCCATTTTAAAAATTGACATTACCTTGGCAACCCTCCAGTCTTCAGGCCCCATAGACTATTTTAATGATAGTTCACAAATTACTAATAATAGGTCCACAATTTCATTTTTCAGTTCTTTCAGTACTCTGAGATTAATACCATTTGGTCCAGGTGATTTGCTACTCTTTACTTTGTCAGTTTGCCCTAGTACATCTTTCAGACTGAGATTTGTTTCAATTCCTCTGCATCATCACCTTTGAATATTATTTCTGGCTTGAGGATCTCTCTTACATCTTCCTTGTTGAAGACTGAAGTAAAGAATTCATTTAGTCTCTCTGCAATGGCTTTGTCATCCCTAAATGCCTCTCTTACACCTTGATCATCTAATGGTCCAGCTGACTCCCTCGCAGGCTTTTTACTTTGAATGTACATATAAAAGTCTTTATTTTAAGTTTTTGCTTCCATGGCAAGCTTCTTTTCAAATTTTCTCTTTGCCTTCCTTTTCAATGCCTATGCCTGTTAGATGTTGGTTGGATTTTCTTGAGATATCTGAAGGTAACAAATGTTTTTAACTGTTTGTGGTGTTTGGCGCCTGGAAATGGGAAAGGGCCTTCAAGGCCATCAAAGCTAGATGGATACAGGAGGCCATCTCGTTGGCCTAACTACTGTCAGGTAAGCAGCTCCTGGTTGCACTCCTGGTTCACTCCACAAGGCCGCAAAGATCAACCTGGGCAGAGGCAGCTTCAGCCTCTCTTGAGGTAATTTGCAAGGCAGCTGTCTGGTCTTCCTTGCTCTCTTTTGTTAAACATTACAGACTGGGCATGGGGCAGGCATTATTACGATAGTCCTGTCTTCCACCCGCAGCAGCAAGGAGTAGCTTTGGTAGATCCCATATGTAATGACTGGTCTAGCAGGAAGAAAAAGAAGGTTAAATTACTCTTACCTGATAATTTTCTTTCTTCAGCTCCTTTTTAACACATCAGTTTTTAAATGAGAGCTATGTATATACGCATCCCCTACAATGAGGAGCACTGTTAAATTATCAGATAATTTTCTCTGCATTGAGTCCTGCTAGTCTAGTCATGTTTGGGATTTTCCTCCTCCACAACTGATGGAGACAGAGGACACACCTCTTTTATGACCTCGCTCCAGGCAGTAAGGGGGTGTGGTCCTAATCCAATTCAGTAGCCCACTGCTAGAGTACTGTAATTTCTCCATTTGTGTTTGGTTTTTCCCCTAATATGTCATAGGGCTCACATGACTGAACAAGCACCCTTAGAAAATGAGTGAGTCTCATGATCATACCATGCTTGACCCCATGTTCTTGGGTAGGTTCTGGGCTGGTCTAGCAGAACTCAAGTCGTACCAGTGTGTAGAAATGGCATACTACGTTAAACTTCCAGAACCGAGTTTATGTCCTTATATTTTTTAAACTCTCGTAGCTGCTTCCTTTCAGTTTCTCTGCAGGTATGTCAGCAGCTGTCTTGGCGAGCAAGTCACAAATAACACGGTGTACATGGGATTCTGCTGGTCCTTGCTATCTTGGGGGTCATAAATGACGACATACAGTCTGCATGAATTGGTGGAATAAGAGTGTCTTTGATGTCATCAAAGACACTCTTGCTCCTGGGAATCCAGCAGAGGAGCTTAAAGAATTATAAACCAAGGACTTTAGAGTAATACTTGTACTTAATACAGAATGGATATTACTATTTTCAGCTGCACTTTTCAAATGTTGCTTAACATGTGCTGGATAAGATACATTTCAAGCTTATTAGTAAGGAATGAAATGAGACATGTTTTGATTAGTGGTGTTGTCCGTTTGCAGTGATCCCATATTCCCTTGTAGCTAATAACAGTAACTCAGTCTGAAATAGCTGCATTAGATTTTTTTTTTGAAAGGACACCAGATTTTCCTCTGTCCTTCCATGTAGGAATTGGAACAGTGTATGCTTGCACATTAATACCTGTGCCTGACTTGGCGGCAGCAGCAGCAGCTCCCTTCATTTTCTCTTTGTACGCTTCCTTGCAGGCATGTTTGCGACAGTGGCGGGGATTTCCCAGCGGGCCCCTGTTCGCTGGTCCGAGAACGTGATTGGCGCGGCGGTGTGCTTCCCTTACGTCGTAGCGCTGGATGCGGAGTTCATCACGGTGCACAGTATGCTGGACCAGCAGAAAAAACAGACGCTACCTTTTAAAGATGGTCACATCTTACAGGACTTTGAAGGTACGTGCACCTTCATTCAATCATGGCCTTCTTAATTTTTGTTGATTGTTGCTTATTTAAAAATCATTTGAGACCGTGTTGTGGACTGTCAAGTTTATTTGATGCGACTTTCCCCATGTTTCCTGTTTTGGGTTTAAGTACATCGTGTTGCTGAGTTTTGTCACCAGTAATGTGCCATTTCTGTTCTTATGCTTCCAGAGTGTGATTTCAGGATAAATTGAATGCCCTGTGGAGAGATGTGTGGCAGGAAGGGTATTAACTTTATATCATTTCATCAGAAGCAGTTAAGTGGCTGAAGAATAAACATAGGTTTTGGTATCTTGAAACTGCTTTCTATTGGAGCGACAGGTGAATTGTTAGGGAAGGACATGAGTTAGTGAGAAAACGAACAGAAGTCAGGGAGGAGAGTGGAGCAGAAATGGGGGTAATAGATTTAAGTTAATGGAAAAAAACATTGAAGGTCAGCTTGACAAAGACACCACATGTCTTTGTCAAGTGGTGTCTTTCTGGCTAGACACCCACTGGCAACTTATCTGGTAATCCGGTTCCTCTGCTAGCCCCATTCATCTCATGCCCAGCAGCAGCAGGAGCACTGATGGTAACTTGCTTGTGCTTCATTAGAAAGAGGATATGCCGGAGCCTGGCCTGGTGGCTTAGTGGCAGTGTTGTAACTGTCAAGTGGAGGACCTAGATGCAAATTTCTGAGTTGGGTCCTGTGCTTCCCAGCTGGTGCTGGGGAATGCTGTGAAGGCAGCATTCATTGCCCCTTGGTGGAGGGAGTTCCAGTTAGCAAGCAATAACAGCAGCTAGTGGCCATAGAAACATAGAAATGATGGCAGACAAGGACCAATGGTCCATCCAGTCTGCCCAGCAAGCTCCCATGGCAGTATCTGGGCGCCATGCAGGTTACCCCCATGCATCAGTCAGTGCTGCTTCATGTGCTTTGCTTATGGACTTGGCTGTAGAAGCAGTCCTGTGGTTTGTTTTTTTTTTTCTTAATGTCTGCGCATCAGTACCCCAGACTATTAAAAAAAAAAAAAAAAAAAATAAAGTCATGGCTCATATTGATTGTCTCTGAATCCAAATTTCTCTTTCCTTCACCCCCCACCCCCACCCTCATCCTTAGAAGCAGAGAGCAATTTTGGAGTTACACCAAAAGTATCAAGGCTTATTGGTTAAAGCTAGTAACTGCCGCACCAGCAAGTTACCCCCATGAATGCTTTCATCGTTTCCTTTAGGACTTGGTTGTAGAAGCAGCCCTGTGCTTTTTCCCTTATGTCCGCATAACAGTATCCCAAATCATAGAAGTTGGGGCCCTTGGTTGTTGTCTGAATCAAATTCCTCTTTTCCCCCTGCCGTCTATTCAGTGAGCAAAAGTGCAGTTGCATTAAAAGCATCAAAGCATATTGGTTAAGGGTAGTAATCTCCATGCCTTCTGCTAAGAGTAGTAACCGCTGTACCAGCAAGGTTACCCCCCCCCCCTGCTCGCTTATCTCATTTCCGTTCTCTAGCCTTTAGGGATCCACAGTGTTTATCCCATGCCCCTTTGAATTCTTTGACTGTTTTCTTCTTCACCACCTCCTCCAGTAGGGCATTCCAGGCCTCCACCACCCTCTCCATGAAGAAATATTTTGTGGCGTTGGTTCTGAGTCGCCCCCTGGAGTTTCATTTCATGACCCCTAGTTCTATTTTATTTCCAGCGGAAAAGGTTTGAAGTCCATTCATCATTGAAACCTTTTAGGTATCTGAAGGTCAGTATCAGATCCCCTCTGCGCCTCCTGTCTTCCAGGGTATACATATTCAGATCCTTCAGCCTCTCCTCATAGCTCTTCCGATACAGACCCCACACCATTTTTGTCGCCCTTCTCTGGACTGCTTCCATCCTGTCTCTATTTCTTTTGAGATACGGGCTCCAGAACTGAACATAATACTCCAAGGACCTGTACAAGGGCATCAGCGCCTCCTTTTTCTTACCGGTTACTCTTCTTTCTATGTAGCCCAGCATTTCTTCTGGCTTTAGCTATCGCCTTGTCACAAAGCTTTACCATCTTCAGATCCCCCGACACTATAACCCCAAGATCCCTCTCTTGGTCCGTGCACATCAGTCTTTCACCCCCTATCATATTCAGCTCTTTTGGATTACTGCACCCCAGATGCACGACTGCATTTCTTGGCATTGAATCCCAGCTGCCAAATCTTCACCCACTGTTCAAGCTTTCTTAAATCCTCTCTCATTCTCTCTACTCCTTCCTGCGTGTCCATTCTGTTACAGATCTTAGTATCATGTGCAAATAGACAAACTTTACTTTTTATCCCTTCTGCAATGTCGCTCACAAAGATATTGAACAGAACTGGTCCCAACACCAATCCCTGTGGCACTCTGCTTAACACAGCTCTCTCTTCAGAGTAGGTTCCATTTACCATTACACGCTATCTCCTATCAATCAGTTTATAATCCATGCCACCGCATTGGTGCTCACTCCCAAGCTTCTCATTTTATTCGCAAGTCTCCTGTGCGGGACTGAATCAAAAGCTTTGCTGAAATCCAAGTAGATCACATCGAGCGCTCTTCCTCGATACAGTTTTCTAGTCACCCAATCAAAAAAGTCAATCAGGACCTTCCCCTGGTGAATCCATGCTGACTCTGGTCCAACAACCCACCAGATTGCAGATAGTTCATTATCCTTTCCTTCAGCAGCGTCTCCATTAATTTTCCCACCACCAATGCGATGCTAACAGGCCTGAAGTTTCGTGCCTTCTCTCTGCTCCCACGTGAAGTGGGACCACCATCGCTCTTCTTCAATCCCACGGCACCCATTTCCAGGGATTATTGAACAGCGAACCTGCCAGCACATCTCTGAGCTCCCCCAGCATCCTGGGAAGTACCGCATCTGTTCCCCATGGTCTTGTCCACTTTTGGTTTGCCTTTCTCTTCCCATACGTTCTGTTTCATAAACAGAGTTTCGTCTACCCATCCCAACCTACAGGTGTCTACCAGCAATGGTCCTTCTCCGGGATCATCTTTAGTGAACTGAACCAAAGTATTTGTTTAATATTGCTGCCATTTCTCTGCTCTCTCCACACATTGTTCCTTGTCACATTTCACTTTCACTATACCACTGCGGACCTTCCTTCATTCTCTGATATATCTGAAAAAACTTTTGTCACCTCACTTTACCTCTTTGGTAATCCTTTCTTTTGCTTGACCTTTTGTTTTAAGAACATAAGAACATGCCATACTGGGTCAGACCAAGGATCCATCAAGCCCAGCATCCTGTTTCCAACAGAGGCCAAACCAGGCCATAAGAACCTGACAAGTACCCAAAACTAAGAAGATCCCATGCTACTGATGCAATTAATAGCAGTGGCTATTCCCTAAGTAAAATTGATTAATAGCCATTAATGGACTTCTCCTCCAAGAACTTATCCAATCCTTTTTTAAACACAGCTATACTAACTGCACTAACCACATCCTCTGGCAACAAATTCCAGAGTTTAATTGTGCATTGAGTGAAAAAGAACTTTCTCCGATTAGTTTTAAATGTGCCCCATGCTAACTTCATGGAGTACCCCCTAGTCTTTCTACTATCCGAAAGAGTAAATAACCGATTCACATCTACCCGTTCTAGACCTCTCATGATTTTAAACACCTCTATCATATCCCCCCTCAGCCGTCTCTTCTCCAAGCTGAAAAGTCCTAACCTCTTTAGTCTTTCCTCATAGAGGAGCTGTTCCATTCCCCTTATCAGTTTGGTGGCCCTTCTCTGTACCTTCTCCATCGCAATTATATCTTTTTTGAGATGCGGCGACCAGAATTGTACACAGTATTCAAGGTGCGGTCTCACCATGGAGCGATACAGAGGCATTATGACATTTTCCGTTTTATTCACCATTCCCTTTCTAATAATTCCCAACATTCTGTTTGCTTTTTTGACTGCTGCAGCACACTGAGCCGACGATTTCAATGTGTTATCCACTATGAAACCTAGATCTCTTTCTTGGGTTGTAGCACCTAATATGGAACCCAACATTGTGTAACTATAGCATGGGTTATTTTTCCCTATATGCATTACCTTGCACACCCACATTAAATTTCATCTGCCATTTGGATGCCCAATTTTCCAGTCTCACAAGGTCTTCCTGCAATTTATCACAATCTGCTTGTGATTTAACTACTCTGAACAATTTTGTATTATCTGCAAATTTGATTACCTCACTCGTATTTCTTTCCAGATCATTTATAAATATATTGAAAAGTAAGGGTCCCAATACAGATCCCTGAGGCACTCCACTGCCTACTCCCTTCCACTGAGAAAATTGTCCATTTAATCCTACTCTCTGTTTCCTGTCTTTTAGCCAGTTTGCAATCCACGAAAGGACATCGCCACCTATCCCATGACTTTTTACTTTTCCTAGAAGCCTCTCATGAGGAACTTTGTCAAATGCCTTCTGAAAATCCAAGTATACTACATCTACCGATTCACCATTATCCACATGTTTATTAACTCCTTCAAAAAAGTGAAGCAGATTTGTGAGGCAAGACTTGCCCTGGGTAAAGCCATGCTGACTTTGTTCCATTAAACCATGTCTTTCTATATGTTCTGTGATTTTGATGTTTAGAACACTTTCCACTATTTTTCCTGGCATTGAAGTCAGGCTAACTGGTCTGTAGTTTCCCAGATCGCCCCTGGAGCCCTTTTTAAATATTGGGGTTACATTAGTTATCCTCTAGTCTTCAGGTACAATGGATGATTTTAATGATAGGTTACAAATTTTTACTAATAGGTCTGAAATTTCATTTTTTAGTTCCTTCAGAACTCTGGGGTGTATACCATCTGGTCCAGGTGATTTACTACTCTTCAGTTTGTCAATCAGGTCTACCACATCTTCTAGGTTCACCGTGATTTGATTCAGTCCATCTGAATCATTACCCATGAAGACCTTCTCCAGTAATCTCCCCAACATCCTCTTCAGTAAACACCGAAGCAAAGAAATCATTTAATCTTTCCATGATGGCCTTATCTTCTCTAAGTGCCCCTTTAACCCCTCGATCATCTAATGGTCCAACTGACTCCATCACAGGCTTTCTGCTTCAGATATATTTTAAAAAGTTTTTACTGTGAGTTTTTGCCTCTACGGCCAACTTCTTTTCAAATTCTCTCTTAGCCTGTCTTATCAATGTCTTACATTTAACTTGCCAACGTTTATGCTATATCCTATTTTCTTCTGTTGGATCCTTCTTCCAATTTTTGAATGAAGATCTTTTGGCTAAAATAGCTTCTTTCACCTCCCCTTTTAACCATGCCAGTAATCGTTTTGCCTTCTTTCCACCTTTCTTAATGTGTGGAATACATCTGGACTGTGCTTCTAGAATGGTATTTTTTAATAATGACCACGCCTCTTGCACACTTTTTACTTTTGTAGCTGCTCCTTTCAGTTTTTTTCTAACAAATTTTCTCATTTTATCAAAGTTTCCCTTTTGAAAGTTTAGCACGAGAGCCGTGGATTTGCACACTGTTCCTTTTCCAGTCATTAAATCAAATTTGATCATATTATGATCACTATTGCCAAGCAGCCCCACCACCATTACCTCTCTCACCAAATCCTGTGCTCCACTGAGAATTAGATCTAAAATTGCTCTCTCTCTCTTGTTTGTTCCTGAACCAGTTGCTTCATAAAGCTATCATTTATTCCATCCAGGAACGTTATCTGTCTAGCGTGTCCCGATGATACATTGAAGTCTCCCATTATTACTGCACTACGAATTTGGTTAGCTTCCCTAATTTCTCTTAGCATTTCACTGTCAGTCTCACCATCTTGACCAGGTGGACGGTAGTATACTCCTATCACTATAGTCTTCCCCAACACACAAGGGATTTCTACCCATAAAGATTCAATTTTGCATTTCGTCTCATGCAGGATGTTTATCCTGTTGGACTCTATGCCATCCCGAACATAAAGCGCCACACCTCCTCCCGACTGCTCCTCTCTGTCATTGCGATATAATTTGTACCCCGGTATAGCACTGTCCCATTGGTTATCCTCCTTCCACCATGTCTCTGAGATGCCAATTAAGTCTATGTCATCATTCACTGCTATACACTCTAATTATCCCATCTTACTTCTTAGACATCTGGCATTAGCATACAAACATTTCAAAGTTTGT
The DNA here is from genome assembly GCF_901001135.1 of Rhinatrema bivittatum. NCBI lineage: Eukaryota > Metazoa > Chordata > Amphibia > Gymnophiona > Rhinatrematidae > Rhinatrema > Rhinatrema bivittatum. The sequence continues at coordinate 381,108,978 of NC_042619.1, read as the reverse complement.
TTTTTGTTTGTATTTTTATTCTGCTTTTTAATTGATAGGGATAAGTTAGAAATTTTTTAGCTCAGTTGAGTTTTTAGTTACAGGCACTTGGACTACTTTTCTAATTATTGGAACCTCACTGTCGGGATGCCCTAATTCTAATGCATCATTAGTATCCTTTGAAGATACCTCTCTCCGAACCATGCGCTGCTGAGCGACTGTCGGCTTTCCCCTTTGTTCTAGTTTAAAAGCTGCTCTATCTCCTTTTTAAAGGTTAGCGCCAACAGTCTGTTTCCACCCTGGTTAAGGTGGAGCACATCCCTTCGGAAGAAACTCCCCCTTCCCCAAAAGGTTCCCCAGTTCCTAACAAAACTGAATCCCTCTTCCTTGCACCATCGTCTCATCCACGCATTGAGACTCCGGAGCTCTGCCTGCCTCTGGGGACCTTCGCGTGGAACAGGGAGCATTTCAGAGAATGCTACCCTGGAGGTTCTGGATTTAGGCTTTCTACCTAAGAGCCTAAATTTGGCTTCCAGAACCTCCCTCCCACATTTTCCTATGTCGTTGGTGCCCACATGTACCACGACAGCGGCTCCTCCCCAGCACTGTCTAAAATCCTATCTAGGTGACGCATGAGGTCCGCCACCTTCGCACCAGGTAGGCAAGTTACCAGGCGATCCTCACGCCCACCAGCCACCCAGCTATCTACATTCCTAATAATCGAATCACCAACTATGACGGCCGACCTAACCCTTCCCTCCTGGGCAGTAGGCCTTGGGGAGATATCCTCAGTGCGAAAAAAAAAAAGTTACAGCTCTAAAACAAAAATTGAAAAACAGCACGCACATCAAATATTAACACCCAATGGTTAAAACTAACAAAACTACCTAGGAACGTTTGATTTCCAGATGCTCTGAGATTGTTGTGGATTAGCTGATGGAGTGGGGAACGAGGGTTGTTGTGCACCAACTTTCTCCTTTCTCTCATATACAAACATGTAATTATACATGGTTTGTTCTTTCTCACACACAGGCTCTCCCATACACACCTACACTCTACTAAACACACACACACATGCCCTTATTCACTCAGAGAGGCCCCTTCTCTCACACACACATTTAGGTTCCTTGTCTCATTCACACATGTAGCCTTACACAGGCTCCTTCCCTCTCACTAATACCATCGCTCTCTCCTACACACAATCTCTCTCAGCCACACACACACACACACACCCTCGTACAAGCTCCCTCTCTCTGTCTCTCTCTCACATACACATTCCCTCATAAAGGCTCCCCCCCCCTCTTGCACACACATCCCCTTCACACAAGTTCCCTTTCTCATACTCACACATGCACTCTAACTCCCTCGCAGGCTTCTTCTCTCTATCTCACACACACACAGGCCCTGCTCGCGGGCTGCCGAGTCTGCTTCTCTTGACCGTAAGCAGGATGGGTGCTACTCGCAGCCCCCCATGGCTGCTCTTTCCCACGCCCTACTGGTTGGCATCCTAGGGAATGGCTGTTTGTCCTTTCAGATAGGACTAGGGGACACATGCCATGAAACTGGTAGCAAATTTGAAACAAATTTTAAGAAAATATCTTGTTTGTCAACATATACAATTGTGCTGTAGAATTTACTGCTGGAGGATATGATCTAGGCTAGTGAAAAGGCTAGATTAAAAAAAACAAACCGTTTGGACAATTATTAGCCTTGTTGCCTCTGCTAGTAATATAAAATGGACTTTCTGATTAGGGTCTGCCAGGTGCTTCCAAGTGGACCCGGCTTGGCCACTGTCAGAGACAGGATGCGGAGTTTGATGGACTGTTGGCCTGACCCAGAATGGCAGCCGTTCTGTTCAGCCGGCCGAGAGCACAGCTCATTGTGTTGAGGGCATGGATTGTGCGTCCTGAACAAAGGAACTTGCTGGATACGGCAGTGCAGGGGGAAAGCATTGTTGTGCTGCAAATGGGGGGTGTTATTGTTTTCGTGTTCACCTTTCCCCCCATGCATGCATTGGGCTGTCAGCTGGGTGAGTGGAAGTGTAATAGAAGGCAGACGTACTGACGCAGTCCGAAGGAAACGATTGGTGTATGAATTAAGAGTTGCATGACATCACAGGGTTCAATAAGGACCGACTGCAGAAATATTTTAGAATCAAAAGTTGTTTTTCACTCATGAATCCAGTAATCACCAAAAGAAGGATTACATCTGTAGGGAAGCAGTTTGAACATCAAAACATAAATAAAATATTTAAGTTCCTTGATAAATCTGAATATTCAGATGAAGAATTCATGTCACAGATGGGAAAAAAAACCTATTTGTACTACTCAAATATTTTATAATTCTAAACTAATCCTAGTCAAAATAGATATTTTACACATTATTCAGTTTTTGACCTTTCAATATGACGAGCTAACTGAATTTTACAAATCCACGCCACCTTATTCTGTTGTTCTTAAATCCTCTTGTTCTAAATCAAATGTGGATTAAGAATTTGAGGAAACTACTTTACTACTCAAAAATAATCAAAGTTGATCAGAAACAATAAATAAATTGTTTTAGATAGCTGAGTTTGACATTGACAGGAGATTGCTATTAAATTCCCACCAAACAAAGGTTTCTTGTTTTATAAATCATCTAGTTAAGAGTTTGTGTAACTCTTGATTGCGTCTGGAAAAATGAACATTTTCGGTCTGATTTACTAAGGCTTTTTTCCCATCCTGTGTCTATGGGGCGGGGGAGTTTACTGGATTGGGCATCTTATGACCTTTGGTATAAAACATCTGTATGGAAATGAGCCATACCTATTGCCTAATAACAGATTCAAACACAGATGTTACAGCTACACTTTGGGACTTATTAACCACTTAGGATCTTGATCAGTAACTTCAGATGTTTCTCTATTCGGCAGGCTTCTAAAATTATGTGTACGTTCTTTCAACTCCTCATCTGTGGCTTTGGACAATGAATGAATTTAACTTTTATTGCTCCGCAGGTTTTTCCAAATCTTCCAATTTTATGCTGCAAAGCCGTTGTCTCTCTTATCACTTGATTTTGTGTCTTTAATCTTGACTTTATCTACATGTGATGTAAAACAAAAGTGATCTTGATCCGTTGTCTTTTTTTCCCACCCATTTGAGTGTCTCTCCACCTATTCTTAGACAAGATTTAATGTCCGAGTCCTTAACCTATTTAATTCAGTAGTTTTCTAGTAAATTCTCCAAAGATTTACATTTTAGGTATGTATTTGGAAATTCTTTAAAAGCTACTTTCATGTAATGAGGAAAAGTCCTTTCTTCCTTTCTGAGTTGTAGTTTTAACTCCGCTTTCAAAAATTCCCTGCCCTTAGGGAGGTTGATTTTTAACCTCTCCTTGGCTAGTTTTACAGCGCCCCTTATGGTTGTTGTTTTTATGAAATGTCTCAGTGTTCTATATGGGTTAAATTATTTTATGTGGATTTAAATGTCTGTATGTTTGGTTTTGTCTAATTGTGTGTGTAAAAATGAATTGAATTATGAACGTTATGTTGTACTCCACGGGAAACAAGCTGTTAGGGACCTGTGGGTTATAAGTGTTTCTAAATAAACAAACATAGGGCCCCATTAAAAGAGCAATTGCCTTCCATTCCTCTCAATAAAGACTTCATGATGCTAAAAGCAAACAATCCATGCCCATTCAAGCTTTAATTGCTAGTTTTAGTCACTGACAATTTGCATACCCAAGCCCCTGAAAACACCCCCACACACCCACACCTAGAGTTAGGGCCCTCAGCCAAGAGTACGGTTAGAACTCCATGGTGTTAGATTTCATTTTGTGTATATATTATTTACTCCCTCTCTTACACTTGAGTTAAAGAAAATATACTGAAGCCCGGACCAAGTTATATGCTTGCTGGCAAGAATCTGAGAGAGAGAGAAGCAGAGCGCTGTGACAAAGCCAACGATCTGAATCATAAAGGTGATCGTTCATGTAAGACACCTTACACACGTACCATTAATGAGGAATTTAACTTCAGATGACTTCTCTGTGTGGAAGTTTTCCATCATTTTTAAATGTCCAGAGAGCACAAGATCAGTTTTTCAGTTCAACAATAATCCAAGTCTTCAGAGCCCACCGCATTCCTGTGAAATTCTGAATTGCCAGTTCTCCAATGACGAGACCATTTCCAAAGTTCACAGAACAAAATTCTGACCTGCCCAGCACCGTCAATAGACCTCCTCCATTGCCTCAGTTTTATAAAGCCCAGTTGCAAGACAAAGCACAGAGGATAAATAGTCCCCTTGGCATAGAGCATAGCACTCCACGAACCACCAGCAAACTCAGGTTCGATATCCAAGCAGTTAGGAGGGTCATCACAGCAGTGGTCTAACCTCAAATGCACAGGAAGCACAGCATTGAGATTCTGTGGTTCAACAGGAGTTTCTAGCGTTGCTCTCTTAGCAAGGATAAAAGGGGCTGAGATTGCACTTAGAATCGGGATCCCTGCAGAAGACCCTCATATCTAACGGTAAGGGATGGGGGGGTGGGAGGGTAGAGGCTTTTCAGTGTATACCAGGGGCCAGATATTCAAAGCGTGTTTAGTGCCCTAGAACGTCTGGAAATATCCCAGGTGCCTGACACCCCATGCTGCACAATGCCCAACAGGGGCTGCTGCCACCACCGCCATAGCCAGTCCGAGCCTGGGCTGAGAGAAATTCTGCCATTGGCCTGAGCCCACATGAAGGCACAACTCGGGGCCGTTTCCTGCCGTCTGGCTGAACAGAGGAGGGCTCGCAACCCCAGTTGGTCCTGAGCTGCCAGGCCTCCTGCCATTGAGCTGCACCGAGGACTTGCACTCCCACTCAGCCCCAAGCTATTGGGCTGCGCACAAGAAGGAGTCATTGGTGCCACAGCCCAAGGCAGCATCCTGCCATGGGACCACTTTGAGAAGAAGAGGCCGAGAAGAGAAAAAAGAAAGGTAAAAGTGAAAAAGTAAAAAAACCAAAAAAGCAACAAGAAATAAAAACAAATTGCTATTTAAAAAAAAAGTATATTTATAAAGGAAAATAGTGTTTTCTTAGCTCTTAAAAGTTTTGACTAGTGCCAAATGCCGAAGGGTCTAATTTTCAAAAGCATTTGCATGTTTAAAACTGGGTTTTACACGTATAAATGCACTCTACCCATGTAAGCAGGCTTTTGAAAATTGCTACAATATATGCCACTGAATTGTCAATAGGTTTTACCCGAGGTAAGTGCACGTAACACGGGCAAATGGCTTTTGAAAGTTTCTGCGATAGTTTGTAACATTTACTTGCGTAACGCCTTTGAAAATTCCCCTATAGGTTTTCAAAATTAGTTTTCCAGCACTTTGCCCTGGAGAGTGAATGGGAAGATCTCCTCTTCTGAAGAATGGATCCAAGGTGTTTAACTCAAAGATCGCAGAGACCTTCAGAAACTAAGAGACCTCTGAGAGAAAACAAAACATTTCCCTCCATATATTTAAAATTTGGCATCCACGCTGCGCGTACGACGAAAGATTTGCTTGCAGAAATATTTAGCAAAGCTGTCTGGTGGTATCCATTTTCCATTCTTTTGTAAATGTTCTCTCTCTTTTGCGCAGGACGAGTAGTTGTGGCGACCAGCAACGGGGTCTACATCCTGACTCCGTTACCTTTGGAAAAGCAGATTCAGGACCTTCTAAGCAGCCACAGGGTGGAAGAAGCTTTGGTCTTGGCAAAGGGTGTGCGAAGGAACATGCCAAAGGAGAAATTTCAGGTCTGTCGTACAGTTATGTATCTACCCAAGGTATTGCAAAAAGCCAGCCATGTAGGTACAGCAGTTCTGCGGCCATTTCTGGCCTTGATTATGCTACAAGGAGAGATGAAGGGGTATCTCTTTATTTTAGCTGAAGTGTTTTGACAGCAATATATGGAGAAAGGCAAGTGCATGATTAGCCTGTAGTCTGCTGAATGTCACACGAGAAGGTCCAAAAGCAAAAGGGATGCAATATAGTAATATAGCTAGTCTGCTGATCTCTGCCTCATGCTTGGTGTGGTTTTTGTTTTGGTTTTTTTTGTAATAATCCACTGGTAATTGAAGTCTGGTTAATACCTTACTGCCATTTATTTCCAGATCTCAGTGGTTCAACAAACCTGTTCTTGGGAACCCTAGCGGGTTAGGTTTTCTGGATATCCACAGTGCAGGCAGTGCTTGCAAATCTTCCTCATCTATAGTCATTGTGGATATCCTCAAACTTGACTGGCTGGGGTGGTCTCTAAGAGTCAGATTTGGGAACCACTGCTTTGGATGGTCATTGCATCCATTGTGTTGGGATTTAGTATACAAGCAAGGTAAGAGTTGTATGCCGTTCTTCATTAAGACAGTGAAGGAATGCTGAAAGTCTAGAGGATTGGAGGAATCCTATCAAAATTGCCAACATCCCAGAGTAGGGCTGATGTTTCTTTTTTAAAGCTGCCCTTCGCAGGGTTTTCATCATATTCAATGGGGTTAGCATCGCCTTCTCATCAGATAAGGAAATTGGCAGTACCCACAGAGAGAGAATGGATTTAACCATTCATTTGATGCTCACAATAGGGAGAAGAATCCCATATAAACCTCTGCTTAAGCCTTGTCTTTTGTAGATTTGTAAAAATATTAGTTTAGAGAAGTGACTGTACTACATAGAAATGTGATGGCAGAAAAAGACCATACAACCTTTTCTAGTCTGCCAGACCATAACTGCTCAACACTGCAATACCTACCACGCTCACAGGGATCCCCTGCGCTTGGCTACATAAGGCGCATGCCCTATTAAAAATAATTTCGCTGAATTTTACTCTTTGAAAACTAAAGCCCACGGGAGAAGTGCATAATTAATTTTTTAAAGAATTTTGTATTTTGATAGAAGAATTTAACAGTTAATTCTGGAGTAGCTTGTGTTTTATTGGATGCATTTGGCATCCTAGCACCAGATGTATCCTTTTGTGTGTTTGCGTGATTTACAAAGTGTACTGTACCATTAAGAAAATGTGAGCTAAAAAGGTGACGAGATACCGTTTAACCCAATTTAATGTAAGAACCTAATCCAGGGCGCCCGGGATTTTCCTGTCCCCAATGTCCTGCCGTGGGATGCTCCCAGAGCAGCTCTTCTCTTTGGTTGGACACCGAGCGGCTCTCGGAGAGCTCGACCTGCACAGGTCCAGAACTCTCGCCCCCCCCCCAGTCTCATTCTCGGGGGACTTCAGACCGGTGTGGGAGTTTGAGCAGCCGTTCGTATCAAAGTCTCAAGCGCCGTGCGGTGCCCAACCAAATAGAAGAGTTTGTTCTGGGCGTGCACTGCAGCAGCCAAGGCAAGCGAGAGATGTGGTTGACATTGAGCCGGCCGGAAGAGGTGGGGGCGGTCACTGGGGATGAAGGTTAACTGTTTACTTTGGGGTGGGTTATGAACGATTGACTAGCTAGTAGAGGCAGAAGGAAGACGGCTGGTTGGCGTGGGCTGAGAGGAGACGGGGGGAGTTGAGACTTCTTGGGACAAGGGGGGCGGGGGAGGGAGAGGGGGGGAGAAGAAAACTGCTGGGGGACCACTGCATTAAAGTCTCAGTTTACTAAGCTTTTTTTCCCCCAAGAGAGACAGAAAGGGAAAATAGCTTTCCTATATCAGGTTGTAAAGGAGATGAGGCAAACCTCAGAGGGTTTGTTTTTATTCATTGAAAAGATGTAATTACTCACCATAGCCCTTGGCAAGGTACAGTCTATAAACAATATTTAAAAAAAACAAGAAGTCATAAATAATACAGAATCCAACAATGAACAGCAAAACCAAACAAAAATGTTGATGTGGAGGCCCATTATAGGAGGAGAGGACGTTCCTCAACCCGTCTTCCTTCATCTCCCCCTGCCAAATTCTGCCTGCTCCTAGATCCAAGGACATTTTCTCAAGGCCTGACCTAATTTTCATGAATTATTTTAGAATTAGGCTTTCAAGAGCTCTGCCCAAACTAACCGATGTGAGCAGTCAGATATGGAAGATGCCCCCAAACCTACAGCTTTGTGAATTTTAATGCAGCTTCCCTCTCTTGGCGGGTGCTTAACAAGGGTAAATCTTTGGAAGGATGTAGCATCTGTGCCTCTTTCTTTCTTCTCTTGCAGGTAATGTACAGAAGAATCCTGCAACAGGCAGGATTTATACAGTTTGCACAGCTTCGGTTTCAAGAAGCTAAAGAGCTCTTCAGGTAATTAGCCTGGAAGATTCCTTCAGTCATATCTGTATGGACAGATGGGTTTAATAGCTTTTTTGTGCAAAACCCGTTTGCTTGTCTGTTTAAAATAATAGGAATATTAAGGGATTGCTTTAGTCTGTTTAGGCATTCCATTAAAACAAAAAAAGAGGGGATTTTCTTTAGTGTATTTGAGAGCCAGTGTAAGTTAGTATTTTTTGTAAGTATTAGAACTGTGAGTTTATAAAGGTCACCTGCTTGATCCGAAAAGGTGAGAATTCTGGCTCCCGGGCAATTAGTCACTAATTCTAGGCCCTCCCACCCACCCCAGGCTTTTTTTCTCTTAAATAGATACCCTTCCCCCTCAGTTAAAAGGAAAATATTCTAAATAGGAGTCAGTCAGTGGGTTTGACTATTGTACAATTAACCCTGATTTTAGTGATTAATTTTAGTCTTGTTGCTGGTCATTCACAAACTAACATAAGTGACGTAGTTATCATTTAAAAACTTTAGAAGGTAATTTTCAAAGGAGTTGCGCACATAAATGTAACATACTATTGTAGCAATTTTCAAAAATAAAGTGCACTTATGGCATATTTTGTAGCAATTTTCAAAAGCCCACTTGAGTAGAGCACATTTCCTGTTCATACCCGGATCAGTCCAGACTCCTGGGTTTTGCCTCCCTTCCAGCAGATGGAGACAAAGTTTCGGTGACATTGGCATATTATAACCCAGTGTGGCACCTGCAGCCCCTCAGTATTTCTCTATCTCCAGCAGATGGTAGAGGTGAATTCCCTGCAGTCTGGGAGGGGGGGGGGGAGAGAACAGTTGGAGTCCTGCAGCTCTTCCGCCACAGGGAAGTATCCTTGGTGTTTTCTTCTTGGCTTTTGCTTGAAATTAAAAAAAACAAAAAATGAAAAACCAAAAAAAACCAAAGGAGAACGACAGGGTTTTAGCAGCTGTGAATGCTGTGGGTGGAGCTTGCAGTGCTTGATAGCTGCTGGGGAGGGAGTTCTCGGGCGGCAGAGCTTATCGACTGCGTGGCGCGGTAGTGCTTGCTTTGCCATCATGGTCGGGCCTCTTTGTGCTGGTGCGGCATTTGTCGGTGGAGATGGCGCGTGGCAGTGCTTGCCGCTTGTGTGGCAATGTGTGCGGCTTTCCGGCTCCGGGCTTTGCTCCCACTGCCTCTCTGGTGGAGAGGGCGGGTTGGGGCCAGCAGAAGCTGCACTGGAGCAGCAGCCTAAACAAGACCTGGCACGGGAGTGCCTTTGAAGTCGGCCACCCCTCCCCGCCAGGCGAGGGGAAAGGCAGCCATGTTGTCAGGGGCTGAAGGCCCTTCAGGGCTGTTTCGGGACTATGAGGATTCCCCCCCCCCCCCCCCGTTGTCTCTGGTAGTGCAGGGTTCTGTTAACCGGAGGGAGTCCGATTCTGACGATGAGGGGGATTCTTCTGGGAATGGATCAGAGGATCCCACGATGTTTTCGTCTGGGTTCATCCTACTCATGTAGGCTTGAAAGGAGCTGGGAAGCAGTCAGACCAGGCTCAGGGGTTCTGTGATCTGCATCCTGGCAAAAGACCTGGAAGTTCCAAGGGTCCTCGGGATGAGGACAGGTCCAGGCAGTTCGGATGTCGACTCTGAGGATTCAGGGGATGGGGCTCCGCAGGTATCTTCCTCTCCAGATCCAGCTGTGCCTGACAATAGCCTGGATGTACCAGACCCGAACGGATGTTTGAACCGGGTGCCAATTGCTGAAGGGGATGCCCCAAATGTGGTGCGTTTTTTCTGTAAAGAAGAGTTGTGGCCCTTAATCCCTCATGTTCTTGAGGAGCTGGTGATCAAGATTCCTCAGGAGGAGTCTGATCAAGAATGAGTGGACCCAGTCATGAATGGCCTGAGGGGTCCAGTGAAAGCCTTCCATTTTCACAAATTGGTAAAAGAGCTGGTGGACAGGGAGTAGGATGCTCCAGAGATGGGCTTGAAGGTAGGCTGGGCAATGGCAAAGTTGTATCCGTTGCCTGAGGACACGTATGAGCTGTTGGCACTCCTAAGGTGGATGCGTCGGTGTGTACTGTCACTAAGAAGGCCACCATCCTTATTCATCTCAAGAAGATATTTGAGGTTTCTGCGCTTGGCATTCATACTGCTATGTGCAGCAGTTTTATGTAGAGGGCCAGCTTACCTTGGGTTCAGCAATTGTAGGCTACAAGAATGCTATCTGCGTCTGAGGCTAAGCAGGCGGACTGTCTATAGGCGGCAGCAGCTTATGTCGTGGATGCCCTATATAACCTCAGCAGAACTTCTTCAAGGATTATGATGTCTGTGGTCTAGGCCAGACGTCCCCTTTAATTGAGGAACTGGTCAGCGGATGTTTGGTTTAAGTCTTATTTAGGAGTATTACCTTTCAAGGGAAAGCTTCTGTTTGGAGAAGACTTAGAGGAGCCGTGAGACCAAAGGCATAGGCTGCCAGATAAGCCTAAAGGAAACAAAGGCTCCTATGCGGGGCGTTCTTGGTTTCGGACATATAAAAGGTTTCGTCTGAGTAGGCCCTCAGCAGGAGCTCAGAGACAAGGCACCGGGAGGCAGCAACCCTGGAACCAGCCCTTTTGAGGGGGCAGAAAACCAGGCAGAGACTGTCTTAAGAAGAACATAAGAACATGACATACTGGGTCAGACCAAGGGTCCATCAAGCCCAGCATCCTGTTTCCAACAGTGGCCAATCCAGGCCATAAGAACCTGTCAAGTTCCCAAAAACTAAGTCTATCCCATGTTATTGTTGCTAGTAATAGCAGTGTTTATTTTCTACGTCAACTTAATAGCAGGTAATGGACTTCTCCAAGAACTTATTCAATCCTTTTTTAAATCCAGCTACACTAATTGCACTAACCACATCCCCTGGCAACAAATTCCAGAGTTTAATTGTGCGTTGAGTGAAAAACAATTTCTCCGATTAGTTTTAAATGTGCCACATGCTAACTTCATGGAGTGCCCCCTAGTCCTTCTATTATCTGAAAGAGTAAATAACCGATTCACATTTACCCATTCTAGACCTCTCATGATTTTAAACACCTCTATCATATCCCCCCTCAGTCGTCTCTTCTCCAAGCTGAAAAGTCCTAACCTCTTTAGTCTTTCCTCATAGGGGAGCTGTTCCATCCCCCTTATTATTTTAGTCGCCTTTCTCTGTACCTTCTCCATTGCAACTATATTTTTTTTGAGATGCGGCGACCAGAATTGTACACAGTGTTCAAGGTGCGATCTCACCATGGAGCGATACAGAGGCATTATGGCATTTTCCGTTTTATTCACCATTCCCTTTCTAATAATTCTCAACATTCTGTTGATTTCAATGTGTTATCCACTATGACGCCTAGATCTTTCTTGGGTGGTAACACCTAACATGGAACCTATCATTGTGTAACTATAGTATGGGTTATTTTTCGCTATATGCATCACCTTGCACTTATCCACATTAAATTTCATCTGCCATTTTGATGCCCATTTTTCCAGTCTCACAAGGTATTCCTGCAATTTATCACAATCTGCTTGTGATTTAACTACTCTGAACAATTTTGCATCATCTGCAAATTTGATTAGCTCAGTTGTCGTATTTCTTTCCAGATCATTTATAAATATATTGAAAAGTAAGGGTCCCAATACAAATCCCTCCACTGCCCACTCCATTCTACTGAGAAAATTGTCTATTTAATTCTATTCTGTTTCCTGTCTTTTAGCCAGTTTGTAATCCACGAAAGGACATCGCCACCTATCCCATGACTTTTTACTTTTCCTAAAAGCCTCTCATGTGGAACTTTGTCAAACGCCTTCTGAAAATCCAAATACACTACATCTACCGGTTCATTTTTATCTGCATGTTTATTAACTCCTTCAAAAAAGTGAAGCCGATTTGTGAGACAATACTTGCCTGGGTAAAGCCATGCTTTGTTCCATTAAACCATGCCTTTCTATATGTTCTGTGACCACTAGCCTCCTTGTGTGGAGGAGTAGCCTAGTGGTTAGAGCAGTGGGCTACGAACCAGGAGACCAGGATTCGAGTCCTGCTGTTGCTCCTTATGACCTTGGGCAAGTCACTTTACCCTCCATTGTAAATCCTCTGGGGATAGGAAAATGTGAATGTAATATACTTTGAAGCGCTGAAAAAAGTGCAAAAAGCGGAATATAAATCTAAATAAATAAATAAAAATAAAATAAATAGAACACTTTCCACTATTTTTCCAGGCATTGAAGTCAGGCTAACTGGTTTGTAGTTTCCCGGATTGCCCCTGGAGCCCTTTTTAAATATTGGAGTTACATTAGCCACCCTCCAGTCCTCCGGTTACAAATTTTTACTAATAGGTCTGAAATTTCATTTTTTAGTTCCTTCAGAACCCTGGGGTGTATACCATCCAGTCCAGGTGATTTACTATTCTTCAGTTTGTCAGTCAGACCTACCACATCTTCTAGGTTCACCGTGATTTGGTTCAGTCCATCTGAATAATTACCCATGAAAACCTTCTCTGGTATGGGTATTTCCCCAACATCCTCTTCAGTAAATACAGAAGCAAAGAAATCGTTTAATCTTTCCGCGATGGCCTTATCTTCTCTGTGCCCCTTTAACCCCTTGATCATCAACGGTCCAACTGACTCTTTTACAAGCTTTCTGTTTCGGATATATTTAAAAATTTTTTACTGTGAGATTTTGCCTCTATAGCCAACTTCTTTTCAAGGTGGCAAGATGCATGGAATATCTTTGGCTGCTCACCCGGATGTGGTTCGCTTCCTTCAAGGGGAAAGACATCTGCGTCCTCCCTTGTGGAAAGTATGTCCCTCGTGGAATCTCAATCTAGTCCTTAGAGGGATGTGTGTGGCACTTTTTGAGCCTTTAAAAAGGGCAACGGTAAAGGATCCCACTTTGAAGGCCCGAAGAACTTTGGAACTACAAGCGTTGTCATGGAGAGAGCCTTTTCTGAAGATCTCAAATTTCAGGATCTCTTTGCAGACAGTGCCCTCCTTTCTCCCGAAGGTTGTGTCAGCATTCCATCTGAATAGGGTGGTGGAACTTCTGGCTTTCCCGGATTTGGAAGCATCAACTCCACACACTAGAGAACTATGATGTTTGGATGTGAAGCGGGCTTTATTGCACTATCTCAAGGTCACCAGTAACTTCAGGATGTCTGACCGTCTTTGTGCTATGGAGTAGCCTTAATAAAGGGCAGAAGGCTTCAAAGTCTACAATAGCAAGATGGTTGAAGGAGGCAATAAGCTTGGCATCCTATCTCTGTGGGATTGGGGGATCACTCTGTTCGGTCACAGGCGACTTCTTGAGCTGAGTACAAGCAAGAAATTTGTCGGGCGGCTACTTGGAAGTCATTGCTCATTTTCACCAGACCTTATTTTTTGGATGTCTAGGCTCCTGAGGCCAGGGGTTTCGATGAGAGTGCTCTTTGAGCGGGACTCTTGCAATCCCATTCTAATTAGGAAAACTTGGGTACATCTCAGGAGTCTGGACTAATCTGTGTATGAACAGGAAAGGAAAATTGGTTCTTACCTGCTAATTTTCATTCCTGGAATATCACGGATCAGTCCAGAGTTCCGCCCTGTGTGGGGGAGAGTCCGCTTGTACTTCTGTCATGGATCTATTGTATATAGGCCGTAGAGCTGCTTAGGATTTCAAGTTTGTTCTCCTGGTTTGGCGTTAGAAATAAAACATTTTTTTTTCCAAGGTGGGGTTTTCGCCTTTTCCTCCTGCCTATTGTGGGATGTTTGCTATTTCATTAGGATTATTATGGAGCAAATCTTGGCTTGGGTACAGGTCAATACTGAGGGACTGCAGGTGGCACACCGGGTTACATACCAGTGTCGGTGAAACTTTCTCTGTTTCCATCTGCTGGAAGGGAGGCAAAACCAAGGAGTCTGGACTGGTCTGTGGTATTCCATGAACGAAAATTAGCAGGTAAGAACCAATTTTCCTTTACTTGAACAAAACCCAGTTTGACGCTTATAAATGCTTTTTAAAAGACACCAAATAATTTGAAATTCCTTAAATTGAGAGACATACCTACTCTATAATCAGCTTTTAAAACTTTAGCAACTTAATAAAACTAAGATGCAGACAGAAGTCCAGCAGCGACTTGAGTGCTATCCTGTGTTGTGCACAGAGTGCCACATGTATGACTATTTACCTGTTGGTGAGATGTTATATGTGTGCACCTGGTGCAAATAACTTCTGACTCTCAGAGCAATAGTCTGATCTCTGGAGGCAAGAGTGACAAACCTGGAATAGTTGAGGCAGACAGAGAGGTATATAGAGGAGACTTACAGTAACATAGTAGAATGATCCCAACTTCAGTTAGGAGGAGCAAGGGCATGCCGTAGGAGACCATTACCGTTGTGTGGCAGGAAGTGATCCTGTAGCTAGGACCTGCTCTCTAGCTGATGCCTTATCCTCTTGTATTAAGGATGTCTCTCCAGAGCCATGTGCCCAGGAGGGAAGGATTAGCATGGCCATTATAGTAGGTGATTAGATCATTAGAAATGTAGGTGACTGGGTTGTTGGTGGGTATGAGAATTGCTTGGTAACTTGCCTGCCTAGTGCGAAAGTAGCGAATCTCGCACACCACCTAGATAGGATTTTAGAGAGGAGCCAACAGTCATTGTACATGTGGGTATCTATAACATAGGGAGTTTCTGGGGGATAAATTTAAGCTTTTAGGTAGAAAACGTAAATCCAGTACCTTCAGTGTTGCATTCTCAGAAATGCTTCCCGTTCCACACACAGGACCCCAGAAGCAGGCAGAGCTCCAGAGTCTCAATATGTGGATGAGACTATGGTGCAAGCAAGAGTGTTTTAGATTTGTTAGGAATTAGGGAACATTCTGGGACAAGAAGAGCCTGTTCTGACGGGATGGGCTCCACCTTAACCAGAGTGAGGCTGCTGGCACTAACTTTTAAAAAGGAGATAGTTTAAAAGCTGCTCTATCTATGAATATAACAGGGAAGATAGGGCACCCTGATAGAGAGGTTGCAATAAATGCTAACGTAACCTGGGGCCTTTAAGTAAAGAGCAGAAAGATTCCAAATTACCAATGTCAACTGATAAGCAAATTATTAATACAAACAAAAAACATACTTTGAAATGTCTGTATGCAAATGCTAGAAGTCTGAAAAATAAGATGGGAGAATTTGAATCTATAGCGCTGAATGAAGTAGATCTGCAAGAGTGTGGACACGCCAGAAGGAGTAGAGAGAATGAGACATGATTTAAGAAAGCTTGAACAGTGATCGAAGATATGACAGCTGGGATTCAATACCAAGAAGTGCAGAGTAATGCGTCTGGGGTGCGCTAATCTTAAGAGTTGTATTTTATATGAAGGGTGACAGGCTGTTGTGCACAGAACAAGAGAGAGATCTTGGGTGATAGTGTCTAGCGATTGGAAGACGGCGAATCGATGTGACAAGGCGATAACCAGAAGAATGCTGGATTGCAAAGAAAGAGGATAACCAGTAAGAAAAAGGAAGTTATAATGCTCTTGTATAGGTCCTTGGTGAGATGTCATCTGGAGTATTGTGTTCAGTTCTGGAGACCATATCTCAAAAGGGTCAGAGACAGGATGGAGGCGGTCCAGAGAACGGTGACCAAAATGGTGGGGGCGTCTCCATCAAATGACTTATGTGGAGAGGTTAAAGGACCTAAATATGTACATTGTGGAGGAGAAGAGGTACAGGGGAGATATGATACAGACCTTCAGATACTTGAAAGGTTTTAAAGATGCTCAATCGACAAACTTTTTTCATTGGAAAGAAATCAATAGAACTAGGGGTCACAAAATGAAATTCCAGGGAGGGCAACTCAGAACCAACGTCAGGAAATATTTCTTCACAGAGAGGGTGCTGGATGCCTGGAATACCCTTCCGGAGGAGGGGGGTGAAGACTAAATCAGTGAAAGATTTCAAAGGGGCATGGGATAAACACTGTGGATACCTTAAGACTAGAGGATGGAAATGAAGAAAAGAGTGCATGGGGGTAACTTGCTGATGCGGCTGTTACCATTCTTAACTAATAAGTCTCATTCTTTTGATGCAACTCCCGACATTGCTCTCTCCTTCAACAGCAAGAGGTAACCAACAAGGGCCCTGACTTTAACAATCTGGGAAACTGATAAGTATGGGGGGTGACCTGTATGGTGCGGCATAAGCTTGCTGGGCAGACTGGATGGACTGTTTGGTCCTTTTCTATGTTTCTATGTAAACAGATATAATTGGTATCTCAGAAACTTGGTGGAAGATGGCTAAATAATGGATTGCTATGATTCCAGGATACAAATTATATCAATGATTGGATGGTTCAAATTGGGGAGATGTGGCGCTATATGTTGAAGAGGGCATAGAGTCAAACAGGATAAATTCTGCAAGAACCAAAATATAGCATGGAATCTTTATGTATTGAAGTTCCATATGAGAAGGGGACTGAAATAGCAGTGGGGGGTGTACAACTGTTCACCTGAGCAGAATGAACAGACAGACGATGGGAAGCTAACAAAATTAGCAACAACAATAATGGGCGATTTCAATTATCCTGGCATTGACTGAGTAAATGTCACATCAAGACATGCCAAGGAAGCAAAGTTTCTAGATGAAATAAATGACTCCTCTATGGAGTAGCTGGTACAGGACCCAACATGAGGAGCTATTTTAGATCTAATCCTTAGTGGAACACTTGATTTGTTGCAAGATATAATAATGTAGGGCCCACTTGGCAATAGCGATCCTGAGACGATCAGATTTGACTTGATAACTGGAAAGAGGACATTAAGGAAATCTACGATAACATTTAATTTTGAAAATGGAAATTATGGGAAAATGAGAAATATTTAGGAAGAAACTGAAAGAAGCAATTGCAAAGGGTAAGACTTTACATCCGGCATGGACACAGTTCAAGAATACCATCTTGGAAGCCCAGAAGAGATGTATTCCACCCATTAAAAATGGTGGTAGGAAGGCCGAACAGCTGCCGGGTATGGTTTAAAGGTGAGGTGAGAGAGGCTATTATAGCAAAAACTTGTTTCAAAAAATGGAAACTGGATCCAAATGGAGAAACAGGAAACAGCATAAGCACTGGCAACTTAGATGCAAAATATTGATGATAAAAGCTAAGACAAAATTTGAAAAGAAGCTTGCTGAAGAAGACAAAATTTATAATAAAAACTTCAGGTTCGTCCGAAACAAAAAGTCTGCGAGGGGGTCAGTTGGACCATTAAATAATAGAGGGGTAAAAGGTGCACTAACGGAGGTCAAGGCCATAGCAGAGAGCTTAAATGATTTCTTTGCTTCAGCTTTTACTAAGAAGGATGTAAGGCAGATATTCCCATGCCAGAAGTGATATTTAAAGATGATGATTCAGAGGAAATGAAACAAATCTGTGAACCTAGAAGATGTAATAGGACAAATTTGACAAACTCAAGAGTAGTAAATCATCTGGACCGGATGGTATACATCCCAGAATACTGAAAGAACTGAAACATTAAATTGTAGACCTATTATTAATCTGTAATTTATCATTAAATAAGCTATGGTAACTGAAGATTGAAGGGTGACCAATGTAACACCAGCTTTTTAAAAAGGGTTCCAGAAGTGATCCAGGAAACGACAGACCAGTGAGCCTGATTTTAGTGCTGGGACAAATGATCAAAACTATTATAAAGAACAACATTGCTGAACATATAAATAGCCATAGTTTAATGGAACAAGCCCAACATGGGTTTAGCTAAGGGAAGTCTTGCCTCACTAATCTGTTACATTTTTTCAAGGCGTGAATAAGGGTGAGCCAGTTGATATCATGTATCTGGACTTCCTGAAAACATTTGACAAAGTTCCTCAGAAGAGACTCTTGAGAAAATTTAAAAAGTCATGGGATAGGAGGCAATGCTCTAGTGATTAGTAGAGTGTCCCAAGGATCAGTACTGGGACTGCTGCTATTTAACATATTTATAAATATCATAGAGATTGGAGTAAGGAGTGAGCTGGTCAAATTTGCTGCTACAAAATTATTCAAAGTAGTTAAAAATGTTAAATGTATTTATAATATTTATAATGTTATTTAAATGTTAATTGTTATTTGTTATAATGTAAGCCGCCCACGTGGCGACAGTTTTTTACTTCACTGTACACCGGTGTGATATGTATTTTATACAGGAACGTCGGTTTATAAAAACTAAAAATAAATAAAATAAATAAATCACAAGAAGACTGTGACAAATTGCAAGAGGACTTTGCTAGACTGGGAGATTGGGCATCCGAATGGCAGATGGCGTTTAATATGGACAAGTGCAAAGTGATGCATATAGGGAAGAGGAATCCAAATAATAGCTACATGATGCAAGGTTCCACATTGGAAGTCACCATCCAGGAAAAAGATCAAGGCATCATCATGGATAATACGTTTCAATCCGCTGCCCAATGTGTGTGGTGGCGGGCCAAGAAAACATCATTAGGAAAGGAATGGAGAATAAAACAGAGAATATCATAGCACCACTGTATTGCTCCATGGTGCAACTGCACCTTGGATACTATATGCAGTTCTGGTCACTGCATTTCAAAAAAGATATAGCGGAATTAGAAAAGGTACAGAGAAGGGCAACCAAAATGATAAAGGAGATGGAACGATTCCCCTATGAGGAAAGGCTGAAGAGCTAAGGATCCTTCGGCTTGGAGAAGAGACGGCTGAGGGGAGATGTGCTAGAGATCTATAAAATAATAAGTGGATTGGAACGTTAAATGTGAATGTTTATGCTTTCAAAAAATACAAAGACTAGGGGACATGCAATGAAGTTACTAGGTGATACGTTTAAGACAAATAGGAGAAAATACTTTTTTTTTTTTCTCAATACATAATTAAATTCTGGAATTCGCTGCCCGGGATGTGGTAAAGATGTGACTATAGCTGAGTTTAAAAATGCTTTAGACACCATATGCACCACGCTGTCTATCAACTTCTCCTCGGGCACAGTGATTCTCATGCACCTTGTACTGTTTGATTTACCTAGTGATTGGTCGGGGGGTGGGTTATGGGAGGGAGGGAGGGGTTATGTGTTGTTGCTGGAAAATATGGAGCCAGTTGTTGTTCTTTTTGACTTGTTGTTCCTTGAGGATTGCTTATTGCCATTTTGTTCCTTACAAGTCATACATGTTACATTTTGTACTGCTTTTATTCTTCTGATTGCTGGTTCCTAATAAAAACCGTTTACATACAAAAAAAAATGCTTTAGACATGTTCCTAGAAGAAAAGTCCATAAACCATTAAGGTAGACGAGCAAATCCACTGCTTGTCCCTGGGATAAGCAGAATGGAATCTTTTGAACATAGGAATCCAGTCAGGTACTTGATCCTGGATTGGCCACTGTTGGAAACAGGATACTGGGCTTGATGGAACTTTTTGGTCTGGCTCAGCGTGGCAAAACCTGTGTCCTAATGCTGTTTCTTGATGTGCTTCAGGTGGAAATATCTAGCATTCCCTTAAGAAAAGGGCCTTCGGCCGTTTTGAGTTGATACATTGCATGAACAGTTACCGGTTAGCTGTGTCATCCTAACATAGTAGTTGCATGGATGCTGTAGGATTTTATGGCATTAGGCTTGGGTCAGGATTCCATTGTCTGACTGACCTATATGGCTGCACTAATCCTAAAAATATGCTGGCAGAATTTGATTTAAAAAAAGATGTAAATTAGGAACATTCGTTTTCCAGACTGTTTTTCTGTGCGGCTTTTGTTGCCATTTTCGCAGTATGATTTAATGCAGCAGGAGTTTTATGTTCAACTCTGGTTGGTGTGGCCACCTTATTTTGCCCTGCTGCTTTAGACTTCCATCTCAACTGAAAATAGCTCTTATTGTGCTTTCGGCATCATGAGCCTTCAGTTCAGGCTATTTGTGGATTTTTTTTGTTTGTTTTTTTAACTACTAATACTGCTGCTGTTATTTATTGTAGGACAATACCTACAGTACCTGGATATAATCTTCTTTGAAGTGGCTGACCAGTCACAAAGGGTGGAATATAAAATTAAAATTAAATACACATAAGGTGTCATCCCTGCTCTTGAGTTTCACTCTAGTCAGGGCACCTAGGTAAATCAAGTTTTAAGGTTTTCCCCATTTAGACATTTTAGTGACAGTCCTGCAGCTGAGGGATGTGGTGTGCTCTTAGCCAAGCCAGTAGGTGACACTGAAGCTGTCGCATTATAACTAAGCATGGAGCCCCTCCTACTCTGCATTTGTGACTGCTGCCTCTGCGGAGTCCCACCAGAGAGCACAAAGCAGGGTCAGGACTTCAACCCCAGGTACGACAGTGCCGCTGGGCAGTTAGGCTGGCCCGCGATTGGCTGCTCTCGGATATGGTGTGTGCGGCTTCCTTTCTTGCGTAAAATACGCTTGTGTATGTTTTTAGAATAGGTGGGTTAAATATGTGCGTTCAATCCGCTGCATGTATTTGCACGTCGACGTACATGCATGCATATGTGGGGTAAACATACGCGTGTTTTGTAACATGCGTGTATGTGATAAACGCATATTATAAAATACCGTGGTAAAATTAAGCATGGCCACAGAATCGCGTATATGCTGCCATGCGCAGTTTGAAAGTTGTCCTGCCTGTGTTTTCTGGTATCTTGGATAGTCCCACAAATTGCCACCTGGGCACTGATATGCCTTTCTTGGAGGTAGATGCCATCAACAGGATTAAAGTGAAGAAACCACCGTGGTGGGGTATATCTGCATGTAAGGAGCATTGGCACAAAAACAATTCAAACACTATTGTGTCCCAGGAAACAGAGAAATGCGTGGTTTCTCTTCTCCTAGGCTTTTTCTTTCGACCATCAGCTTTCTCTTCCTTTCCACCTGCAACTGCTTGTTATCTACCTCCCGTCTGCATGTCCTCCCTGTACGTGTGCAGGAGCACAGCTTCACCCACTCCTTTGTGCTCTCTCGCCTCCCTTCCCTGTTTGCTTTCTGTCCAGCTCTGAGCTTCTCCCTTTCCCTTTTGTCCCTGCACAGCCTCCCTTCCCTCTCCAGCCGCTGCGCTTTGTGGCGCCACACTGGTGCTACAGCATGAGCAGGCAGGCGCGGGTGGTGGGAGGGCATGCGTGACTCGAGCGCGCGCTGACCAGTGAGACATTTCTGCTTGCCCATGTGCAAGCCGGTGCCTGAAAATTCTGCATATTGCTCTGAGAGTGAACTTTGGTGCAGTGTATCTTTGGCTTCTCAGAACCATCTTTGGAAGGAAGAAAGGGTTTCTGTGAGGGATACCGTGGTGGGTCTTCAGTTTTGATGGGTTTCGTTGTCCACAAAATGTGCTCCTGGTTGCATGTGAAAATGGATAAATGCCTCGACTACAAAATGTAGTCGATAGACTTGATTTCCATATCTCCTGCTAAAAAAGAACATGGTAGCTCTTGAAGTGGCCTGGTAATATCCCCACACCTGCTCACTGTTTTTGCTTTGATGTGTGCCTATGTATACGTTCTCTCTTTTTTTTGCTTCATTTAGTTTGACACTGTAATTGCAGAAGCGGCCGACTGGACGTCCGGGAGCTGATCTCCCTCTACCCCTTCCTCTTGCCCACGTCGGCCACGTTCACCCGAGCGCACCCCCCTCTCCACGAGTACGCGGATTTGAACCACCTGACCCAGGGGGACCTGGAAAAGATGAGCCAGTGCAAACGCTTTCTCATGAGTTACCTGAATGAAATCCGCAGCACGGAGGTGGCAAACGGCTGGAGGGAGGACATCGACACCGCCCTGCTGAAGCTGTACGCGGAGGCAGGCCACGAAAGCCTCCTGGATCTCCTGGCCTCCGAGAATGCCTGCATCGTGGCAGACAGCGCCGCGTGGCTGGAGAAACACAAAAAGTAAGCTGCGTGCCTAATGGCCTCCCGAAAACCAGGCGGAGAAGCCTCTGAAAGGGCTGGCCAACCTGTGGTTTCTGTTCAATCGGGGTTTTCAGCCCTAGAGTCTCCGAGATGTTATCAGCCTGAGTTACACATACCCAAAAAGTCCATACCCCCTTCTGTAGTGAATGTTAAGATCATTTGAAGGTTAAGTTGCTGATTTTGCACTTGAGATATCTGTGCACACAAAAAAAAAAATCTTTTGAGTGGAAAACCCTTTCAAACACTTGTCCAGCTGAGATTATTTAAACCGTTGTAGACTGAAACATGGCATTATATAAACATTTTTGGAAGCCATTGTGATGAGCAGGAATCTCGTCACAACGTTTGATTATAAACTGCTGCTTTTAAAGTCGCTGCACTACATCGTCTGGGAGTGTGGCGTCTTGCCAACCGATGCCTTTGGTGTTTCAATGGTATTCATAATTCACAGTACATAATGTTAACATGTTGAGGTTCTCTCTTATTCTCAGTTCTTGTTCTGTCAACTCCATTAGTCTGCACCATGGGGGTCTGTCTAGCTGTGCAGTGCCAGACCTACAGCTTCTCCCTGCTGTAGTTTCGTGCTGAAATCTGAGCCCTCCAATGAGGGTTACAGCCTCAGTTTTTGAGACCTTCCCCCAGCTCAGGATGGCCAATTTAAAAAAAAAAAAAAAAAAAAAAAAGCCAAAAAGTGGCAGGTAAAAGAAGCTTTAAAATACTTTTTTTAAAAAACCATATAGACCCTGGTGAGAGACAAAACAGATTTATAAAGATTGGTGGACTGTTGAGAGTGGTGTGGGAAATGACAGAACAGGAACTGAAGGTAAGAGAAATGTCCATGTCAGTTGCATTTCCGGGGTCGGATTGGTATTTATTTATTTGATTGATATTCTGCCTTTTAGGCACTTCAAAGCAGATTACATTCAGGTACTCTGTGTAAGATTTTGTTTCCCATGGGCAGGACTGGCGAGCCAGGGTGGGAGGATAACGCAGGCAGTGGCCTTTTCAAAATGGGGCACCCGTGCCCTGATTTGGCCCTGCGCATTCTCTGAGGGCAAGCAGGGACGGCAGTCCTCGCACATGGGTGACATCGGATGGACCAGGGCCAAAAACCTTTAATTTCAAAGATTCTACAGCAGGGGGTTCCCAACCTTATGGGGAGCGTGGACCCCTTTTCAACCTCCATGCTTCCCTTTCATTTTTACCTGCGGTTATATGTCATGTACAGAAAAGTTATTAATGTAATAACAGAAATAATTCAATGTACACCATTTTATTTATTATTTATTTAAAAGTCTATCTCTGTTCCGCAGCCTCCATAAGTCAGTTCGGCACGGATTACAATAAAACAATCACAAAAATCAATACAACATAAAAATACAGATACAAAAATTAAAAACTAAAACGTACATATATAGGTTGTTTAAGATACTTCTATAAAATCATGCTACTTCATCCAAAAGCTTCCTCAAAGAGCAATGTCTTTCATTCCTTTCTAAACACCTTAAAATCATGCTGCTGTCTAAGCTTAGCTAGCAGTTTATGCCACTCATTTGGGGCTATTGAGGAGAAAACCTGCCCTCCTGTCTGGACCCTTTTAAACTTTTTAACAGGAGGAATAGCTAATAATTGGGCACACTTGGATCTCAGAGCTCGAGCTGGAGTATACACAGAATTATTCAATACACAGAATTATTCAGGAGCTTAAAAATGATGGTTACCAATCTGAACCTACTCCTCCATTTAATTGGGAGCCAGTGCAGATCCTTAAGGACTGGGATTGTGTGTTCCCTTCTGGAAGTCCCCGTTATGACTCGGGCAGTCGCATTTTGTACTAACTACATTGCATGCAGCAGTTTGTCTGGGAGCCCTACATAATAATCCTGATGGCTAAGGACCAACGGTTGTACAATCTTCCTAAAAAATATTGGCGGGAACAAGATTTTTAAAGGCCATACTAACTTGAGTTTATAAAACGCAGTTTTTGTAACATGACAAATTTGTTGTTTCATTGGTAAATGGGAGTCTAGAAAAACTCCTAAATTCCTTACCTCTGATTGTATTGGAACTAAATGCATGGTAGATAACCTTATATCCTCCTGATGTTTAGGCCCAGAAAACTTAACCTACCCACAGAATCTTTGTTTTGTTCATATTAAAAAAAAAATATAAACGATTTATCAGCCATACTTGCAATTGTTTAATAACTTCCTGCAATCTAGTTTCAGGTATTTCCCCACTAGAACTGCAAGGTAGGAGAAATTGAATGTAGTCGGCATATATAAAATATTTGACATCTAGTGACTGAAAAATAGCTCCTTTAGGAGCCAAGTAGAGATTATAAAGCACTGAAGACGATGCCGAACCCGGCCGCACACCCCACTTAATTTTATGCCATACAGAATGTCTTGATCCAATCTGGACTCTTTATATGACCCAAACCAATTGAAAACAGCGCCTCCCACACCAGTAGAGGACAATAGTACTCAACAGAATATCGTGATGAAGAGGGTCCAAATGCTGCAGACAAATCCAACTGGACAAATATGCCCGAACGGCCTTGGTCCAAGCAGTACAATAAGGTATCCATCACGGGTAGTAATAAATACTCTGAATGATTCTTACGGAAACCAAACTGATGTACATCCAGCACCTGTCTGTCACATAGGTAGTCCTCTTACTGGTCCAGCACAATTTTTGCTATGCTCGTTAAATAGCGCTAACTGATATAAACGGAATACATATAATTGCAAAGCACAGCAGTAAATGTGCAAGAATGTACTTATATTCAATAACTTAACGTAGTGAAACTGCAGGCAGCCAGACAGCTGGATCTGGAGCAAGTGGGAGAATGGCCTGGAGGAGGGAGAGGAGAGAGACTGACCAGGATGGACAGGTGGGGAGAGAGAGACTGGCAAGAAAGGGATTGATGGAGATTGGTAGAAGGAGACAGTCTGGTGGAGGGCGAAGAGGATGGTAGAAATGTACTGAGAGAGAGACAAAAGTGGTGGGGATAGACTGGTGGAAGGAGATAGAGCAAGCGAGACTGGTGGGGATGGAGTGGTAGAGAGAGAGAGAGAGACTGGTGGGGATGGATTATGGAGGAGGGAGAGAGAAGGAAACTTGCAGGATGGACTGGCGTTTTGCACCATCGACCCAAAGTGCTGGGCATGGATTGGCCACTGCTGGAAACAGGATGCTGGGCTTGATGGACCCTTGGTCTGACCCAGTATGGCTTTTTCTTATGTTCTTAGTATTTTAAATGTTCCTGTGAGAGGACATGTCCTGCATGAGAAATGGTCCCCTCTTATTGTGGATTGCATGTGATGTATGTCTTGGTTACGTTACTAGCTAAATTGGAGCTTTGTAGCTGATGGGTTGCATAGCAATGTTATAAGCCCCTTGGTGGCTCACATTAGATTGGGAGTGAGGTGCAAATGAGAGCCGCATGAACCCAGAAATGGTGTCAGTAGTAGGAGCAGAAGCCCAGTTGGTGTTCGCACCGCGATCCTACTGTTTCTAGGGTGGGGGAGGGGGGTTAGAACGAGTGAGAGCAATACATGGAGGTGAGACACGGGACCTGGGTGGCAAACCTGACGATAGTGGCGGGATCAGAGCAGGAGTTCCTGCTGCAGTCAGCTGTTTTCAGGTGATAGAATTAAGTAGCTTATGATCTGGAGGTTCCCCATCCCTCTTGTAGAGGTTACTTACACCTGTGATCTAGAGTAATGAAGTCAACCATGGTGATGGACCATTTCAGAACCATCTTAATGTGCTACTTTTATACAGTGATGCTCCCGTTCTATATTTTTTATAAAAATATCTGAAGATACGTTTTCTAATTTCAGATACAGATGGTGATGCAATGAAATATTTTCAACTTTCTTTCCATCAAAATTCTGCTATAGCAACCAAAACAAAATATAGATTTTCATTCTGATAAACTGATGAGGGTGAAGGGGAAGAGAGCAGTTGTAAGGGGTATTTTTTTTTGTTTTGTTTTGTTTTTTTTGGCGTTGTCTATTAATTGTGGTGTTGGTCTGATAATGACTTTATCATCTGGGTTCTGGGTTTTTG
Source organism: Rhinatrema bivittatum (assembly GCF_901001135.1). NCBI lineage: Eukaryota > Metazoa > Chordata > Amphibia > Gymnophiona > Rhinatrematidae > Rhinatrema > Rhinatrema bivittatum. Next base: position 381,082,814 of record NC_042619.1, on the reverse strand, counting down.
TAATGAGCTTTTTGTTGTTGGTCAGAAGCTGATGACCAGTTCTTTTACACACTGGTGAATACAAAGTTACACGACAAACAGCAAGCACCCAATAAATAAATTGTAAAAACTGTCACCTTTGTTAAAATCCCCAAACTCAAAAGTGACGTACCCTTCACGTAACATTAACTATGACGGCATGCACGTAGGCGCCATTCAGCAGGCATGAATAATTGCTTTCTGCTCTGTTTTTCTGTGGTTTAGGTATTTTGCACTTGGGCTCTTGTATCACTACCATGGACAGGATGCGGCTGCGTTACAGGTGAGTTTAGCTTTCTATTACTATTCAGACTTCTACAACTTTTCACATTTAGTGCTACTCTCAACGTATGGAGCACTGTACAAAAAGTCAGATGATTAAATAGAAGGAACCCAAAATATAAATATAAATGATAATGGTCAGCAGAAGTGTCTTATAATAGTGAAAGGTGCATCGGCCTGCTTGAAAGTTCCCTCCAAAATGAAACCTTCCAGTCCCACCCTCTGTCTTTCTCCTCCTTCCCTCCCCATGAGGCAATCCCATTGTGCGAGGCGCAGTTTTATTTTCCATCTAGAGGGCTGCAGTATGGTGACTGTGAATGTTCCTTTTGTTTTGGTGCTGTCACCTTTCCTGCAACCTTGCTCTCCTTTAATATGGTCGCACGATATGGCTTCAGAGTTTTGTAGCGTATGAAAAAAATCCCAAATCATTCATCCAAGGTAGTCTCAACATATCACCCACCGCAGTGTATTGAAAAAAGAATGGTTTGGTTTGAGCTTCTGTCTGTTCATAAGTTTAAATCCTTTTTTTTTTCCCCAGTTATGGGCACAAATAGTAAATGGAGATCTTCAAGATACAACCCGTCCCGACCTCTTTGAATATATAGTGGATTTCTTGACTTTCTGCACAGATCAGGAGCTGGTATGGAAGTACGCTGACTGGGTTTTACAGAAAAATGAGCAGGTTTGTGCTGGAAGGAATAGCTTAAAAAATCTGAAAATTGTTTTTTTTTGGTTTTTTTTTCAAATCTTTAAAGAATTTTAAAGGGTGCATATCAAGAACAACTTGAACCAGAAATGAACTTGTACATAAGAATAAGGAATTGAGCAAAAAATGCATTAGTTAAATATAAAAAAGAAAAGTAAGCCTCCGTGTATGTTCTTAGCCCTCCCCAAACTGAGGAGCTCAAATACAGAAAATGGAGCTATTTATTTATTTATTTATTTATTAACTTTTATTTACCGACATTCGTGCAGCACATCATGCCGGTTTACAAAGAACTCAGGTGGGTGATACAATAAAACAATAAAACAAAAACAATGTACAAAGAATAAAACAAAAGTAAAACCATAACGATGTAACCTTGGAACAAAATACTATTCCTTACAATAAGGACACATTAACCGATCATGATCAAAAAATAAATTAAGCCGTAGGGGAATGTTGTTTCTTCTAGGGTATCCATGGGTGGTGCAGGGGGAAGCGGGGGAAACATAGGAAGGGGTGGGGGAAATTCGGACAGAGGGGGCTGGGGAGAGATTAGATTTGGTTTGTGTCGGGATAGGCCTGTCGGAAAAGCCATGTTTTGACTCCTTTCTTGAAAGTTTGCAGGGATGTCTCTTGGCGTAGGAGGGTGGGGAGGGAGTTCCAGAGGGTGGGGGCAGCGACTGAGAAGGCTCTCTCTCTGGTGTGAGTAGAATGTGCTGCCTTTAGGGACGGGGTGTGTAGGGTACCTGCATGGGTTGTTCTTGTGGGTCGGTCGGATGAACGGTAACGAGGCATTTTGTCGAGCCAGGTATGATTATGTTTGTGTAGAGAATTGTGAAGGATGGTGAGGGTTTTGTATTGTGAGCGGAAGGAAATGGGTAACCAATGTAGGTCTTTTCAGCCAAAGGAAATAATGAAAAGGAAAAAAAACAACCCAATGCAAAACATCTGCTCAATCGTAATAACTATGTGAATAACAAAGTCAACTGGAACCTACGGTGACCCCCATACACCTCAGGGAATGTTCCAGAATTAAGGGAAAGCCTAAGCTGAGATCATAGAATAGGAATCTGTCAGTAACCAACTTCCTAACACATTTACAGGGGGACTTGTAGAAAAAAACTGATTGCCAAGGGAGAATCCATCTGGAGCACTGAAAGCAAGGTTTCTTCTCTCCTGTGTCACTTTCCATATCAGTATCTGTTTCCTCTCCCAGCACCCTTATTGTATACTGCTCCCTTGGATTTCTACACCCCAGCTGTGTGACCTTCACTTCGCCTTTTGGGAGTTTGCAGTCTCTAGCTTCTGATTTAAAACCGTGGTGGTGGTGGTGGAAAAGTGAATATTATGTTTATACGTTGACAGCATTTTCAGTAAATTATAGGAAATAATTTTCAGTTTTGTTATAATTGAGTAATCTATTGCTTGCTCTCCAAAATAATTGTTTAAATTTTGTTGAAAGTATTTCAATTACACATATAGAATAATAAGGAGCTAGGTGGAGAGAGAGACAAGGAAGTTTATGCCCTGGTGAATAGATTGAAAATGAGTAACTTATTCCTAATGTGGAATTAGGGCATAATTTGCCTGTTCCCATGACCCATTGGTTATCAGCCCTGGACTGAAGGAAGAGGTAGGGGCAGCTGCACATGGAAAAATGCTTCTTGGCTGAACTCCGGTGGGCCCGCTCGTGCTCTAGCACTGTTGCATTACTGTGCTCCTGCTTCTAGTATGAGCAGGGAAGGGAAGAGGGAGGAAAGAAAGCAAACAAGTGGTGTGGAGGGAAAAGGGTGGAGGAGCCTAGGTACTGTGCCAAGGTGGGGAGGAAAAGCCAGGGCTCGCACAGAGGGGAAGGAGAAGGAAAAATACAAGCAGCGTTCAGGACTGTATAAGAGAATGTGAAGAGAAGGGTTGGAGATGTTGGTATAGAGGGAGAATAAGAGAAAAGGCTGAAAAATCTTGGAGAGATGAAGCAAGGCAGTACTCTGTGTTTTCTGGTTCACAATAGTACTAGGAATTGGATTTTGCTGTTAACATGCAAGACGTTGCCACCAGGGAGGTTCATATCAGTTTAAATGGCTTATCCAACCAAATTCTATCTGGCTAATACGTTAGGTGGATAGAATTTAGCTGGATAAGTTAGGGGGGCTGTCCAGGGACGTAACTGGGAAGAGTTCAGTTAGCCGGCTAACTAATTAAGATGGCCGGCTATATTCAGAAATATTGCTACACTATTGAATATGCCGCCAAAGTTAGCCGGATACCTTTATCTGGCTAACTGCTATCCAGACTGCGTCTGAATATAGACCTCAGGGTGAATATCTTCCTGTTTCCTTCCCCTTACTTTGACATCTATCTGGTAGAAAGGCAAGATGCCTACATGGTAATTTTGTAGTGCTATTGTGTATCAGAAAACAATTATTGACTTCTCACCAGCTTAGCCATTGTTTTTTAATCTGTTTAAATGGGAGATCATGGGACTTGATGGAGGAATAGGACATGTGCCTATGCAGCTCCAGATCCCCTCCTCCCAACTTTGCCATTATTTTGGGTAAATGTTTCATTTGTTGGCCAATGAAATATATATATATATATATATATATTTATTTATTTAGAGAGTCTTTTATACTGATATTCGTGGGTACATCATATTGGTTTACAGCGAAACTAAAGAATGGAAATTACAAAGAACAGGTAGTGGGGAGAGGGAGGATACATAAAGCAAAGAAAGGGACGAAATCGCAACGGGCAAAATACGGTATCAGGTAACGCACGAGCATGAACAATGCTGACCTAACTAAATACGGTGCCAGCAGTGCTAGAATAACTATGTACAGGGTAGGGGAGATAATGGCGTACATAGGAGGAGGCGATTAGGCAGGTATATTTAAAATATACCATTTTAAAAGAGTATTTTTTGTATATTAGTAGCAGCAAAAGTGATCCTGGAATTTTATGGCATAGAGTTGCAGAAGAGAGACAAAGAAAAGCACAAGCCATGAGTGCAAAGATGGCGTCCTCTTGAGTGCCCTGCCTTCACCCCCTGGCTACACATTTGAAAGAGATGAACGTTGCAGCAACGGATCTAAATTCGATGAAATTTTCATGCTGCTAGCGGACTCGACAAAGCGAATCCAGGACATTGAAGCGCCTGATTCAGATTTGGACGACCGTGTATCTGCCTTAAAAGTGGAGATTGAGTCCTTAAAAAAAATATATCATGATCAGCAAGCCCTTAACCTGGACGATTTGGAAAACAGGTCCCGCTGTGGGAATTTGAGGTTTATCGGATTGCCGGAAAATATTTGGGATAATGAACTTGCAGAAATGCCAGAAGAATGGTTACCATGAGTACTCAGGTTAAGTAATAAACATGGCTTCCTTTGCTTTGAGAGGGCCCGCCATTTGGGGGCACAATCCATTCAGAGATCCCGACCTCGTCCTGTAATTGCCAAGTTTTTAAATTTGGTACATAAAATGGAAATATTGCAGGCTTATCGTAAGAATCGAAAAGTGGAATATGAGTGAAAACCGGTCTTAATTTTTCCAGACTATTCTGCGATGGTTGCGGTTCAGCATAAGGCCTTTGCGTCTATTTGTGCACAACTAGCAGAAAAGAAAATAATATTTACGATGTAATATCCAGCAAAATTGTGGATCACTAATGATAAAGTGAATACCTATGACACAGTGGATGGAGCTACTGCTTTCGTGAATTCCTTACAATCCGAAGGCTCAGGTTGAAAGATTTAGACCATTCAATATGAGAAAAGCCTTCACTAGAGAAATACAGGTTGAAGGATTTCCATCCTGGGCAACATTTTTGTTGTTTGTTCGAGTTGACATAGTTTGAGCTACAAGTTATTTTCATGCCAGAATTGACTTGCTCATCCGAAGTCTGGAATCTTGTTTTTATGCAAAGAATTTAGATTTTGGATTCTGACTGTGTGCCAAAGGAAACAGCGAGGTTTTGGGTCAAGAGGTGTATTGTTGCCAGGAACTGAGCACATGGACAACATAAGAAGATGCCGTACTGGGTCAGACCAAGGGTCCATCAAGTCCAGCATCCTGTTTCCAACAGTGGCCAATCCAGGCTACGAGTACCTGGCAAGTACCCAAAAACTAAGCATATTCCATTCTACTGATGCAATTAATAACAGTGGCTATTTTCTAAGTCAACTTGATTGATAGCAGGTAATGGACTTCTCCTCCAAGAACCTATCCAAACCTTTTTTAAACCCACTACACTAACTGCACTAACCACATCCCCTGGCAACAAATTCCAGAGTTTAATTATGTGTTGAGTGAAAAAGAACTTTTTCCGATTAGTTTTAAATGTGCTACATGCTAACTTTATGGAGTGCCCCCTAGTCCTTCTATTATCCAAAAGAGTAAATAACCTATTCACATTTACCCGTTCTAGAACTCTCATGATTTTAAATACCTCTATATATTCCCCCTCAGCTGTCTCTTCTTCAAGCTGGGCAGACCTAACCTCTTTAGTCTTTCCTCATGGGGGAGCTGTTCCATCCCCTTTATCATTTTGGTTGCCCTTCTCTTTACCTTCTCCATTGTAATTATCTTTTTTGAGATACTGCGACCAGAATTGTACACAGTATTCAAGATACGGGCTCACCATTGAGCAATACAGAAGCATTATAACATTTACCATTTTATTTATCATTCCCTTCCTAATAATTCCTAACATTCTGTTTGCTTTTTTGACTGCCACAGCACACTGAGCTGACTATTTCAATGTATTATCCAATATGATGCCTAAATCTTTTTCCTGGGTGGTAGCTCCTAATATGGAACCTAACATCGTGTAACTTCAGCAAGGGTTATTTTTCCCTATATGCAACACCTTGCACTTGTCCACATTAAATTTCATCTGCCATTTGGATGCCCAAGCTTCCATTCTTGCAAGGTCCTCCTGTAATGTATCACAGTCTGCTTGTGATTTAACTATTCTGAGTAATTTTGTATCATCCGCAAATTTGATAACCTCACTCGTCGTATTCCTTTCCAGATCATTTATATATATATATTGAAAAACACCGGTCCAAGTACAGATCCCTGAGGCGCATTCCACTGTTTACCCTTTTCCACTGAGAAAATTGACCATTTAATCCTACTCTCTTCCTGACTTTTAACCAGTTTGTAATCCACGAAAGGACATTGCCTCCTATCCCATGACTTTTTAGTTTTCTTAGAAGCCTCTCATGAGGGACTTTGTCAAACACCTTCTGAAAATCCAAATACACTACATCTTCCGGTTCACCTTTATCCATATGTTTATTAACCCCTTCAAAAAAATGAAGCAGATTTATTATGCAAGACTTCCCTTGGGTAAATCCATGTTGACTGTGTTCCATTAAATCATGTCTTTCTATATGCTCTACGATTTTGATCTTGAGAATAGTTTTCAATATTTTTCTCGGCACTGGTTTGGTTCACTGGTCTATAGTTTCCTGGATTGCCCCTGGAGCCTTTTTTAAATATTGGGGTTACGTTGGCCACCCTCCAGTCCTCAGGTACAATGGATGATTTTAATGATAGGCTACAAATTTTAACTAATAGATCAGAAATTTCATTTTTGAGTTCCTTCAGTACCCTAGGATGCATACCATTCGGTCCAGGAGATTTGCTACTCTTTAGTTTGTCAATCTGGCCTACTATATCTTATTTATGTATTTATTTAGCATTTTTATATACCGACTTTCCAATAACAGAGTTACTGATCAATTCGGTTTACATATTAACAGTAACGTTGACAAGTAAATGTCTTACAATGAACAGGTCGATATAACTTGGATAATATATATGGGGTTAATAACATTTTAAAAGATACATTGCCTAATGTAGGCATAAGTAAGAGATAAAGTGCCTAATGTAGGTTAAATAAACAGTTGGTACTTATAAGAGTGGGTTATGATCTTTGACTGCCAAAGTTTACGTGAGCTCTATGGAAGATCTAAATAGCTCACAATAGCTCTCAAGTGGGTTTCCACCGAAAGGATCATTGGCAGGGATGTTCCGCAGGTTACTGTTATGGGAAAACTTTGTGGAATAACCAAGTCTTGAGTCTTTTTTTAAATGTAGTGGAGCATTGCACTGATCTGAGTTCTGGCGGGAGAGTGTTCCAGATTTTGGGGCCAGCTGTGGAGAAAGCTCTTTTGCTTAATGCTGACTTCATCGGTGGGATATGAAGGTTGTTTCTATAGGCTTGTCTCACTGGTCTGGTAGAGGTGTGGAGTTGGAGAGGGATTTTGAGCTCGAGTGGAGCCAAGTTGTGTAGTGCCTTGTGGGTAACTGAGAGCACTTTGAAAAGAATTCTGAATTTGACGGGAAGCCAGTGTAGGCTTTTTAAGATGGGCGAGATGTGGTCTCTTTTGTTGGACTTGGTTAAGATCCTTGCTGCAGCGTTTTGCAGCATCTGTAGCGGTTTTATGGCGTTAGCAGGGAGGCCTAGTAAAAGTGAGTTGCAATAATCTATTTTCATGAGAATGATTGCTTGTAGAACTAATCGGAAATCTTGAAAATGGAGGAGAGGTCTCAGCCTCTTCAAAACCTGTAATTTGAAGAATCCATCCTTTACGATATTATTTATGAGAGATCTGTAATTCATTTGATTGTCCAGGATAACCCCTAGATTTCTGACTTGTGTGGACAGTGTTAATTGAGTAGACAAGATGGAACTGGGATGTGTGTAGGTTCCGTCTTGGGAGATAAGGAGGTATTCTGTTTTGCTTTGATTTAGAATCAGATTGAGGCTAGTGAGCAGGTTGTTGATGGCTAGTTGGCAGGAGTTCCAGACGTCCAGAGTTTTTTGGAGAGATTCAGTAATAGGCATCAGTATCTGCACATCGTCTGCGTATAAGTAGTGTATGAGATTTAGGTTGATGAGGAGCTGGCAGAGTGGAAGAAGGTATATATTGAATAAGGTTAGAGAGAGTGACGATCCTTGTGGGACTCCCAAGTTGCAGGTGACTGGTTGGGATTCTTCCTTGTACACATTCTTCCTTGTACACATTCTTCCAGGTTCACAATGATTTCGTTCAGTTCGTCTGACTCATCACCGCTGAAAACTATCTCTGGAGCTGGTATCTCCCCAACATCCTCATTAGTAAACACGGAAGCAAAGAATTAATTTAGTCTTTCTGCAATGGCCTTATCTTCCCTAAGAGCCCCTTTAATCCCTCGGTCATCTAATGGTCCAACCAACCCTCACAGGTTTCTTGCTTTGGATATATTTTAAAAAGTTTTTATTATGAGTTTTTGCCTCTATGTCCAACTTCATTTTAAATTCTCTCTTCGCCTGTCTTATCAATGTTTTATACTTCAAGAAAACGGGAGAGCGTATCTTGTTACCCTTAGGAGAAATGTATGATGAACTAACTGAGAGAGGTAATTTTCCATACTCTCCGAACATGGTATTTGTGACAGTGTTACCCAAAGCGGGGCGTGATCCCTTACTAGCAGGGTCATACAGGCTGATTTCATTCTTAAATGGTGAGGTAAAACTGCTAGCAAAAACTATACCGGACAGATTGGCCCGAAATTTGCCAAATTTAATTGGGGAAGAACAATTGGGTTCGTTAAGGGGAGGAATGTGGTCTCCTACATGCATAACGTAATTGCTTTCATTCGGGCTGATACAGTACAGTGCGCTCCGGTGGAGAGCACTATTAGCCCGGGTTTGGATGCGGGTTTTCGACGTGCTAGCTTTATCCCTTTACAGTAAGTGGTAATAGCGCGTCCAAACGCGTGTCCAACCCCCCCTTCCCCCGAAACTAATAGCGACCGCAAAATGCAAATGCATGTTGATGGGCCTATTAGTCATTCCCGCGCGATACAGAAAGTAAAATGTGCAGCCAAGCCGCACATTTTACTTTCAGAAATTAGCGCCTACCCAAAGGCTGGCGTTAATTTCGGCCGGCACCGGGGAAGTGCACAGAAAAGCAGAAAATACTGCATTTTCTGTACACCCTCCGACTTAATATCATGGCAATATTAAGTCGGAGACCCCAAAATTAAAAAAAAAAAAAAAAAAATCAAAAATTAAAAAAAATTTTAAATTGGCTGGCGGCCTGCAGGTCAGAAGTCGGACGCTCAATTTAGTCAGCGTCTGTTTACCGAACCTGTGGCTGTCAGCGGGCTCGAGAACCGATGGCGGAAAAATTGAGCGTCGGCTGTCAAACCCGCTGACATCCACCGCTCCTGTCAAAAAGGAGGCGCTAGGGACGCGCTAGTGTCCCTAGCGCCTCTTTTTACCGAGGTAATTTGCATCTTCTTCCCCCCTGAATCGCGCACACAGGAGAGTGGCCTGTGCGCCCGCGACTTTTACTGAATCAGCCTGATAGAAATTAGTCGAAAACTGCAGCTCCCTTCCTTACTTTTAAGTTTTGAAACAAAAAAAGCGTTTGTTATGATGGATAGGCAATTCATGTTCACAGTTTTGAGGTTAGTGAGAATAGGTTATTTTCACAACGTGATAACTATGCTTTAAGGGCCTCTGGCCTCGAACCTGGCAAATGGGTCAAGGTCAGAGGTGTTTGAATTGTAAAGGGGAACAAGGCAGGGGTGTCCCCCTATCCCTATTACTGTTCCTCTTAAAGGCCCACACGCTAACCCCAAATATATCGTTGAGGGGAAACTCACTTTAAATTTTTACTATGGGCCTACAGCTCTCAAGTGCAGGCAGTTTGAAGTGCGTTATCAGACTCTGATGTGTGCTCAAAGTGCGGTCAGGAATCTGAGACTTTAGGACACAACTTGTCAGATATCCCCAGTTTTGGAAAGGGGCACAAGTGTATGCTACTAAAATCACTGCAGTAACCATCGCATTTGCTGTACAACCTCTTTTACTTGGTGCTTTGAAGGGATATCATTTTAAGTCCAGATATGTTAAACTTTGGATACGAAAGGCCTCACTTTTGGCTAAAAAATGTATATTGCGTAACTGGCTGTCGTCCCGAGATGCACCTGAGATGGGACAACTTCACAATATAGTACATAGTCCGTGTGTGATGGAAAATATATAGATCAAGTGGACTTGACGAGGAAATATAAACTTTTTGCTAATTTGGGACTCTTACCTACAAGCCAGAAGTTTGATCCTAACCTATATGTCTTTTCCTATTGATTAAGAATTGTTAATGGAAAGGAAGCTGTATTGTGGTCAGTTATGCCCTATTGCTAGATGTAGATGGCTCGGGGGGAGGGGCAGGAGGGTTTGTTATAGGGGAAGATAACTATTTTTATGAAAAAAAAGTCTCATTTCTTGCGTAAGTCTTGTTCCTGCTGAACTATGTTTGTTTAATAATAAAAAGATTGAAACCTAATCTGTTTAGATTTGAGAGTAATATTTGTTGGCTAATGAAGTGTATATACTTCTCTGGTGTTCAAGGTAGGAGCCTAGTCTCCAGGTATGCCCTATATCCACAGTCTGAAAAACATCCTGCAAGACTTAGCAGGGACCCAATGCGATTGCCATTTATTGTCACTGCTGCCACCTCCCCACTCCCCTAACTTGTGATTTGGGGAGTAGGTGGCAGGACTCCATGTCAATGCCCGACCCCCTGCCTCGCTCTCATGCAGCCCTTTGTCTCGCCCTCCAATCCCTAATTCATCCAAGTGCAGCCCTCTCTCCCCTTCACCCCCTTACTTTCCCACTCTCTCGCCTCTCTCCTCTTTTTTGTTCTTCCACAGCCCTCTCAATCTCCTCTACTATATCTCCCTCTGCACCTCCCCCACCCCCTGGCAATGACTTGTGCTCCGGGCAAGGCTTAAGACAACAGTTGTCTCACCTGCCGAGAGAATCCACCTGTCCCAGATGAGCGGGGGAGTGGAGTTTTCAGACGCACACTGTTTGCTGTGTCTTACGCACTATTTAACTTTTAAAGTTTCTTCTTAGCTGTTCCCATGACCCTGAGCATAGCTGGCTCAGGGCGTTGCTCTGCAGATTATTATCTAAATCCCTGGCACGTGTGACACTGACACCTTTAAAGTATAGACACAGCACAGCAAGCGACATAGCTGTAAAGAGGCTTGTAAAAAGAAAAGAGCTGATTTGTAAGGAACACAGTTTCATGACTGAGGACATGAGTTATACGAAGCCAAGTTCATGGAAACCACCTGCGCTCACCTGTTTATTCAAGCGTGGTAGTTTATAATGGTAAGGACACGTGTAACACTTGCTGGTAGTAAGAAATAAATGTGGTGTCTAAAAGAAGCTGCTGCTTGTGGAACTAGGACAGATTGGACTCTAAAATGTACATCTCTGTCGTAGGTTGGCGTTCATATCTTTACTAAAAGGCCTTTGGAAGAGCAGCAGAAAAACATCTTTAGCCCAGACGATGTCATCAGCTGTCTTCACAGATACCCCAAAGCACTTTTTCAATATCTGGAACATTTGGTTGTGGATCGAGGGCTCCAGGTAAGAAGATAGTCATCCCCAGAGAGACTATGATCACAGAAGGGTGGGAAGGTGAAGTAGGTGGAGCACTTTAATTATGTACTGGTTTTTTGGTTTTTTTTGAAACAGTAAAATATTTCAAAGAGGCACGGGATAAACACTGTGGATCCCTTAAGACTAGAGGATGGGAGTGAAGAAGAGAGCATGGGGGTAACTTGCTGGTGAAGCGGTTACTACTCTTAAGCCTTCATGCTGTTGATGCAACTCCATCATTGCTTTCTGCTTCAATAGCGGGGGGAAAAGAGGAAAAGGGGAATTAGATTTAGACAGTAACTAACAAAGACAATGAATTGTATAGTCTGGGAAAACAAGCATGGGGGTAACTTGCTGATGCGGTGGTTACTACCCTTAACCAACAAGCCCAATACTTTTGATGCAACTCCAACATTGCTCTCAGCAAAGAGATAACTCAAACAGCAACCAACAAGATCCCCGACTGTGACGGTCTGGGAAACTGACTTGTATGGTGTAGTAGATACTCCCATAAGCTTGCTGGGCAGACTGGATGGACCGTTTTGGCCATTTCTGTGATTATCTTGGCACCAGTGCAGAGTTGGGCTAAAAAATAGAGGATGCACACCAAAGGCTCATGCTTGGATCCTGAATGTTTGAGGAACGTTTATACTGCCACGTAGCTATAAAATAGTAGTTCATAATATCAGCTAGTCTCTTCTTCTTAAAGTAATTCTTCTTGGTGTTTAAGAAAAAAGGTATAGAGAAGGGGCCAAGGAAATGCCAGCAATTGGCGTTTAATAAAACAAAGCTTGTTTTTTTCTAGAAGACCATGCTGACCAGAAGATCTGTGATATTTGGAATAACCGTGCCCTACCTATCAGCATTAAGGGAGACTAGGGTGGGGAGGGGATTTTTCTTGTAACATCTATAGGGAACATTTCCCATCTGTGCTGTGCATCACAATCCTGAATTGCACCTTTAAGTAAATGTAAAGTTTTTCTTTTTTTTTTTTTGTTATATGTAAACTTATTTTCATATCCTTTGTGGGCAAATCCTCTGTTATCCTTTACACCTTTTCCTTTACTAACAAAACTCAAAAAGGATGCATCACAGTGTCTTAGAAAGTAGCAGGGACAGAATTGTGTGCTTGTCAGGAGGTTAGCAGTCAGATCTGTTGTCTTTCAATATGATTAATTACTTTTGTTCTCTGAAGAGAAGGTGAACCAGTGGGTCATACTGATGGGCGACGACATCCTGGTCCAACAAGGCATGTGTTTCCAGAGCTTTCCATGAAAAATACAAAGGTCCTTTGGGGCATATGCAGCAACTACCACATACACAGACGATGCCTCGGGTCATCTTTTTCCATTGGGTGCAACAGATGTGTTTTGTCACTGACCATTGAAGTTGGTTGCTGTGGTGGTCTTTTCAGAATGATTATATTGCTTAGCAGGTGAAAGTGTGCCACAGTATGTGTTTCTTGTTCTCCTTAGTTTGTTCATTTTGAAAACAATGAAGAAATGTTCTTTGCTTTTTGATGTTCTGGCAATAGACCTCATTTTTGCCAGGAACCTTTGTCTTCTACTTGGACTGTCTGCCTTTCAGAATTTCTTCTTTCATTTCTGTGTCAATTTTTCTGGTGATGGCAGAGAAGGCGGCAAACAGCTTCAAGGAGTGCGGCATAGAGAAATGTTTCTAACCATACGTCACAAGATCTGTGGCACATGTTTGGGCAATGATTGTATAATGTGTCCCACTGCAGTGTCAGCTCCAGGATGTCACTGAAGGCAATAGAGATTCAAAGCTTTACAAGGCTCTCATCTTGAGGAGCTGGAGAAAGATCCAGATCCACTGAATTGGTGCCAAAAAAACATTCTCGAAGCACCAAGATCAAGGAGCTACATTGACTCCTAGAGATTCAGAAGTGCCAAAAGTATCAACAACTACAGAATAGAGGCCTTAAGATGGCATCAAAGAACAAGACCTATTTCATTCTGCCATCTTGCGCTGATCATCAAGTATTCATGCTCAGTGCCAAGGAGTAATAGTTGTGAAGTCTCATTGAAGGAGAAAATTAATTAATGACTGTCTCCTTCAGTGCATGGAATATAGACACACTGGCATATGTGCTCTTACCCCAAAAGCAGCTGCGCATGGAGGAAATCTCTACCTCATATCCAGTGTGCCCACCATGTCAGTCTCTGGAGGTCTAGTTTTGAGTTTTTGAGTATCCTTGTTACCTGTTGATGAAGGTCAGTCTTCCTGCTGAGCCCCATTGTCTCTTTGGATTAACTGTCTTTGAGGAGGTGCTTCGAAGGCACATAGTGCTGGGCATTATGTGTGGATTGGCTCACAGAGTGTTAAGTGAGCCTCCCATTACTGCCTTTCCTCCATAAATCAGTTTCACCATCATTGACCTTCGAGCAGTGAGGATTGGTATTGGCTCTGAACTGTAATTGAATGGCCTCTGAGAAGGAAATCTCTCTAGACCTACATCGAAGGTCTATTTTGAGGCCCTGAAAGTCATCTATCGGTGCTGAAAGGCAGTCAGCTTTAGAACTGGCCCACATTCAGATGGCATTTTCTAAGGCAGAGGAGATATATTCCAAAGAGGAAGTTTCACTTGAACTCCCTTCAGATCCCTTGCCTCCACAGGCAAGGAGTAGGTTTCTGTCTACAGACCTCTCCTCCTTAGATTTTGTTCAGATTATGGCCGGCTCTAGTCCCATTCAGTTACTGGTTGAGGAGGAGTGCAGGGACACCACCTGCACCATGAAGTTCATAAGAGAAAGTGGGAAACTCCAGACTCTCCCCTCCGGTTGGAAAGTAGGCAGACATTAAGTATCATGTCCAAGTGGCCGAGGAATTTAGAAGGTTGTGTTGCTGCATATTTTATTTTTATTATATTTTTATTTATATTTTATATTTTAATTTTTTTCTTAAATTGATTTGATTTTTTCTTTTTGTTGTAACGTTAAATTATATATTTTTGCTCTCCCCCCTCCCCAGATAAATTTCCGGATCGCTCTCTCAACCACCTTTATGTCTCTGCGCCAAACCAATATTGGGAGATTCTGGAAAAGATAAAGCCATCTAGGCAACAGTATCATTTTAACCATATTTATCCGGCCACTAAGGGAAAGGGGAAGTCGACTCCAGCCCGTCACTTTGTCAATCGTTACCTGTATCTGAGAAGGGACATTAACCTGATAAAGACGTTCTGGATCTACCGGTAGCTGCACCCCCAAGTATCGCAGCGACTCTCCCGCCCATCTCAGTGGAAACTCGTCTGGCCACGTATCTCTTAAATTGGGAGGGTAGGCCAGCGCAGAAGACTTGGTGGTATTTAAACTAAAGCCCGAGAAAATTCCGAAGTCCCGAATCGTCTTCATTAAGACAGGAAGGGATCTCTGGGGATCTGTGATGAGAACCAGCAAGTCATCCGCGAAAGCCACCGTTTTAAAGATGTGACTACCCATACAGACCCCCCTTATCTCTCGAGTGCTTTGAATGGGCAAGGAGAAGAGGCTCGAGCTGAAGGATAAACAAGAGGGGCGATAAAGGGCAGCCCTGCCGGGTCCCCCTAGCTATCTCCAGCGGTTCCGACTGTGTGCCATTAGCGATAACGACCGCCTCAGGCCGCGTGTATAAGAGATGTAATGCTTGAAGGTAAAAACCCGAAAACCCCATCCTCTCCAGTACAGTAAAGAGATATTTCCATTCCACTCTATCAAACGCTTTCTCAGCGTCGAAGCTAATAGTGAGGTATGAAATATCCGTTTGGCGACACATGGTCATAGCAACCAACACCCGCCTAATGTTTGCCAGTGCATAGCGCTGTCTGACAAACCCGACCTGATGGTCTCCAACTAAGAAGGGGAGGAGGACAGCCAATCTATCTGCCAAAATTTTTGCTAATATTTTGACATCTACATTCAGTAAGGAGATGGGCCTATAGGACTCAGGAAGAAAGGGATCCTTCCCCTCTTTAGGAATAAGCGTGATGTGAGCCCGATTCTCATAAGCAGGGAAAGATCCCTGGCGGATGAGATCCTTAAATCCCTCTGCCAATGGACCCGCTATTTGCTCCTTTAAAAGTTTAAAAAATTCCGCTGTGTAACCATCTGGGCCTGGGGCCTTCAAGGACCGTAGGCGGCCAATAACCAACCTCACCTCCTCCTCTGTATGGGGCCATTTAAACTCTGCCGCTGCTCCTCTGTCAAGCACGGGAGAGACACCTTGGAGCAAAAATTATCCCAAACCTCCTCACTACCCCCTGTAGATGTGTATAAATCAGCATAATAATTACGAAAGGTTTTACTCGCTTCTGTGGCGGGGGGGGAGATCCTGTAGAGGTTTTTTATTAGTGATACTGTTCTGGGGTGAGATCAGAGTTCCTCTCACTTCCAGGTGTTGTGATTTGTACTGTTATTGTAAAAACCCAATAAAAATTGTTTAAACACAAAAAAAAAAAAAATTAAAAAAAATTATATTTTTTTGAACATTGCCTGGGGTCTTAAGAAATTGGACAATTTAGAAATGTAAGAAATGAATAAATAGTTCAAACTGCCAAGGCAAACCAGTCTGTGGTTGTCAAATTCAGGAGCATGCGAATTGACCCTGATCCTTCAGAGAGGCGGTCAGTGAATTCTTGCACCTTTTCAAGAAAGATATGCAAGCACCGGATCATGTGGGTCTGGTAGGGTGCTGCGCAGGACCGTAATATAGTATTTATTTTATTTAAAAAGCTTATATTCCACATCTTCCTAGAAAGCTCCATCCAGTGCGGATCACAAAAGCAGCAATCACAAACAGATATTAAACATCATCAAATAAAGTCATGCAAACAGCAAAAGGATCCAAGATCTGACATGAATGCCTTAGTATGCTTCTTAGACTGGTTAGCTTGTTTCAGAGCGAATTTGAACTTGAAGGGTCAGTGGCCTATCCAAGTCAACCTGTATTGAGGAGATCTTTTCACATGTTTATATCACATTGTTAGATACATAAATAAAGAAATGCTGATGGCTCCGACAGCAGGTTTGACCAGTCCAGAGCTGTTTTGAGAGTTGGTGCCCAACTCTTCTTATAATCCCAATCTCTCTCTCTCTCTCTCTCTCCCCCCTCCTCGCCCCCCCCCCCCCTACACACACACACACATAGCACAGACTGAAATCAATAAATCAATGTTACAAACGAGTATAAACAAAGAACACTGAGTGTGTGTGTGTGTAGACATATATACGCATACTGTTCAACTCTGTTGGCGGGTTTTTGTTTTCTCTTTTTTTGTTAGAGGGCAGTCCTTAGATAGGGAGACCCATCGGTGTGGCTCAGTGATTCCTCTTGTCTTCAGAAAAAGGAAAGTTGCAAACCTGTAACTGATGATCGCTGTGTCTTCAGAAAACACCAGTCACACCAGCGCTTACTCCCTTATCAGGAGTTGGTCTTAGTTAAATAACAAAACAGAGGTTATGCTGAGGGAACTGCCACACGTCTAGAGGGACTGTCAGGATTTGTATGGAAAGCTATGGAAATGTGTTCTATGCTGGTTTTGTGAGATGATGGCCACCCATCAGGATGACTGGTGATTTCCCTCTCTCTTCAGAGTGCATGTTTTATTGGTAAGCAACTTTGCTTTATTTCAATATTAATATAGTACTCTCAAGCAGGGCACTTTACAACAAATTATATACTGGTACGATGAGACCCTGTCCCAGGGAGCTTACAGTTTCTCAGGCAGAGGGAGATAGTGACTTGTCCATGGTCACAGCATGTGCCAGTGGCAGAAGCAGTGTTTGAACTCTGACCTCCGGGTTCCCAGTTCATTATATTAACCAGTAGGCCACCTACTTTTTAAAGTTTTTGCATAATTGCTTGCTTCTCCTGGACATTGTACTTTCATTTTGCAATTGGGTTCTGTTTTTTCCATGCCTACAGAAAGAAAAATACCATACACACTTAGCTGTGTTATACCTGGAAGAGGTACTGCGACTGAAATCTGTGGCCCAGGGGGCCTGCGAGGAGCTCGCTGAAATGCAGAAGAAGTTCCGGAACCTCCTTCAGCAGTCGGACCTTTACCGAGTTCATCTCCTGTTGGGTACGATGTCATTAAAATGCTTTGCTTTGCAGGCCACGCCTGCTGGTGTCCGAATTCTGCTTTCCATGTAAGATCGGGGGCCTGAGAGCAGTCTGGGGTGGCCAGGAGAGGCTTTTGTTCTGCATAGATGATTCATCTTCCTGTCTGGGCACCAGGCGAGAGAATGCCACTTACCTGTTTTCTTAGGAAGCATTGGCACTATTGAGGACCAATGCTGCTAGTCTGTTCTGTAAAATCCAAAGATAAAAAAGGCTCCTGATAAAAGCACTGCCAGAATCATAAACAAAAAATATAAGAGGTAAAAATGCAAACTTTTTTTTTTTTTTTTTTAATTGAGGGCAAAACGTATTTGCTCACATTAAAACACCTTGTGAAAATTACCCTCCGTGTACTTTTTAGCTGAGCTGAACAGGGTTGGGGGTCAGTAAAGCACATGCAGAGATTTCATTTTGGAAATCCCTACAAGTACTTTATCCCGAGTACCAGAAGTACTCGCAAAAGGAAAGCTCCGTGTGGAATGGTCCTTTGCACCTGTAGATCTGCAGCCACTCCGCTTAGTTTAAAAATGACTTTCATAAAGTCGAAAAGTAAGCAACAAAACTTTATCAATGGTCCATGAGAAGATACCGTGCTCCCCCGGGGTCATAGCAATCTTTGTAAAAGTATAGAGCCAGAACTGGAGTCTGTGGTGGGTTTTAAGTGTATGAAATATATTGTGTGTGTATATATGCAGAACCAAAAACCGGCAGTACGGTACTGTAGCTCTTGGGTCTGCTGTCTTACCTGAATAGCTCTGTTAAGGCAGTGTTTCTGATCATCCAGGGCTTTCATTTCTCCATCAGTAGGACAGGGCTGCAGGTAAAACCACATTAGCAACTAAGAATGGCTCTATATGCGCGTTGAGCTGTAGTATAATTGACTGTGACTACGTGCAGTATATCTGAATGATTGATGTAGTCTGGGTAGATGAATTTCACTTAAAGTTTGTGTTCCGAGGTATGTTTGCCTCTTTAGCGGTTTTTTATACTTTGGTTTGCAGTCACGTGGTTTGTCGGAGAGGTTTACGTTGGCAGGATGTCTCTCTGCAGCACCCTTTTTTTGGTGTGCAGTGACAAGCGGAAGTGGCCTGCAGGCTTTCAGCTTTAAATTCTCTCTCTGTGCTAGCAGGGTTGGCCCTTGCATTGGAGATGGCCCACTGCCTCCCCAGACCCAGGGGCATCTCACCGCCTTTAGGCACGAGACGGCAGACCTTACCCCGGGGCTCCTGTAGCACGGCGCTTACACTTCTCACAGGCATGGCCTTTTCCCTTGCTGTGAGTTATAGTGGGACAGACTACTCTTCTACATTATCTTTAACCCCCCTCCCAAAAAACCCTAACACCTAGATCTGATCAACAGTGAAATGCTGAACAAGTAAATGGCACTTGAAAGTGGATTGCATTAAGGTTTTCTAGGTTTCTCCTTACCCTCAGAGGGTCTAGAATACTAAGGGCCTCATTTACTAAGCATTTTTTCCCATAGTCACAGAACAGGAGAAAAGCCTTAGTAAAACAGGTCCTAAGTCTGTACCGGAGAAAATGGAGGATTACGTGACTTGTCCAAGGTCACAAGGAGTGGCAGTGGGATTTGAACCTTGGTTCATAGCCCCAACTGTTCTAACTGCTAGGCTGCTCCTCCACGCCGAGGGTCGCATACGCTGACTGCAGAAAACTGTTTTACACTGGTGCAGCTCGGTCTCCATAAAACCACTGACTGGCTACTGTCACGAGGGACAGCGAATGTCTGCAGCTGCGAAAGTGCTTTATTTTTCTCTTCTCCAGTTAGATCTCTTTAGCACGTAAGCGGGCACAGAGCTGAGCAGCTTTCAGGGCAAAACCCTGCCATTTCATCAAGTGTTGAGAAAAGGTGCTGCATGTCAGTGCCGTCCACCTGCTTTGATGGCGACATCTGTAGAGGGAAAAGGAGGCACTTCAGCCAGCGCTGCAGGCACTTTCTCTGTATCTGAGAGATGCTAGATCCATTTGGCCACAGTTTTGCTCACAGGGGACAAAGACGTATGCTGTCTGTGTGTTTTGTGTTTGACAGTGACTTAAACAAGATTTTATTTAAAATAAAAGCCGTAAAATGTCTAAAAAAAAGAAAGATAGAAATGCAGTTTCCTGATCCTAGATGATTATAGTCGTGTACTTTCCAGAGAAGATAAAGTTGCAGGAGGAGATTTCCCTGTCCGTAACTGGACCAGGTCACCAGGAATAACAATGCATGGGATAAATCTTCAACTTGATTCTGCTCATATTATGTTTTTTTTTATGGCACGACAGATAAAATCAAAGACTCTGACCTTCTCCTGGAGCGGGCCATACTGTACGGGAAGCTGGAGGACCACGAGAAAGCTCTCAACATCCTGGTCTGGCAGCTGAAGGACTTCTCTGCCGCTGAGGACTACTGCAGGTGGAGCTCCGCAAGCAAGGACCCCGTCTCCAGGCGGCGGCTCTTCCATCAGCTGCTCTCCGTCTACCTGCACGCGGACCGGCCCGACGAGCTGCTGCTCCTGGCCGCCGTGGACCTCCTAAACCATCACGCGGCGGAGTTTGACGCCGCCCGGGTGCTGCGGCAGGTCCCCGAAACCTGGTCCCTGCAGCTGCTTTCGCAGTTCCTGGCGGGGGCCACGAGGGAGAGCCTGCACAGGAAGCGGATGGCCCAGCTCGCCCTGGGACTGGCAAGAGCCGAGAACGTCATCTATCAGCGCGAGAAGGTGAGTGGCTGGCACTGCGAGCTGGAGGTGCCGGAGGTGCGTTTTGAAAATCGGTTTCTGTGGGATTGGTAAATAAACGTTTCAGCAGCAAACAAACTAAGCAGCTGCTGCTGAGCAGAAAGTGCCTGTCTTTCACAGAGGGCCATGCCTTTATTTTTACATGCTAAGGGCAATAAAGTGCGCATTAGTACGTGTTGCCGTGCTGTCTGCATGTATGTGTGATGATTTTGTGTCTCGGGATATCAAGGCACCATGTGGTGCCCTGCTTCAGTTATTTCAGGGCTAGTCTTTTCTTTTTTACTCTGTCATATTAATGCGGAAAACACCCGTGTATTGTACTTGCATATCTACAAATCATCCCCCTTTGTCATTTTTTTTTCTCCCCCCTCTCCCCTATTTTGAAGTCCCCTCATTTGTTCATGGAGCGCTTTTCTGCTTGGTGTTGCGGTCTCGCTTTTATTTTTTGCTGGCTTCTGGACTATGCATGCAGTCCTGGTGGATACGAGCCAGTTCTAACACAGCAGTCAAATCTGGTTGCCCTTTATGCTGTAGCACAGTACGTTCCCCCCCACACACCAATTACAGGAGCATTTGGAAAAACCTGTCCTGCCTTTCCCAGCCCCTGACACATAAAATTGAGTAAGAAGCTGACCCACATGAATGAGGCCAAGGATCTGGGTGCATGGGAACCTGCTGGAACAGGTGGATCTGTATCCGTGCATGGAGGGTTCACTCTCTGAGCGTCAAGGAGTAGGGGAAGCGAGGCCAAGAGACCAGAGTTGAGAAACCTGTTGGATTCGTTAACGGGGGGGACTGCTTTATGATCCTCTTTTGCAGATGAGAGATCTTGCACATTCCTTTCTTTTTAGAAGTATAGTTCAAAGCTAAAAGGAAGGGGTAACTGGAATAAAAGTATCCACCTTAGTTAATGCCTTTTTTTGCTGCTCGCTTCACCCAGAAATCGCTTCTGTTCTTTAGTGTGACTTGACTGCTGCTTTTCCTGACGGGTTTATTTTCTCGTTGGCAGCTTAAAGCAAAGGGAAGCCCGATTGTGCTCTCGGAGAAGAAACTCTGCCAGGTGTGCCGGGACTCGTTCCAGGAGCCCGTGTTCGTCAGGTACCCGAACGGCAACCTGGTGCACACCCACTGTGCCGCAAGCCAGCAGACGCTCCCGAGCTCGAGCCATCGCCCCTCCAGGCCCAGCAGGACTTGAAAAGGAACGCGCCGGGTCCAAGCGGTCCTTTCTTGGAAAGCTAAGCGCGCCGAGTGAGGAAAAGAAGGCCCCTGCGTTTATCCACGGAGGATGGCATCAGGGATTGATTTGGGGGGGGCGTGACCTCTGTAAACGAGAAAGCGAGGCACTTGAACTGATGCCCGTCGGGGAGGTCTGCAGCGGGACAGGGTGGCGATACTGGGAACTTGTGAAAGTCCGTGATAAGTTGGGAACAGAAAAGCTATTTTTCTTCTGAACGAGGCATCGTCTTCACTTCAGATTCGGTTAAATACGGGAATGGGAGGAGCCTAGCGGTGTGGCTTGTCCTTTTTCTGAGATTTGCACTGAGGAGTTTTGTATATTGTAATGTGACCCACACCCACCACTTTTTCCTGCAGATCCTGTTTCTCTGTTGTACCTTGTTTTCCTTCTGGTGGGGGTCATTACCGGGCTTCCCGGTGAGGCAAGCACAATGCAGTTCAATTAGAGTGAGCCGGGAGGTGGAGCCGTGCCTGAGGCTCATCCATCCCACTTCAGGCTTAGTTTTTCTGGGGGGGCAATGAATCATGAATTGGTTTTCTAATCTTGGCATTTGGGACTATTTGATTTCTGCTCTGAATCCTCCTCCTCTTTCTTCTCTGCTGACTTTCATATAAAATGGTTAGACTCTTTCGGGTGACCTGGTCTTCTCTATACCTTTCTCGTGTACTCGTTGCTCTGTGCTTGCCCAGCTCGCCGTGGTATTTAAGCTGTCTGAACAATGCAACAGTCTCCACAAGAGTACTGCATGCACAGCAAAAATAGTTTTTAAACATAGCTTGAAAGACAACTCCATATTATGCTATGCAGAAGAAATCAACATAGCTTAATGCCATGAAATTTGTTTCCTACCCATTACTATTACTGTTGTTTGTTTCTCAGCTGCAAGTTAGCTAAGCAAGTTACGATAGAGGACATGAGGAAACACATTGTGCTAAAGTTCCTGCACTGTAACTTTAGTTGCTTTAAAAAAAAATGGCTATTTGATCATATGCAAGTAGCATTGTAGTGCCATTTCCAGTGCACTCTTTTTCCCAGCTGCAAGCAGTAGTATGGGGTCTCGTCCTGGCATCACGTATGTCTGCCCTTTGTTTTTCAGTGTACTCTCTTATTTTACTCCCATTCTTGGGTAAACGGAGGGGGGAATTCATGAAAATATCATTGTTCTTACTGTGAACTATCTGACTTCTGAAATGTCATCTCGGGCCTTCAAAGTGTCCTGAGCGTGCCTGTCCGTTCGCGCCACAGAAAATGTAAAATGAAGAGGCCCTAGCTTTTAGCGCTGAAGTTAGTCTTATTTCTGACCTTTGGAAATGTGGGTGAAATTGATCCGTGTTTAAACATTGGTGGAGTAAGCCACATACAGCACATGGCTAGCATTCAATTACCTGTTCAGCTACCAATTAGAAATGTTGTAACACTTGACATGCATTGTCAGATAGCAAAACTGACTAACTAGCCTACAGGGTCGGTATTCCAAAGATATTTTTGTGGTTAAAAATCTCCGTCCCTCTTTCTCTGTCTGGCTAAAATCTATACAAAATTGTTGAGTGCACAGATTTAGCTGGACAAAGCCAGGGGGTAGAGTTTTTTTTTTAATTAGCTTGTGAGCCCAATATTCAACGCTAAGCGGCTAAACCTCTCCACCTAAGTGCAACCGCACAGGTGGCTGACTTAATGCAACCTCTCAAGTTTTGTGTGGTTTGATGGACCCATTCGCTCTGGTAAACTGTGGCTGAATTTCCAGACAAAAATGGGCCAGTTCACTTCTGTGCTCAGCAGCTATGTCTAGGACAGCATTTCAAAGTTGCCTCCGAGTGCGTGGTGAATAAACTGGATGGATCCTTTCCTGCAGCCGTCTTGCTGTCCTGCTGTTTGAAAAAAAAAAGCGTGTGCCGTGCGGGAACAGCTGCACCTCAATAGTTACTGGGTCAATATTCTTCACTTCCTTAAAGTAATGCAAAATGAATAGTCTGTATTAAGAAATAGCAGTGTAACTTTGGGGAAATAATGGTTTGAAAGGGGGTCAGTAACTTTATGAAATCCTACAATACTGTGACAAGAAGGCCCCCCTCCTTCAAAATGATCTCTTGTGGTCACTTTTTGAAGTGAAGGAAAGCCGAGTTAGTATACATGTGGTGCTTTTTGTTAAATTTAAACTGTTGGGGTTTTTTTGGTTTTTTTTTTTAGCAAACATTTTGTTTCCGCTGAGGCTCCATGATGAATTCCGGCACCGTAAATAGTTAATTGTTAAATCCTATATTTTGTACATGATCTCCAAGGAAGAGCACACAGTATAACTGCAACCTGTATATGAAAATATTGACATGCTGATGCATATGTGCATTTAAAATATTATCCTTTTGTGTCTTTATTGTGCCCTAAATTATAACTTCAGAGGTATTTTTTTTTTTTTTTGAGTTCTAGGAAAGCCTGAACTATGTTTCACTGGGACTCGGTATTGTGAGATCAGTGCCCTTGCCTACTCCCGTTTTAAAACTGCCTCGTTGTGTTTTTCTCTGCTTCCGATGAAACACAGATTAAGGACCAAAGCGAGGGGGGTTTAAAGCAGCCCTGTCGTCTGGCTGGTCTGCTCAGTGACTGTGAAGGAGCCTGCCTTTGCCTGGCTGCACTAGTGCCGAAGAAACCAGAGCTAGCCAGCTCTCTTTAATCCGCTGTCGTGGTGGGCAGGGGACCGGGCCTGCTTCGGTGCAATCATGTTCACCTCCATTATGATTCTGGGGGCAATAAATGAGGTCGCCCCTTGATGACCGGTTCACATCTTTGCCCTGCCCTGTAAAATTATTCCTGTGTAAAGTGCGTTGGATTTTATCCGTTTGCTCGTTGATTGCCGTTTGAGCTCCTTTTTTTTTTTTCTTTTCTTTTCTTTTAACGTCCAGACCGAGCGGAGCCTTTTGCACAGCGATTTTTAAGAAACGTGCTGCTAGGACTGACAGAGAGAGAGGAAAAGGGAGGGGGGGGGAGGTGTGCCTGGCCGAGTTGGGGGCCAGTTGTGCAATCTCAGTAGCCCCATTGCATTCTGTTTGTTCTTCTGGTGACTCTGCTCTTTGACTTCTGACCGGGTTCTTGTCCGTGCACATATCCAGTAATATGTGGAATGTACAAATGTAAACAGGTTGATTTTATTAAAACTCAATTTGTTCTAGCTTGCGATGGTCTGGTTTGGTTTTTTTTTTTTTTTACATGTTGCATATCTTGTGTATGCTGTTGGGTGATCTCGCTGGCCGTATGTTGGGAACTGCAGGATTGTGAGTAATGAAAACAGCACTACCGCCCATGTTTCCTTGGCCTTGGAGCTCTTTTCACTTCAGTTCTAAAGCACCCCCTTGATTTTTCTAATCCTCCAGAAGGGAACTCTGTGTGCGCGCTTTCTAAGTTTCCGCAGGTTATTGGCGTGTCGTCATGTAAGTCGCCCAGGTCTGACTGGCCAGAGCCGCTGATCACGCACCCGACCTGCGCTTGGTAGCAATCCTGTAATAAAAGCCTCACTGATATTAACTTATGCATCTGTCCCCTTTGATGCACAGATTATCCTTTGGCCTCCCAATTTTAATGCCTGCTTGTTGATATTAGTGGAACTTTTTATGCCACACATCCCGTAAAAGTCTGGACGCTTAATGAATTTGTGTGTGTGTGTGTGTCTTTATTATGCTTTTCTTGTACAGCACTTTATATTTCAGACACTACAGAAATGTGCAGGTAAAAGTTAGACAAAGTGCTTTTAGATAACTTTCCTTTTTGGACAAAAGTGAATATAGAGTCGGGGTTTTCTTCCAGCTTGAAAAATTGACAGCCCTGCTGAACAAATATAACACATCCTTCAGCCAGGATGGCTCGGGTCTGGAAATTTAGCTTCCTAAACATTTCTTAGTGTTACAAAGGTATTGGCTCTTTGAAGTACTACTGTTGGTTTTCTCTGTTCATTTTTCGTTATTTATGTATTTAGAAAATGTACAGCCTGCAATAGGGAAAAGTTCAAAGCAGGTTACATACCTCTGATACTTACCCTGCAAATATAATCATTCTGCCACTGCTGTACCTAGCAAACCCTGAAAACAAGGAGGAAGACCATCTGTCAAAGCCGTGAGGGTAACAAAGAGAGATTAGATCCAGAAGTCCGTAAAAAGCTTCTGGATCTCTCGCTTTCTTTGTTACCCTAGCAATCCCTTGGCACGTTAGGACTGTCACCTCTCCTAAATTTATCACAAGACATCATGTGCAGCCTCTTCCATGCTGGTTGAGATCAGCTGGCAAATCTTGGTTGGGCCAACCGAGAATGGAGGCCGAGGTACGGGACATCAAGATCCACCGCCCAGATGAGAGGAGATGGAGAGAGCGCAGCAATGGTCGGCAGCCGGTGCCCTGGCTGTGGGGAGTGGCAGGAACGCTGGGCATTCTTCCGCTGAGTTCCTTATTCCTCTGGAGATAACAGCAGAGCCAAGCGCCCCTACTTACCTGCAAGCCAAAGGGGAGGAGCACAGCAGAAAAAAGGAAGAGGAGAAGATGGTAGGGAGAATGGGAGAGCAGCAGAGAGGAGGAGCAGGGTGTCAGGAAGGGGAAGGAGCACAGCAGAAGGGCATGGGGAGAGCAGCATCTAAAGAAGAGCCAGGACTGAGCCAATGCAGTGCTGGCAGGAAGAGGAGGAGGAGAGTGAAGGCCTAGAGACAGTTTTTGTAGGAAAAGGAGAGCAGTGGGATTGTGAGGAGCTGTGCTGCCTGAAGAAAGGAGACCCAGGGATTGCCACGGGAGCCGAGCCGTGGAGCCAGCATCTGGTGTGGCGAGGAGATGGGGGGAGTCTTGGGTCTGCATCAGCCGATGAGAAGAGGGAGCAAGCAGAAAATAGCAATTCACGTGCATGTCAAACCTTTTTAAGTTTCTTTCTTGATTTATGAGGCCGTGAGAGTTGTCTTTATTGGAGTCAAAAGAAGTCGACTGACATCTTAAGGAAATACGGTTGTG
Organism: Rhinatrema bivittatum; assembly: GCF_901001135.1. Lineage (NCBI taxonomy): Eukaryota > Metazoa > Chordata > Amphibia > Gymnophiona > Rhinatrematidae > Rhinatrema > Rhinatrema bivittatum. The sequence continues at coordinate 381,056,289 of NC_042619.1, read as the reverse complement.
AACGTGACTTCAGCAGTCCTTGTCCAAAAGAGCAAAGCTTGGATCTTTGGTGCTTTTTCATTGCACATAAGATGCCAGCCTTGAATTTGGGTAAGGTGACCCCGCACTATGAGGGAGGCTGCTAAAGGGGGATAGGAGAGAGAGGAAGAGGATAAAGATGGAAGACCAAACGGTATGGTGCTAGGCCCCGAGATATTCTCTCTGTTTATTTTTGTTCTGTTCCTTTTAAGAAGGATCAGAGAATTGAGGTACGGTTGTGGAAATAATTTATCATGTTTTTTTCAAACATAATGGAAGTGGTGGTGTTTGGAGCTTGAATGGGGTGATAGGGGAGGAGTTCAGTGTGCTAAAGGTTTGAGAAAACGCTGCCTGTGCTTGGTTCTGTGTGTCCCCCACCCCCTGGAGATGGGACCGCACTGCAGAATTGGGTACACGCTCTTCGGACAGCAAACCTCTGAATGGCGGCAGCAGACAGCATCCAGGTTTATAGCTCTGCCTGCCTTCTGCCGGCAGGGTCGTATCCATCCTGCTCCCTAAATTTTGGAGGTGGCTCTTGGATCTGTGCCAGATTCGTCCAAGCCTGACTTCTGAGTATGTGAAGTGTGGCTTCCATTGGAGGACCAAGCAGTCACTATTCCAAAATTGTTGTTTTTTTTTGAGACTGTTAACAATCTTTAAATTGCCTGAACATCAAGGTATGGGATACACCATCCATCCCCCTTGGTTCCCACCCAATAAGATTGCTTGTAACTTTGATTGTAAGGAATATTCTCTTTACACCATTAATGGGTATCAAACATAACACATATGTTGCTGTTTTCAACATCATTTATCTTTTTTTTTTTTTTGGATGGAGAAGGATTGGCCTGGAAATTTTCTTCTGCTATTTTAGGGCTTCAGCTCCATTGGAAGCTATGGTGCTTTGAAAGGACCAGGGTTCCCCCTTCTAGCTCAGTCACTGCCCCAGGAATTGTGGCTTAGGTGGGGGCCACAGACCACAGTATGGATGCACCTTCAGTATGGTCCGTAAATATTCCTGTTGAACATTTACTGACCAGATTGAAGCAGGTCAAATGCTGCCCAGTTGGCCCGAGGAACCAGGAACTAGAGGTGGGACTAGAACCCGGATCTTTTCAAAGTAGTAAACTGCAGTGCCACTGAGCCTTTGGGCTTGGCCCCCTGTAATGGATTTTATTTCTAAGACTGTGGCCTTTAAATCTTTAAATGCGGGGGGGGGGGGGGATTTAGTTTGGGCTTATAACTGTCTGTATAGTTTGGACAGCAGTTTTCCATACATTGGTTAGTACAGGTTCTGTATATTTTTGGTGTGACGTGATTTCTTCACCAGGTGGCAGCAAAGTCTGTAAAATATTCTTTTCTTCCTCCAGATTCTGCATCTTTTGTCACACGAAGGGGGAAAAAAAAAATCCCAGGAAAGAATCTTAATATTTCAGAATATCCTACTAATGTAAATCAATGCCAGGCTCTGCAAAATAGCTGGAACCCCCCCTCCAAATAAGCTTACCCCTCCCCTCCCCCAGCACCAAGACAAATTGTGGCAACACCTCACAAACCTCCTGCTTCAGTTGACTGAGTTAGCAGTATTACAGAAAGTGAAACATTGATTTGGTGGTACATAACCCTGCCTCCTGCTGCTTTTGAAATATTTTGGTGTGCTTGGCATATGGAGTCATGAGTTGTCGGAAATTAGAAGGTTAGATTTGATATATATATATATATATATATATATATATACCTAGGCCTTTGAGCTAGAACCTTGAGTCATTTGCCTTTGCTCATCTGAGGATTGTTCTGTTGATTGTTTTAGGTTTTGTTTTGGGGTTTATTTTCCTTTTATTTTATTTTTTTAAATGTTGTCTGTTATGATTATGTATGTTTTATTGTACTCCACTATGGCCAGGATACTAGATCAGGGCTTCCCAAACCTGTCCTGGGGACCCCACAGGGTTTTCAGGATCTCCACAATGGAATATGCATGAGATACATTGGCATGCCATGGAGATTCCGTATATGCAAATTTCTCATGCATGTTCCCTGTGGACATCCTGAAAACCCGACTGGCTCTGGGGAGGGTCCCTGTATTAGATAAAGCAGGAATATAAGTGCTTTATAAATCAAGGGTGGCCCACTCTGGTCCTCCAGAGCCACAAACAGGCCAGGTTTCCAGGATACCCCCAATGAATATGCATGAGATAGATTTGCATACAATGGAAGGCAGTGCATGCAAATTCATGCATATTCATTGGGGATATCCTGGAAACCTGGCCTGTTTGTGGATCTTGAAGACTGGAGTTGGCCACCCTTGTTAAAAAAAATAAATAAATAAAATCTGCTGGCCTTCCAACATCTTCCCTAGTTGTGTGAGTGGCAGCCAGAAAATGTCATAACCGTTATTGCCTTGTTTTTGTGGGACCTCAGCTTGCAGTGTCATTGCAGTGTTTATTTGGGGACCTTCCTTTTCAGTTTTTTATTTTATTTTTCCCATTAATTTATCAGTGTTTATTAACAACAAAACCAAACACATTTATCCCAAAAAATGAGTCTCTTTTCCACTGGTTTCTCCTGTTTTTGTTCTTGTATTAAACACCAATAAATTCCCATAGAAAATAAAATAAAAACTGAAAATGAAGGTCCCTATGTTTGTTGTGTGGATGCTTAGGCCCTTGGGAATCGGGAAAAGTAGGACTAAGAGCATAAGCGCCATGCTTGGTTAGACCAAGGTCCATTGAGCCCAGCATCCTGTCTGATAGTGACCAGTCTGGGTCCAAGAACCTGGCAGATCTGTCTCCTGTTACTCACTCCCAGGGACAGCAATAGCTTTGTTTAGTCTACATCACTAATATTAAACTTTTCTGCCTGGATCTAGGGATGTGCAAAGCAAAAATTATCGTTTTAGTTTTTTATGTTTCATTTGAGCGTATTTTTGTTATTTTTAAATCTTTTTTTAAATGTATTTTGGAAGTAGTGCATACTATTTGCACATAGCACCAGTAGTCCCTGTCACATGATTGGAGCAAAGGTCAGCGGGTGCAGGAGTGGAGGAGTCACTCCTAGACCACCATGGAGAATTTGATGAGTCTGGGAGGGTGGGCTAGAGTGAGCCATGGGAGGAGGCCAATGGCCAGGATTTTATTTTTTTTAAATATTACCTTTTTTCTCGGGAAGTGGCTGCCTCCGGGGGCATGGGACAGGAGATCTCTGTCAGGGGTACCTGTGTGCGCACTATTTGGAAAAAGCGTGCACAAAAAAGACAGAAGAAAAACACAGAATTTTGGGGGTTTTTTCCCTATCATTTCATTAAAAAAAAAAAAAAAAAAAAAATGAAGCAACATAGCCCATGTCATTTCAAACGAATGCACACCCTTAGCAGGAATTTGTCCAAACATCTTTTAAACCTCACTTTGTCCTCTTACAACAGATTTCACAACTTGGTTGTGCACCAACAGGGAAATTTCCAAAAGCCGGCGCACATAAAAAAAAAACAAAAACGGGAGATACGCGCAGAAAACAGACTCCTGCCAAAACGGGCAGGGGTACTGTCCCACTGAAGCCAGCCGGGCTTGCTCTGGAGAGCGAGTAAGTAGCAAAAAAAATAGGTGGGATTTTAGAGGTCGGGGTGGAAAGGGGGAAGAGGGAGGCGCGCAGGGTAGGTAGGGAATTAAGGACGTTCCCTCCCAATCCACTCCTTTATTGGAGCGGACTGGGGAGGGAACTGGAGAAGGCCTCATCACGTCACCACGCGTCGGTCACCAAAATCGGCGTGCACATGCCAGGAACCCATGCGTACATGGACTCCCACGTGCCACTTTTAAAATTTACCCCTAAATAAGCTTAAATGCAAACCCCCCAGTGTCTGCTTTACTAAACATTGTCTCCTTTTTTTTCTACCTATGAAAAAACATAAGTCCCTCAAGCTAAGATGCAGAAAATAGAAACTTACAAAGCTTTAATTTTTTTTAGCTTCTCTTGGTCTTGTGATATTTATTTATTTATTTAAGTTTTTATATACCGATCTTCTTGCATTAGATACAAATCAAACCGGTTTACAATGGACGAAAACTTGCCTGTAGGCTGTACATAGAACCATGAACATTTTAAGAAAAACTCTGGGTAACATAGTTATAAAGTTAACTAACCAGTAAAACTATTTGAATTACATAGTGATAAAGGTCACAATAAGCGATTGATCCAATTAATTGGGCTTGGATCTAATTAGGGAAGAGTAAATGAGATGAAGTGCAGAGGGCTAGGGAAAGGGGAAAGATAGGTAGAATAAGACCTAAGGGTATCTGAAGGGAACAGAAGTAAGAGAAGCTAAAAGTGAAATATGAGAGAGAAAATAACAAACCCAACCAAACTTGTGAAGAGGAATGAGCAGGGATATGTTGCTAAAAAGGAGAGAATGCTTTAGCTAAAATGCGAGTTCTGGAAACGCAAGGTTGAATAACCATGTTTTTAGTTTTATGTATGTTTTATTTATGTAAAAGAGCAAATAAAACAAAAATGTGTATAGGGTATTTTTTGTTTTCCAAATAAGTGCATGCACAGCTCATGTATTTGCTCTGACAGGCTTGTTTTCTGTGCAATTTTTTTCTTTAAATATAGCAGAACTTATTATTTTGATATACAGAAAAAGATTAGTGAAACCGGATGTTTTAAAAGAATACTTATCTTCTTCTCGTATATCTGACAGTAGCATACAAGATTTCACTCCCTGCGTGCCTCAGTAGATGGACAGGATTTAAGCCTGAGCTGGAAACATTCCCAGGCGCCCGCTGGAAGAGGCATGGGTGGAACACGGGTAGGGCAGCCATTGGCCAAAATGGGGTCCAGGGCTAGGGTTGCTTTCGGTCCCCCTTCCCTTCCGGCGTCTTGTGCTCGCAGACTGACTGAGAAGGTGCTCCTCCATTCCCGCTGGCTTGGCCCATGCTCCATCAGCTGTGAGGCCTTGCTTGGTTGAAATGTTGCAGCAGGTGCAACCAGCAGGGCCTGGCCCTGGCCCTGGCCCTGGCCCGTGGCAACTGGCTGACACCTGTCCATGAGCCGGGGGAAGGAACAAAGGAGAGCAAAGGAAAGCAAAAAACTAAAAATAGAGGAAAACCAACCTCGAAACTGTTAAATAGACAAAAGAATACAGCAAAATAGCCCCAAAATATAAAGAACTTTTTTTTTTTCCCCCAAGGCTTTTAAAACTTCTTGCCTGGAAGCTGTTTTTTTTCCTCCATAGTTTACCACCCCGATGTTACAATGAGCTAACACAATACTGGTCTCTTATGTACTTTTTCTACTCTGAGAAAATCAATACAGTTTTTAATTTAAAAAAAAAAGCCTCAATACTGTAATATTTACAATTTGGAATAACAAACTTTGCAATCTTTGAAATTCCATGTAGTGCACATCCGTGGCTGTGGAACACGAGCTCATCTGCCACGCTAGGGTAGCGTGCATGCTTTTGAATATCTCAATAATGAAGAAAAAACTTTTTGATCTAGAAGTGCCAGTAAATGATATTAAAAAGACAATAGCCCTGGCCGATGGCCGCTGAGTGCTGCGTAAGCAGTCCTGACCAGTTATACGCATGGAATAAATCACTACTAGCCTCAGGACTTACCAGGGTTTTGCAATACAGTTTCTTAGAAACAGCTGTAGAAGAGCAGTAGTTCTTTATTTAAAATATAAAAACATTGCTTGCAGACATGACACATTTTTATTATACACTGCTACGTAGCACATTATAGAAAGCACATTTATAATCATTCATGTGACTATATTGGGTGCAGACAGCCAGCATTAGAGAGGTACTGGTTTCTGATACCTTTCCACAAACTTTTCACTTGTCTGACATTTACATTTTTTTCCCCTAAAAGATCAGGAATATTTATTTTCAAAATGAAACCTTTATTTTTACTGTAGATTACTTTGAAAACGGTCTTATTTCAGATCAACGGTGGATCACCACATATACATGCTTCTCTTCTCCGTCATGTAATATATAATTAGTGTTGCTTGGTTTCTAGTGTGTTGTTTTTTCCATCTTTTGGCTGCATTTTGGTTGAGAACATGTGAGCTGTCTGTAATTTAGGTTCTCTGCTGTCTCCTGTTCGCTGGGCCCACAGCTTATTTTGCTGACAAAACCCAAGCAGCTGAGCAAGAAGATTAGCCGGTGACCTGGTCAGCTGTAAACGGCGGCGTTCATAGAGCTTGATGGGAGTGCGGTGGAAGCTTGTCATCTTTTGTAACTTTCAACCCAGCGCCCTCCATGAGGAACCTGATTGGGCCAGACCCAGAGCAGGATGGGTTTCAGTTTCAATGATTTGACGAAGCCAAATCTAACTGAAGCCAAGCCCCGCTCCCTCTGTCTCAGAAGAAGGAAGGGGGTCAGATCTGATCCAAGCTGAGTCCATCCGTGTGTGTTTTTCCATGTAAATTACTTAATGCAACACCAACATTATTGGTTTTCAGTACTTTAGGTGGCAGAGATGCTATGATTATGCAGGGGTGAGTTATGAATTTGACTTATATTCTGCCTTTCAAGCACTACATTCGGGTACTGTAGGTCCTTCCCAGGCCTTCAATTACTAAGTATTTTTCCCATAGATGCAAAATGAGAGAAAAGCCTTGGTAAATGAGCCCCTAAGTTTGTACCTGAGGCAATGCTGGGTGAAATGATTTACCAAAGGTCTTGTGCCTATTTATTTATTTCATTTATCTGCTTGCAACGCTGAGCCGTTAGGGTGGTACCATAGCACAAGCTGTAGGACTTTGCACAGATGCACAGCAGATTCCAGGGAAGGATGGAAGATGACCAACAACTATTGGCCATAAAAAGTAGGGGGCTATGCACTCATTGGGCCTTCGCTTCATGATACGTGTGGATCTAGTTCGTGCATATGTTTTCCATTGTACAAGCACGGACACTTATACGCGTACTGGAGAATTGCACGTACTGCCAAACGAATGAATGACCAACAAATGCACAGCCCTAATAAAAGGTGCCTAGGGATTACCCCAGACTCTGGGTCGCTGGAAGTGCTGGGGCTAGCCAGGGTTTCTGGTATTGTGGGGGCCATGGCATTTGGGGTTGGGAGAGTTTAAAGATGTAAAGAGGGAAGGGGAACTCCCCCACATCGCACAAATGCCTCCAACTGTACGGATCCTTATAAGGGAACCTCTGGCACTATTATAGTAACTTTGCAAAAATGAAACCTTTGTTTTGTCTAGGACTGGCTGCTTTGCACTTCAATCAGCAAGTCTTTAATGGATTCCATTATCTGCTGCACCCTTTGTGTTAGAAGAGAATATTCTACTGCTGATAATGTGCAGGCACTTCAACAGAGTCACCATGATTGGACGGGAGAAAATGTTATGTTAATTGAAAGGATGAGCTCCTGGGCAATGCCTGTTGCATGCTGGTGTCTGAGGATGTGCCCTGAACACACACAGGGAAGCTAAAGAGCTGGATGGTTGGGTTATTTGGAATACTGCTGGGGGAAGGTAATGTGGAGACCATCATGCAAGGAATTATGGCTGCACCCACCCCAGACAGGAGATAGAGAAGAGCTCAGTGAGCGAACTGCATCCTAGCTACTTGTATGCTTCTAACACATGCTAGGTAGACAACTGCTATGTCTGCATTTCTGAACTAGCCTATCAATGCTTTTTTTTTTACTTCAAATCATTTTTTATTTATTTATTTTTTTCATTCAAATCATTTGTACCAAGTGTATTCACTCTGATTAAAAACTGCACTGCCAACCAGTAACAGCCTGCAGAAAGGGAATGCGTCATTTCTTATGGGTACAGGTTCACTCGTGACCAGAAAGACTGCTGAACCCTGGTCGACAGACTGTGAGAAAGGTATCTGCGTGTGGTCATACGGTGAGCAGTCAAAGTGTAGCAGCCAACAGTAGATGAGCCATGAAGATGACTCCATCGTAAGAATGTTTAGCTTTGCTACACCACGGGATCCATTTTCTAAGGCTCAGCCTTTGAATGACATGGGTGAAAATGAGGGCTTTTGCACATAGAATGGCTGACTCCTCTGTGGATTGTCAACCATCTTGGAAGCACATGTGTTGTTTCACAATGTGTGCGCTTTGAGCTCTAGTAAGAGAAGAGACAAAATTGGGGGGGGGGGGGGGGGAAAAAATCACACATGCCCATTAAAGTTGAGGAAAGTGTATATACATATCAGACACGTGCAGATTACACCATCAGTTTAGAAGGTGTACGTGTATGTGCACACGTTTAGATCTTCCAAACCTAACTATGAGGATACACCAGTTAAACAGCTTAACTGGTTGAATGAGAGACTGATTTGTAAAGGGAGTGCTCATAGGCAACGGGAGGAGAGGGGGTACCCTCGCCCCCCTCCTCAGAGGTCATTGGAGGTTTAGGGGACCCAGATCGCCCTGCTGGGATCCTTCTTTCTCCTCAACTCCTTTGGCTCCAGCCCCGGTTGCAACTCCTTGCACCAAATTCAGCACGGGGCGTAGGAGCTCTTTCAGGCTGACAGGGCCTGCGGCCGTCCTGTCCCCTCTTCTCCCATGGGTTTTCTGTTATCCTAGAAACCCATGCGACAGGTGGGGGTGCTGTGAGGCCATAGCGGGGGCAATATTCTAGTGCCTATGGAAATTTGTTGTCAAGAGTTATTTGCCCACATTGCCTAAATCCAGGCCTGGCGAAAACCAGCTTCCTGCTCTTTTCTTTTATCAACCTATTCCAGACTCGAAATTTTCTATTACAATTTTTATTTTCAAATGAAATGGCACAGAGTATGACCAGAAAGCTAATCCCTGCGTCCGATACCATTTTGATTTGTTCTTGCAGAATTTTAGATTAGTGTGGGGATACTAAGGATTTGACTGAAAAAAAGTAGAAACATTTCAAATAGATTAGCTTCTGTCATGAGAAGAAATGTTGCAGTATATAAAAAGAAAAAAGGCAGAACTGCAACTCTCAGAATGCATTTGGTTGGGTTTTTGTTTTTTTTAAAAAGCAAAGTTGCTTACCTACAACAGTTCTTTTCCAGAGGCCTGAAGGATGATCAGTCACTCCCATGTGATTGTCCATCCTGCTTGTCCTCAGAATAAGATAAAACAGAACCCTACAACTGGAGAAAATCTGTCCGGTGATTCAGGGGCCAGGTGGAGCTAGGAACTTGCATGGCAGCCAATAACAGCAAGGATCCGCAGCAGAGAAAAGGAGAACCAGAAAGGAGAACCAGCTTGTTACGTTAATTCAGTAGTACTAACCAGGTTCAAAATATCTTGTCTTTATCTCCATTATTTTGGTGTTATCCCTAGCTCTATTTTCTTTCTTAAGATTTTCATACACTTTTAGCATGGTTTAATGTGTGCAAAAAGAGCTTAGAGGCTATTTCAATTTGTCTATATGCGTGATATGGAGAGAGAGAAGGTGAACCATGGACCTTACATGGGACACTATTGAAAAGAACTGGAGCCTGAGGAGGTTCAGGTCTTTTTCAATAGGTTAACAATGAAAAAAGTTAGAAAGTTCATGCACAGCCTCCCTTGTTGAATAGAATCAAGGGGATTATTATAGCCAAACACGTCTTTCAAATTCTCTTCCTCTCCAGTCAAACATTTTAGTTATTCGAGTTACATTCATGCTTTACATGGGTGAACGGGAGTCGGGAGGATCATGCAGCAACACCCCAGTTAGTTTCCATCCACGGAGATGGGAGCAGCTCAGAAGGATGGGCTTTCAAATACTTTCCACCCCGACGTACAACTTCAGACCAAAGGGGAATTGCATTAACTTTTTCTGATTGAACTGGCAACTGAAACGTTTTGCTCGTATTGCTATATTAAACAAGGCTTTCTGTCTGCAGAGTCCGGTGCTCCGCTCTAAACAGCAGACTGAAGCTCGCTGCACACGTAGATGGTACTGGGCCGGATTCTCCTCCTCGTTCGTCCAGGCACTTTTGGGAGTATTTTGAAGGTTTTGGGCATGAACTCCATGCAGGCCTCCCGGAATTTTTTAATTCTCCAGCAGTATACGACAGGGTTAAAAACCGACTTGAGGTAACTTAGCCACAGGATGCAGGTACTGGTAACATAGAAGGAGGGACTGTAATAGAACGTTCTGCTGAACACAGAGAGGAGGCTGAACACAGTATGAGGGAGCCAACAGAGGGAAAAGCCTATGAACAGAATCAAAATGGTGGTGAAGGCTCTGGTCTTGAAGCTCATGTCCACGTTCATGGTGTGGTGCGGCCTCTGCAGGCCCATGAGGCCCAGTTTGCTCACCTGGCTCAGGCAGAGGCTCTCGGCGTGGTTGTGGATCCTGACGGCGTTCCTCCGCACGGTGTTCAGAATGCAGAGGTAGGAGTACAGCATGACGCCGAAGGGGAGGAAAAAAACCGTCACAACCAGCATCACTGCATAGGCTCTGTCGGCAGAGAATTCCGTATAGCCCAGGACGCACTGGGGCGCCCGCGTCGGCACTTCCACAAAGGTCCAGCCAATCACGGAAGGGAAGGAGATGCAGAAGGACAGCACCCAGGAAATGGCAATCATGAGCTTTGCCCGATGCGGGTTCAACTTGTCCTGGCGCTGAACGATGATCAAGAACCGATCAACGCTAATGATTAAGAGTATGGCGACCCCTTCTAAGACAAAAAACCAGTACAGCATGGCCGATATCCTGCAAAAAAGAGCCCCAAAGTGCCAGTTTATGGTTATGATGGTAACTGCGGTAAATGGCATGCAGAACAGGGACAACATAATGTCAGAAAAGGCTAGTGTTGCTAGGAGAAGATTGATTGCTGAGCGCATGGCTGGCTTTTGATAGACAATGAGGCAAACGATGGCATTGCCTAGGAAGCCAATAGCAATCATGAATATCATTATTATTGCCAACAATATCCTGAGTGACAAAGGCAAGACTGTAAACCTCGATTCGGATGCCAAAGCTGCGAGGTTCCACAGGGCAGGGGCACAGCTGCCCATGGGAGTGCTGTTGCAGGCCATCACCGAAACAAAAGTGGAAACTCTCTCCGTAAAGTCCGCCATGGTTCTTGGGGGAAGGCCTTCAGAGCACTGCAGGAGAGTCTAGTAGACATAGGTTAGCAAAGCCCTGATCATTTCTGGGTTTAGTTGGATCCGACCCAGCGGTATTTTCAGGTACTGTGGATTTTCTTGCCCATGATGTGGCCTGCCTAGAAAACAAAGAAAATGGGACTGTCAGTAAATGCAACTGCAACAGCATACACAGGGAACTCAGCAAATTCCTTTCTTTTGCATTCTTTGCCACCAGCCAGGGCAGGATTTAAGTGGGGCAACCAGAAGCAAAGGACCAGGGCTGGCAGGATTTTACCTCCAGAAATCAAGGAGCAGCAGGAGAAGCCTCAGTTTTTGTGCACCTTCAATTTGGCACCCTAGCCAGGTGCCTGTGTTGCCTAGGCCTAAATCCAGCCCAGCCACCAGCAGGTTCACTCTGGAGACTTTATAGTGCAACCAACCCCTGCCGGACTGCAAACCTTTGACTGTTTTAAGTGCTGGGGCTTTTAGCTTTGATTCAGTTTGATTTTTTTAAATTTTTTTTTTTAAGGCTATAGCTCAGGGGTATCCATTTCTGGTCCTCAAGGGCCACAAACCGGTCTGGTTTTTCAGGATACCCCTAAAGAATGGGCCTGATTTTAAAAGCCCGACGCGCACAAATCCCAGGAGATACGTGTGTGGCTGGGCCGTGTGCGCACTGAGCGCGTTTTCTAAACGGCCCCGCCCTGTGCGTATCTCCCGGTATGCATGGAAGGGGCTGGGCGGGGGCTGGCCAGGACCGTGCACGCCAGCAGCCAGCCGGCGCGCGGATCTTACTCCTGCTCCATGGCGCGGAGAAGTTCAGCGACAAAAAAAATTAGGGGTAGGTAGGTGGGGTTAGGGAACTGGGTTGGCCTACTCGCGTCGCCACGCTGATACAAAATCGGGTGCGCACGTGCGAGTGGGCATCGGATTTTATAACATGCGCGCAGCGAGGAGCGCATGTTATAAAGTTGGCGTGTCCACGTGCGGGTTTTAAAATGTACCTGAACATGCACGATACCGAGTGCGTACCATTGAAGCCTTACGCATACAAATACATTCGTTGGGGATAGCCTGAAAACTAGAGCCGGTTCTAGATTTTATGTTTATTTTTGGAGGTCTCTGTGTAGCTTTCTAGCTTCGGAAATATTTGCTTTGAGAGGTTTGGGCTACGTAAGACAGAGCTTTAAGGAAACCCAACCGAGCGCTCCAGTTATGCTTCCCACTTGATTAAATCCATATATTTTTTTAACAGACTAAAATAACGACTGCATATTTTACCATCTGATGGTTTTTCATTGTATTTTGCAATACAAATTTTTCTTCGTACCCTAAGCAACCAGTTCTTCAGAAGGGCCTATTTTTACGCCCCCCATGCGTAGTGTAGCCTTGCAGCCGCAAGCCAGTTTTCAAAAGGGGAAACTTCCTGTGGGAAAATCCACCGGCAGCCGGTGCCACAGAAATGTCTTCCCCTGCATGGGCAAGAATGCACTGGGATTTCAAAATGAGATCCTGGCGGGTACCTGGGCTGGCCTTGTCCCCTCGGAGAAAAGCTAGCGTGCTGTGGAGGACCACGCCCGTTACTTCCCCACCCCCACCCCCCCCATGGAAGGGGAGGAGAGAGGGCAGTTTTCGGAGGGTTCGCCTGTGTGCGCAAATGTCCGTTTAGCCACGGAAAGTCCCCCTCAAAAACCGCCTCTAGAAGCTTTGGCTATTTCATTAGTTTTAAGAATATTTTTGCCGTGTATCCCACAATATACATAAAAGGTTCTGGCTAGCTCATCCCGTTTTACAGCACCATTTTCAAAGCCGTTTAGTTTACCCTGGGAAAGTGACTGATAACCATCCTTCCTCAATCTGGGGGAAAGCACGCTTGGTCTGCCGTGGCGCGTGTTCCCCTGGCTGGACCGCGAGGAGCACCCCCGGGAGGCAGGGTAGGTTTGGGGGGAGCAAAATCACACACCCGCAGACTGGATTTTCAAAGCTGTGCCTGTCCCTTTTTCCAATGAAATTTCACCCACGTCAAGACAGGGGCAAAGTCCACAGGCCCTTTGTACCCGAGCACAATGTTTTTTGAATGGAAAGCTCATGTGTATTATTTCTTTGGAAATTAGGTACAAGGTAGGTGGGTACTTTCCACCTAGACAGGGAGTTTGAAAATCGCCTCCTTCAAGTAACTCCTGGGTCAACATTCTGCAGCGTTAGGGCAGTGCAGGAGATCTGAAAGGAAGATGCTGCAGCGCAGTGCAGGGAAAGAACACTACAGGTGCGCACTAAAAAGCTAGAGGCCGTCTGGAAAGGAAGAGCAGGCATTACTCCTTAGTCTACGCAAAAGCAAAAGTCTGCAGAAAGGATATTGGGGTTTTTTAGGCTAACCTCATCGAAAACAAGCAACAAGGGAATCTCCCAGCAATCAAACCACAAAAAAAAATAAATTAAAAAAAGACTTTGATTGATGTTCATAACCGAACCCAAAGTTCTTGGCTTGGAATACAGTGGAAAGGTTTGGCTGCCACGGCTGTAAATTCAGTTCTAATTAAAAAGTATGATCATCTTTTCTGTTTTATTGCTGTAGTTGGGTACAACCTGACCGAAATCTGAATTCGAGTGGTTTGGCAGAGGCTAAAATACTCTGACTATATCATTTCTTTCGGTTTGTCAGGCCACCCGGTGCCGACAGGCAGGATATAGCAGATCAGCGCACACAATGTTTTAAGCTGTGTTGGCGCCGAAAACCAGGGGAATTAATTATCAAAAGAGGTACACGTGCAAATGTAATATACTATTGTAGCAATTTTCAAAAGCCATTTATGCGCGTAAAGTGCAGTTCCACATGCAAAACCTATGGACACTTCAATGGTATATGTTGTAGCAATTTTCAGAAGCCCACTTGCACGGATAAAGTGCATTTACACGTATTGGCCCACACCTACCTGTGGTTGCTCCAATAGGACAGTGATAGGATTTTGCTATGTATAACCATGAAAGCAAAACAAAGCAAATGAACGTTCTGTTTTAGTATTGAGGCCCAAGGTATTAGCCAGTGGCTGGGGCCATAGGAATGGCCGCCATAACACAAGATATTTCCTTCATGATATTGAGCCCCATACATAATGCAGAAATCTTTTTCTTTCAGCAAAGTTCAGGTGAAATTGAGCGCTATCTGCTAACTTCAGCACTGCATAGTACACACAGGCCTCTCTGACAGTGCTCCCTTCATCCCTCAGAAAAGAAAATATTAAGCTCTTATTCTAGGGAAACTATTGGTTTATTGCATGACAAGTACACTTATTTGTCTTTGCCTGATGAAAGGCCGTGTGTCTGCATCTAAACTCTATGCAAAGGCTGCCAAGAACTGAGGGAGCTAAGATGAAACCATTTCCTAATGTTTTTATGATTTAGTTTCTTTTTGCTGGTAGTTTAATGAGCAAGGGTTAAAAAGTCAGTAGAGAGCGTTCCATATATTCACCTAATCCTAGCCAAACAGAATATTAAATTAGAATACAGACAGGGCAAAAGGTTTGCAGACAATTTGCTTTCGGAAGGGAGAGATTGCGTGATTTTACTGGGACTTTCGGCTGGGCAGCGTTAATCCTTGTCTACCAGCCCCTCACATGAAAATGTTATTTATTCAAGGTGTTTTGTATACCGTCATTCGGTTTCGCCATCAGAACGGTTTACAGTAATCGTGAAAAACAAAGGTTATATAAACATCATTAGCATAGCTTATTGTCTTGGGATTTGTGGGTTAAATATCACATACGGTGTGCTCTAATAAAGGCATAGGATGGGGTGGATAATTAAGGTAGAAGGGTGGGTATTCCATGAAACAATTCAGCCACAGGACAAAATGAACCAAAATCTTCACAGGCTGGTGCCATTTCTTCTCGGAAGTTAACCATTTGCCTAGATTTAAAAGATCAATATACAGTAAATAAAAGTCAAAACTGCCCAGCTCTATTTGGAACGCATGCAGCTCTTTGCATGTGCCCTTCCTTAGCTTTGTGCAGCTAGCACTGCTGACAAGGCCACCTCCTTTGGGGCTATCTAGAAAGACTGCTATTCACCTGGGGCTCCATACACCCCTGCTGAGGTTGGGCTTTGCAGGGTGACTGCTGCTCTGTCCCTACATTCTGCTCATGGGCTTGGTCCAGAAAGCGTTAATTACCCACACGTGCAGCGTTAATTAGCCTCCTAGGCTTCTGAAACCTAAAAATCATCGCTCTTGCCAGGGGTGGCAATATTTCTGTAAGGCACCTTGCCTCGGCCCTGCAACTTCAGTATAGTCAGAATGGATGCCTTTCAAACAGCTGCGCAAGGTGGCATAGATGCACTTATTGGGGGTGTCTGATAAGTGTGTATTATCAAATGTGCATATCTTTACCCCGCAGCATGCGCACACATGGAGGCTGATGTGCAAAGACATGCAATGCGTTGAGCATGCATACTTTTCTTATTTTAAAAATATACGCATATATATCATGTGTGAAAATTTAATAGGACTTATTCAGGTACCGTATATCGAGATTTATGCACATAAATTGGTGAATTTTAAAACACGCACACATCAAGGAAATTACCAATTTTATCAATTAGTCCACCAGTTCACCCAGTCCTTCTATTTATTTTGTTTAAAAGCATTTATTACCCGCCCCTCCAAAGTTCAGGGTGGGGTACAATAAAATATCATGGTTTTTCAACTTGAACGACCCCCAACTAGTTCACCCACACCTCCCACCCTGCCAATAGTACACAACAAACACATTTAATATCATTTATGCCAGATAATCAGCAGGTGCACAAAACTCAAGTTAAGTTGGCAAATGTACGCGCGTGCCTTTTAAAATAGCAACTTAACGTGCATAAATGTTGATCCTGACCCCAGAACGCCCCTGGTTTGACCCTTTTTTACACACACAAGTGAAAATACATATTCATCAACTTTTATAAAATATGGAAGTAGCGGTTACTTGCATGCATATATGCTAATTTACCCCCAGGCAGGGGTCAGCAAACATTTTGAGGTAAGGTTCCCCCTCCTTCCATTCATGCAACTGGTTGGGGGCTCCCCCAAGATGGGTTCATTCATATATATCTTATTTATATATCTGAATCTCTCTCTAAAGGCTTGTGTCGGTCAGTTGGTCATATTGGTCACACTAATGCGTCCATCTATGGCCACCAGATGGTGTTTGGAACTGCAGAAGGTGCAATGTGCAAAGACAAATATGTTCGGTTTGCAAAGCCCTGTCACATGCAAACACACACAGGGACAGGCAGGCATAGGCACAAACACATAGGTGCACACAAGCTCGCACAATGGCTCACACACACATACATAAGCAGGCGCTACTGGGGCACAGCCAAGATGGCGGCGGTATAGCCGCACAGCTCGGCTCGCTGTCCGTTTTCATCTGATTTTTCTCTGTTTCTTCGTGGAATTATGGCCCCGAAACGAAAAGGAAGGGTTAGAGTATAATCCCGCGGTACCCTCCCTACCCCCAGGACAGCGAACTATCACGGAACTGGCTATTCCAGAACAGAGGTGCTAAGCCCCGCGGAGGTGGCTGCGGGAGGAGCGGCGGTCGACCCAGGGGAAACCACCTTGAGCCCTCCAGACCCACGAATGCCTCCAGTGCCGATTCCCCAAGAATTCCCCGTGAGTGCAGAAGCGGGGCCGATGGGGCCTAGCCGAGCATGTGCGGGAATCACCGCGGGAACTGGGAGTGTTGAAGAAGGCCTGGAAGGGGGAAGGACTGGCAGGAATGCAAACGGCAAATGTCTTGTTGGGACCTATTTCTTCTTCCAACGCCCAAAATGGCGAAAACCTTTTTGAGCTGGCAGCTCTGAATGCCATGTTCCCCAAACCTGCAGTGGTGACGCTGGACTCTTTATGGGAGCTGGTGGCTAAATTGGGGGACGGCCTTACAAAAGGATTCTCAGCTACAAGTAAATATTTCTTCAAAAGGTGGATGCCTTTACCCAGGACTTTAACTCAAAACAATTGGAACAGCAGCAGAGGATCCAAAAGCTAGAGGAGCAAGGCAAGACGTTTCAAGATACTCGTGGCTTTGGTGCAGGAGCATTTAATCCTTAATAGAAAAATGGAGCAAATAGAAAACAAGATAGGACACATGAACCTTAGGTTTATAAATGTTCCTAAGGTTCTAGGAGAACAACCAAGGATTACCCTTAGGAAATACATGATGGAAGTATTAAAGATTGCACCAGAAACTATCCCTGCTTTAAACAAGGTGTATTTTCTACCACATGTACGACCTAGAGAGGAAGATGCACCGCCTGTGATTGATATGGAGAACTTAACAGCTTTTCTAGAGACTTCAACATCTGAGATAATAGAGTGGGCAACTCTCTTAGGGCCTCATTTTCTAAAGTATTGCAGGCCTGCGATACTTTAGAGAATGAGGGGCCGAAACGGGGGGGGCGGTCATACGCTAGCCGGCAGCGATCGCACCGCCGCGGTAGGGGCGTAGGGGTTAGGGGCCACTTTTACATGCAGAGTGAGACGTGCGAACAGAACAGTGCTCTCTTGTGAAGATTTGATGTCCTTCGGAGTGAGGAACGATGAGATTTGTACAAAGTCCTCTCAACCTAGCTTGATGGACAACATCAAGGAGGCCGGATCTCGTCGCTGCGTTTTAAATTGCAATTTTCAACCCCCCCCCCCCCCCCCCCTTCCGCCTGCCGCCCCTGGTTTTATAACATGCGCGCACCGGCGTATTTTTTTTTTTTAAATCAACCCCTTACAGAACACGTGCATCTCAGACCTATTGATAATTCAATGGAATATATTGTACCAATTTTCAAAAGCACATTTACACGTGTAAAACCCAATTTTAAGCATGTAAATCTTTCTGAAAATTACCCCACTAGTGAGTGCCCCCTGTATTATTATGTAAAGTTCTTGCTTTTTGCTAGTCCTTCTCCAGCCTGCAGCACCCCCTCCCTTTCCCACCACACCCCACTCTCCAGGAGGCTCACTGGTTCCACAGCAATCTGACCCTCTCAGAGCTAAGCCCAGCCACCTCAGACAGAAGCCTCACAAACAATGCACAAGCATTTCCTCCTGGCTCACCCCCCCCCCCCTTTTTCTCTGACTGTAGCTTGCCTCCAATTCCCCACCCCCTCTTCCTGCTAGTTCAGCGCCTTCCCATTGACTGTGTGCTACATAGTCTGCTGTTTTTAGTTGTGCGTGTGGGCTTGGCACTCAGAAAGCCATGAGTAAACTTAATTAGAATTACAATATAGTACACCCCCCATATCAGAACAGAACTAAGTGCCAGTACTTAAAATGCAACAACCTTACCTAGGAAAGAAAAGGCAATACTGCAAATATTACATCAGGCCCTAAAACATCAATATACCTCCTATATACGTTGCTACTGATCCCTACACAAACTGCATGCTAGCAGAATCCCTCACCATGCAGAACACAGACAGACCTTCACCAAATACAGAATAAAGAAACCATAAAGTATAAACAGAAACAGGCAGACACAACTGAACTGGAATCCGCAACAAGCCAGTCTCTAAATGCAGTGCAACAACGGAAAAACAGAAATAGCACCATGTCACATAAAGCAACAAAAATATAAAATCAAGAAGTATAAAGCAACAATCATAATAGAAAAAAACATGCTAATAAAAATAATACATATTTCAAAACATGGGGTAGATTTAAAAAAAATACACGCGCGCGCATACGTGGACGCACAATTTTATAACATACATGCACCGGAACACGCATGTTATAAAATCCGGGGCGGCGCACACAAGGGTGTTGAAAATTTCAATTTATGCGTGGCGACGAGATCGGGCCTCCCCCAGTTCCCTCCCAGTCCGCTCCAATTAAGGGAGGGAACTTTCCTACTCCCTTACCTACCCTCCCTCCCTCTTCCCTCTCCTCCCTGACCCCTTAGAAGGCCTTTCCTTTTTTTTTTCCCTTGTTTTAGAACTTACGCCAGCTCCTGAGCTGGCGTAAGTTGGGCGCACCAGCAGGCTGCCGGCGCATGATCCCCTGGCACAGCGGCAAAATGGCCGCTGTACCGCCCGCCTCCAGCTCCGCCTTGCCCCCTGGACTGCCCCACCCCCAACCACTTTCTTCGGCCCGGCTCTTGTGCACGTTACAAGGGTTACACACGCGGCCAGGCCCCTTTTAAAATGCGCGTGGTGCGCACAAGCCCGGCCGCGTGCATAACCCCCATTTTTTATACGCATTTAAAATCGGGCCATTAATAAATAGAATATCCAATAATTACAATTTCATATAAAATGTTTAAAAAATTTCCTAAACATCAATAAAATATTTCGAAACAACAGAAACATCAAACACTCAACAATTAAAACCAATAAAGATTTTAAAAAATCCCCTACTCTTGAATCAAAATAAGATAGCACTGCACTGGCTTCCTGTATAATCCAGTATTCATTATAAAGTATTAACTCTATTTTTAATATCATCAACATTAACCCTTGTGTAATAGGAGTGACTCTTCAACTATACAACCCGCAGAGAGCCCTAAGTTCACAAAACAAAGGACTTCTAAAGGTGCCCACAACTCGAAACACACACCTAACGCAAATAAGAGACAGCATGTTGTCCATAGCGGACCCTAAACTCTGGAACTCTCTCTATGCCAGAAAGAAAGAGTTTCACAAGAGAACTGAAAACAGTGCTCTTTAGAAATGCATATGAACTAATATAAAACTCCAATATGCTGATAACATCACTGTCAGAATCCTAGCCTATGCTAATAGATTGAGCAACAAGTGTTGAGCGATGTCAAATGTATACCGAGTATATCATGAAGGATAATGAAATGGAAACACAAGTTATAATTCTACATCAAAGCACCCTAATTATCTTCTACTTAATGTTGATGTACTGAATCTGAATACACATTTGCTTTCCAGACGAAATAGATTATGTATTATATGACCTAGAAAATATATTTGTTGTTATATTGACCTGGAATATGAACATTGAGGCAGAATGGGATTGTTAAACCAGTAACTGAAAGCAGATTTTGTAAACCATTGTGATCTTATTCTTGAACAATGGTATATAAAACGCCTAAATAAATAAATAAATAGCCTCTGAATTTTTTATTCTAAAAACCTTGATTTGGTCGAGGCTGAGGGATGTATACAGACTTTCTCCTCTTGCTCTCATACACACACACACACACACAACACACACACTTACATGTTCACTAACACAGAACACGGTCACACTCTCACACAGTCACTGACTCTACACACATCACACATGCTCACCGACACGCACAAACGCTCAGTCTCGCACACTTTCTGACATGCTCACCGACACGCACAAACGCTCAGTCTCACACACATTTCTCACGTGCTCAGACACACACAAACGATCAGTCTCACACACACTTTCTCACATGCTCAGACACGCACAAACGCTCAGTCTCACACTCACTTTCTCACATGCTCACCGACACGCGCAAACGCTCAGTCTCACACACAACTTTCTCACATGCTCACACGCACAAACGCTCAGTCTCACACACATTTCTCACATGTTCACCGACATGCACAAACGCTCAGTCTCACACATACTCTCACATGTTCACCGACAAGCACAAATGCTCAGTCTCACACACACACCTCTCACATGCTCTGACATGCACAAACACTCAGTCACACACACTTTTTCACATGCTCAGACACGCACAAACGCTGTCTCACACACACTCTCTCACATACTCACCGCCACGCGCAAATGCTGTCTCACACACACTTTCTCATATGCTCAGACACGCACAGTCTCACACACATCTCACATGCTCACCGCCATGCACAAACGCTCAGTCTCACACACACTCTCACATGTTCACCGACAAGCACAAACGCTCAGTCTCACACACACTTTCTCACATGCTCAGACATGCACAAATGCTCAGCCTCACACACTCTCTCACATGCTCAGACATGCACAAACGCTCAGTCTCACACACACTTTCTCACATGCTCAGACATGCACAAACGCTCAGTCTCACACACACTCTCACATGTTCACCGACAAGCACAAACGCTCAGTCTCACACACACTTTCTCACAAGCTGAATCAATCAATCAATCTAACATGATCAGACCTGGACAAAACATTCACAGTGAGTAATGGACTGTTGGACTGAGTTCGGTACTTACTGTAACTAAATGTATGTCTTGTAAATAAAAGCTCCTGCATTCAAGTATAGAGGAGATCGGTGTTTTGTCCAGAGGGCATTAAACTGACAGCTGGGTTGGGTTTCCTTAAACTCAGTCCCAATGGAAAGTCAGGACTTTTAGTATTGCTTCTAAGACGTCTGACCTGAATTTAAAAAGTGCAATGTGGCTTCTGCAGCACATCAAGTCTGTAAGTCGAAATCTCCACATTTAGCCCATGATACAGAACTGGACTTTTTTTCCTATTCTATTTCTACCTGGAAATCAAACCTCAAAAAAAAAAAAGAAACTACTATAATGCTGTTCCTAATTATTTATTTAATATCTTAAAAGCTGTTTTTGTTTTTTTTTACCACACAAGAAGTAACAGAAACAGACGACAATCACAGAGAGCAGAGAAAAGACTGAAAGAAGACTGAAGACTGAAAACAATCATTTGAAAACAGGGCAAGAAGAAGATGGGATATTCAACTGGAACGAATGCCACAGTAACAGAGCAGGAAAGGAAAAAGGATCTGAAGTGGGACTGGTCCCGGGGGGGTAGAATGAGTTAGGCAAAGAGGAACAAAGGGTGGGCAGCTGGACCCAGCGGGAATTAGGAGGGCGAAGGTAAAAGGGGATGAAAAATGATTAGAGCACAGACTCCCGGCACGGAAGATAAAACACCAGGATCGCGACCCCGAAAGAACCGTAGAGAAGGAAGAAGCTGTGATCCCCTGGGACATTCCTAGTCCAACCAGTAAAAAAAAAAGCTGGACTCAAGAAAATCAGACGTCGCAGGGAAGGAGAAATCCCGGGAACGGCATTGCTGACAGACGTGTCGGTACCACACGACTATTCTGGGTGACGGAAGGAGAGAGAGAGAGGTACTTTGAGATGTCAATCAGAGATTAAGAAAAACATGGCAGAGAGATACAGAGCTGGCCCAGGCGCAGCCGGATACGTTGCCTGCACGAACTGCACCTCATGAACTCCAGAATGGCACAGTGCAAATATAGAGAAGAGATCACGCCAAACATGCCCTGGCTTAGGAATGAGGCTCATGTCTGTCAAGTTATGTGCAAAACAAACTGCTGCCCCCACCCCCCCAGGATAATTGCCCGGAGCTTGAGTTAAACGGGCTAGCACCGAAGGCGTGGACATCTAATGTGTTCATGCCCTCTCCTGATGGAGCCCTCTACCAAGAGGACCATCACATTTAGGAAATGGAAAGGAGAGAAATATATACAGTATGTCATTAAAGAAGATGATATTTAATGTTTTCTTTAAGCTTTCACTTAAGTAGCCTTTCAGCTGTCAGCACCCTCTTAGCAGGCCCTTTGGCTGACGTGAATGTTCCATTTTCTAAAATAAAACGGAAGCCTTGGAGAGTGCAACTATGAAAAAACAATCACATCGGGGAAGGCAAAGGATCAGAAGCGTAGTTTCAGTGCAATCTCGGCATTCTTGCTTGACATTTCATTCTAAGGAGGCAGTCAAGTATGCATTACCAGGAGAACGTTAACCTAATCACTGGGGAAAGATTACGCAGGCAATAATACCCAAGAGAATGGCTGGATATGTAACATGTTCAGACACCCAGTTACGAAATGAAAACCTGTAGAGAAATACAGAGAAGGACAACCAAAATGATAAAGGGAATGGAACAGCTCCCCTATGAGGATAGGCTGAAGAGGTTAGGGCTGTTCAGCTTGGAGAAGAGACGGCTGAGGGGGATATGACAGAGGTCTTTAAGATCATGAGAGGTCTTGAACGAGTAGATGTGACTCGGTTATTTACTCTTTCGGATAATGGACTAGGGGGCTCTCTGTGAAGTTAGCAAATAGCACATTTAAGACTACCATTACCCTCGGGGGCTCCAGCGCCGATCGCGGTCCTTACAAACGCCGTCTAACCATTGCGTCCCGCCCACCAAGCAGACCTGCCTAGACCAGCCAATAGGAGCAGCCTCTCCTATCAACCAATCAAGAGAGGCCCCGGAGAACTTTAAAAGTTTTAGCTGCCCGGCGCCAAGCACCGAGCGTCGCGCGCCGAAGGAGCGCAACAAAGGGGCAGGCCCCTTTGTGTGCCCCTTCGTGTAGCCCCACAGGTTAAAAAAAAAAAAATCTAACAGAATTTCACCCCATACCAAGATGACAAATCAACACATACCCACCATCAAACATTACAACTCTGCTCACAAACCAGAGAAACACAACAATACTTTTCACTTCATAGAACACTAACTCCCATTATGATAGCTCCCATTACACAAATGTTAGGTCTGTTAACCTTCTCAGTACTATTATTAAACACTCAATCACTACTAAAAAAGGCCACATTACTGAGTGATATACTCACTGAAGAAGCTCCGGACATTTGTGCGATCACAGAATCATGGCTGAAGGACACTGACACAGCTATACTAAATCAACTTCCCACTGACGCTTACAACATATTTTCTATTCCAAGGAATAAAAAAAAAGGTGGAGGTCTTGCTGCCAAAAAGAAATTTAACCTCTCATTACAAGCCATTCCGCTCCCTCACAAACTTGAAATTGGCCTATTTAAATCCAAGACGCTTCAAGTCTGCCTAATCTATGCTCCTCCAAACATTCTGGAAAATAATCCATCTCTACTCACAGAATTCATTGCCAAACACATCGAAATCCATATTCCTGCTATTATCCTGGGAGACCTGAACCTTCACTTTGACCGCATCCCACTATCTCCAGCCTGCGAAGCATTCATGACTTCATTAAATGCACTAGGATTTCAACAAGCAGTGACAAGTCCTACGCACAAAGCTGGCCATACACTTGATGTTATATTTACCAATTCGATCATTCAAACAGACCTCCCCCTCTGTACCCCAATACCTTGGTCAGACCACTACCGAATTGATACATGTTGCACTATTAAACATCCCCCACCTACATCTCTCAGCAAAAAAACGATTTCCTTCCAAAAACAGGGAAGACATCATGAATGCACTATCTGAAGACTTAAAAGAATTAGACTTCACTGATGCAGACACTGCCGCCTCATCTTGGTTTCAAATTACAAGCAATATAGCAGATAAGCTTTGCCCCATACAAACCAAAGAAATCAACACAGAAAAGATCAATAAAAAACCATGGTACACACCGGAATTAAAATCAATAAAAATGGAGCATCGCAAATCTGAAAAGGAGTGGTGCAGAAACCAAAATACAACAACTCTTCAAAAATTCAAGGCTTTACTCCACCACTACCGCCAAACTACTGATAAAGTAAAGAAGGACTATTATGCAGAAAGAATCCACCAATATCAATTTAATCCTCACGCACTATTCCAATACGTAAAAAGCCTCGTTATTGCTCCAGTTAATACAAACTCAAACAACAAGGACGAATCAAAATGTGAACAACTTGCCACTTACTTCAGCAACAAAATACAATCTATCATGTCTCGCTTTAATTCACCAAGTCTACCCTACTCATCAACAATGACCAACTGCACCCTCAACAACAAACAATCTCCAACTACCTTGTTTACTTCCACCATACAACCACCACCAACCACAAACAGAGAAAGAAAATGTGAAGCAAAGCTCAACATTCTTGAAAATACATCTCAAATAGAAGTAGAATCAATACTAAAGAAAATTAAACCAGCTCTACATCCCTCAGACAATATGCCCACAAAAACACTTCTATCTTTCCGCTCTATTATAGCAAAACCCATAGCAAAGATACTCAACAAATCGATCACACTGGGTACAGTACCTTCACAACTTAAACATGCCATCATAAAACCAACTCTTAAAAAAATCAAACCTAGACTCCTCGGACCCAGCGAACTATCGGCCAGTTTCGAACCTCCCCTTCCTTTCCAAAATTATGGAAAGAATTGTCAATAAACAACTTTCCGAATATCTTGACGAACATCAATTACTCTTCCCATCACAATATGGATTCAGAAAGCTCCACAGCACAGAAACCCTCCTCCTATCACTATCAGAATCACTCCTGAAAGCCCTTGACACTGGCCATGCATACATACTTGCCCTACTGGATATATCTTCTGCCTTTGACACTGTTAATCACAACACACTTATCACACGCCTTTCTGAAATTGGTATTTCCGGCACTGCACTACTTTGGTTCCAATCATACCTGAACAACAGGAGTTACAGTGTAAAAAGTGGACAATGTGAATCTAAACCTAGAAGCCTCACACAAGGAGTACCCCAAGGATCTGCACTTTCGTCAACGCTGTTTAATATTTATCTCACTCCATTATGTCTCCTCCTATCTAAACTGGGTTTCCAACACTTTATTTACGCAGATGATGTGCAGATTCTCATACCTATAAAAAAACTCTCTTTCAAATGCTCTGAACACTTGGAATGCTGCCCTCACTGAAATAAAAAAACTCCTCACCGACAACTTTCTAGCTATTAATACTAACAAGACTGAACTCCTCTTCATATCACCTGCAAACAACTCCACACTGAACACAACAATCCCACCCCAAGGCCACCCTCCGGCGGCACAGCAAGTCCGCAGCCTTGGCGTTATATTAGACAACAACTTTACCTTTAAAAAATTCATCACTGACACTGTTAAAAACGGATTTTTTAAGCTTAACACACTAAAGCGTATCAGACCTCTACTACACCCACACGACTTCTGCACAGTTCTACAAGCCACAATTCTATCAAAACTTGACTACTGCAATGCGTTGCTATTAGGCCTACCAAAAAACACATTGCAGCCATTACAAATGCTTCAAAATGCAGCGGCACGCATCATCACTAACACGCATCGCTATGATCACATCTCTCCTGTGCTTCAATCACTTCACTGGCTACCTGTTGCATCCAGGATCATCTACAAATCAATGACTGATTCATAAGGCCATTTACAACCAAAACATGCAATGGTTTCCCGAGCACCTGTATTTCCAAAAAACAAACCGTCCAATCAGATCTCAACATAAGGCCAGACTACCGATCCCTTCTCCTAAACTAACCAAACTTACATCCACAAAAAAACGTTCCCTCATTATAGCAGGAACCAAAATGTGGAACAGTATGCCCTCTGATCTGCGCCAAGAACCCTGCCACTGAAAATTTAAGCAGAACTTAAAAACTTGGCTGTTTCGAAAGGCCTTCCTCTGATAGATGTAAATTATGCAATTACATACTTCGCTTCTCAACTAACTCTTGATTCTTGTATACTGCCTTAGCTTTCCCTTTCCCACCTACTCCCATTCCTCTCATTACTCATATATATTTGATATGTATACTTCTAGTTTTGCTGTTAATTTAGCACATTACTTATTCCTCTGATGTTTATTGTAAAGCCTTTGGCTGAATTACTGTTTGCTGTAAACCGAGGTGATGTGTATTACGTTCCGCGGTATATACAAAACTATAAATAAATAAATAAATAATCAGAGAAAATTCTTTTTCACTCAACGCACAATTAAGCTCTGGAATTTGTTGCCAGAGGATGTGGTTAGTGCAGTTAGTGTAGCTGGGTTATAAAAAGATTTGGATAAGTTCTTGGAAGAGAAGTCCATTAAGTGCTATTAATCAAGTTGACTTAGGGAATGGCCTCTGCTATTACTGGCATCAGTAGCATGGGATCTTCTTAGTGTTTGGGTAATTGCCAGGTTCTTGTGTCCTGGTTTGGCCTCTGTTGGAAACAGGATGCTGGGCTTGATGGACCCTTGGTCTGACCCAGCATGGCAATTTCTTATGTTCTTATATGCTTGCATTACACGAGAGCAAAGACAGCCCTATCTTGCCGTTCATTTTACTTAACCAATATCCTCTTCAATTCGGATTAGTTAAAGTAATAAAACTTTACGGGGTAACTGTGTAACAGCCCGCGTAAAATAGACAACACACGCATGCATCCGTTACACCAGTTTTCAAACGGACAATATATGCCTACATGCACACTTCCCCTCAGAGCACCTGCACACAACTCTACCTGCTAAACTGTGCACAGAAAAGTTTCAGAAAGCTGTGGCGCAGGCTTTTGCAAAAGCAAAGTATGCGCATCAATGCAAAGCCCTCCCCCTCGCCACCCCCTGGGAATCCTTCCTCTCCGTCCAGGGAAACTTGCCCGTGAGCATTACAAACCTGCGCACGTTTACCCACGGATCTGGTGGGCAATTTTGTAAAAGGGCCCTTTGAAATTTCCCCCTATAACCGGCGTACGTTGATTTTAAACTGCGGGAAATGTTTCTGAAGAGGAGCAAGGCCGAGCGGGAATTTAAAAGCCATAAAACGGGTCAGTGCAGATCTAGGAGAATGGTCTACAAATGACCAGGGCCGAAGCCGGCCTTTTTGCTGCCCTGTGCTTAACCGTTACTGCGCTGCCCCCTCCCCCTCTTTTTTCATTTAATCTCTGTCTTGGGCCCACCAAAATAAGTCCAGTTCCTTCCAGCAACCTAAACTTTAAAAACAGTCACCCCCCTCCCCCCCCCCAAACTCCGGGTCTTCACCCCCTCCCCCCAGAACCCGTGGCCAGCGCAAGAGTATTAGATGCCCTCGATGAACTTTGCACCCCACCCTCTCCACGCATTTATGACAGATTTTACATGAAAAAGAATATTCAAAGTGCAGTCTTCTGAGGTAAAAAAACATCAACCTGTATATTATATTTATAGGCACTGCTATGGTGCCAACCAGAAAACCCTGCAAAAAAAAAAAAATCGGAGCGGCCTCGGCGCGCGCAGGTTGCACAAATGTGCACCCCCTTGCGCGCGCCGACCCCGGATTTTATAAGATACGCGCGGCTACGCGTGTATCTTATAAAATCCAGCGTACTTTTGTTCGCGCCTGGTGCGCGAACAAAAGCACGCGATCGCGCAATTTTTTAAACTCTACCCCAGTATGTTTTATATTTATTCAATCCAGTAATGCTAAGGAGCAGGAATAGCACTCAAAGTCAAATATCATAAACCAAGAAGAGTACTACAAACAAATTCAACATAGTCCGGGATTCCCAAATTTTGAATTGGTTGTTTTTATTTTCTTTTTCACGGCAACTCCACTGTAAATATTACTGCATTTATAAGGGTCCCCCCCGACACGGACCCGTGTTTCTCCGAGGCTGCGTCGGGAGGGACAGGCAGATAACATCAAAAAGGTTCTTAGAATAGTTTCAAATTGATGCGGCAGGGAGCCTTTTGATGAATCCCCTCCATTTTTAAGCACTAACTGTTTGATAACAAAAAAATGAATATCACCCAAAGAGTGGTTCTTTTCCACCCAATGGTCCACCAAGGGGGCATGTTCTCTCAGAGATTTAATGCGGCTACGATGTTCAATAATACGTAAACGAATGGGCCTCACTGGCCCAGATAAATCAAATTGCACGGGCTACTCCACTAGTATTGCAGGTGAACACTTTTGGTATCTTGTAAGGGTATTTTAAATTAGGATGTTGAAAACTCTTACATTCCAGTGTAAGAGGACACACTGAACAAGACCCACAAGGGGTCTGTCTGTGGTCCTGATTTAAATCTGC
Source organism: Rhinatrema bivittatum (assembly GCF_901001135.1). Classification (NCBI taxonomy): domain Eukaryota; kingdom Metazoa; phylum Chordata; class Amphibia; order Gymnophiona; family Rhinatrematidae; genus Rhinatrema; species Rhinatrema bivittatum. The sequence continues at coordinate 381,027,499 of NC_042619.1, read as the reverse complement.
AGTTTCCCTCCGATATTTTAACTTGTCACATAAAGATTGGCATTTTTTTGACTGCAAAAATAGGTTCTGTAAAACAATGTAAAGGAGATAAAATGTGCCAGTGCTTCAAAATCACATTTTTCACTTCAGCCAATTTGGACGAAAAAGGAATGGTAGAAATCATTCGGGTAGGTGTCTCTCTCTGATTTTGTAATAGGAGATTGTCTCTGTTTCAGTATAATGCTCATTTATATGCCTTCTTGATAGTAGATCTAGTGTACCCTCTAGCAATAAATCTATCATATAACTGTTGTGCTTGAATTTTAAATTCAGCAGTGGATGTGCCTAATCTCCTGTACCACAAGAACTGGTCAACAGGTATATTATCCTTTAATTGCTTAGGATGAAAGCTACGGTAATGTAGCAAAGTATTTTTGTCAGTTGCCTTCCTATAAACACTAGTCACCATCTTATTATGAACATATACTCGCATGTCCAAAAATGTTACTGTCCTTCTCTCTCACAGCCACAGCCAGCCAAAAACATGATCAGTCTCTCTCTTACACACACACACACAGAAGCAACGTCCCTGCCTCACATACACACCACACGCAGACACAGAAGCACCCTCCCTATCTCACATACACACCACACGCAGACACAGAAGCACCCTCCCTGTCTCACACCACACACAGAGAGAAGCACCCTCCCTGCTCACATACACACCACACACAGAAGCACCCTCCCTGCCTCACATACATGCCACACAGACGCACCCTCCCTGTCTCACACCACACACACAGAAGCACCCTCCCTACCTCACGCCACACAGAAGCACCCTCCCTGCTCACAAACACACCACACACAGTCACAGAAGCACCCTCCCTGCCTCACATACACGCCACACACAGAAGCACCCTCCCTGCCTCACATACATGCCACACACAGAAGCACCCTCCCTGCCTCACATACACGCCACACAGACACAGAAGCACCCTCCCTGTCTCATGCCACATAGACAGAAGCACCCTCCCTGCCTCACATACACGCCACACACAGACACAGAAGCACCCTCCCTGCCTCGCATACACACCACACGCAGATACAGAAGCACCCTCCCTGCCTCGCATACACACCACACGCAGATACAGAAGCACCCTCCCTGTCTCACACCACACAGAAGCACTCTCCCTGTCTCACACCACACACAGAAGCACCCTTCCTGCCCTTCATACACACCACACACAGACACAGAAGCACCCTCCCTGCCTCACATACATCCCACAGACACAGAAGCACCCTCCCTATCTCACACCACACAGACACAGAAGCACCCTCCCTGCCTCACATACACACCACATAGACACAGAAGCACCCTCCCTGTCTCACATACACACCACATAGACACAGAAGCACCCTCCCTGTCTCACATACATGCCAGACACACACAAAGGCCCCCAGCTGAACAGCTTGTCTTTGGCTCGCCAGCCTTGTCTCCGGCGGGTGGCAGCTGGCAGCGACGTCACTCTCCTGGGTTCTAGCAGCAACACTTGGGCTTGTCCACTTTTTTCAGCCACCGCCAGTTTGGGCTCCGACAGTGACTCATGACCCCTCTTCCTTTCCTCAGCCGCCGCTGGCTTGGGCTCCGGCGGTGGCTCACGGCCCCTTCTGCTTGGGCTCCGGCAGAGGCTTGCGGCCCCTCTTCCATTCTTCAGCTCTTGCAGGCCTCTCTTCCGGCCCCGCATGGCTGTCTTACGGCTATGGCAGGACGGCTCTGCTGCGGCCCCGCAGGTTTCTCTTCGGGCATGAGTGTTTCCCAGACATCTTCCTCAGTGAAGATGGAAGCAAAGAATTCATTTAGTCTTTCTGCTATGACCTTGTTCTTCCTTAATGCCCTTTTTACCCACTTGATCATTTAATCGTACAAAAGACTCCCTTGCAGGCTTTTTCAAATGTAACTGAAAAAGATGTTATTATGAGTTTCTTCCACAGCAATTTTCTTTTCAAATACTGCCTTTGCCTTCCTTAACAATGCTTTGCAAATAACTTGCCAGTACTTTTGCAATTCTGTTTTTGTCACATCATGATGTAGTGAGCTGTTGTGTCACCTTTAAGTTAGCACAGTCTATCTTTTGCATGCACAATATAGGCCTTAACAGATGGTAGCTGATGCTCTACAGAAGTAGGTTTTTGCCTAGCCAACCACTTCCTCCTTGAGTTGAGCACGCAGGTTCTGGTGGCCAGCAGAACTTTTCTGGCCTGATGCAAAGGTGGTGGCGATAAGCTGGGGTTGGTGGACAAGCAGAAGTAGGTGGTGAGCAAAGCAAAGTTGAGGTTCCGTTCAAGGTTAGAGCAGGCTGAGAGCAAGTGAGGGCAAGATCTGATCTGAGGTCAAGGCAGGAGGAAGACGAAGTCCAGATCCGGTCCGAGGTCAAGGCAGATGGAAGGCAAAGGCAAAGTCCAGGTCTGGTCCGAGATCAAGGCTGAGAAAGTGACGTTAGAGGGAGGACACAGGGACACAGAGAAGAAGGAAGGCAGGAACAAGGCAGGATACAGAGATAAGCGATGGAACCAGGAACAAGACAACACAGAGACAAACCGGAACCAGGCAAGAACACAGGAATGAGAAGCAATGCCGAAGCAACTAGCATTGCTAGATCGCAGGAGACCTGTTGCGAAGGCGTCAAAGAAAGGCCCAGCTGGTGTTTAAATCCCCCTGAGGTGACATCATCCAACGGCACTGCAGCAAAGATTCCTGTTGCGGAGCCTAGAAGAGGAGGCAGTGCGCATGTGTGCCCAGGGGACCATGCTGCATCAGCGCTGGGAGCATCTGGTGGATGAATGAAACTGGCTATGGCATGGCTGCTGCAGCTAGCCCAACATTACAGTATTCTTCATTTGGATCTTGTTTCTATTTATTGAAAGATATTCTTTTGGCTAGAATAGCCTCTCTCACCTCACCTGTTAACCATGCTGGCAGTCGTTTGGCCTTTTTCCTACCTTTTTTAATGTGTGGAATACATCTGGTCTGGGCTTCCAAGATGGTAGTTTTAAATAACATCCATGCCTTTGCAGCTGTTCCTTCCTAACCATTTTCCTCATTTTATCATAGTCTCACTTTTGAAAGTTAACTGCTATCGCAGTAGATTTCCTTAGTGTCCTCCCTCCAGTTATCAAGTCAAATTTGAGCATGCTATGATCACTATTGCCAAATGTCCTGAAAACTGTTACCTCTCACCTAAATCATGTTTTCCACTAAGGATTAGATCTAAAATAGATCCCTGTCTTGTCAGTTCTTGTACCAGGTGCTCCATGAAGCAGTCCTTTATTTCATCTAGAAACTTTACCTCCTTAGCATGTCCTGATGAGACATTTACCCAGTCAATACTGGGGTAATTGAAATCACCCATAGAATGGACTTGTCAGCACACCTGGAATCTTCACAGGACAAGATATCCACTAAGGTGACTCTGCTTGTCTTCTTGGAATCTAAGATGGATAAGAATCTGGTGTTGTGACTGTATTTCAAATATAAGGATGTCTCCTTTTGTGGTCAGAAAGTGAGGTCCTCACAGCTAAGGAGGAAGATTTTTCTTGGGAAGAAGGTTCAGGTGCTTGCTATGTTTGTTTTTAAGTTCACTTCTAAGTGCCTAGTTAGTTTTTAAGGGAACATATACACTTTTTTTTTTACCTTTATTATTTGGAAAATTTTCTAAAGACAAAAATGCTCATCAGTAATTTACTGTTTGGTTTGTGATGTGCCGAGAGTATAGGGTTCAAGATAGTAATTATCATGGCTAGCAGTCCTGGGGGAATTCCACACAAAAATAAAATTTCTCTGCAAAAAATGTATGAACTCTGCACACAATATTTTAAAATTCTACAGGCTTTATTTGTTCAGATAACACAATATAATTACTGGCTTTGAGTAATAGTTAATTTATAATGCAATACGTAAAAACAGTATTACTTTTTTTATATCGCTTTAAAGACACAATAAATACAGAAAACCAACAGTGAGTAAAAATATAGCATTTACTGAGATCTAAATCACTACACCTACCCAACAGACATAAAGGGGCCGTAAGCTACAAACTGGAGCCAAGAATAGCTTGTAAAGCGTCTTGCACTTGTCCCCAGAAATCTTTAACTATCACACAATCCCATATGTGTAAATAAGATGCTGACTACAATTCTGCCAACATAAAGGACTTGATGTACTGAAGCTTGCAAAAAATAAGGGATATCTATAAGTTCTATGCAATAATCAGAACATTAACTCCCTTACTTTATTGCATCTACAGTTTAAGGGTAGCACTCCAAATTTCTCGCCAGTCATCTTCATCAAGAGTTAATGACAAATCCATATTCCATTTTTCTAGAAGAGAAATACTAGTCTCGGGTGCTTGTATACCGTCTTGTAAATACATAGATAAACACAAGATCATATTCGTCTGCTATTTTCTTTGCATCAAAAGTGATTCCAATTTCATATGGGATCGCAAAATATCCATGTTACCCCCTCATAATATCTTTTCATAATTGTAAGAAAATATAACGTGCAAGGGCTGATATTCCAAACTTCAACCGGACTATGAAAAGTTTTAAAATACTTCCCACATCAAATTTGATCTAAAAATCTTAACCCCTTGTTATATCAGTCTTTCATATCCATTGACATGGTTATAGTAGATAATTAAGGGTTTCCAGTAAGCGATGAAATAGGGTGATAATCCTTCAAAGATTAAAATCCACCATTTTATTTATAGTCCTCCAGATTTTCAGAGTATGTGCTATGATTGGACTGGGCCATCCCAATCTAGCATAAGTGGGGGACATCCTAGCCATAGTGAGTAAGGAGAATAATTCAACTCCTTTCAATTGAGACCATTCAGAAGAGACCATTCCAACTAGCTCAACAAGGTAAGAGAACCAGCCTTTCAACTTGAGTAGTTTAGCCAAAAAATAATATAGAAATAAATCAGGGACTTCCAGCCCCCCACAACCTCTGGGGAATTGTAATGTGGATAATTTTATACGAGGAATCTTTCTTCACCACAAGAAAGAGGATATCGCCCCATTAAGAAATACAAATGTGCTTCGGCGGCTATCACAAGATAAGTGTTGGAAGAGATATAGGAAGTGACGGGAAACAACCCTTTTCACTAGAGAGACTCTTCCCAGCAATAACAAAGGAAAATCCATCCATCCAGTTAGGCCCGAGTAAATGTTCTTAATAACCTTTGGATAGTTTAATTGATATAAATCTTTTAAATTAGGAGGGATCAAAATTCCTGATTTTAATTTGGATTCTGCAAGGGTAAAATTACCCGTACAACGTAGCTGGCCATCCGTCAGTCCAACAGGGAACAACTGAGAGTTAGAATAGTTTACCCTGTAGCCTGACAATGTACCATACCTACTTAGAAGGGACAAAAGGTTGGGAATGGAAGTCCTTATGCGATTAAGATATAGCAGGATGTTGTCAACGGATAGGGAGATTTCATGGGTTACTGAATGTATCTGAAACCCAACAATATCTGTAGAGTCTCTTACTAATTGTGCTAGCGGTTCAACAGCTAAATTAAACAAGGTGGTAGAAAGGGACGCCTTTGCTGAGTTCCTCTGGAAATGGCAAAGGAGCCAAAAGGGCCACATTTGGCAATATGTTTGCTCAAGGGTTCCTATATAAGATCTATACTCATTGTTAAAATTGGGATGGAAAGTCAAAACCTTGTAACACCCGGGAGAGATATTTCTAAGAGATTCTATCAAATGTCTTATCAGCGTCTAATATATGACCCCAGGGATCTTAAAAAGTTTTGGCCAAATGACTAAAGGGTAGATTTTGTAAGGTGCATGTGCGCACGCGTGCACATGGACGCGCCGATTTCATAACATGCGTGTGCCGGCACACGCATGTTATAAAATAGACGGGCCCCGCACACGTGCGCGCCGGATTTTATAATCCGTGCACGCACGTGCGCGTGGTGTGCGCAAGGGGGGGTAAAATTGTGCAAATTCGCACGGCGACGCATCGCGGGCTTCCCCAGTTCCCTCCTCGCTCCGCCCCTCCCTGCCCAAAACACGCCCTCTGGCCCGCCCCTTCCAAGAGGCACGGCACTCGAGCGCATACCGGCCTTTAGGCATGTGGCTGGGCCTCTTAGAAGATTTGCCCAGTACGTGTAAGGCCAAGCCAAGCGCATAAAGGCCGGAATTTACACCTGCCGGGCATTTAAAATCTGTCCTTAAAAGGTTAATACTTAAAAGATGGAAAATTGTTATTACTTTGTGTAGATTTGTCCCTTTGTAAGGCCTGGCCTTCCCAGTTTCCTCTCCCCTTATGGCTTAAACCCCTTTCCCATGCTTGATCTCTCCTCTCCTTTGGGTCAATTCCCAATTCACTCGCTATCTCACCCTCCCCCCCAAGAGATGACCCCTCTCCCATCTCTTCCCCCCCCCCCCAGACTTCTCTGTCTGCCTCATCAGGCTCAAGCACCCCCATGAGGCTGGGACCCCCTCCCCAGCTCTCTCTCTCTGCTCCTCCCAGTTCTCTTCTCTCACCCCAGCAAGACACCTTAGCTTTGTCTGCCTCTCCTTGAGCAAGATCCCCAGCTTTCTCTCTGCCCCCTCCAGACTCCTGGGGTAGGGGACAGAGCAAAAGTGCTTCTTCCCACAGTTCTCTCCCTTCACCCCAGTAAGATCACCTAGCTTTCAGCTGCCACCCCCCCCTGTAGACTCTCCCAACTCTTTTCCGGTCCACGTGGGCCAGTCGCCGCTGCTCCCTTCTCACGTCCAGCTGACACCGACGCTGTTCCTTCCTCCCTTCCGGCCCGCGCAGGCCTCCACTGCCGCGGCTGCTGCTGCTTCCTGGTCCCCCATGCCTCATTCTGTAGGGCAAATGCAGAATTCTGTGCAGGAGGGGAATTCTCTGCAAATTCTGCCCAACTGCACAACACAGAATTTCCCTAAGAGTAAGCTTGTTAAGAACATAAGAACATGCCATACTGGGTCAGACCAAGGGTCCATCAAGCCCAGCATCCTGTTTCCAACAGTGGCCAATCCAGGCCACAAGAACCTGGCAATTACCCAAAAACTAAGTCTATTCCATGTACCATTGCTAATGGCAGTGGCTATTCTCTAGGTGAACTTAATAGCAGGTAATGGACTTCTCCTCCAAGAACTTGTCCAATCCTTTTTTAAACACAGCTATACTAACTGCACTAACCACATCCTCTGGCAACAAATTCCAGAGTTTAATTGTGCGTTGAATAAAAAAGAACTTTCTCCGATTAGTTTTAAATGTGCCCCATGCTAACTTCATGGAGTGCCCCCTAGTCTTTCTACTATCCGAAAGAGTAAATAACCGATTCACATCTACCCGTTCTAGACCTCTCATGATTTTAAACACCTCTATCATATCCCCCCTCAGTCGTCTCTTCTCCAAGCTGAAAAGTCCTACCTCTATAGTCTTTCCTCATAGGGGAGTTGATCCATTCCCCTTATCATTTTGGTAGCCCTTCTCTGTACCTTCTCCATCGCAATTATATCTTTTTTGAGATGCGGCGACCAGAATTGTACACAGTATTCAAGGTGCGGTCTCACCATGGAGCGATACAGAGGCATTATGACATTTTCCGTTTTATTCACCATTCCCTTTCTAATAATTCCCAACATTCTGTTTGCTTTTTTGACTGCCGCAGCACACTGAACCGACAATTTCAATGTGTTATCCACTATGACACCTAGATCTCTTTCTTGGGTTGTAGCACCTAATATGGAACCTAACATTGTGTAACTGTAGCATGAGTTATTTTTCCCTATATGCATCACCTTGCACTTATCCACATTAAATTTCATCTGCCATTTGGATGCCCAATTTTCCACTCACAAGGTCTTCCTGCAATTTATCACAATCTGCTTGTGATTTAACTACTCTGAACAATTTTGTGTCATCTGCAAATATGATTATCTCACTCGTCGTATTTCTTTCCAGATCATTTATAAATATATTGAAAAGTAAGGGTCCCAATACAGATCCCTGAGGCACTCCACTGTCCACTCCCTTCCACTGAGAAAATTGCCCATTTAATCCTACTCTCTGTTTCCTGTCTTTTAGCCAGTTTGCAATCCACGAAAGGACATTGCCACCTATCCCATGACTTTTTACTTTTCCTAGAAGCCTCTCATGAGGAACTTTGTCAAACGCCTTCTGAAAATCCAAGTATACTACATCTACCGGTTCACCTTTATCCACATGTTTATTAACTCCTTCAAAAAAGTGAAGCAGATTTGTGAGGCAAGACTTGCCCTGGATAAAGCCATGCTGACTTTGTTTCATTAAACCATGTCTTTCTATATGTTCTATGATTTTGATGTTTAGAACACTTTCCACTATTTTTCCTGGTACTGAAGTCAGGCTAACCAGTCTGTAGTTTCCCGGATCGCCCCTGGAGCCCTTTTTAAATATTGGGGTTACATTAGCCACCCTCCAGTCTTCAGGTACAATGGATGATTTTAATGATAAGTTACAAATTTTTACTAATAGATCTGAAATTTCATTAGAGCCTAGTATTCTTAGGTTTGGATGAAGACACTTTTCTTATTTTCTTGCACCTCCTCTATAATGTGGACTAGACACAATTATACTAGAAGGCTCTTCTTATTTTTATTTATTGCTTGTTTAATAAATTTATTGATATATTGTGCTTTCGAATTGTTTATTTCTCTAAATCTTTGACAAGTCACAAATAATAAATAAAAAAAAGTATATCAAAGCATTTTCAAAGAAAGCTAGAGTCGCAAAAGGCCCCCTCTCCCCCATGCAAATGCTGAAATTTTAGCATTTGGACTTTGTTCCTTCAAGATGCTGATTAAAGTCTGCAGAATGGATTCCTCTAGTGCCATAGACAATGGCCAATAATTTGCCCCTAACCCATAGATATACTGTATATTAGGATTTCAGTGCATACTACTTTGCCGATGTTGGATTAGAAAATAGTTTGGTTGACTATGCAGAAACATGACTTTCAAGTTCATTTCAGGTTGCTGATACGGAAGGCATTTATAACAACCATAATAACCTTCGGGCCACGCATTTCCTACTTGATTAAGCCTGGACAGGTGCAGGTCCCACAGGACCCCTATTTCTCCTGCATGAGAAGCAGCTTCAGGTAGCAGGCTGGCCAATGGTTTGCAATCTAACTTAACTGCAGATAGTTCTTCTGATCCACTGCATCTCTCACTAACCACCGACCCCCCCCCCCCCATGCCAATGTTTGCAGCACAAATTTTCAAGCCGAGAGGATTCCCCCAGACCGGGATTCCTCAATACAAGCATGAATGGTTCTCTCCTTGCACAGACTAATGCATGATCTTCTCTCCTGGAAGGGAAGGCTGGGCATGGGCACAGGGCCAAGAGACAGTCCCCCCAACCAGGTTCAGAAAGGTTCTTTCCTGGCTGGAGAACGGGAACCTGGAAATGTGAATCAATCCACCTAGCAGATTATCAAGGATTGCAACCAGACCACTAGGAATGAACTCCATCCAAATCATGAACATTCAAATCCTCTCTGATCAAAGGAGTGCAGATTTTTTTTTTTTTTTTTAACTGTGCCCATCTCTACTAGCAGCAATAAAACGATATTATTGACAACCATCATTGATTAAATAAACATAGTGCTGTAGCGCAATTTATAGCAAATCAAATACAGGGCTATATTCAAACTAGGATCTGTCCTACTACCTGAAAACCATACCTTTGTATTTTCTTTCGGTTATACATTTGCATTACACTTAATGGAATGCTGAATTGTCATCCATACGATTTTGCTGGCTTTTGCAGGGGCTTGCCTTCCACCAATCCAGTCATAAATATGCCTGACATAAGGGTTGCCATAGAAACCTGCTCTTCCCTTGAGAAAAAATAGTGTTGGTTATTTTTATAGTTCACATTGGCAATAACTGAACTTTAGATTGGAGAATGCCAATGGATAATTTTAGCATCTGGCTTCCCAAAGAATCTCCGACTCCTAATGCCCTGCTGCATGGGGCACTGATGCATACCCAAGAGAAATAAAAGTAAAACAAAAATGTTTGGGATGAAGGCAAAAAATCAATCCATTTATAACATTTTTAAACAACTTGAATGCACATAAAATCTCTTGTTCTGCACCATTAATCCAGACACTAATAGAAAGGGGGAAAGGTCCTCACCGTCTTCAAAATGGATGGTCTTTCTCTTGGTTTTTCTCAAATTTGTAACAGACCCTTGAAAGCAACTGCAAACTGCGCCCACTCAGCCCTAAAAGCCCGTGCAATAGCCTCCAGCCCAGATACAGCGGCACCATTTGCTTCCAGCACCCGGGGGGGGGGGCTTGTTTCCTGCAGCCAGACCAGGACCCCCCTCCCTCCCCCCTTATGGGAAGGGGGGGGGGGGAGGGGCAGGCCAGATGTTGCCCATCAGCGCGCAGCATGAAAGCAAGCTCGGGTTAACCAAGAAACCCGGAGAAGGCAGAGGGGGGAGGGGCTGCCTCCGGCCGGCGCTTGGCACTTACCCCGGCGCAGAAGGGCAGCTTGGGGGCCGGCGACGAGGCTGCCTGGACGGGGCCCGCGCTCCCTAGACATCTCCAGGCGGCGGCGGCGGCGGCTGCTCCTGCTCCATCCCAGCGCCGGCGGCAGCGGTTTCCGCACCGCTGGATTCCTCCCTCCGGGCGCGCGACGGCACGGACTCTTTGTTAAAGGGGAGGACGCCCCCCCTGTAAACGTCCGCCGACGAATTACTGGCAGAGACCGAACGACTCCAGCGGTGGCCGAAGAACTGGAGCAAAGAAACCAAAAAAAAAAAAAGTGCCGGTTTCAGGGTGCAAAAGGCGCTTTACTTAGCCAACCAGCGGCTGCATTTTTACCTCCTCGCTCGTCTTCTGCTTGGAGGGAGGCGGAGAGTCCTTCCCCCCCCCCCCCCCTCACTTGTTGCAATGCCCTAAAGTGGAAAAGGCTGCAGCCTTATATTATTTAAGGACGGGTCCCGGGCTCAATCTGGCCGCCGTGTGTTGGAATTTATAGCGAGATCGGTTAAGCAGAGCCGAAAGCTCGTAAGCAAAGTTACCCAGAGATGATCGGTGCCACCACCCCCCCCCCCCCAGAAAAGGGGGATCGCCTCCTGCGGCCTTGCACCGAAACGTGGCTTTGCATCACCGGGGCGGGCCGCAGGGAGCTCCTGCTGCAGTCAGTTTATGAAAACAGCGGTCCAGCTGGTAAAGCAGAGCCCTGGCTCTCTGCCCCAGAGAGGATACTGCTACAGTGTTAGCCATAGCCAAGGCAAGCCCCATTGGTAAGGACTGGGTAGGCCATCATCACTGCCTGGCGGTAGATGAAGGCCAAAGCATGCCCACGGTTTTTCGGGGAGGGATGGAGGCTGGAGGCTAGGACAGGCCTGGGGGAGCCTGGCCCTGGATTCACCTGTTTTCACGATGCCAGCGCTGCAGCACCCATGGTGTGGGTCTTCGAGGAATAAGCGACACTTATGGATGGAGGGGCTCTGGCGTAGGGCACCCTCTGTCCAAGAGTAATCTTGGATCTCAGAGCATTTTTTTTTGTAAATTCCCAAACCTAAAAATACCCAGCAGTACATCCTACTTGAGGCAAAATTACAATTTATGGTAGAGGCGGCTTTGCCTAGCGCAGCTCCCAAAACAAGGCCGGTGCTAGGTTTTCTGCTGCCCTGTGCAAATAATTACTGTGCTGCCCCCCCCACCGATTCATTCAGACTCTGTCCCGGCCCCATCAACTAAAGCCCAGCTCCCTCCTGCAATCTATATTTTAAAAAAAAGTGACACGTCCCCATCCCTCACCTCAGTCACATACGCAGAACACAGACAGACCCTCACCAACAGGCCGATACAGTACTGATGTGTAAAATAAAATGCAGCAGAGCCGGGTGCCTGAGCGCTTGACGCGCGCACATTTTAGTTCGCAAGCCGCTCGATTCAGTATTCAAATTAGATGCAAATCCAAGCGGCGGCAAAGGAGCGTCAAAAGCGCGCCTATGAAGCGGTAGGCATTCGCAATCCATTTTACTGTATAGAGCGGTATACAGCGCCTATACAATATCCAGGGTGAGCTGGTGCCATACCTGTCATTTCAAATGTCATTCCAGCAGGTAAGTCGGTGGTTCTTTTCTACAGACCCCGCATGGACACCGGGGCCACTGCCCTGAGCATCCGGACGTCCATGATCAGAGGCCACCCCCAACCTTCCATGTCCTGGCGCTTAAGGACGTCCGGGCGTCTGTGAAGGCCGGGGTCTCTGAGCATGGACGCCCATGATCTGAGGCCCGGCTGCCTTCCAAACGTCCATGGCCATTGCCTTGAGCGCCCGGCCGGACGTCCAAGGTCGGGGCTTCTGTTCATGGACGTTCCCCGCTTCTTTCTGGGCGTCCATGATCGGAGGGGAGGCCCCGCTGCCTTCCAACGTCCATGGCAGCTGCCTTGAGTGCCCGGCCGGACGTCCAAGGTCAGGACCGCCGCGCATGGACGCCCGGAAAGAGACGGGAACGCTGCCTTCCAACATCCATACATGGATATGCAATACTGTGGATTCTCAAGTTTGTATTCCTAAATGAGCTATGCGTTCTTAGCTAAGCTTTTACTATTCTTAAATGAGCTTTGCATTCTTATTTAAGCTTTTACTACAATCAGCAGCCTCAGGGATGCCTAATTCTAGACGCTGGAGGAAGGCGTCCATATAGGCGTCCGCTGGCCCCCCCCCCCGAGCCTCAGGACGCCTAGCAGACGCCGGAAGGCCTGGCGCGGTTCCCATCTCTCCAGCGTCTGTAGAGGCATCCATGTCTCCCCGCTGGACCCCCGGAGCCTCAGGACACCTAGTAGAGGCCGAAGGAAGGCCTGGCGTGGCTCCCATCTCTCTGGCGTCCGTAGAGGCGTCCATGTCTCCGCTGGACCCCCGGAGCCTCAGAGACGCCCAGAGATGGATGGTACCATTGAACACATACCTCCTCCGGTCAGCATGGCTTTACCCAGGGCAAGTCTTGCCTCTCAAATCTGCTTCACTTTTTTGAAGGAGTTAATAAACATGTGGATAAAGGTGAACCGGTAGATGTAGTATACTTGGATTTTCAGAAGGCGTTTGACAAAGTTCCTCATGAGAGGCTTCTAGGAAAAGTAAAAAGTCATGGGATAGGTGGCGATGTCCTTTCGTGGATTGCAAACTGGCTAAAAGACAGGAAACAGAGAGTAGGATTAAATGGACAATTTTCTCAGTGGAAGGGAGTGGACAGTGGAGTGCCTCAGGGATCTGTATTGGGACCCTTACTGTTCAATATATTTATAAATGATCTGGAAAGAAATACGACGAGTGAGATAATCAAATTTGCAGATGATACAAAATTGTTCAGAGTAGTTAAATCACAAGCAGATTGTGATAAATTGCAGGAAGACCTTGTGAGACTGGAAAATTGGGCATCCAAATGGCAGATGAAATTTAATGTGGATAAGTGCAAGGTGATGCATATAGTGAAAAATAACCCATGCTATAATTACACAATGTTGGGTTCCATATTAGGTGCTACAACCCAAGAAAGAGATCTAGGTGTCATAGTGGATAACACATTGAAATCGTCGGTTCAGTGTGCTGCGGCAGTCAAAAAAGCAAACAGAATGTTGGGAATTATTAGAAAAGGAATGGTGAATAAAACGGAAAATGTCATAATGCCTCTGTATCGCTCCATGGTAAGACCGCACCTTGAATACTGTGTACAATTCTGGTCGCCGCATCTCAAAAAAGATATAATTGCGATGGAGAAGGTACAGAGAAGGGCTACCAAAATGATAAGGGGAATGGAACAACTCCCCTATGAGGAAAGACTAAAGAGGTTAGGACTTTTCAGCTTGGAGAAGAGACGACTGAGGGGGGATATGATAGAGGTGTTTAAAATCATGAGAGGTCTAGAACGGGTAGATGTGAATCGGTTATTTACTCTTTCGGATAGTAGAAGGACTAGGGGACACTCCATGAAGTTAGCATGGGGCACATTTAAAACTAATCGGAGAAAGTTCTTTTTTACTCAACGCACAATTAAACTCTGGAATTTGTTGCCAGAGAATGTGGTTCGTGCAGTTAGTATAGCTGTGTTTAAAAAGGATTGGATAAGTTCTTGGAGGAGAAGTCCATTACCTGCTATTAAGTTCACTTAGAGAATAGCCACTGCCATTAGCAATGGTTACATGGAATAGACTTAGTTTTTGGGTACTTGCCAGGTTCTCATGGCCTGGATTGGCCACTGTTGGAAACAGGATGCTGGGCTTGATGGACCCTTGGTCTGACCCAGTATGGCATTTTCTTATGTTCTTGCTGCTCCTTGCTGCTGGGCTCCACTGTTGGCCTCTCCAATCTACCTTGTTGAATTCGCTTGCCGAGCATTTCTCATTCTGCTTCTCAACCGAATGAAAAAGATCGCCAGAGCCAATATATACATGTTGTCCATGACGCTGTCCGGTCCGAAGCTGACTGAACACCACACTAACGCCAGGGTCAGGGTAGGCGGTAAATATAGAGGTTAAGACACGGTAAATAAGCTGGTTAAAAACGCGATAATTTGGGCATGCGTTATTGTATTGGGGGGAATAGCTAATCCGATCATTAACATATATACATGCGGCGGGTGGAAATGGATACGCGTCTTTTTTGGCAAGCTCTAAGGATGCGTAAAAGCCAATACTGAATCGTGCATCCATCTTACGCGCTCAAAACGTGCGTCCAAAGCAGGTTAAAAACCGCGCAACTGCGGCCGCGCTTTACTGTATCAGCCCGCAAGTACAGAATAAAGAGATCAGAAAGTATAAACAGAAACCTGCTGAGAAGAAGTGAACTGGAACCCCTAAAAACAGCCTCGACATGCAGAGCAACAATAGAAAACCAGAAACATTACCATCCTTCATAAAACATTCAATAATAAAATCAAGAAATATAAAGCATCAATCATAATACTAAAATCATATTCGTAAAAAGAATATTTCAAACCAGCTAATGAAAAAGAATATCCCAAATTTCCCAAACACCAATAAAATATTTCAAAACATCTGATGAATAAAAAATCCAATAATTAAAAAATGTTCTATTCCATCCCCCCTCCCCAAAAAAAAATATTTCAAAAGAGCAGAAACATCAAATTATACCCAATAATTAAACTGATAAGAATGTAAAAGTCTCCTGCTCTCATACCTGGGATCTTTTGATTTCCAGTCATCCTGAGATTATCATGGATTGGTGGAGGTAGGGCAGTACAAATTTTATCTTCCCTCTCACACACACGCACAATAATACATTCATTCTCTCACACATACATAGGCTCCTCCCTCACAGATACAGTATATATGTGTGTGTGTGTGTGTGTGCCTGTGAGAGCCTATATGTGACACATAGGCTCTCACAGGCAAATATTCACACACAAGCTCTCACATACATATATGTGCTCACACACATAGGCTGTCATGTGGAAACACACATAGGCTCTCAAAAACACACACACACACACATAGGCTCTCACACAGTAACATACACCTATGCTCTCACAGACACACACAGGCTCTCACACATACACATACAAACTCACATGTACATATAGGGCCTCCTATTGTCATCAGGCCATGGTGGGATGTGCTCCACCACAGCCCAATGGCCTTCCTGCTTGGGGAGAGGAGTGGAAGTTGTGAGTGGGTGCGTGCGTGCGCACACAAATAAAAACACGAGTCTCTCCTTCAGGTTAAGCTCTGCCGACGGTCTTCTTCTTCAGCCACTGGCAGCCTCTCTCCTTCAGCCACCGGCAGCCTGTGGCCTCTCTCCTTCCTCGGCACCGTGAGTGAAACTCCACCGGCGGTCTCCTCCTTCAGCTGCCGGCGGACTCTCTCCTTCAGCCGCTGGTGGGTTGAGCTCCGCCGCCAGCCCGAGGCCTCTCTCCTTCTTCAGCCGCTGGTGGGTTGAGCTCCGCCGCCAGCCTGAGGCCTCTCTCCTTCAGCCGCTGGTGGGTTGAGCTCCGCCGCCAGCCTGAGGCCTCTCTCCTTCAGCCGCTGGTGGGTTGAGCTCTGCCGCCAGCCTGAGGCCTCTCTCCTTCAGCCGCTGGTGGGTTGAGCTCCACCGCCAGCCTCTCTCCTTCAGCCGCTGGTGGGTTGAGCTCCACCGCCAGCCTCTCTCCTTCAGCCGCTGGTGGGTTGAGCTCCGCTGGTGGCCTGCGGCCTCTTCTGCTGCCGCCAGCCCACAGCTACCCCTGGGCGTGCCGCCCCGTGCAGATGCACGGTATATGCACACCCGGTTGTGCTGGGCCTGCCCAAAAAATGACTTGAAAGGAAAAGATTGATTGTACTTTTCTGAGCCTATAAAAGGGCTCTCCTGTGAGGTGATTGACAGGGGCATGCTCTGACCTGCTGTCAGTTTGATTCAGGGAAGGAAAGAAAGGGAAGCGTCATGTGAAGGGCAGTGATCCCCCTCCCCCAGCTAGTAGGATCCTCGCTAAAAGAGCACCCTAGGAACACCCAGATCCATTGCTCAGTTTGCAAGGGCACCGGTTACCTTGCAGACGTTAGGAGTGGGCCAAGACAGGAATCACGCCCCTGATGTCATTGTGTCTCCCTCTCCTCCTCGGATCTCATGGCCAGAGAGAGGCCATGGAGAATAATAATAATAATAATAGCCAGAGAAGGGGGGGTCTGAGAGCCAAGGGAATGAAAAACAAAAGGGGGAGGTCAGAGATGGATGGGTGGGGATGGAGGGATGATGGAGGGGGGAGAGATGTGACGCGAAATAAGGAAAGATGCCATGGAGATGGAGGGAGGAGAAGGAAAGCAAGAGTTAAGTGAAGTCGGAGAAGGTGGAGGCAGAGCAGAGATTGATCAAAAAACACAAAGATAAAAAAAAACAAACATATCTAACTTTAGTTAACTGAAATATGACTTTAAAATGTTGAATTTTTTTGTTTTCTAAAATTATATTTTTGATAATTAACAGATGGCACTGCTCTAAATCTTTGAACTCCAGCTCCTGTTTTTTTGGGGTTTTTTTCCTGGAGAAATCCCAGTTCCCTTTCATGCTCGGGGGTATGGTGAGAGAGTGATAAAGTACATTAAATGTACGTCAGCGATCTATAAAGCACTCTCTAGTCCAAACTTTTTTGAATAGCTGGAATTCCTGTGGATTCGGGGCTGTAAATCATGATACGCGATAATACTTAAGTCCTTATAATCTGCTTTCACACTAGCTGCGCAAAATAGGTGAGTGGCTATATACTCGGCTTCTGGGAGAACTGCTTCCTTTATGACCCACCAGACCCCTATTAAGTGTCCTATTGCTACAGCAGATCCAATGGAACAGTTTAATGACCCAAATATTAACCCAGAGCCGGGAAATTGGCTGGTGGGCCCTGCCTCTTCCTCCTCCTCTGTTACTTTTCATGGACTCCAGGGGCAATCCTGGTAACTATAGACCAGTGAACCTAACTTCAGTGCCAGGAAAAATAGTGGAAACTATTCTCAAGATCAAAATCGTAGAGCATATAGAAAGACATGATTTAATGGGACACAGTCAACATGGATTTACCCAAGGCAAGTCTTGCCTAACAAATCTGCTTCATTTTTTTGAAGGAGTTAATAAACATGTGGATAAAGGTGAACCGGCAGATGTAGTGTATTTGGATTTTCAGAAGGCGTTTGACAAAGTTCCTCATGAGAGGCTTCTATGAAAACTAAAAAGTCATGGGATAGGAGGCGATGTCCTTTCGTGGATTACAAACTGGCTAAAAGACAGGAAACAGAGAGTAGGATTAAATGGACAATTTTCTCAGTGGAAAAGGGTAAACAGTGGAGTGCCTCAGGGATCTGTACTTGGACTGGTGCTTTTCATTATATATTTATAAATGATCTGGAAAGGAACATGACAAGTGACATTATCAAATTTGCAGATGACACAAAATTATTCAGAGTAGTTAAATCACAAGCAGACTGTGATACATTACAGGAGGACCTTGCAAGACTGGAAGATTGGGCATCCAAATGGCAGATGAAATTTAATGTGGACAAGTGCAAGGTGTTGCATATAGGGAAAAATAACCCTTGCTGTAGTTCCACGATGTTAGGTTCCATATTAGGAGCTACCACCCAGGAAAAGGATCTAGGCATCATAGTGGATAATACTTTAAAATAGTCGGCTCAGTGTGCTGCAGCAGTCAAAAAAGCAAACAATGTTAGGAATTATTAGGAAGGGAATGGTTAATATAGAAACATAGAAATGACGGCAGAAGACGACCAAAATGCCCATCCAGTCTGCCCAGCAAGCTTCACACATTTTTTTCTCATACTTATCTGTTTCTCTTAGCTCTTTGGTTCTATTTCCCTTCCACCCCCACCATTAATGTAGAGAGCAGTGATGGAGCTGCATCCAAGTGAAATATCAAGCTTGATTAGTTTGGGGTAGTAGGGGTAGTAACCGCCACAATAAGCAAGCTACACCCATGCTTATTTGTTGTACCCAGACTATGTTATACAGCCCTTATTGGTTGTTTTTCTTCTCCCCTGCCGTTGAAGCAGGGAGCTCTGCTGGATATGCGTGAAGTATCAGTTTTTCTTCAATAAAACGGAAAATGTCATAATGCCTCTATATCTCTCCATGGTTTGATTTGCATCTAATGTAGGAAGATCGGTATAAAAAAACAAAAAATAAATAAAAATAAATGGTGAGACCACACCTTGAATACTGTGTACAATTCTGGTCGCCGCATCTCAAAAAAGATATAGTTGCGATGGAAAAGGTACAGAATGAATGAATGGGAGTCTGCCTTGATGGGGTGGGGGATGTGTGTGTGTGAATGGGAGTCTGCCTTGATGGGGTGGGGGATGCGTGTGTGTGTGTGTGTGTGTGTGTGTGTGAATGAATGGGAGTCTGCCTTGATGGGGTAGGGGATGCGTGTGTGTGTGTGCGCGTGTGAATGAATGGGAGCCTGTCTTAATGGGGTGGGGATGCATGTGTGTGTGTGTGTGAATGAATGGGAGTCTGCCTTGATGGGGTGGGGATGTGTGTGTGTGTGAATGAATGGGAGTCTGCCTTGATGGGGTGGGGATGCATGTGTGTGTGTCTGTGTGTCTGTGTGTGAATGAATGAGAGCCTGCTGGAGATGGTGTGTGTGTGTGTGTGATGAAAGCTTGTGCTGCCCCTCTAATCCATGTCAAACTCAGGGTGACAGGAAATCAAAAGTTTTCAAGTATGGAGAGGTGGGAATTTTCCGCCCTTTTAATTATTGGGTGTCTGATGTGAATAACATTTTGAAATATTTTATTGCTATTTGGAAAAATTTTAAACATTTTTATATGAGCTCTTAATTATTGGATGTTAATCTATTCACAGCTTGTTGTAAATATTCTCTTTATTATAATGCTTTTACTATTATGATTGATTTATATTTCTAGATTTTGTTTAATGATTTATGAGGATTGATGATATTTGTGTTTTTCCATTGCTGCACTGAATACAGAATATGGCATATTGCAGTTTCCAGTTTGGTTTCTGCCTTCTTGTTTCCATTTATTCTTTATGATCTCTTTATTCTATATTTGGTGAGGGTCTGCCTGTGTTCTGCATATGTAACTGATGTGGGGTATTGTGCTAGCATGAAGTTTCTGTCTAGGTATTTATAGCAGCCTGATTTGTTCTGTTTTCCCCATTGGAGGTGTATTGGTGTTTTAGCACCTGGTGTAATATTTGCAGTGTTGTCTTTTCATAGATAGGGTTGTTCCTGCTTGAGAGCTAGCAATTACTACTGTTTGAATGTGGGAAGTTTACCATATCGTTATTTTTGTTCAGTGTATTCAAGATTTTCCAAGGGCCTAACCCACACGCAACGTGTGTTACAAGAGGCCTAACACCATATGGGCTCCAAGAGTCTTTTTTCTGCAGGGTTTTCTTGGTGGCACCACAAAAATGCACGTATTTCCATACAACAAAACGATGTTAGCCACGGAGCCAGCCGGCACGCTTCTGCGGGCAGTCTGAAAATTGCTCTCAGCACGTCCCGAGCCTTGAGTTGTCGCACCCGAGCTGCTACGCGGCTTGAGAGGCCTCCGGAAATTCTCGGCTGGGCACTGGAGTTAGGGGCCCAGCTCTCTGGGAGTCCTTCTTTGCTGCGGGACGCACTTGCGGCAACCGGCACCCTTTGGCGATAACGGCGTTGCGTGTGTGTTCAAAAGTGACTGACGTGCTATTGAGCAAGATAAAGAAAATAACGGGGGCAAAAAAACCAACATTTGCTTAATGCAGTTGAGGCGCCACTGATGTGGTTCAAACGATACCAAAAAAAAAGCTGTAATAAAGATTTAATGATTAAAAAGGACTAGCTAGACTAAAATAGCAAACTAAAGGAAGGAGAGAGAGAAAGAAGGCAAGGGAGCTGCCACTAGGAGGAGAGAGACTGGAAAAGATTATCATAGGTAAGTGGGAAAAGGGGAGGACCCAGACAATTCACTGTAAGGCTGACCAGCAGCTGATAAATTCTGGAAAGGCTGCAGGCCAGGGGGAGGCAATTCTAGTCCTCAGGTGCCAGAAACAGTTGTGGTTTTCAGGATATCCACTGGATGCAAATCTCTCTCATGAATATTCTTTGTGGATATCCTGAAAACCAGACCCGCTTGTGGCACACTCCAGGGCCGGAGTTGCCTGCGCCTGATGTAGGGCTTGAGGTACTCCTTCAGACCCACCGCACAATAGTCAGACTGGGTCTTGGGCTGGATTTACATCTCTTTATTTTTATTTAACATTCTGCTTTTTCAGCACTTTAAAGTGGATTACATTCAGGTACTGTAGGTATTTCCCTATCCCCACAGGGCTTACAATCTAACAGGCCGATACAGTACAGTGCGCACTGGTGGAGCGCACTGTTAACCGGCATTTGGACGCGTGTTTTCGACGCGCTAGCTTTACCCCTTATTCAGTAAGGGGTAATAGCATGTCGAAAACGCGCGTCCAACCCCTCTGAGACTAATAGCGCCCGCAACATGCAAATGCATGTTGATGGCCCTATTAGTCATTCCCGCGCGATACAGAAAGTAAAATGTGCACATTTTATTTTTAGAAATTAGCGCCTACCCAAAGGTAGGTGCTAATTTCTGCCGGCGCCAGGGAACTGCACAGAAAAGCAGTAAAAACTGCTTTTCTGTGCACCCTCCAACTTAATATCATGGCGATATTAAG
Source organism: Rhinatrema bivittatum (assembly GCF_901001135.1). Classification (NCBI taxonomy): domain Eukaryota; kingdom Metazoa; phylum Chordata; class Amphibia; order Gymnophiona; family Rhinatrematidae; genus Rhinatrema; species Rhinatrema bivittatum. The sequence goes on along the minus strand of NC_042619.1, from coordinate 381,006,277 downwards.
TCAGAGGTCCCAAAAGTTAAAAATAGTAAAAAAAAAAATAAAAAAATTTAAAATCGGCTCGCAGGTTGAAAACCAGACGCTCAATTTTGCCGGCGTCCGTTTTCCGAACCCGAGGCTGTCAGCGGGTTTGAGAACCGACGCCGGCAAAATTGAGCGTCGGCCGTCAAACCCGCTGACAGCCGCCGCTCCTGTCCAAAAAGAGGCGCTAGGGACGCGCTAGTGTCCCTAGCGCCTCTTTTTACCGCGGGCCCTAATTTGCATAGGCCACCCTCCTGAATCGCGCGCCCAGGAGAGCGGCCTGCACGCGCCTGCTCTCCCGCGACTTTTTCTGTATCGGCCTGTAAGTTTGTACCTGGGGCAACGGAGGGTAAAATGACTTGTCCAAGGTCACAAGGAGCAGCAGTGGGGTTTGAACCCTGATCTCCCTGGTTCATAGCCCGCTGCTCTAACCACTAAGTTACTCCTCCATTCTGCTCTTGTATCCTTAGCTGCCATTCTCCTGTACAATCCTCACCTTCACCCTTACCCCCTAAGTCCCCCAGCATGAACCTTTCCCTCCCACTGGCAGGAGAAAAGCGGCATTTTCTTTTTTTACCTGTATCTACCTCTTCTGCCAGTTTCAGTTTGAAGCCTGATCATGCAAGTGCCGGCGAATCCTGTGAGACTTCAGACAGGAGGAGGGGCTGGGAGATCTACAGCGTGCCCGAAGGGAAATCCCTGGCTCGGACTGGGTCTTCTGTTCCATTAGATATGTTTATTTGGGGAGAATACTTTTTGGAAAGTAGTTTTCACACGGCTTGGATAGGGGTGAAGTCTGCACTCGCATTTGCACGCAGAGACCTTACCGAGTATTTTCAGAGCAAACTTATGCATGCAAGTTCGCTTTCAAAATCCTCGGCTAATTGGCCCAGCATGCACACACGATCACTCGCATAAAGTTATGCTTGTTCTGCGGAAGGCATAAATCGCGCACACAAGGTTGAATTTTCAAAGAGCCGTGGGCCTTCTGGGGCATTGGCCTCGCTCTGCAATGCCCGTGCCCCGCCCATTTTCCGCCTCCCTTATTTTTGGCATGCGTACGGGTACATGCACACACAAATTGCGGCTTTTAAAACCCACATTGCTCGCGCACCCCGAACATGGGTGTGAGTGTGTGGGCATTTTTGCACGAGCAGCATTTAAAAATCGACCTCTTGGTAAATTGGAAACGAGCATGCGTGCATCTACAGACGCGCTTACGTGGGCGCAAGCTCACATAGGCTGGAATTTAAAATCGTGCTTGCAAGTGCGCGCGTATAATACAAAACGCGCCTGGTGCGCGTATGTGTGCTCCTGATTTTGAAGTTATGCGGGGGAAATGTTATTCACGTCGTTTTCCTTAGAACTCGTCGACTTTTGCACGCGGAAGAGAGCACATTTTAAAACCCGCGCACGTGAATGAAATAACCAGTCTGACCACTTGGTCTACCGGTTTGCCAAGCCTCGCTCTAGGTCATTAACACCCCCCTCCTCTCGGTTCTTCAGCCTGCACTCCCCCCCAGTTTAGCCAGATCCCTCACCCAGTCAGTTTTTGGCTACAAAGAGTTTTATTCTGACTTACACCGGATCCAGAGCAGAAGTAGCTTATATGCAGGTAACAGCCCGCTGTGCACTGCGTTCACTGGTTTCAAAATTGGGATTTACTTGTGCAAATATTGGCCGATCCACCTCAAATCCGCCACTTTTTTTTTCCCCACACGTCCTGTTGCTTGGGAACAGTTTTAGTGTGCCATTAAATAACTTTGAAAATTACCCCCTTCCATGTCAACTTGCATATTTATTTATTTAAAAGCTTTTATATAGCGTTAAGTTATTTACCATCATAACGGTTTACAATAGGGCACATATATCAAGGAAATTAAAGATCATACTTTAAATAGTGGGTGCTATTATTATTCAGTAACAAAACGACATTAAGTATAATATGGTTTACTGCTTTTCAACCTATCGGTTTGACTACAATTATCAGAGGGATAAAATAATTACCACTGTAAGCTCAAGTTAGGGAAGTTTTTGTTTAAGGCAGAGTTAAATGGAGAGCTATTCAGAGTAGGAAACAGACACTGATTAAAAGGTTCTCATCTCCATTCGCCCCCTTTCCCACAAGGCAGCACATCACAAATTTTCAGAAATCAAGTTCACTATTCCGGGTGAAAGTCAGACACAATCGCTTGACTTAGGTGCTCAGCCCCAATAAATAAAGTTCTGACTGCTAGGTGATCTGTAGCACTATCAAGAAGCAGGCAGAAACAGGGCCGAAGGATTTTAAGGCTTTGAGAAAGGAGATGATAATGTTGACATTCCTTTCTCCATTGCCTTCTGGAAACACATTTCTCTCTATTAGGTTGTAAAGTGCACCACCCTGTGGTCAGATAGTGGCATTGCGGGAGAAGAGAAAGCTTCCCACAGGCTCCCTTACCAACAAGCTCGTCTTCATTTCTTGCAGTAAGGATTTTAAGGGTAGGATATGTTTTGGATTTTTTTATTGGCATGTCATAAAGAGGCTGCTATAGAAAAGAAACATTTGGTGACTCCCACCTTCCCCTTTTTGGTACAGAAAGTTTCACATGGTTATATTTGCTAAGTGAATTTCTGTATAACAAGTACATTGATAAATATTAACAATGGTTGTTTTTCCCTATAGGAAACTAGGCAAAAAAAAAAAAAATGGAGATAGCCTGAAACTACAGGCGCTAACCTATGGCAAGGCAGCTTTAAAAATGCTTGAAATTAACCAATGGCAGGACAGCTTTAAAAATACCCAGCGCCTTCACCATGTGCTCTGAGCTTTGGAACAGCTTTCCCCAGCAGGAAATGAAAAGAAAAAGTGAAAAGTGTGAGCCGGGGCCACTAGGCGCGCTACAATCCGTAGCACGGAACTGAACACTTGTTTCAAAGGTTTCATGGGGGTGGGAAGGGTGACAGACAGATACAGTGATCTTATAAGTCCATTTTCCCTGAAGGAAATTAGGATAAAAATGATTATAAAAGTTACACCAACCCCCAAAGAAAATGTTTCATTTAGCTGCATATAAATTAAAACAAATTGATTTGTCTGTGTTGAATAAACAAATAGGGGTGCAGCCAAAAAGTGCGCACTATTTTGATTTCGTACGCACTCACTTTTTTGTGTGAGCGCTAATTGAAATGAAACGAAGGAAAGCACATCCTTCATAAATAGCTGACAAGTGATTAATTACAGCATTGCTTCTTCTCTTGCACCAAGAAGTCTTAGACAGAAATTGTCATACATTGCTTGTCACATCCCACTAACTCTCTCTCTATATATAAATCCCTTATCATAGAGGAAAAATGTGAGCAAACACAAAAAAGAATATATAATTTCACTGAATATATATATTGCTATCTCTAGATATACACATGCAGATAACTTTTGACTACGTGAGGCAGCATATACCCGTGTACATGGCCGCACGTAGTTCTACGCTAGTATTTTATAATCCACGCATATCATATGTACATAGGTTATAAAATACACGTACCTTTACCTTGGTACAAACACGTGAATACATGCAATGCACTAAAGCCATGTACTTTTCCTGCCTATTGTAAAGGTATACACACATAGATTGTACATGCAAAAAGAAAGTGGGCCATTTGTTAATTCAGAAAATTTTGCAACATGCACGTGTCAATGAAATTACCAGTTCTACTAATTAATTCAATAGCGTATTGTGCTAGGTTGAGACCCTCCTGCTTCTTCAGCCTGAGCTGCCCCTGGTTCACCCAGACCTGCCACCAAGTCATTACTACTCAGTAAGCATGCTCAATACCACTTGCACCAAATATCGTCTATTGTTCTGAATTTGTGTTCTAAACCAATATCTCTGTAACTATGTACACTGCTTAGAATATCAGATTTGTAGTTTGCGAGCTATAACATTTTAAAAATAAATTAGTGAGTGTCAAATTCTGCGAGTAAGTTGGTAAACCTACTTGCACAAAGGTCTTTTAAAATAGCAACAACATGCCTGAAGCTGGCCCTGCCCTGGAACACCTCTAGACCGTTGTTTTTTTTGGGTTTTTTTTTGCAAATACACGCACATTTCCAACTTTTGTAAAATACAGAATATGTAAGTAGAGGCAACTTATACACGTAGATGCTAATTTTTATGCATGCAAAGTTTTAAAAATTCACCCCTCAGTGCATATGTTTAGCTTATAAATTATAATTTGTTGTATATTCGGTTTCATCCAGAAGAGACGCTAAGGCAATTTCCAGTGTAATACTTTACAAGGATACATGCACCTCCCCCTCCACTCAACTTGTATTACACGAACGCCTTCAAAAGCAGGGGCGGGAAGAAAATCTTCTCTCTTTTATCACCGCCCCCACAACAGATGGGCAAACGTAAGGGGCAAGGAGCTAAAATGGCCTGACCTAAGACCACAGGCGTGACTGTAGAAAAAGACTTGAACTTGTATCCCGAGGATTTTCAAAATTCATAAGTTCCGTGCTCTGCCTAGTGGATCACATTCCACTGATGGCTGAAGCTTGCCCTGTGAGAAAGAAATGATATAGGAACGATCACTTCCGAGTGATCTTACCATAATGCGAGGGAAAGAAAACAAAGCACGTGCATTTTTATTTGTTTTGGGTTTTTTTAAATCTGGGAATTGAGTTTGGAGGACTGAGGCTGGGTTACGGTTTGGCTCCTGCTCTAGGAACTGGTTAAGGGACCGTCTTAAAGAGGCTCTGTCACTTCGACTTAAGTGAATCCATTACACTTGCTGACCACATACAACCCAACTAGAGGAGTAAAGCTTTAGCGTTTGCCTGCCTTCCTTCCGCAGATTTCACCAACAGTTTGTGGAAACAAAATTGATTTTCTGTTTCGCTGCACCTGAGCTCTGATCTTTTCTTACACATTGACATGAATTTGCTAAAAATAAAAATTTGGTATCTGCATAAAAACCTGACGATTGTTGCAAACACTGGAAAGCAAATGAAAAAAAAAATAATACTCATATAGGAGGAAGAAAGTACATTTACATTTTAAGAGTAAAGGAGAGTATTTCCCTTCCTTCTTTGCAAGTATATTCTTGTGTGAATAGGGTGCCCTTCCCGTTTTTCGGCTGCCTTTCGGTGTTTGCTTTGCAATATAATCAACAGGTTTTTATGCAGGTACCAGATTTTATTTTTTTTGAGTAAATTTGTATTTTCCTTTTGAAAACTGATGCTAAGCTTGCAGGTAAAAAGTACCAGTGGAGTTTGCACCAGTGCAGATACTTCTGAAAACTGTCCCGTTTCATCTACTGAAACAAGGCCATCTTTCTGCTCTTTTAATTTAATCTTTTTTTCTGTCTTAGTGATTTTTGGTGGTAATGAATAAAATCATTAAAAAAAATCTTTAGGGTAGATTTTAAAAGAAGATTGCGCAACCTACATGTGCGCGCGCTACCTGTATAACATACGCGCTGCCTTCCTCCGTTCCCTCCCAGGCTGCACCGAAATCAGAGCAGTCTGGAAGGGAACTTCCCTTCCCCCTAACCTAACCTTCCCACCCTTCCCCCCCTCCCAGCCCTACTCTAACCCCCCCTGACTCTTGTCTTACCTTTTGCGCCTGCCTCTGGGCGGGTGCAAGTTGCACGCACCGGCAGCCTGCCGGCGCGTGATCCTCCGACAGAGCGGCAATGGGTATTGTTCAGTGGGAGGAGGGAGAGGGTAATATGGAAGACTTGGTGGGTAACTGAAATTTGCAGATGCAAGAGGTGTTGAATTGGGTGGCTCCGGTACAGAATAGAAATAGCAGAGTGAGGGATAGTGAACCACGGTTCACTTCAGAACTGAAAGATTTAGAGAGGGAGATGAGGAGGAAAGAGAGGAAATGGGTTAGAACTGGAGGAGCTGCTTGAATAAATAGGCACTATCCGGTTGGCTAAAAAGAAGTACTATGAAGATAGGATAACTTCTTCAGGAAATAACCCAAAGGAGATTTTTCAGTTATTCAGATGTTGGGAAGAGATTGCTTCCCTCCTACAATCATTCAAAAAGGTTTAAGCTGTCATCGTTTTGCATGTCATTAGAGACAGAAGGTGGATTACATGATAGATTAGTTAATGGAGGGGTTGTTGGGCCTGTTACACTGGAGGAAGAGCAGATGTTTAGGAGGGAAGAGATTGGATTATTTGAGGAAGTGGGAAGACTGGAATGGAGTACAATTTTAAGGGACTGTAACTATGTTATATGGACCCTTGTCCTTTTTTTTTGGTTCAGAATATACCAGATGAGTTATTAACTAGGCTGGTTTTAATTGTAAATGAATCCCTGAATAGGAATATTTACCCAGAGCAGTTGAAAAAGATTATAATTTGTTTCCTCCTGAAAAAGATAGGGGCTGATAAGGAGGTGATGGGTAATTACCATCCAATAACAAATGGCCCATTTTTAGCAAAAGTTTTAGAAAAGGTAAACTAGACATCTGAAGGAAGTGTGGGTGCTGGATGAGTGTCAATCAGGGTTTCGCTCCGGTTACAGTACAGAAACTGTGCTGGTAGTGTTGAATGATATGATTGGGGAGAGTTTAGATAAGAGGAGAAACAGTGGGTTTAGGACCTTAGCGGTGCCTTTGACCTGATTGATCACCAGATATTGAATGCTCATGGTAAGGATCTAGGTTTTTCAGATAGAGTCTTAGATTGGCTCTCTTCTTTTTTTTGCGGGAGAGATTTTTGGAAGTGCATGTAAGGGATGAGAGGGCTGAGGTTTATAGTTTAAATGGTGGAGTACCTCAAGGTTCCCCCTTATCCCCGTTACTTTTTATCATCTTTTTTGCAACTACTGGGGGGGGGGGGGGGGCGTTGATTCGTAGATTGGGATTTCAGGCATAAATCTATGCGGATGACGACCAGATTGTTTGCCCTCTAGGAAAGGACCCTGTAATGAACTTGGGTAGACTTCAGTATGGCCTGCAGTGTTTAGGGAGAATAAGTTGATATTGAATGAGGAGAAAACAAAGTGGATGGTTTTCTCATATGGGGCACCTGAGCATAGTCTTCAGTTAAGGGTGGGGAAGAAAGTGTAATAATATTCATGAAATTTGGAACCTGGGGGTGATTTATTGTTTTTATATACCGACATTCGATCTGAGATATCACATCGGTTTACATTCAGGTACTGTAGGTATTTCCCTATCCCCAGAGAGCTTACAATCTAAGTTTGTACCTGAGGTAATGGAGGGTAAAGTGACTTGCCCAAGGTCACAAGGAGGGACAGCGGGACTCGAACCCTGGTCTCCTGGTCCTTTGTACTGTATGTATCTCTGATGGTGAGAATATTTTTAAAGTTGCAGCAATTGTGAAAAATAAAGAATAAAGTGAATGAAGGAGTGTTTCAGACTATAGTACAGGCACTAGCCATGCCAATTTTTGATTATTGCAACGGGGTATTGATGGGAGTTATGGGGAAGAACTTGCAAAGTTTTCAGATGCAAAATATGGTAGCCAGATTGACTTTTGGCTGCCCTAGATGTATTAGTGCCCTATGCAACCAAGCATTTTTCTGGCTTTATCCACCTGTTTGGCCACCTTAAGATCATCAGATACAATCACCCCCAGATTCCACTCTTTTGTGCTTAGGATTTCACCCCCAGTACTGTATCGCACCCTTGGATGTTTGATTCCAAATGCATCTTGTAGCATTAAATCTTAGTTGCCAGACCCTACATCATTCCTGGAGCTTTGCTAGATCCCTCCTCATTTTCCACACCTTCCTGGCTGTCTTACCCTGTTATAGATTTTGGTATCATTGGCAAAACGACAAACTTTTCCCAACAATCCTTCCGCTGTTGCTCACAAAAATGTTGAAAAGATCTGGACCCAGGACTGAAAACTGAGACACACAGCTAGTAATGGACATCATTTACCCTTTGTCGTCTCCCACTCAGGCAGTTTCTAACCCAGTCATTCACTCTAGGCCCCATACCAAGGGCACTCTATTTATAAATCTTCTGTGCAGAACCGTATCAACAGCATTATTGAAATCCAAGCACACTACATCTAGCACTCTTCCTTAATCTAACTCTCTGGTCAACCAATCAAAGAAATTCATCAGATTTGTCTATTTCTAGTAAAATCAGGCTGCCTTGCATCTTGCAATCGATTGGATTCCAGGATTTGCACTATCTTCTGCTTGTTAGCAGCAACTCCATTAATTTGCTCACCACAGAGGTTCTGGGCCTCCTTTCTTTGAAAGAGGCCTGCATCCTGTGGCATGAAAAGGCTGGAGGTATTTAAATGTCTCTATGATGTCCCTCTATCCCACCTTTCCTGCTGGAGTCCCACAAGGGACTCCAGCCTTTCTTCTTAAATATTATAGCTTTATTGCAACATTCACCCTACAAACAATGGAAACTGCTTACCTCCGGCAGTGGACTTGTGGCTTTGACCTTCTGACAGCGGGTTCAGGTGCTGCTTGCTCCTGGAGACATGGGGCCTTTTGTTTCCCATCTGGGCTCACTCTGTTATCCTGCTCAGCAGGGTCCTATCCATAAAGCCATCTTTACCTTTCTCTGTATGATTTAAGGTGGACTAGGCATCTAGCCTGGTCCTACACAGGTTAAGGAGGGTAGTAGGGCCACTACTTTATAAGGACAATGATTAAATATTTAGGCATTTCTGTGTATCTCAGAAATTATGAGAGCCCAGAGATGTTTGAAACTGTAATTTTAGTATAAAGAGATTATCTATCTAAATGTTTCTTTAATGTCTATTATAAAAATTCCTTTGGTAATCCATTATAGCTAACCTGATCTTCTTGAAAATACCAAAGATGTAGTGAGATAGGAGCAGATGACCTAGTGCTTAAATGAAGGGATTGGGAACTGGGAGATCAGAGTTCAAATCCTGTGTCTATTACCAACACTTCTTGTGACCTCAGGAATGCCATTTTATCTCATATACCACACCCTTAAGTAGGGCTCAATTCAGGCCATGTTTCTGTGTGTTCCTCATGGAAATGCCTAATTTGTGCTTTGAGGAAAATGCACCCTCAAAATCAGTTTTTGTAACCGAAAGAAGGAAAAATGCTAAAATTATGAAGCCACATTTTATTATCAAAAAGTTGTTCACAGCAAGGAATCGTATATATGCAGCAATCAAGTTTGATTTTGGTATGTACAGTAGCAAGCTGTCCTCTTGTTCTCTCTGGCTTGGTATTAAAAAAAAAAAAAAAAAAAAAAAAGACTCAACGTTTTTTCCAGGTGAACTTCCTGCGGGCTCCCTCTTGGCCAGGTTTCTTTCGTTCTCTGACACGAGGATCTATAGTGAGTAGTCCAGCTATTAGAGGAACGGAGGGAAAAGCATTTTGTCATTACAAAATTCCAACATTTTACAATGACAGGTTTATGGTATTCCTATTTTCTTAAAATTACTCCTCTGTTTACTGACAGATTAATCGTTTGATTTTATGATGCTCCCTCACATCCTGAACGCGGTCCCATTTTACACAATCATAAGACCAGAGACATAAAGGAATGACACCGGAAGAGTGGACAAGCAATGAATTTCTACACAAAGGCAAAGAGTTGGATAAGAAGCAATAATATTACTATCCAAATAGTACCTAGTTTTACTTGCCATGGTCACACAGAGAAGCCACTGGCACAGTAGAAAATTGCAAACTAATCATCATCATCATCAACAACTGTCTTTTATCAGAAAATGTGAAAGCACAACTAGAAGCCAGAATATACCTCTGAGGAATGAAACAATGGGGCATTTAAAAAGCAAAGCCAGTTATTCCTTATGACAGGGGTCCCCCCCAAACTTGGCTCTCAAGGGCTGAACCCAGTCGGGTTTTCAGGATTTCCACTATGAATATCCGTGGGACCTATCTGCATACGAAAGAGGGTGTGCATGCAAACAGATCTCATGCATATTCATTCTGGAAACCAAACTGGGTTTGCAGCCCTTGAGAACGGAGTTTGGGGGATCCCTGTCTTACGGGGTCAGTTTATCAAAGCGTTTAGGGGCCTTAGCTCCTTTGAAAGTGCACTAGGGCAGAAGTGCCTAAAATTTAGCAACCTAAAAAGTGCAGGGCTCCGGGACAGTTAGGGTGGAGAAAAAAAAACCCAAAACATTGTGTGTGCTTGGCACCGATTTTGCACTAGGTTCCTAACTTAGGTCCCAAAACCTAGGAAAATGAACGGCAGGTCTAAATTTAGTTCCCTAAGTTTAAGAAACCTAAATTTAGGTGAATTTTCATTAGAAAATTTAAGAAACCTAATTTCACCTGAAAAGCCTCTGAAATTTTTTGCAAGCTGAACCCTATGTGTTTTTTCTTAGAGGGGTGTCCTTGTCACTAAAAATACCATCACGCAATGACCGAGTAAGCAGAGGTAGAAAGTACTCGATCAGCAGGCAAGCTGAATTGTCCCTTCAAAGGCGATCCCTCTAAAACAGGACGGATAAACTCAATACACGGAAATCTGCCCTACCACTTTCTATGGATAGACAGAACATTTTGCTTCTCAATACTCATAGCCTTGAGTTATGGGCAAACAATATATTCATGGGGGTCAATGACGATACCCTTCATCCCAATAGGCAGACCTGACGGGCTCACCCTCGTTTCTTGAATCTCCGAGTCATCGAAGTGACAACCAAATTCAAAATAAAAACAGCACCCTATATTCATGTCATTAACAGTATTTCATTTATGATCCTAACCCAGTAACAATTCTGCATTCGCCAGCAAGAGGCATGGACAAAATTAAAAAAAAAAAAAGTAAGTGTGTGCTCATGGTAAATTGTCCGGGAACCTGTAAGTAATAGGAAAGCCTAACACATGTATATTACATTGCTACGCTGATCAAGGCTCGCTAATTTCCGTACCTTGTCTCATAAATTCTATTTCATTCTCTGCGACGAAGCTCATCAAGGCTTTGGAGGAAGCTAAGCGAATTGCTCCAGCCTGCGATGGCTTCCCTCCATCTGACACTGTGCACGTCATGTCATGTTTTCCAAGTCTATCCAGGAATTGAAATGGGAACATCAACTGCTCTCTGAAAATATATAGAGGTGCATGTAACTGCCATAAAGCAAGACACTGCTTATGTATACATTCATACGAAGCGGGAGTAAACCAATTGCATACAATCATTAAAACACGATGGCAGAAAGAGACCATACGGCCAATCAGAGTTTGAACAAAAGACCCCGATAAATAATTGTCAATTCTGGATACTATTGTGCTTTATGAACTATATGAGGGCTATAGAAAAAAAAAAAACTTTCTAAAATTGCCATCCAATTATTTAGCTATCTGTAACTATAAAATGTCAAAAATCAACAAAATGTTCACAAAATATACACGTGTATGAATTATCAGGATCATTTTCAAATACTTACCCAGGAGTTGGGCAAGTAACTCAACATAAGCAGCTTCTGTGCATGATAAGCAAACTTTCAGAAGCGTTGGAGTATGTGCATACGTAGAGGACATTTTGAGGTTGCACACATTTTATAAGCAAAGTGTGCACATACCCCACCAAACCTGCAGGCGCTTTTACACCTATTTAAATCACAATAATAAATCGGACTTCTTTTTGGAGTGGTAAGTCTGGGGCACGTGGAGGAGGATGTGCCTGAACTGGTGCTTGGAAGTAGGCACATACGTAAGCATTTTAAACTAAGTATGCGCATGCATCAGCCAACTTTACAAAATCCCTGCCTTGGTGCATAAACTGAGGATTTAGAAAAACCGTGTGACTCCTGCCAATTTATAAAATACAGGCGCAACTCTTAAGCACACATAGTTAAACATGTGTGTGTGTGTTGGCTTACACTCACTACTGAAAATTACTCTCTACGTGGTCAATTTTTATTTCAACGTGTACCGCTGGAAGTTATGCATTTTAAGCGGCTTTCACTTGCACAAGCAATATTTCGTAAAAGCTTGAAGCATGCACATATCAACAGTGTTGTGCAGAAAGGTCAACAAAGAAAAGGAAAGCACTGTGGTAGGGTTCAGAAGATCGCACGCAAGGTAGCATTTTGTAAACGATATACACCACATACATTAGCAAACATGCGCATGCTTTCACACCTCCTACACGAGTTATGGAAATGAGGTCGCGCTTGTCTTTTGTCGTTAACCTTTGGGAGGCAGGTCCTGATTAAGTGGTCACAGGATAGGGTGGAGGTCTGGGGGAACTGGAGATTAAAGGTATGCGCAGAAGCATCATCGTAAGCTGAGCACGCGCACACTTTCTAACACGCTTGCCGCCATGCACACACTGCAGTGATTTCGTGCACGTGTTACAATTATTTTGCACATAAAATATATGCAGTTACTAAAACAGGTAGCTACAGAAAGTATATGGCTCCCTGAATTAAAAAAAAAAAAAAAGCCGTACGCATACTGAAATAAACACTGCACAAGTTTGAGGCAGAAATACATGGTAGCTTGAGAGCTGCGTAGCTCCCGCCACACAGTTTATAAAATACAGCCTTAACTCTAAACGCACCAAGGTATACGTGCATGTGCTGACTTGTGCACACTGTTGAAAAATTAGCCTCTATATGGGTTTATATTTCAACAAATATACAATCACACACCCCTGACTACAAAGAAAATGTTGATTTGTGTAAGGCCCATTAACCCAACCCAGAAAATGGGCTGATCCTATTTCATCCCTGTCTTAACATGAGAAGTGAGCCGGTCCAGTAGGGGGCGTATTGAGATTTCAGAGGCAATACCAGAGACAGAGAGTGAAAAGGGGGAGGGTTCGTGAAGAGGAGTTGGACCTTGATGTAGTACTTGCATCCAGAACTCTACTGAGTCAGGAGGGAGACTTCTTACTACATAATGCCTCTATATCACTCCATGGTGAGACCGCACCTTGAATACTGTGTACAATTCTGGTCGCCGCATCTCAAAAAAGATATAGTTGCAATGGAAAAGGTACAGAGAAGGGCAACCAAAATGATAAAGGGGATGGAACAGCTCCCCTATGAGGAAAGGCTGAAGAGGTTAGGGCTGTTCAGCTTGGAGAAGAGACGGCTGAGGGGGGATATGATAGAGGTCATTAAGATCATAAGAGGCCTTGAACAAGTAGATGTGACTCGGTTATTTACACTTTCGAATAATAGAAGGACTAGGGGGCATTCCATGAAGTTAGCAAGTAGCACATTTAAGACTAATCGGAGAAAATTCTCTCTCACTCAACGCACAATAAAGCTCTGGAATTTGTTGCCAGAGGATGTGGTTAGTGCAGTTAGTGTAGCTGGGTTCAAAAAAGGTTTGGATAAGTTCTTGGAGGAGAAGTCCATTAACGGCTATTAATCAAGTTTATTTAGGGAATAGCCGCTGCTATTAACTGCATCAGTAGCATGGGATCTTCTTAGTGTTTGGATAATTGCCAGGTTCTTGTGGCCTGGTTTGGCCTCTGTTGGAAACAGGATGCTGGGCTTGATGGACCCTTGGTCTGACCCAGCATGGCAATTTCTTATGTTACGATGACTCTTTTGCATTAAGCAAGAGAGTCTGGCGAGAGTGTCACGAGTCAGACCAAACCGATTAGATACGCCTCTATACAGGACTCTGATGGGAAGCAGGCCAGCAAAGTGAAAGCTCACCTGTAGAGATATCAAAAGATCTGTTTTGCCAAGGGGCATGGGAACAGTGAGTAGAAATCACCTTGCCTAAGATATTACCACAGTATCCTTGTTTATGCTGTGGTGGGGAGAGAGCTGTAGCCTCAGTGTATTGGCCTGGTGTTCCGAAAGTAATATACTGATGGACTTAACTTTGTGGACGAGACACAGATGGATTATTTTGTTGTCAGCCCAAAAAGAAGCCCTGTTGAACCGGGAAAGTAATCTCATTGAGTTCAGAGAATACCAGAAGATTCCTTCACCTTTTATTTGAGGAACAGGTATTCCAATTACATTTCAAGTGGAGTTTGGACCTTGCTTAGCCTGACAGAAAGGAATAGGAGAATGGACTGTAAATCATTTATCTGCTTCTTTTTGTAAATATTTGCTTCAGTAACTTTTGGGTTGACATTTACCAGCTCATTAAAAGCAAGTCCCGGGGGATCCAAGATGGCGCATCTAGCTGTGCGTGTTTGAGCCGTTGTTTCGTTACTAACCTGTTGGTTTGATATGCCTCATTCCGGCCGACAACAAAGGGCTAAGGTAAAGGATGTCTCGGCTACATCTCCAGAGTCCCGTAGTCGGCCCAATGGACGTTCACGTGCTGCAGGTGGGTGGGGTATTGGGGGGGGGGGGGGGGGGGGGGGAATGTCCTGGGAATCGGTTCGCTGGAAGATGTGCGAAAGGACTCGACTCCTTCCTTGATTCATCACCATCTCTGTCCCCGGTGGAAAGGACTGACCCTGTAAATCCCGTTGAGGCGAGATCACTCACTCGATGACGACGCCTAGGGCGCTAAGTCTTGCCCTGAGGCCGTGGAGCTGGCTGGGACTGACTCAGAGCTGGATAATACTGGCGGCGTTACAGGGAGAACCTCTGGAGGTGAACCTCAGCGGCAGCATGAAGTTGTTCCTCCCCATATGGAAGTTTCTTTGGATTTATCACCGTTTAAACTATCCAAAATGGTAAGACCAATCATCTTTACACTAGAAACAGTTTGGGAAGCTATTCTGAACTTTAATATCACCGTCCAATTAAATCCTTTGGGGAATTGCGTAAAGGCTTTGGTCAACCGGGTGAAAATGCTGAAATCTGAGAATAAAAATACTGCTAAATTCTGTGAGACATTTAAACGGGGTTTGGAAAGGTCTGCTTTGTTAAAGGATAATCGGATGCTGAACCCCTTATATCTAGGGTGTGTTATTTACTGCCCTTTAAAAAAGGTGCAACTGACAAACAGAACACGCAGTCTTTTTCACCGATTAAACCAAACAACTTGAATCTTACGACGATTCTTGAGACCTCAGAGCAAGATGGCTTCTCCAGCAACCCTGGCAGTCACATTTCTATTGGAATCTGACAGAGACTGGATTCTGAAAATGTTCTTTCGTTTATCGTTTGGAAAACACTTCTTCATCTAAAAAAAGGTGGAATCTACCCGGACTTGTCAAGACAGAAAAAGCGGAAGCAGTTTTTATTAACGAGGCCTAAGCTTTTAGACCTGGATGCTTTTTTCCTGCTTAAATTCCCGTGCAAATATCTTATTAAGTATCAGATGTCTCATATGTTTTTTCCCCAATCTTCCCAAATCTCATCTTTTCTTAGTGATGATTTCTCCCATTGAAGGATCTTCACCTTTACCCGCTAGCAAGGCTCCTGATGCTCGGATAGGATGTCCGTACGATTGGTAGTTATTACTTCTTATTATATTTAATGCTATATATTTCCCTTGGGTTATTTTAGGATCCCCCCCCCCAGTTTTGAGGACTAGGATTACAAGAGGCCTCAAACTTTTACTTATTATTGAATTTCTGGTTTATTTTGTATTTTCTGTTCACTGTCACTTTGCTTTCAGTTTCAAGTGAATTCTTGAACTGAAATTGAAATACTCAAAATAAATAAATAAATAAAAAGGAAGTCCTTGGCGATGTGAAGTGGATTGCTGCATAACCCCTGGGCCCCCCCCCTTCACCATCCATACAGCCCCATAAATAGGGGCTCATGCCCCCAGTCACCGTAGTAATCGTGAAGAGGGTAAACTCCAGTTGTCTCAAATACAGTCAGAAATGGTAAAACGAAGACTCCAAACTCTGCAGTTAACAATAACAAATTAAAAGCACTATATTTGCTTACTATTAGTTTTGCTGAGGCATTTTGCATAAAACTCTCACCTGTGCTGGAGCACTGGGAAGTACTCTAAGTAGTCTATACCATTGACCGTTATTTTGCCTGTCCCCTTGTCATACAATACGACAGTTGCTCGAGCCGTCTTTCTTTGTCCTTAAAAGAATGAAAACTCCCGTTATCCGCTAGTATAAAAGTGTGAAAGCAAAGGGAGTATTTCTATGAAACGACGACACGTCAAAAATTATTTTATCATCATTCAAAATGTTACAAAAAAGAGCTGCAACTTCTTCAGGCTACGAGATCATATCACCCAAAACGGATTACTTTGATTTCTTGTTAGCAATAATACACGCTTTTTTCTTGCCTTGCAAGGGCATTCCTTATAGCCTGCTTCTTTGATTTATATCTACCTAAGCAAATGTCATTGTCAGGTGTACATCCCTAACAATAGCACACTAGTCTCGTAAACTGTCAAAAATTGCTTTGCTGGTAATATTTGATCTAAATTTCCCTCTGAAGCCAGCGATTTACTGCCAAAATGCACGCTGAGGTTGTTATTTCTTGGGCATTTGAACATAACGCTACCTGGCTTTATGCCTGGTGACAAACATTTCGTCACTTTCGCTATTTCTTAAATTAAGACAGATCCAGACTGCATTTGGATCAACTGAACCTTGGGTGACCCAAGAAACTCTAAACTGAGCACAAATGTTGGAGGATCTTGTTGGATCAGATTCCTCTGGCAAGCTTGGTGGGCCAGTGGGAAGTTTTCTACCCTGCCCTGTGGAAGCCCTGGGGTAGGACTCCCAATTCAGGTCTTTCCTTCCCTAGTGTCGGCTGGGGCTTGGGGATGCTACAGAAGCAGCGTTCACAGTCCCATTCGATGGTGACATCTAGTGGGTAGAGTACCGACACCTCTTAGGCTGGTTCTAGAGGGAGCAGTGATTTGTGGACAATGGCCAAGGATTGTTACTATAATGGCTGGCCTGAGATGGGAGGGAAATGTAAAAAAATAGGGGGGAAAAAAAAACAACCAGGTAGTTGCAAATGAAAGCTCATGGCACCCGATCCCAAGGTGTAAGAGGAAACCGCCAGACCAAAACATTAATTTGTAGCAATGGAAAAACGACTGGACATTCAAAAGCTCCAAATGGGCTTACAGGGCTGCTGCTTAAGCTTTGGTACTACAGCATTGGGTTTTTCTATTTGGATGTCATCAGATGTTCATTTGGTACCCCACACTGAAACATCAGCAATAGTTTCAGGTACAAAAAAAAGAAAGTTTTCCCCTATCGACAGAGGAAGGAACACATTTTACCCTTCTGGTGACAAAACCAAATGGATTATAAAGGAGGCATGTACAAGTGTCTTCACTAGAGTCCACCTTGTCAGACCGGCTTCTGCCTCTGCCTATTAAGCGGGAGAAAAGTATCCATGGCCTAGACCAGTGGTTCTCAACCCGTTTTCTATCAGGACACACCTGAGAGGTGACGCTCACATGCGTGACACTCTGACCACATGACCATCATGGGACTTAATATAAGCATCTGCTCTGCATCCACAGGAGACCCCCGCTTCCTAACAAGGGGTGCAGAGCAGAACTAAGACACTTCCTTGTACAACTCGCCTTACAAAAAAAAGATATTCTGATTCTGGTCTCATCTCAATAACAGCATCACAAACTCCCTCTACGGCCAGGTGCATTGTAAAATAATACAAACAAACCCAACTCTGTACACGACTATCAACCCTGCCATACCCTCAGCAGCACCAACAATAGCCCTACCCATGAAAAGGCAGCCGTTCACCACCAGTTCCATATAATACTGAGAAAGTACAACACATACGACGGATACAAACCTCTAGTAAAGTACCTCATCTCAGTCACATACACACAGAACACAGACAGACCTAACTTCACCTAATATAGAATGAGAGACCTCAAAGTACAAATGTGCAAACAAAACCTGGAATGGAAACCCCAAGACCTTCTGCATGCAGTGCAAGACTGGAGACTAGAAACAGAAATATATTTCCTTCTACACTAAGCAAAGTTCAAAGAGAGAAGAAATGCACACTCTCAAAACTGACATAGTCTGGCCCTTGTACCCAGTCACTCCCCTCCATGCCCCCAATCACCCCTTAACTTCTCTCAACTACTCGGCCATCCCTTCACATGCTCATATCCCCGAACATTACTGACACCTCCCACCCCATATCCTCTTCCCCATGCTCCCTCTCTTCCCTGCTCAACTCTTTCTGCCCTTCCCTACCCAGAATACCTCTGGCCAGATCTTTCCTACCCCTTCCTGCTCAGCATCCCCCACTTCCTTCTTCCCCATCCCAGTTGCACACATCCATCTCTTTTCCCTGTCCAGCAGCTCCCAGCCTCCTTTCCTCCCCCCATACTCCCTATCTCCCCATGCCTTCTTGCCCGCCTCTCCCTACCCAGCAACCCCAACCTCTTTCCTCCCCCCATACTCCCTATCTCCCCATGCCTTCTTGCCCGCCTCTCCCTACCCAGCAACCCCAACCTCTTTCCTCCCCCCATACTCCCTATCTCCCCATGCCTTCTTGCCCACCTCTCCCTACCCAGCAACCCCAACCTCTTTCCTCCCCCCGCCTTCCTGCCCACCTCTCCCTACCCAGAAACCCCAACCTCTTTCCTCCCCCCGCCTTCCTGCCCACCTCTCCCTACCCAGAAACCCCAACCTCTTTCCTCCCCCCGCCTTCCTGCCCACCTCTCCCTACCCAGAAACCCCAACCTCTTTCCTCCCCCCGCCTTCCTGCCCACCTCTCCCTACCCAGAAACCCCAACCTCCTTTTCTCCCCCCCATACTCCCTATCTCCCCATGCCTTCTTGCCCGCCTCTCCCTACCCAGCAACCCCAACCTCTTTCCTCCCCCCGCCTTCCTGCCCGCCTCTCCCTACCCAGAAACCCCAACCTCCTTTTCTCCCCCCCATACTCCCTATCTCTCCTGGGTTTCTGCTGCTAAGGACGCACTATTGTCCCTAGCGCCTCCTTTTTAGTGCAACCCCCCTCATTTAAACACAGTATCGCGCGCCCAGGAGAGGTGGCTGGGCGTGTGTTAGGGAAGCGAGTGCTCAACACTGAACGCCCGTTTTCCTGTGCACTTTTTCAGTATCGGCCTGACTGAGAACAAAATACCACTAACCCTGTGCCTGGAGCGGTGCCACCTTAAGCTCAGGAAAATCAGTCAGGCCTTCCCCCCCCCAAGACCCACATCTTGGACCTAACTTCCTGAACTCCTGTGTTATACACAACAGGGACACAACCGGGTCGTTTTCTATGCTGGATCCCAATGCTATGTTACTGATTCAATTGTAAGCTGTTCTAATGCCTCTATTCATTTACATTTATTGTAATCTGCCTGGAGACCAACTTTGAGGAAAAGCGAAACAACAAATGTTAATCAATAAATAATAAATCAAGGACATACATACACACTTGCTCCATTTCTCAAACATACTCTCTCCTTGTCTCACACAGAAACATACTCCTTTGACGACACACACATCAATGCATACACCCAGCAACATATACACAAATATTCTCTATTTCACACAGACTCACAAACGATGACATTATCTCAGTCCCTGACACACACACACAAATTCCCAGCTCTCTCTCAAATATACACACACAGTATTCCCTTTCTCAAAGACACAAGTTCTCCTCTTGCACAATAAATCACCCATAACTCGTCTCTCTGTCACATACACACCCGCACAAAAATCAGTCTCGCACTTGCTCACATATACGAGCATAGCTTGAGCACATCTCAAACATACATACAAACATATTTTGGAAATTTGCACTCAATATAAAGAATGTCTTTGAAAATGTAGTGTATAGTTTTCCAATCTTCTTTTCCTGTGACTCTAAATCGTGCCCTTGAGCATAAGGCCCTTCAAAAGACCGTCAGTATTACACAGCATTGCTCTGCAAGGCTCTTGGGCCCACACACAATAACACTGTACCTAATTTGACCTAACCAGGCTTGAACTCGTGCTTCTGGGAAATACTACCCAATCAGAACACCCTCAGACTTCATTGGCTCCTGTGTCAGTGAAAGGTAATGGCCCGTTTGATACGACACTGACAAATTTCAAAAGGAGCCACCTCTATGCGTAAAAGGCAGACACTGGACATAAAGAGGTACCTATGAACCTGAAGCACAGGCCTTGGACTCTCAAGAGCCATAACTGAACATGAAGGAAAGTTGGGGACATGAATTACAGCCTTTTGGCTATTTGACGGTAAGCTAATTAGGGAAAGAAATCCTCTCTCATCACTTTTTCTTGTTTTCATTTCTCATTACATAACAGGACCTCTTCTCTCTCTGTGCTACGGTTTTTTTTGCAATCCACAAGACTTGTATCAACCTTAAACCTCTTAAATAAAATATTCTTATGACATGAATACCTGCTTGTGTGTGAATCCTATTCTACTACACTCACTGCCTCCGGGGCCGATGCAGTATGGTGCGCTAAGCCGAGGGCACCGTTAACGTGGACGCGGGTAGAATAGGCTCTAATCAATCCACTAATGCAATAAGGGGATTAGCGCCTATTCCACGCGCGTCTAACGCGGAGTGAACGCAATAGCACTCTTCGCGTGCAAATGCACGCGAAGAGCGCTATTAGGCATTCACTCCCGATGCACAAAGAAAAAATGTGCGTCTCGGACGCACATTTACCTGTCATCCATTAACGCCTGCCAGGAGCAGGCGTTAATAGATGCGCGCATCAAAAAAAAGAATACAAATGAAAAGAAAATAAAATTGACGATCGGGCCCATCACAAAAACCGATGCCAAGTTTAAACGGAGTCCGTTTTCGTGACCGCCGTAAGGCAGTAAGGGAAACCGACGCCGATAGACCCGGCGTTGGTTTTAAAAGAATGGGACATGCAGCCTTCCAGCCTAGAATGACTGACTTATTCCAGCGCAGGGTCGCCCTATGGGGCGCCATGCGCACGTTAAGAGAGCGGGCGCTGACTGTTCAGCGCCCGCTTTCTACGCGCCTTCATTGCATCAGCCCCCCTGGAAGGTGGACCTAGACCATCATTACTAATCTTTATTACAAGGGCCATCGTGGCTGATATGCAAACGTATTTCACGGCCAGTTAAAGTAGCATTATATGGAAAGTTGAATGATTATGCATCTCACAGTCAGAAATGTACTTGGAGAGGAAGCGAACGTTTAGCAACCTCATTGATACCTGGTGAGAAGTGAAGCTCCCCAGGGGTCATTGCTGAGAAAGTAATTAAGAAAGACTTGGCTGGCTAGACAGTCAAGCTGTTATACCAGAGCAGTCAGCTAACCACAACAGTTAGTATGGCAGCATTTATATAAGTCAGGCCTAAAAAGAAAATCCTTAGCTCTCTCTCTTAAAGCAATTACCTGCGCCAGTGCTGAAGGCCACACCTTGCTCATCATACTGCAGGGGCTCAGCCAGCAGTTTCTTTGACTCTATATCTAGCTGCTTCCGAAACTTTAACACATACTCTTCCTCAGTGCTGCAATACGGCTGAGTTAATATCCTCTCCAGCAGCTGAATAAAGAGCCGGTGCTGTGGAGAGCAAAACTTCATTAGATGTCATCATCACTGCATTTTTCTATTTTTATAAATGTGATCCTTACTAGGTTTTCCCGCTGTATCTGTAGGCTGTTTTAAAAATAGTGCACCGAGGCAGCACTATCTGCTCGCCTACAGACATCTGATTTATTTATTTTAATTATTCATTCAATTTCCTATACTGCAATCTCAGCCTAAATAAAAAGTCGTCCAATTCTCTTTTAAGCAACAGATTTACAAACTGTGAGGTCAATATTCCAAAAGGGCTCATCCAGGGAACTTCTGGAGTTACCCACATGAAATCTGATATTTGAATATTTCCCACCCGGCTACTGAGAGGCAGTGCTCGGGGCATGGTTTCACTTTGTTTGGGCAGAGCTGATATACAGTGCCACCAGGAAGAACCTTACCTAGGTATCTTCAGCAGAGACTATTGGGAAAAACATGGTTCCTAACCCTGAAAAAAAAGGGTATTCAAGGGATTGTGGATCTTGAATAAATCTTTTTGTTAGGACAGTGGTAAAAAGTTTCCAGCTCCAGTAAGCCACACATAGTCATACAGAAATCACCGTAGTTTAGAAAATGGAAATTCTTGGATGCTAACGACTCAAATAATAAATATATTTTTTACTAGGTGTTCAAGCTGTGCTACTTTAATGTTTATGACTTCCCTTTACAACAGAACAATCGAGCTATTTAAAACCTGAAGAGGCACTTGACTCAAAGGGCAACCTGTTGAAATAAATTACCTTCCCCGCTCTGCGTTTTTCCCTTGTTCCAGAACACGATATTAGAAAATGAATGTCTCAATCTTAACCCATTTTGTACTGAAGGTTTCCACAATCTGACACAAAAAAAGGGCCAGATGGATTAATGGTTTTATCCAAACAGACCTGAAATGGGAGACAGCTTAGCACAAGTGGCCCAACATGTAAAAAAAAAAATAAAAAAATAAAAACAAACTACATTTGTATTTCATGGCAATCACTGCAGACCAGGGGTGGGCAAACTCTAATCCTTGAGGGCCTCTGACTGGATTTTCAGGATACCGGGATGGCATAGAGTCCAACAGGATAAACATCCTGCATGAGACTAAATACAAAATTGAATCTTTATGGGTAGAAATCCCTTGTGTGTCGGGGAAGACTATAGTGATAGGGGTATACTACCGTCCACCTGGTCAAGATGGTGAGACGGACAGTGAAATGCTAAGAGAAATTAGGGAAGCTAACCAAATTGGTAGTGCGGTAATAATGGGAGACTTCAATTACCCCAATATTGCCTGGGTAAATGTGTCATCGGGACACGCTAGAGAGATAACGTTCCTGGATGGAATAAATGATAGCTTTATGGAGCAATTGGTTCAGGAACCAATGAGAGAGGGAGCAATTTTAGATCTAATTCTCAGTGGAGCACAGGATTTGGTGAGAGAGGTAACAGTGGTGGGGCCGCTTGGCAATAGTGATCATAATATGATCAAATTTGATTTAATGACTGGAAAAGGAACAGTGTGCAAATCCAAGGCTCTCGTGCTAAACTTTCAAAAGGGAAACTTTGATAAGATGAGAAAAATTGTTAGAAAAAAACTGAAAGGAGCAGCTACAAAAGTAAAAAATGTGCAAGAGGCATGGTCATTGTTAAAAAATACCATTCTAGAAGCACAGTCCAGATGTATTCCACACATTAAGAAAGGTGGAAAGAAGGCAAAACGATTACCGGCATGGTTAAAAGGGGAGCTGAAAGAAGCTATTTTAGCCAAAAGATCTTCATTCAAAAATTGGAAGAAGGATCCAACAGAAGAAAATAGGATAATGCATAAACGTTGGCAAGTTAAATGTAAGACATTGATAAGACAGGCTAAGAGAGAATTTGAAAAGGAGTTGGCCGTAGAGGCAAAAACTCACAGTAAAAACTTTTTAAAATATTTCCGAAGCAGAAAGCCTGTGAGGGAGTCAGTTGGACCGTTAAGATGATAGAGGGGTTAAAGGGGCACTTAGAGAAGATAAGGCCATCGTGGAAAGATTAAATGATTTCTTTGCTTCGGTGTTTAGTGAAGAGGAGGCTGGGGAGGTACCCGTACTGGAGAAGGTTTTCGTGGGTAATGATTCAGATGGACTGAATCAAATCACGGTGAACCTAGAAGATATGGTAGACCTGATTGACAAACTGAAGAGTAGTAAATCACTTGGACCGGATGGTATACACCCCAGAGTTCTGAAGGAACTAAAAAATGAAATTTCAGACCTATTAGTAAAAATTTGTAACCTATCATTAAAATCATCCATTGGAGCTGAAGACTGGAGGATAGCAAATGTATCCCCAATATTTAAAAAGGGCTCCGGGGCGATCCGGGAATCTACAGACCGGTTAGCCTGACTTCAGTGCCAGGAAAAATAGTGGAAAGTGTTCTAAACATCAAAATCACAGAACATATAGAAAGACATGGTTTAATGGAACAAAGTCAGCATGGCTTTACCCAGGGCAAGTCTTGCCTCACACATCTGCTTCACTTTTTTGAAGGAGTTAATAAACATGTAGATAAAGGTGAACCGGTAGATGTAGTGTACTTGGATTTTCATAAGGCATTTGACAAAGTTCCTCATGAGAGGCTTCTAGGAAAAGTAAAAAGTCAAGGGATAGGTGGCGATGTCCTTTCGTGGATTGCAAACTGGGTAAAAGACAGGAAACAGAGAGTAGGATTAAATGGACAATTTTCTCAGTGGAAGGGTGGGGAGTGGAGTGCCTCAGGGATCTGTATTGGGACCCTTACTTTTCAATATATTTATAAATGATCTGGAAAGAAATACGAGTGAGGTAATCAAATTTGCAGATGATACAAAATTGTTCAGAGTAGTTAAATCACAAGCAGATTGTGATAAATTGCAGGAAGATCTTGTGAGACTGGAAAATTGGGCATCCAAATGGCAGATGAAATTTAATGTGGATAAGTGCAAGGTGATGCATATAGGGAAAAATAACCCATGCTACTGTTACACAATGTTAGGTTCCATATTAGGTGCTACTACCCAAGAGATCTAGGCTTCATAGTGGATAACAGATTTAAATCGTCGGTTCAGTGTGCTGCGGCAATCAAAAAAGCAAACAGAATGTTGGGAATTATTAGAAAGGGAATGATGAATAAAACGGAAAATGTCATAATGCCTCTGTATTGCTCCATGGTGAGACCGCACCTTGAATACTGTGTACAGTTCTGATCGCCGCATCTCAAAAAAGATATAATTGCGATGGAGAAGGTACAGAGAAGGGCTACCAAAATGATAAGGGGAATGGAACAGCTCCCCTATGAGGAAAGACTAGAGGTTAGGACTTTTCAGCTTGGAGAAGAGATGGCTGAGGGGGGATATGATAGAGACAGGTTCTTATGGCCTGGATTGGCCACTGTTGGAAACAGGATACTGGGCTTGATGGACCCTTGGTTTGACCCAGTATGGCATTTTCTTATGTTCTTAGGTCTTTAAAATCACGAGAGGTCTAGAACAGGTAAATGTGAATCGGTTATTTACTCTTTCGGATAGTAGAAAGACTAGGGGGCACTCCATGAAGTTAGCATGTGGCACATTTAAAACTAATCGGAGAAAGTTCTTTTTCACTCAACGCACAATTAAACTCTGGAATTTGTTGCCAGAGGATGTGGTTAGTGCAGTTAGTGTAGCTGTGTTTAAAAAAGGATTGAATAAGTTCTTGGAGGAGAAGTCCATTAACTGCTATTAATTGAGTTGACTTAGATAACCATGGCTATTATTAGCAACGGTAACATGGACTAGACTTAGTGTTTGGGTACTTGCCAGGTTCTTATGGCCTGGATTGGCCACTTTTGGAAACAGGATGCTGGGCTTGATGGACCCTTGGTCTGACCCAGTATGGCATGTTCTTATGTAATATGCACGAGACAGATTAGCATACAACTGATACAGTGTGTATGCAACTCGTTCATTAGGGTTATCTTGAAAACCCGATCGGTTAGGGGCCCTCAAGGAGACCCTTCTGTAGGACCACCTACACGGATGCCCAGAAAGCCTTAATTAGGACTATGTGGCAGAAAAAGCCTTTACAACAGGGCTGAGGTGCGAAACAATTCGCCGAAAAACAAACTGTGTGTGCTGTCGACAAGGAGACCTGGGTCTGATTTCCAGGGCCAGCTCCTGATGGGAGCTGAGGAAGCCGTGGACTGCAGCCCTGGAAGGGAGTCATTTCCGACCGGGGGCGGGGCTCGCTGGCTGGCTCAGAGTACCCTCGGGCCAGGTTCCAGAGGGAGCCGCAGGACATCCCTTGGAAAGGAGGGGGAGGGGGTCATAGGGGAAGGGGAGGTGTGGGAAGGAAGAGAGCATAACCATAATAAAAAAAGAAACCCACAAATAAAACAGACCACGTGGCTGTAAAAGAAGGGCCGTGGCATCACAGCCCTAGCTGAAGCAAGGTTCGAATGAGCAGCAACAGCAGCGGGGCGGAGTAACCCCCTCTTCCCCACCTCCAAAAAAAAACCCAAACAAACAAAAAAGACAACATTTGAAAGATTCTTCTACATTAACCTTAATGGTATATAAGAAACATCTGTATTCAAACCTATTTTTAAATTCTGCAGCTTTTAACGCCCAAGGTTAATAGAACGGCCCCTGGAAATTTCACAAGAAAGTACGGATCACGCCTAGGGGGCGCCTTCGTTTTCGGTTTTTGTTCTTTATTTTTCTCAGGAATTGATCAGGGTTTATTAATGAAAAGAACAAAAAACCCCCAAAAAAACCAAAACCCCAAAACAGAAGAAAATCAGTTTCCGGTTAAATATCAGTTTATTTTGGCGGACAGAAGGCAGGACAGATTCTGCCTACCCGGCAGCACCCCCCTCCCCTCCCCCGATCTCCTGCCTAGCCCGGTCCCTTCTCCTCCCCACCTCCAGCCCAGAATTTCCTTCACTCCTCGCGCCCCCTTCCGTGTTGCATTCGTCCTTTACCAGCGGTGGCTCCGGTCCTTTCCCTCTTTCCCTGCGGTGGTTTATAGGCTCCAGGCTGCTACCTCTGCTTCTGTGCAGGGCCAGGGGACAGGGCCTGCGCCAAATGCATTCGCGAGCAGCAGAGATCAGGCACTTTGGCCACAGCGACATCCGCTGCATCTACAACTCGGGGGGGGGAGGGGGGAGGGCGGGGACATTTTTTTTTTAAATCGGCCTAAAATTGGGCGAATATTGGTTTAAACCAACTGTCATCATCTTAGGGAAAAATCCAGGAATTTTTGGGTGAAAAAGTGGTTTAAACTGAAAAAAAAAGCACTCTAAATCGTACTTTGAAATTTACATTTAGACTTCTCTCTCCTAAACCAAATTCAGAAACACAAGTAGCCCTGGCTAGGCAGGAGCTTAATAGCCTGCACCTCACAGATTTAAACAGAAACCTACAGTCGAGAAGGTTTTTGTTTTTTTTTTTTTTTTTTAAACTGCAGTCACATTTTAAGATTTCATTAAAATGAACCCAAATTTTAAAAGCCACCTGCTCCTCGAGAATTTTCGTCTTCAGTAACTAAAATGTTAAGATTTCAGGCATCTTACGCTGATACGGGTTCCTTTAAAATTAAACAGATTAATTACTCACATCTTGATCTGACAGTTCTTCAACTAACATCTCTTCCAGTTCCTCCTTAATCAACCATCTGCTGCCAATCAGGTTTCTGTATAAAAACATCATATAATCTCTCCTTAATTAACCATGCAATTAGAGTTAGATCACAAAGGACCACACATTCAGACACACAGGGTACAGAAATATATATTATATTGATATTCTGCAAGCCGGTGTATTATCTTGTACTAGAAGTTTCAGTTTATTACTTATTTGGGTTTATCATTTGTTTATTATATTGTTTTGCCATTTTGTATATGTAACTAGTTTCTTTGGGGGTATCCATATATTTAGGGAGACATACATAGGTGCCCTGGGTTCTCTCCTCTGTTTGCAACTTAAATGGGTGACCATAGCCATCACCTGGACAAAAGCAGGATAAGAGAACCTCAGTGGAGATCTACGCCTGGCCTGAGGCCTAGAGGGATCCAATGAGAGGCCTGTAGAGCCCTCCTGTTTGGAACCAAAATCCTGAGACCTACAAGATAGATCCCAGGACTCCTGAAACTCAGATATAATAAAAGACTCTGAGGTAGCATTCTCCCCCCTGATGAGCTTCTCCCAAGATTGCATTGGCCTAGGAATCGAGCACTGATTAGCAATGGGAAAGTCTTCTCTCTCCGATGCAGACTGGCCTAAGGCATGTGCAGACGGCAATGGCATCAAAGCCTGGTGAGCCACCCAAGTTGCTGAAGCCACTCGTTCAGTGGTGCAGGAAATGTCATTCTGCTGCATATCAAGAGGAGTACCCCATATTTAGCAAAAGCTAGGATCAAGGGGGATCCTGGACTCTCAGTGCAAAGGCATGGGTCTCAACAACTGGTTCTAGCGGCACCACAAACATCCCAGTTCAGTTGAAGTGCCAAAGAGAAAGAGCCTAAGGATCTTCTGGTCCAGCACCCGATCAAAGACTATGGAGCCAGCCTGGGTGTTCTCGGAAGGACGTGATATAAATCTAATAAGACTGCCGATGCCAACACAAGGGAGACCACAAGCAAGGCAACGTCTTCCTGGGTAACTAGAAGGGAAAGCAACAGTTGTGGCATAAACCTCTGGAGAAAGTTGCAGTTTGGACACCGATGCGGAGAGACCAGAGTCACTTCCAGCTGTAGCTGCTATGGAGTAGGTAAGGCTGCTGTTCCTATTTCCAAGCTCTTAATCTTGGGCATTGGGGGGGGGGGGGAAATTGTGCCCCTGCTCCCATGCCTCCACATGACGCTCGGCACCGTAACCCTTCAAGGCTGTCCTCAGAGTGGGGAAAGCTCCCTGCTCTTCTTAGGCCTCAGCTTTGAACGTCAGAGCACCCCCCCTTTGTCACAGATGGAAAGCCAGCAGACGAGTTTTGGTGCCATGCTCCAATGCTGAATCGAAGATGCCAAGTTATTTTAATCTTGGGATCCTGATGGCCCTGGGCAATATCTTTATTTTAAAAGATTTATTCCCTCCCTTATCCATGCTTCAAAGAGGGTTCCATATAAACACACTCAAAAGATAACAGTGAATTTAAAACATTTAGTTGGCTAAAAGACCAATAAGCCACTTTAAACATGACCTACAAAAACAAGACAGCCCAACGAAGGAGAGGAACCTTAGCACAGATAGTGCAACCAGGGATGTCACCGGTCAAGCCCCAAACACCAGATGCAATCTTTATGATAGTCCATTGGGGGCGTCTTTTGATTACAACTGGGGGGGGGGGGGGCAAAAATAAAACAATTTTGCCAGAAAATGAGGCAGGCACAGAGCCACTAATGCTCAGCTGAGCTGAAGAAAAGGTGTCCAGAGCAGTAGAGAGTATGAAAAAGAAAAAATAAAGATTTAAGAACTGCCAAAAAGAACCTAACTGGTGAGACTACCAGGGCAACCTGCAGCAAAAAAGGCGGCATTTTTAAAGAAAAAACCGAAAAAAAAAACCCAGCGAAAATGCCAAAAAGTAGAGCTAACAGGTTAATCAGATTACCTAAGTGGATGAAAAATACCAGAGGCGGCTTGGATGGTGGCAGCTGCTCAGGAACGCTTTCTAGGCTTTTCTAAAGCTTTCAAAGAGAGGGATTTTCCTCTGTTAATGCCATCGGATCACACCACCCACTTGTGCAGCTGATCATCCTGCTGGTCAGTTTTCAGTCTATCCTATGCAAGTTACAAGTAACAGTTTAAGAAGGGAACTTACATTTGCGCTGTGTTGTCAGAGGATACATCTTGGGCTCTCATATGATCTTCATGTTTTTGAATGTCTAAGAATTTCCTATATGTATCCTAAAATTGCAATAAAAACAGGAGTGGGTTGTTACCCAAACACACACACTTCTCTCTTCTCTCTCTCTCTCTATATACGAACTAGACGTTAAGCCCATAACAACAGGCTACATTTAAAAAAAAAAAATTTCGGGTCCATTTCCTTCCCACTCCCTCCCCCTCATTCTCCCTCCCTCCCTCTAGTCTCCCTCCCCCCTCCCCTCACCTCACTCTCTCCTCCCTCTCACCTTCCCCCCTCTATGCTCCCTCCCTCTCACCTTCCCCCTCCCCTCCCTCCCCTCAGCTCACTCTCTCCTCCCTCCCCCTCTCCTCACTCTCTCCTCCCTCCCCTTCTCTCATTCTCCTCCCCTTTCAGCTCATCCACAACCGATAACGGGGGGTTGTCCCTCCCTCCCTCCCTCGCTCGTGCGTCCTGCCGCTGCTGCTCCTGCTCCTAGCGACCCAGCGCCATTTTTTTTTTTCCGGGCACTCTGGCCGACGTGCTCGTCCGCGCATGCGTGGTAGAGCTGCTCTCTACTGCGCATTTGCGGCACGTCGGTCAGGGCTCCCTTATCTAGTAGATAACAAAATATTCAACAGACTTATGTGAAGCATATGTGCTACCAATGTCTATGTTCCACAGTGTCAAATGCAATTCCAGTTAAACTGCATGATACTCATCAGTACATGCCCCCATTTAAAGAGATCATTTCAATTATCAAATCACAGACTTTGCAAGTCACTCAGAACATTAAAAAGCATAAAGTACATAAAAGACAATTCAGGTAGCTTGAACATACATAACATGAATTCAGGGGATGGGATATAAAGCTCCCTTTAGATTATTTTTAACTAGGTCGCCATTTTGAATAGAACCAGTTAGGTTTCAAAGGTCTCCGGCCTTGTAGATATAGTGATTTCTTCAATAAAGAATAATTGGGAAAATTCAGTCAGTAATCGTAAATTATTGGGTAGGAGAATTGGTATTCAGTTTTAGAGAAAGGAATGGAATAAGCCGATTCCAAAAATAGAGCGAGAAAAAAAGGACAACAGTTGCAGATGTTCTGCCCCTTGGTATTCCCTCAACTCCAAGAATCCAAAAGAGCATTGGGCCGCCTACAGCAATGATGGATTAAGAGTATTAAAGCCAAGGATAGAAAGTGTTGGAGGGCTGCAACCGTAGATTATTTTAATAAAGTGTCCCAGGCGAAGAAGAAATATTACTTAGAAACTATTGTGGAAGAAAATCAGGACCCTAAAGTAATTTTTAAATTAGATGATTCTACGCTTCGTAGTGATAATAAAAGGAATCTGATCTAGGATGATCTTCCTGACTCCGACACCCTTTGTTTGTTTTTTGAGAAGGTGGTGCTTAAACTCAGGAACTCTTATTTTGAATAAACCTGAGAAGAACCCAGTTGGACTGAAGGAAGAAATTCATCAGGTAATTTTACCCAGGCACGAGGAAGTCAACATTTATAAGGATGGGGGCTACTTTTGGAGAGTTGGCTGGGTTTTTGGAGTTTGAACCAGGTTCATTGGTTGACAAATAGTTAGTGAAAAAAACAAGTAAGGCCTCTAAGCCGATTCCCGATTCCCTTGTTGCCAGATATGGCACTGAAGGGATTGAGAAATTTGATTAATTCTTCCTTACCCCTCCCCCTCCCCTCTACCTCTGCTCACCAATTCTGTAAACATCACATTCAATACTCCTCCCTATCCCACTCCTCTCCCCCTTTTTAAGCTACCCCGCCTTTCTTTGAGTGCTATTTCCTGGCTACTCTGTACACAGTGCTAAGTTTTGTATATTGTTTGTTTTTGTATATTGCTACTCTGTACACAGTGCTAAGTTTTGTATATCGTTTGTTTTTGTATATTGCTACACTGTACTCAGTGCTAATTTTGTATATTGTTTGTTTCGTGCTGTAAATTTGTAGATAGTGCTTATTGTTAGCCCTTGGACAACCGTTCTTCTACCACTAGCTATTGTTCAATTGTTATTTTCTGTCCTTTTTTCTTTACTTCTCTTCCTCAGAACTTGGCTTTCATCGCTGCCTCCTCTCCTCCCCTCCCTGTTTCATTGTATTTCTCCGAAGTTTTATGTAAACAGATATGATGTTCACTCGAATATCGGTATAAAAAAAGCTAATAAATAAATAAGGTGAAGTTCCAGAAACCTTGAAAAAGACTGATTGCCCCACTTTTAAAGAATGACGATGTAGACAATAGGACCTGCTCTAACTATAGACCTGCTGCAAATCTTCCATTTGCAATGAGAGTTTTAGAAAAGGTGGTAAATTCCCAGATATCTGAGGGTTTTTTTTTTTTTTATAGAGGAGGATGGGAAGTTGGCTTTGGAACAGGCCGGGTTTAGGATGGGATGTAATACAAAGACTATCAAGGTTGACATGATGGATTCCGTACACCACCACCTTGGTAAGGTTTGCTTAGTATTGCTGATTCTTATTGACCTATCAAGTGCTTTTGATTTAGTTGATCATGATATCTTGATTTCCCATTGTCATGTGTTGGGATTGGGTGGGACGGTTCTAAAATGGATTGAGAAATTACATGATAAATTTCCTTTTCTTTAGGACAGTCAGATGAATCCAGAACAAGTGGGTTATGCACCTCTACCAGCAGATGGAGACTGAGCAAACTGATGTCACAGTTTAAATACCCCCCTGCAGTGACATCAACCTGCCAGTATTCTCTTCAAAAGCAACTATGGACAGACTAGCAAAACTTGATTAGAAACAGATAACCATTTCAATACTCGGCCAACAGGCAACACTGAGCTCAAACAAGAATGTAACCCCACATGTCTAGGGAATGGACTAACACTTACCAGTAATCCCTGTACCACATGGCCATGTAAGAGGACCACACTACAATCATTTGGCAGCCAAGGGAGGGAAGCTGGATTCATCTGACTGTCCTAAAGAAAAGGAAATTAACAGGTAAGTAGTAATTTCTCATTTCTTAGCGTCCAGTCAGATGAATCCAGAACAAGTGGGATGTAAAAGCTACTCCTGAAAAGGGTGGAAGGCTGCCCGCAGTCCAGTCAAAACCGTGCGTCCAAAGGCTGTGTCCTCCTGGGCTTGCACCTCCAGACAATAATGCTTGGAAAAAGTGTGTAAAGAGGACCATGTCATAGCCCGGCAAATGTCGACAAGAGACAATTTCACTTCCGCCCATGACACTGCCTGAGCCCTAGTGGAATGAGCCGTGACCCGACTAGGCAATGGCTTCCCAGCATCAATGTATGCAGCCGTGACTACCTTAATCCAGCGAGCTATGGTAGTCTGCGAGGCTTACCTAGTACTGCCGTGAAGGACAAACAGGCAATCCATCTTTCTTAAAGGCTTAGTGACCTCCAGATATCTGACAATATGTTTCTTGACATCCAAGGATCGCAATGGATGATACTCCTCTACATCTCTCTCTCTGTCCAGAGACAGCAGGGAGATGGACTGATTCAAGTGAAAGTCAGTGACCACCTTCGGTAAAAAAGAAGAAACACTATGCAGCTGTACCACCCCTGGAATCACCTGAAAGAATGGCTCCTGGCAAGACAAGGCCTGCAGCTCAAAAACCCTACGCGCAGAACAAATTGCCACAAGAAAACCCTGTTCATGGTCAGTAACCGCAAGGACAGGGTATGTAGGGCCTGCCAAGAAATCCAACACCAAATTAAGACTCTATAAGGGCAGGGCATTGGAAACCGCAAAGGAGGACGAAGATGTTTCACTCCTTCCAGGAAACAGGCCACAACAGGATGAGCCAACTAAGAACTTCCATTCACTTGACCCCTGAAATAGGTGAAAGCTGCTACTCGTACCTTTAAGGAATCGAGGGTCAAGCCTTTATTCAAGCCATCCTGCAAAAATTCCAAAATGAGTGGGATTTTGGCCGAACAAGGAAAAGCACCTGGATCATCACACCAGGCCTCAAACACTTGCCAAACCTGCACATAGGTCAATACAGTGGAGAACTTTCTAACTCTTAGCAAGGTGGAAGTCACTGCTGCCAAGTATCCACATTTCTGCAGGCGAGCCCTTTCAAGGGCCATTCTGGAAGACAAAATCGAGTTGGATCTTCATGAAGAACAGGTCCCTGCTGTAAAAGGTTCCTGGGCCCCGGAAGTCGAAGGGGCAAGTCCACCAGGAGCTGCCGCAGATCCGCATACCACTGTGTCCTTGGCCAATCCGGAGCAACCAAGAGCACCATCCCTCTGTGGTGCTTGATCTTTCGAATCAATCTGCCCAACAGGGGACACTGGGGGAAAGGCATACAGCAACTTGTCTTCCGGCCACTTCTGCACTAGGCCATCGATCCCCAATGACTTTGGATCTCTCCTGCGACTGAAGAATCATGGAACTTTCGCATTTCGAGAAGTTACCAACAGGTCTAGAAATGGGAGATCCCAGCGATCCAGAATCAGCTGAAACGTCTTGTCTGACAATACCCATTCTCCTGGGTCCAGACTCTCTTTGCTGAGAAAGCCTGCTCTTACTTTGTATTTTCTTGCTATATGCAAGGCAGAGATCTGGACATGCACTTCAGTCCACTCCATAAATTGATCTATTTCCTACAACACTCATTGGATCTTGGTTCCTCCCTGCCAATTGATGTAAGCCACAGTTGTTGCATTATCTGACATTATCTGGACCGATCGACCCTGCAGCCTATCACCGAACTGCAAATATGCCAACCAGACTGCCCTGGCTTCCAGCTGTTTTTCCAGAGAGAGACACTTCTGCATTCCAGCTCCCTTGTGCTGTCAGTTCCTGACAGTGAGCTCCCCACTCAAGGAGGTTCACATCTGTTGTCAGTAACTAGCCACTGGTGATGCTAGGGAAACTCCCCTCCTTAGATGATCTGCCAGCAACCACCACCGCAGTTGGGAGGAGACCTCCATCGGCAGGTGGAGCTGAATCAAATAGTCCTGAGACTATGGGTTCCACCGAGACAGCAGGGAGCGCTGAAGAGGATGTATATGCACCCTGACCCATGGCATCACTTCCATGGTTGCCGCCATTAGGCCAAGTACTTGCAAGAAGGATGCAGAGTGTTCATCAACAAGACAAAGCTGTGCCAGCAACTTCCGAATTTGAGCTTCTGGCAGGCAAACCTTGCCCCGTTTCACGTTGAACTGAACTCCGAAGTATTCCAACGACTGAGCGGGCTGAAGACTGATCTTCGCTAGGATCACCACCCAACCAAGCTCCTGCAACAGGGAAATCACCTTGCAAGTCACCAGGTGGCTCTCTTCCAACGACTTGGCTTGAATCAGTCAGTGGTCCAAATATGGGTATACTACGATCCCATCCTTTCTTAACTTTGCTGCAACTACAACCATTACCTTGGAAAAGGTCCGGGGAGCAGTGGCCAAACCAAAGGGCAGCGCTCGAAACTGAGAATGGCGTCCCAGAACTGTGAATCACAGAAAGTGTTCTAGTCGGATGGGATGTGAAGATACACCTCTGACAGCTCCAGAGAAGCACTGGAACCACAGCCCTCAGACTGATAAGCCTTGCCAATGTACCCTTCCACTGCCTGATTCTTCTGCGGGAGTGGCATTCCATGAACAAGTCCCGAGGAACACTGAGAAACCATCACATATCCTTCTCATATTGCCTCCAGTACCCATTGAGACGATGTGATTTCGACCCACCTCTGATAAAAGAGAGAGAGGCATCCCTCTATCTCCTGTTCCCAGGGAGTGGGTCGGCAAACCTTCATTGGGAGGCTCGGGAGGTTCCACTACCCAAGCCTGCACCTCTTCTGGGTTGTCTGGGATGAAAGGAAAAAGACCTACTGAAGGGTAGAGTCCTTTGAAAGGTCGCTCCTCCATAGGGTCAAAAACGCTTGGATTCTCTAGCATGACCCTTTGGCAAATGAGAAACCAGTGATTCACCCCACTTACTGGCCAGTTTCTCCAACTCGCTCCCAAATCAAAGCAAGCCTTTAAAGGGCAATCTGGTGAGGTTAGCTTGGAGGTCATATTAGCTGACCAATCTCTCAGACATAATTGATGCCTGGCCAGTACTACCGCAGCCATCCCTCTGGCTGAAGTGTAGACCAAATCACAGCCCGCATCTGCCACGAAGGAAGCAGCTGGTTCCATAACTGTCCTGGAGTTCACCCCCATAGTCATCGACCTCCTGGGAGAGAAGCAAACAAGAGCAAGCCACCAGGGAACAAAAACCTATCTGCAAAGTCATTGCCACTACTTCAAATGCTTGCTTAAGGATGGCCTCAATTCTCCTATCATAAGCAATCTTAAAGACCGCTCCTCCATCTACAGGAATAGTCTGCTTTGGTGACGGCACATATAAGCACATCCACTTTTGGAAAACATAATTGTTCTCTCACAGCTGGATCCAGGGGGTACAGGCCTTCCACGTTTCTTTCCCCTTTTAAATTAGCTTCCGGGGCGCCTCACTCAAGATCAATCAATTCTTGAATGCCTCTATAATAGGGAAAGAACATGAGGCTTTACGCAAAGAAGTCAAAATGGGATCTTTCTTTGGCGCAGATATGGATTCAGCTCCAGATACCCCCAGCATCTTTAATGTCTGGGAAATCAGAACCAGTAACTCATTTCTATGAAAGAATCGCAGCATAGTTCTATATGGCTCCAATTCCGGAGAAATTTCCCCATCCTCCAGGGTCTAAGGATCGGCTTCATCATCATTGCAATCCCTATTGGGAAGACCAGCCACTGAACTAGATGTACTCTGGTGCTTACCTGCAGTATCAATCGGGCGGGAGTTCACCACCTGCACCTCTGACCTGGCAAGATTGGTCGGGCTTGAGGACTGTGCCTGAAGGAAAGACCGTAATCCTTGAAAAAATTCCACCGAAGAAAAGGCATAAGGATCCATGCCAAAACCAGGAGGCACCTGTCCTGTGCCCACTGAACCTTCCCCCACTGATGAATTAGTTAGAGGAGCTCCAAGGTAAGGCGAACCTTCTGACATGTCTCTACCTAGACCGGCATCAGGCTGGGAAGAACTGGGCTTAGTGAAATCAGACGAAGGTAATTCCCCCTAAACTTCCAAGCAGTGCTGACACGAGTTAGAGGAAACACCCGGCTCAGCTGCCCGAATATGACAAGCGGCACAGAGGGTAAGGTGCTTAGGTTTTTTTGTTTTAGACGCCATCAGTCTGACTGTACGCTCTAACAGACGACTGAAAGGTGTGCGTCCAGCTGTATTCATACTGCAAAAATATAGGCATCCAAAATGTAAGCGTAGAAGCCTATGTGTTGATGAGCCTCAAAAGCTGAGTGCCCGTAAGGCCGGATTGTGCGTATAGGGAAGTACATACCTCAAAACGATGTCCCTATCAACTAGATGTCCAACCAGGTGCCCAACTAGGCACGCAAATACTGGATGCACAACAGGACACCCAGCCAGCTGCACTCGCACAAACTGATGGGCCTGAAGAGGACAGCCTAATGCGCAGGAAATAATGCTCAAAAACACTGCTGCAGCCCACTATGCAGCAAACAGAAATAATCCTAGGAGCGGAGCCAAAAAAGCTGCTCAACATGCCCACATCCCCCGAGCTCCCCCGGAAGTGGGAACAAACGTTAGATTGGTTCGCTGAGCATGGAGACTGGAAGAAGGAGGAATCACTACTAAAACTCCTTCTCTGTTCCACTTTCTTTTTTTATTTTCTTTTACCTGAGCTCAGCCCATCCTGGCTGAGTATGGGATCAGTCTCCAGCTGCGTGGGGAGATGGCACAGTCACAGAGAGCGGGGCAAATTAATTTTCTCTCTTTTCTCCTTTTTATAAAATATGTAAGCAATCCCCAGTAGGGAGATGCGCGTCCACCATCTGCTAGAGATGGAGAATACTGGCTGGCTGTCACTGCAGGGGTATATATGTACTGTGATGTCAGCTTTGCTCCATCTCCATCTGCTGGTAGAGGGTCAAAACCCACTTGTTCTGGATCCACCTGTCTAAACGCTAAGAAACCCCAATATTTAAAAAGGGCTCTGGGGTGATCCAGGAAACTACAGACCAATGAGCCTGTCTTCAGTGCCAGGAAAAATCATGGGAACTGTTCTAAAGAACATATAGATATATATGGTTTAATGGAACACAGCCATTACTTGTAGCCTGGATTGGCCACTGTTGGAAACAGGATGCTGGGTTTGATGGACCCGCGGTCTCACCCAGTATGGCAACTTCTTATGTTCTTATGTGCAACGACTTAGCATTACAGAAACCCTGACCATCTTAGACCACTGTGTCAAGATGTGATGTGATGGTTCTCATCTAACAAATGTGAACATTTCAAACATGTGCTCAATGGAAGAAAAAAAAAATCAGTATTATTAATGGAAAGTAGAAAAAAAAAAAAGACATCTTCTAAAGTTTCTCTCTTATTTGGTTACAAAGAGGATATTGCAAATTAGATGGGGAAAGTATTTTTTTTTCCCCCAGAACAGCCTAACATTTTTGATTAGTGTTATCTAAACAAATGACAGTGCTGTGACTGGCTGTCTCATCTGCAATTAAGCAAATGCGAGACAGTTGTCAGCAAAAGCAGCAGTGATTGACACAAGACATCTAAGCCAAAGAACCATCTCTTCATTATATTTTTCTATCTTCAGCATTTAAAAAAAATAAAATAAATAAAAACCAAAAAAAAAAAAAATAATTTTGTTTTCAGATGTGAAGATGTCACCTTCTTTTCTTACCAGCATGCATTTCACCTAGAATAATAATTTTAGTAGAAATAAATCCCTTTATTTTTGGGATAGTAGCTGCATTTTTTTTTTTTTTTTAAGACATCTCGCCATGGAGGATTGTTAAAACACAGGCGAGCTCAAGGAAAGAGCCTGGATTCTTTACAACTTTATTTAATGGGCGGGTTTTGAAATCCGAGGGACATTCAAGTACCTCATGTGATCAATGCCCTGCTATAGTGACATCTGTGCTTGTTGACCGGATTTTCCTCGCAAAAAAAAAAAAGGCCGTATAGGGACGATACGGCAGCATAAGCAGAAATTACTCTTTGCACCTTCTTAAAAGGATTTGAATATGGGAGGAGGAAGCTTTGTTTCTGGTACAATTTGGAATTTCTTCATTATGATGGAATGCAGCAAAAAAAAAAACAAACCGCATCTTGCCCTTGGGTTGCTCTGTTTTCAGCCAAAACAAATGCAAATGGGGTTTTTGCTGGATGACAGCTGTTTGATAAGGCTCCTCTGCAAGACCTGCACGCTCTACTTTCTTCCATGAAACTTGGGATGAAAGGCAGAAGGCAGGAAGAGAATTAATGTAGCATACAGTCTAAAGGCAATGCTACAACCGTGATTAAGTGGGAAAGTTAAAAGGCACAGATTCTCCGCAGCCTCGCTGCGTGCAACCCATCCGTGTAACGAGTTGACAGGCCTAAGCGCGTCAGCTCCATCATCCTCTCTCCGACAGCTAAAAAAAAAACAAAACACAGCACCGCATCAGCTTCCCCCCCCCCCCCCCACCACCTTTTCAGAGAAAATCTGCGTCTGCACCATGAAGCGTTGTACATTATTTCTCGGCACCGCGGGGGGCTCGAGCCCATATGGAACCTTCACAAATATTACCACAGATCAAACCGGCGGCGTTTCGAGGCAGATTTGACATACCTATTTAAATGAACAGCGGGGGGGCGGTCCTTGGGCTGCCTCGGGCTGTGCAGGAGGAAAAACCTCTGTGGAAAGGCCTGATCTGCAGCTCCATTACTCAGCAAAGCCCTCTCCCCCCCCCCCCCTCCCCCACTCTGCATTTATCATCCATTTCGTTTCTGCCAGGGCAAGAAGCTCATTTGCCCAAGGTCAAGAGAAAAGGAAAAAAAAAAAAAGAAAAGAATGAAAAGGGAAAAAAAAAAAAAGATTTTTTTTTCTTCGCAGAGAAATAAATGTAGCTGACAAGTGGGGGAGGGGGATGATTTTGTCCTTTGGGTCTGGAGAGCACAATAAACACCAAGTAATTCTGCAAAGCACATTAAACCGTGCACAGAATTGGAAACCATATATTGCGGGTGTGGTGGGGGGGGGGGGGGGGGAGTAAGAAGTCCTGCAAATTAATCTAACTTGTTTGTATCAATATCTAGGGGAGGAGACAAACAAGAGGAGCTGCACCACAAGTGAATGATTATTTTTGTATTTATTTGTGATATTCTGCTACATTCTTGAATATATTTTCTTCTACAGTGGAGCCTTAAAAATAAATAAATATATCTCTCTCAGATGTGTTTTGCATGTTCTTAAATCACAGAATTTTCACAGCCACATGCGAAGGCTCATAGTGGACAGCAACCCAGCTGAGGGGCAGAGCATAAGGGACCTTTATCGGACAAGATCTCACAGAAAAGATGGAGTCAGAGAGAGAGACAGAGGGATACAGAGTTAGACATGGCTAACAGTGAGCCAAGCAAGGGCCCGGCAAGAGGGACACCTGCTCCAGCCGCTTCTTCAAAGAGGGGGGTGGTGATATCTTGTTAACTTAAAAATCCCGCAAGAAGCGCCATCAAATCTCACAAAGACTTAATGCTGAAAATGGGAGAGCGCACCTGATGGCCAAGCTGTCAAGAAGCATCCCAGCGTCTTCACAAGGCCCTGCTTCTGCCAGCTCCGGATTAAGCGGCACGTTTACAATTCGGGAGGGCGATTTGAGAACTGTGTGTGTGTGTTAAAGCCCGCACGTAACTTGCGTGTGCAGACGCTAACCCAACATTGCAAAAGTAAAATGCACTGTTGCACATGTTCGCTCTAGTTGGCACAGCTGCAATGTTTCTGTTCATTGTGAACCGATGCGAGGT
This sequence comes from Rhinatrema bivittatum, assembly GCF_901001135.1. NCBI lineage: Eukaryota > Metazoa > Chordata > Amphibia > Gymnophiona > Rhinatrematidae > Rhinatrema > Rhinatrema bivittatum. The sequence continues at coordinate 380,966,205 of NC_042619.1, read as the reverse complement.
TACTAAACAAAATGTCGGTATATATATATAAAAAAAAAAAAAAGGCAAATAAATAAATAAAACGATGCCTATTCGGTTTGCTTTGAAAATGCTTGGGTAACTGGCAGATGACACGTACCAGTTTCCTCTTCGGAAAGCGTTACATTTGTGCGCGTTCAATCTACGCACGCGCTTTCTAACAATCTAAACACGCATGTGTGCCCGAGTTCTCACTCTGGTCCCCGGAACGCCTTTCTGCTGTTTGCTCAAAAGGGACGCAGGTGGCCAAGTCATCTGCGTGCTTTCATACGCGTGGGAGGCCCGGCTCCCGTATCTCAGTACAGTGGGGCTCTAAGCCACTAGAAACTCCTGCATCGTTTTCAATGTTGCCTCCGTGTCTCAGAGCTGAACCAGGTGTACACGGGGGGGGGGAAAGCACGCCCTGCGCTCAGAATCAGGCTTGAAACCAGGATGAGAAAATAAACCGGTTAATTAAAAAGGCAATTATGATGTAAATGCTATTTAAAAAAAAAAAAAAAAAAATCTCCAAACGGAAGAACTAATATTGCGACTCCATAAAATACATTCAAGTTGTACTGTGGGAGTTTTTGTTTTTTTTTTTATTATTATTGACCATTATGAAATCGCTGGGGCAACTTCAGAAGCTTGAGAGAGAGAGAGAGAGAGAGAGAGAGACCTGTGGGGTCTTTGCTTCCAGGGAACGTTATTTTATCATCGACCATAATGTACTTACATGCATTAATGAGTAATACGACTGTTTGCCAGTGTAGAAGAGAAAGTGAAATGGACGGCCATCCTCTCCCCATTGAATTGCTAATGAAAAAGTCAGATGAGAGAGAGAAAAAATAATACAGAAGTATTATACGCCAATAGCTACATTTAATTGCAGCTGTAAAGCGGCTTTTGTAATACAAATTACCTTGTTAAATAGCAGAGTGCAAAAGTACAATGGCATTCCGTGGGTATTTCTTCAGTCTACAAAGCTAACATTTTAGAATAACTAAAACTAATGTTAAAATTGACCTCTGCAATATTAAGAGCCAAGTGTTTTATTAGCACACGTCTAAATACTGTGTTATATAATGGAATCCCTGCTGTAGGCTTTGGGTAACTCTATTCAACACAATTTCAAGCAGGAATGTCACTTGTGCCTAACAGAAAGAAATATTCCCACGTGGAAAAACCCCCCCCCCACAAATCACTCAGTTAAGCAGTTAGGAAACCGTGCCGAAGTTTTCGGCTAACAAACAGCTCACCAAATTATCTTGGGCTTTTCTGTTGCTTAAAGTTTCCACGGCATAAGAAAACACAAACCGGATTGTTAGAGTTTGCTCGTGAGTCGTTCAGAGTTTACAGAATTTTTGTATTCTACTTGATACAGTATGGCTACTAACAGAGAGGAGAGGCTACCAAACCGGTGGGCCTATTAACATCGATAAGCAGGGTTACCGGATGGCGAGACCTGGTTTTGGCCCGTCAGATGTTAGGGGACTTAAAGAGAGTTTTGATTTTCTCTAAGGCACGCGTGACCATTGAGTCTCGACACGCAACGGGATGGAGCCAAGGGCTGGAGTCATCTGGCCGGAAAAGGCAAAATACGGGGCCCAGTGCAAGATTGCTCTCTCACTCAGAGAATTAGTTAGAGCTTCTGTTTCCACTAGGCTGGGGGAAAGCTAACTCTTTTAGCACTCACAACTTCCAATATGCACTGCCAAAAAAAAAAAAAGAAACAGTGCTGGCTTCATCCAGTGCTAGCTGCCATGCAGGTGCGATGGTAGGACTGCGCCATAAAAAAAAACCCAAAAAAACTTAAAAGGAGAATAATCTTGTATTCCTGGCAATGGCTCCCTCAGCTGCCTTGAGGAGGGGGGAAATAGCAGAGAAAAGAGGCGAATCTCCTGACCAACAGGGCCTTCGCAAAAGGAGGTGCGCCTAAGAGCGACCCCCACTTCAATCACTCCTGTTTGCTAACCCCGCCAAGGAGGCAGAGGGTGGCGAGCGCCGGCACGGAGAAGAGGCTGCCACCAAAAGTTCAATATCAATCGCCAGCCCCACATTATGGAACTCAATTCCTATCGAAATAAGAACTCAACCATTCAAAAAAGAGCTGAAAACCTGGATGTTCACCAGAGCCTACTCTAACTCACTAAATCAACCTCACTACCAAACACCCACGCAACCCAACACCAAGAAGAAATCTCCATCCCTCGATCAACAAAATAGCATCAAACTATCGAATACCTAAGACTCTGTGCAAATTAGCTCCCATCATATATCTAACCACCTCTCAATTATACCTTGAACCGACCTAAATGAATAACTCACCCAAACCATACACCCTTCCTTCCTACCCTACTCACAAACCTTTTCTACGCCTTAATAGAACATGTTGTAGGTAATAACGAACACGCAAACCCCGAAACTCTGTTGTGATGATGGTCATCTACCTTTCTTTAAGATTACTGTAAACTGTTCCGATGGCGAAACCGAATGACTGTACACAAAACACGTCAAATAAATAAATAAATAAAAGCCCCTACCGCCCACCACAGGACCGGAGGCTGCCAACCCCCCCCTCCCAATATGCTGACATCACAAGAGCACCGCACAGGCTGGCGGGGACCATACGCTACCGGAACGGGGTCAACGCCTTAAACTGGTGGCCCTCAACCGCTTGCAATCATAACCCGGTCAGAAGCTGTAATAAACAAGGACCCAGCAGAAAGAGAACACAAGTCCAATGGAAAAACAGGGCATGTAATGCTGTCAATGTAATACTATAAAGTGTTTTTGTTTTTTTTTTTTAATTTGGCCCAGCAGTGTCCTCTTGCTTCTTTGGACTTGAGACTCTTTCAGACTCGGCATCAACCGGGCCTACAGTGCTGTAAGCATTGATTAGCCAGGGTTATCCTCAATTGTCATTCCCTCCCCCTCTGCCCCACACGTAGCCCAGCCCTCACAGAGACCATCCTTGGCTATGGGGGCCACAGATTTAGGCTCCACCCGGAAACCAAATTGTGGGCGGGCTCTGACTCTGGCCGCTCATCAAGGTTTAAAAAGAGAACAGGCCATTTTTTTTTTTCTCTTTCAACTCCTGTTCCTCTTCCAGGCAAGCAGCACTCCCCCCCCTCCTACCTCTCAGATACTGCAATCTGAGGCTCAGCTTCCTTCTCAAATCTTTCCCACCCAGCAAGCCCGGAGGAAAAAAAAAAAAAAAAGTCAGCTTCGGATACCTAAAAAGCCTGAAAAAAAACACAGCAAGCAGTTCTCGCTCTCTCCCTGTACAGCCTGGGTGGGAGGAAGGACGTTAAGCCAGCCCAGCTTTTACCCAGGGCCGCAACCCGCACTGGGATCCCTGATATTCCAGGTTTGGGGAAATCCTCCGACTGCAAGGATTCCAAAACCAACGACAAGAGCCAATCACGCCCGGCTTGGAAACAGTGCGAGGCTGGCACAGACGGGGCAGGTTTTCCTCACAGACCGCGCGGGAAATCAAGAGCACTAAACTGAGAGACAAAACAGCGGAAGCAGCCGCTGCCGTAGGGAGAGAGGAACGGAAGCGGAGGTTCCGGAGGGAGCTTGGAGGAGTGAGGAAAGATTGAAAGCAGGAGGGGGTAAGGGGGGGGAGGGGGGCTGCGTGTAATTGAGAAAGACAGGGACTATAGAAGGTTTGTATTAGGTCGAAAGCCAGGAAAGAGGGCTCGCAGGGGATGGTGAAAGTGAAAGAAGGGGAGGATGGGAAATTAAGAGATGGCACATGAGAGAGAGAGAGAGAGAGAGACTGAGGAGGAATGGGAGAGATGGAGAAAGCAAGGAGGAGAGAGACAAATATGAAAGACGGGAGAGAGAGAGAGAGAAGTGAAGCAGTGGTGATGGGGGGGGGGGGCAGAGAGGTAAGAGGTAGAAAAGAATGAAATGAAGTGAGAGAGGGGGAGAGAGAGGTGTAGAAGAACCAGACGGTGAGGGAGAAAGACACAGCCAAACAGATAAAAATCAAAGGAAAACCAGGAAAAGGAGTCTGGAGAAGAGAGAATATGAGAAAGACAGAAATTTATTGGACTATGTGACTCGGTTATTTACTCTTTCGGATAGTAGAAAGACTAGGGGGCACTCCATGAAGTTAGCATGGGGCACATTTAAAACTAATTGGAGAAAGTTCTTTTTCACTCAACGCACAATTAAACTCTGGAATTTGTTGCCAGAGGATGTGGTTAGTGCAGTTAGCATAGCTGGGTTTAAAAAAGGATTGGATAGGTTCTTGGAGGAGAAGTCCATTAAATGCTGTTAATCAAGTTTACTTAGGGAATAGCCACTGCTATTAATTGCATCAGTAGCATGGGTTCTTCTTAGTGTTTGGGTACTTGCCAGGTTCTTGTGGCCTGGATTGGCCTCTGTTGGAAACAGGATGCTGGGCTTGATGGACCCTTGGTCTGACCCAGTATGGCAATTTCTTATGTTCTTATATATAATCTATTCTAAGCAATTGATTTTTATTTTGTATGTGTGTAATAACCAAGTCATTCAACTCTACCAATGGCAGCTCTTATCTTCTGCACTCAGCATTTACAATGTGAATGCACCAAATGTTATTTTCTGAATTTTTTTTTTTTAGGGGGTGTAATGCCTGCTGCCCGGTCCTCTCTCTCCTGCATCATCCTGAAGTCAGCATTGTAAATTTTGAGCTGCCCGGTGATGGTTCCCAGGTTCGTATCCTTATCTCCTTAGAAGGTGCCCAAACGGCAGAATCCTGCATTTGCCCTACAGAACGAGGCACGGGGACCAGGAAGCAGCAGCAGCCGCGGCAGTGGAGGCCCGCGCGGGGCCGGAAGGGAAGAAGGAACAGCGTCGGTGTCAGCTGGAAGTGAGAAAGGGACAGTGGCGGCTACTCTACGTGGAACCGGAAGAAGAGTAGGGAGAGTCTGCGGCAGGACACGCAGGCCGGAGAGATGAACCTGCATCAGCCTTGGCCTGAAGGAAGGAAGGAGCAGTTGGGGGGGGGGGGGGGGAGAGGGGGTTCGGTGGAGCCTGAACGAGCGAGGTAGACAGCAAGCTTGGGGGGGGGGAGGAAGGAGAGGGCTGGAGGTGGCAGACAGAGAGAAAAAAGCTAGGGGGGGGGGGATCTTGCAGGGGGGGTAAAGGGGGAGGGGGACTCTCTCTCTGCCCCCCACCTCAGCTTGGAGGGGCAGACAAAGAGAAAGGTGTGTGTGGGGGGGGGGTCCTTGCTAAAGGTGAGGCAGAAAGAGAGAAAGCTATCAGGCTCTTGGGATGAGGAGGGAGCACAGAGAGAGAGCGAGCGAGCTGGGGAGGGGCTTGAGCCTGGTAGGGCATAGATTATACAGTGGGAGGGAGACAGTGAGCGAGCTGGGGAAAGGAGAGGAGAGATCAGGCATGGGAGAAGGGGGTTCAAGCCATAAGGGGAGAGCAAGCTGAAGAGGCCAGGTATCATGATGGGACAAACCTGCACAAAAAAAACAACAAAATTTTGCATCTTTAAGTACATTTTCTATACTGCATTATAAATTAACTATTACTCGAAGGCATGGATTGTAGCGTTATCTGAACAAATAAGGCCTGCAGAGTGTTAGGATATTGTGCACAGAATTCATAAAGTTTTTTTTGTTTTTTTTATTGCAGAAATGTAGATGTTTCTGTGCAGAATTGTCCCAGGAGTAGCGGACGTTTGTGAACCCCCCTCTCCTAATATGAGGTGGACGGTTTCTGGACGCTGCAGCTTCAACATGTTTCAGTGCTCTTTCTTTACCAAGATGCTTTATTTAGCTTCGTGTCCACACGTGACACATGTATGTTGAACATGCAGGCCTGTCGCAGTAACAGACATCAGAGTTTTCAAACAGTTCTTTGTGGCAGAGTTTAAACACTCGAAGCCCCTCGAGCAGGGCGAAGGCTCTGGGTGCTGCACTCACCCTCTCTGCTTTGGAAAAACCTCCAGGGGATGCTGTAAAGATAACCCAAGAAATATTTAGCATATCAAACAGATAAGGGGGGGGGGGGGTCTGTCTTTAAAAAGAGAGAGACTGGAAGAATGCAGGCATTTGGTTTGCGATATTATTACCTTCATAATAGGCCTTGCTCTTTTATTAAATAAGCCAGAGGGGAAGATGTATCTGATTGCACCCTGCAAGAAACAAAAAAAACAAAAGAATACGCTTTTTTAACAAGAGAAACCATCAGAAGTGATTTGCTCAAGATTACACAGAACCATTTACAGAGGGAAATGCAGAGTCAATATCCTACGCTCGCACACTAAACATTTTTTTTCCCCCCAAACAACATTTTCTTTCTGAGCCAAATTCTAATCGCATTAAATGCATATAAGAGCTCATCTCCGCCTAAGCTGGATCCAGGCAGACTTTATGACATTGCGGAAAAAGAGCAATGGGGCGTAAGACGACACGAGGAGGGAAAAGGGTGCCTGTGCCAGCGCAATCCCGTCTGCGGGAGGCACCGACCTCGCTTCACCGAACCCAGCGAGAACGGGCTTGAGCGGCTCATGGGGGGGGGGGGGGGGGGGGGGGGGGGAACTGCCCGTGAAAACAAGAGAGAGAGAGAGAGCGCTGGATGTGCCAAAGCTTCCCGCTTACATTTTACCATCTAAATCCTCCGACTCGATAACACGAGGCTGGCGGCTGACCAAGTCTCCCGTAACCAGAGCTCTGTGGGAATGGCTTGCAACAGCTTCCCTAGATTACGATCATATCAGCGAATCCTCAGGTACCAAACGTCCCTTAAAAAATAAAATAAATGGCAGCCTGTCTAAAGAAGCATTTCATGACCATTCTTGGCACGTTAAGGATGCTCGCTCCTCTGCTATGCACGGTGCGGCTTCTGAACAGCAGTAAAAAAAAAATAAAAAAATTCCTTAAAAAAAAACGCTCGCTGGGCAGGGAGCACTGGTACTGGAGGCTGCCTGGCTTGAATCAGCAGGACATCTTATATGACTTCTTCTGGTGCTGTGGCAGGAGGAGTAACAACAGGGCCCAAAGGTGAGTAGGTCCCACAGCTATGGCAAGACAGCGCCCCCTAGCTCTAGGTGGCAGGACGGCAGCTTTTTAACCAAACCATTTTACCGCCTAGGGGACCATTTTACTGTGTCGCAAAAAAAAAAAAAAAAAAAAAAGGCGCACGCAACGCAGCACAGTTTAACCCTCAGGCGCGCTCTCTGCGCAGAAAGCATGTTTTCTGCGCATAAACTTGTTTTTCTGTGTGTACACTTTCTGGTTTGTGTGCATTTTTTTTAAATCCCAAAGCATTAGCAAACCGTTATCTTACTGTATCGAGAGTAAAAACAACAACAATAAAAAAATTAGATTTTTTTTTTTTTTTGTGCGTATGGAATGGGTATCAATGGGTAGCATCAGCAGAGTAACATACTGGGATTGTCCCAAATATATATTAAAGAGAAGAGGGGGTAAGAATATTTTTTCCCTTAGCTTTTTTTCCTCCCCTTTTCCTTTAAAATCTAAGGGAAAAGGAAACCATGGAGGTAGCAGCCTGATGAGTTTTTGGTTAAAACTTGCATTGCTTTCCACGTGTTGGCGCTGGCTCCTGGCAGCAGGGTTTGCCTAGGCATGTGCTGCTGGGGCTACAGAGTGACACGGCAGGATCAGGGGGTGGCCCACATGTGGACTGGGAGCCACGTGTGGCTCTTTTAACGTGCAAAACGTGGCTCTCACCCTCCTAACCCTGGGCAGCACTGCGATGAACGGGAGGGAAAGGGCTGGAGCAAAGGTCGCAGCATAACGGAGCAGAAAAAAAAAAGCCAGTAAAACCCCAGTCCCCGTCCCCCCCCCTCCACTGCCTGGAGTGGAGGCGTTTGCTCTCTTCCGCTCTCCAGAGGCGTGAGGCAGAAGTGGGCACTGCTCCGGATCAGCACTTAAAATTCAGCTGACAGGACAATGAAGTCACCTGGAGCTCCAGTCAGGCCAGACTGATTTGTGCCAATGGAAAGGCAGATGGACTGAATCAAATCACGGTGAACCTAGAAGATGTGCTAGGCCTGATTGACAAACTGAAGAGTAGTAAATCACCTGGACCGGATGGTATACACCCCAGAGTTCTGAAGGAACTAAAAAATGAAATTTCAGACCTATTAGTAAAAATTTGTAACTTATCATTAAAATCATCCATTGTACCTGAAGACTGGAGGATAGCAAATGTAACCCCAATATTTAAAAAGGGCTCCAGGGGCGATCCGGGAAACTACAGACCGGTTAGCCTGACTTCAGTGCCAGGAAAAATAGTGGAAAGTGTTCTAAACATCAAAATCACAGAACATATAGAAAGACATGGTTTAATGGAACAAAGTCAGCATGGCTTTACCCAGGGCAAGTCTTGTCTCACAAATCTGCTTCACATTTTTGAAGGAGTTAATAAACATGTGGATAAAGGTGAACCGGTAGATATAGTATACTTGGATTTTCAGAAGGCGTTTGACAAAGTTCCTCATGAGAGGCTTCTAGGAAAAGTAAAAAGTCATGGGATAGGTGGCGATGTCCTTTCTTGGATTGCAAACTGGCTAAAAGACAGGAAACAGAGAGTAGGATTAAATGGGCAATTTTCTCAGTGGAAGGGAGTGGACAGTGGAGTGCCTCAGGGATCTGTATTGGGACCCTTACTGTTCAATATATTTATAAATGATCTGGAAAGAAATACGACGAGTGAGATAATCAAATTTGCAGATGACACAAAATTGTTCAGAGTAGTTAAATCACAAGCAGATTGTGATAAATTGCAGGAAGACCTTGTGAGACTGGAAAATTGGGCATCCAAATGGCAGATGAAATTTAATGTGGATAAGTGCAAGGTGATGCATATAGGGAAAAATAACCCATGCTATAGTTACACAATGTTAGGTTCCATATTAGGTGCTACAACCCAAGAAAGAGATCTAGGTGTCATAGTGGATAACACATTGAAATCATCGGTTCAGTGTGCTGCGGCAGTCAAAAAAGCAAACAGAATGTTGGGAATTATTAGAAAAGGAATGATGAATAAAACGGAAAATGTCATAATGCCTCTGTATCGCTCCATGGTGAGACCACACCTTGAATACTGTGTACAATTCTGGTCGCCGCATCTCAAAAAAGATATAATTGCGATGGAGAAGGTACAGAGAAGGGCTACCAAAATGATAAGGGGAATGGAACAACTCCCCTATGAGGAAAGACTAAAGAGGTTAGGACTTTTCAGCTTGGAGAAGAGACGACTGAGGGGGGATATGATAGAGGTGTTTAAAATCATGAGAGGTCTAGAACGGGTAGATGTGAATCGGTTATTTACTCTTTCGGATAATAGAAAGACTAGGGGACACTCCATGAAGTTAGCATGGGGCACATTTAAAACTAATCGGAGAAAGTTCTTTTTTACTCAACGCACAATTAAACTCTGGAATTTGTTGCCAGAGAATGTGGTTCGTGCAGTAAGTATAGCTGTGTTTAAAAAAGGATTGGATAAGTTCTTGGAGGAGAAGTCCATTACCTGCTATTAAGTTCACTTAGAGAATAGCCACTGCCATTAGCAATAGTTACATGGAATAGACTTAGTTTTTGGGTACTTGCCAGGTTCTTATGGCCTGGATTGGCCACTGTTGGAAACAGGATGCTGGGCTTGATGGACCCTTGGTCTGACCCAGTATGGCATTTTCTTATGTTCTTATGGAGTGAAAGCAGAACAGGGTGAATGTTGGGGGGGGCAGTGTCGGAAGTGGTAAATATTGGGAGAAGTGAGAGCGGGAATTCTTGGGGGAGAGGAGACATGCAAAGGGGGGGGGGGGGGAGGGTGTGTGTGAATATTTCTGAGGGAAAGGACATGAAAAGGGGTGAATACCGGGAGAGTTTAGGAACGAGATAAATGCTGGGAGGAAATGATTTGTCATCTCCTCCCCACATCCATCCTGAAGACGAGAATGGAAATTGAGCTGCTTTGCACCTTATTCCTCTCCGAGGTCTGTGCTGCTGCATGTTCTGCAGGAGGCGTGAGGAACCAGGGTTAGGGGTTGCACGAGAGCCGTTGATAAAGACTAAATGGGCCCTTCCAGTCTGCCGAGTTAGGATTCTTCCACATGGGGTAGACGACCATAAAGATTCCCATATGCAACCCCAAACCAAGCCAACCCCCGTACCTTGTCTTCTACTTGACCTTTCAACCCCTTTTCCTACCATTGCACGCCACCATCTGGCCCAAGCAGGGCCAAAAGTCTACTGAGTGCAGGCCTCCACCATCTCCGCTTGTGGGCACTGCAGGCCTTCTCGTCTTCAACTTGAATCTTATAAGACCGATGCACAACATGACACCCAAGCCCAGCCAGCAAAATTAGAGAAGCTGTTATCCAAATTAAAAAAAAAAAAAAAGCCCGACTTCCCCATGCTCATCGAGGCATGGGGTTTTAGACCATGGCCACTCCATGCAGATTACTCACCACTGCTGCTAAGCATGTATCCACTGCTCCATACAGGCTACCCAAACGCAGCCATGCCACTGCTGTTTGGGGTTGTAACTCCTGCTGTGTGCGCTTCTTTACCACTGGAGCTCCTCTGGATTTATCCTAAGTTTTGTTTTTTTTTTTTGAATTCCGCTACTGTCTCTGACTCCGTCACCCAGACGTTTGCTCCCGAGTCTGCCTCCCTGGAGCCCCCCATCCCATGACCTCCCTATGCTAGATCAGGCTTTCCCCATTAGTGCGCCATTGGGCTGGACCGGACCTGGCTAGCAGCAGACAGCCGTTCTGGTTCCTGCTTCAGCCCCTCCCCTCCAGGCGGTGTGCAGGGAACAGGAGGGGAGGGTCTGCTCCTGTCCCCCCAGTCCCCCTGTAAACCTGGCAGCTCGTATGTGTATAACGCGTGAGGGGAAGGAAGGAGACTGGAAAAAAAACCAAAAACGTGCTGGGTGCCTCAGGCCCAGCTCTCCCATAGACTTGGGTAAGAATAAATCATTTGTATTGATTTTCTGATAAACGGAACATTTTTAGGATTTGTTGAAAACCAATTACTCTTATATTCTATCTAATCTGTAAATATAGTTTGTACATTTTTCTAGCTTTTCCTTTTATTTTTTGTATATATCTTTATTGGTTTTCAAAATAGACAACAAACTTTAACCTTTTACAACTATGTTTTTGCAGAAAAACAAAAAGCTTTTCCTTTTATTTTTAAACCTTAATTTTTCCTGGATTTTTTTTTTTTTTTAATTATTAAATTGTATTAACTTTGGCGTGCCAGAATGAAGTGAACCCCACCGCCGGATGTGCCGTGGCATGAGAAAGGTTGGGAACCAATGTTCGGGATCAAGACTTATAATACACATGAAAGAGAGCTGGGTTCCCCCCCCCTGCATGATGAGATGTTTTCCCTATCAAATACAGGGGGGGGGACGGGGGACGACCACATCCCACAATGCTTTGGGACCAGCTCTGTTTTGCCACAGCACAAAACTGAAAATCAAGGGGTAGATTTTAAAAGCTACCCCTCGCACGCAAAGCCCCGGGGCTTCGTAAAAGGGGCGGGAGGGGGCATGTCTGTGGGGGGCGTGTTGGCAGGCCGGGGGTGTGTCTGTGGGGGGCGTGTTGGCAGGCCGGGGGTGTGTCTGAGGCGGCAGGCGTAACTTGCACAACAAAGGTAGGGCTGGGGGTGGATTAGATAGGGGAAGGGAGGGGAAGGTGGGGGGACGCGGAAGGAAACGGAGGCAGGCTGCCGATTTTGCGCAGCCTTGCACGTGCCGACCCCGGATTTTATAAGATACGCGCGGGTACTTTTTTTTTAAAGATCTACCTCTATGTTACAGTGCTGAGCTTGCAGAGCTGAAACGAGGCATTTTAGCAGCCGGGGCAGGCAAGCAAGCCTATCCGCGCCCCCACCTCCCGGGCCCCCCATGCTGATCTCTACTCTCTCTCTCCACTCTCATCCCCAAGTCCTCTTTCCTTATCCCATCCCCCTTCCCCAAGGGCTTTGTGTCCTGGGGTAGCTGCCCTTCTTTGCTCACCACTTGCCCCCGGTCCTGGGAGCCGGCACCAATGCTGAGGAAGCATTCAAAATAAGTTAACTCGCTGTCCTCCCCCCCCCCCCCCCCCAAAAAAATCTTTTTTACCCTCTTAACATCTGACCATCGTTTCCTCAGGCCAAGAAACACTTTAGCCTGAAGTGGCTGGGCCCTCCTTAACATACGACGGACCTACAGTGCAGTCCCTGTGCACCAGCAAACAAATTTATGGAGTAATGAGGATTTTGAGTTCACCTTGCTCCCCCTCCCTCTCAAAAGAACAGCCTTGGGCCACGAGGATATTCAGGCATTAAGTGCAGCAGGGCCCGGCTCGCTCCCTGTAAGGCGATGCATCTTCACAGCGGGAGCAGCAGAAACCGATAATTAAAAGAAAATGAAAATTCCTGCAGACAGATCTGACCGTTTACTGAGCGCTCGCTCTCGCTCTCTCTCATCTGCAAGAAACACCAGTGCTGTGTGAGCAATGGCCGAAGGTGTCCCCCGGCCACTGGGAAGAGAGGCGGAGGTTCGGGAAGCTGACACGAGAAGGCACTTTTTGCAAGATTAATAGAGAAGGAGCCCATCGCGGGTTCTGTCTGGGCCTGATTTATGTCCAGTTCCAGACTCAGGACTAGTACAAATGGCATCGACAGTGTAGACGGGGAAGAAACAAAAAAAAGGAAGATTAGGAAATACCATTTAGTTTCAACATCAGACAAGTGATACCCCCACCTGGATTGCTGCAGCCAACTTCTGTTACGTGGCACTTTTTCATAGTTTTATAAGAAAAGGTAATACATCCGATCCTGCTGATGTCTAGACTGAGTATTACTTTAAAAAGGGACTCTGATCGTCAGACGCTATCACTTGCCAACGTGCTGAGAACAATTTAATTACATATTGTATGTAAGTGCCGTCCTTTAGTAAAATAATAAAATACAAGTTCATTCCGAACGTGGCTCATCCTTCACTTGTACCAATCTCACCATGCGGTATCACGTTCACCATAAAACGTGGCCTCTTTTCTCTGTTGCAAAGGCAGCGTTCGTTTATAGAGAGACAGAGATGTGGGCAGAAAAGAAGCAATTAGTCACCTCCTGTGCTGTGTCAAGGTCTTACACTCAGTCTTCTCACTCCCTCTGCCACTAAGGCCCAGTGGTCTCTCTCTCTCTCTCTCATCCTCAACTTCTGCCGTGGTTTCGGCTCCTAGATCCTCCGCTGGACGCCTGCTCCAGGCGCCCCTATCATCGAGGAAGTGTTTTTCTTACATCCCCTTCCAGCTTCCCTTCCCCTCAGCTGCGCACGACGACGGACGCCCCTCTCCTTTATAACTTTGCCGTTCTGTGGAAAATGTTCCCGTCGGATACTTTCCGGAAGCCTGCTGGATATCTGAACGCCCGTGCCAGGTATCCTTCGGTCTCGGTGTGTGGCTCGTCACGCAGGCTACGCGCCATCTTGTTGGCAGCTCCCTTGGCAATAGCTGAATTTTATCAGTACATTCCCCCCCCCCCCCCCAAATACTCTTAGAAAGAACCGGTTTACACTGCTAGGAAACAAACCCCATGTGAAGTAAAATGGGGGAAGTCACCACCGTGTCTCTTAAGATAAAGGCCGTGTGTCGCTGGCGAGGCCGATCCAAACCGCTACGTATCCCAGGGCAACCTGGCCCGCTGCAGACAGTGCTGTAAAGCTGCTTAGTATGCACAGGGAGGTGTTGGTAAGGAGGCCTAAACCTATCCATTTCCTTAATCCCCTGCTGACATTTCTCATGCCGTTTTCGAGAAGTCTGAAGCAAAGGATTACCTTGAATTTATAAAAACAGTAATTTTGCTTCTCTTCCTAACGGCAAAAATTCCTGCTAGCTAACAGATGGGTATTGATGGCCGTGTCAGTTAACAAAAAGAAAAAAAGGCCCCATTTGTAAACAATACAAGATACAGAACAGCGGTAGCAGGGGGGGCGAGGTGTCCCTGTCCAACCTACAGCGCCCTAAATACTGTACATAAGAAAAAGCTGCGAATGCAACATACATCTAGTGGACATTAAACCTGCACGTGCCGGGAACCAGCGCCTTCGGGTCTCTCGCAGTGTTGCAGGTTTGAAACAGGTTAAAAAGGTGGCCGAATCTGTCTTCTCTTGCTGTTTTGTTGGTCTCTCTCTCTGTTCCGGGGCATTGCCTTTCACCAGTCACATCCTCTTATCCTCAAGTGAGCAGCAAAGCTTCAGGTTTCTCAGCAGGAAGCGCGCCATCAGAAGACGGCGCGCCTCAGTACACACTAGGGATGGGAAAAAAAAAAATGACAAGAGAGGCTTGGGCATGAGCTTCTGAGCACAAAAGTCCACCAGTCTCTGTTTGTGCTTTTAAAGGATATCACACAGCTCTCTCTCTCTTTGTACTGGAAAGCTTTAGTATTCAAATTACCACTCTGATGGGCCGATACAGTAAAGTGCGCTCCGATGGAGCGCACTGTTGGCCCGCGTTTTACCCCTTATACAGTAAGGGTTAATAGCATATCAAAAACGCACGGCCAACCTCCCCGAAACTAATAGGCCCATCAACATGCAAATGCATGTTGATGGGCCTATTAGTCATTCCCGCGCGATACAGAAAGCATAATGTGCAGCCAAGCCGCACATTTTACTTTCAGAAATTAACGCCTACCAAAGGCAGGCATTCAGACCCTTGTTGACTCCTTTTAAGCCTAGGACAAGGCAAAAGAACCCTTTTTCTTTGGCACCACAAAACTGATTAATTTCCCTGGCCTTGTTCAATGGAAACATGTCATAGGGCTTCCAAGGTCTGGAGCGATAACTAAGTAGCCTTTAGCACCTCCCTCTTGATCTGCAATTACAGGGGGAGACCATAAAGACCTTGGAAACGGGGTTGACCAATTCTAGGAAATATCATCTCTGCACAATCTCCAGGACCTTTTGGTCCGAAATGCTGTTGGTCCATTCTCTGGAAAGCTTTTGGAAGGCGGTTGCCCACTGATTCCACCATGGGAGAGACCTACTGTACATCACTGGCACAGCTGGATGCCTTCTGCCATCTCGGAGGGATCGCTTCTAGGCTTCCTGGCACCCTGAAAAGAACATGCTTTCCTTTGAGCAGTCTGTGGAGGGGAACGCTTAGCTGACCTGAATCTTCGGAAGCCCCTGAATGGGCTCTATCCTTCAGGACTCTTTTGGCTTGGATTCCCCTCAATCCTTCACCAATCTGTCCAACTCTTCCCTGAAAAGTAGCCCCCCCGCCCCTTAAAGGTGAATTTAAAGAGGAGGGCCTTAGACCCAGAATCCACTGCCCAGTTATGCAGCTATAGGAGTCTTCATGCTGCGACTACTGTGGCCACTGCCTGAAAAGAGATCTTAATCCAAGTCATACATGGCATGTGTAAAATGTCACCCTAGACTATTTGTGCTGCCATTTTCTGAAAGCTACTGGACCCCATGTACCACTGTCCAGGCAGAAGCCGCTAGAGAAGTTTGAGGCCACTTGGGGGGGGAGGGGGTATCCTTAAATGGTCTGCATGGTCCACAAATCTGGGCATGGTGGATGAAGATCATGCACATGTTTCTTCATTATGCAGTAAGGCTGGCGCATTAACAGAATACATTTTGTCAAAAATATTCCTTGTTGGGCCGTCAGCTTTTCCAAGAGGGGGTTCCTGCAAAGGTGACATTGGCAAAAGTAGGGACCCTGATTTTCTGGCCCCCCTCCAAGAGGTTTGTGAAGGCAGGGATGAGGCAGTCACCTCCCATTTCTTCTACATTTTACTGTTTTCTGCAATTTCGGGTTCCAACACTATCCTCAAAACCATCTGATTACTGTGTGCTCCTAGAGGAGATACTGCTGCTTCCATTGCTTCCTCTGATGCTGGTGGATCTGAACTATCGCAGATAAGGCAGAAGAAGCCCGTGATACTTGAAATGTTTTGAGTGCCACAGGCTGCTCATCTGCAGCCCCTATTCATGGCTGCTAGCCATCATGAGCACAGCCTCTGCAGTGAGGGGGGAGGAGGGTGCTGGTTCAACGCAAGTTGAGTGGTTTCTCACAGCCCTTCCCCTTAGGTAATTTCTCCTGGCCCCGAAATGGCAAACCCTGAAGTGCTCTGTACACTGGCATACTCTGTTCTTTCAGGGTTTTGTTTTTTTAAACTTTATGCAGGTAACAGTATCTGGAGAAAGAGATAAAGAGGAGAGAAAAAGAGAAAGAGAGAGAAGGGGGAGTCTTGGATTCTGAGCCTAGGCCTAGTTAGGAGACAAGGTCAAACTTATCCAGACTCACCCAAGTCCTAAGACCTGGGAGCCCCCAGCCAGGAGTGATCGATAAAGGCCCTAGGACACCAGGGATCAAACGCCGAGGTTTTACTCGACCAGGTAAGCTGCTTTGGAGATGGGCACTAACGGAGAAATCAGGCCCAAAAGACTTATTTCGGGATTGAGCTATCAGGCCAAAGTCTCTACTGGGCTCTAGGAGAGAAGATTCTGATAAACCGATCCTCAAGTGTCCAACTGCTGGAGACAGAGTATTGTCAACTAGCTAAGGCCACACCTCACTTATAGCCAAAGATGATGTCACAGGAAAAAGTTGTGTTCTTTGGCTCCATCAGCTGCTGAATGGGAAATCCTACCGATAAAGGACTGATCTAGCAGGAAGATCAGAAATAAGCTAATGCCTTCATTAACATTGGATTTAAATGCAATCACACTAGCGTGTATGCACTTTTTATGCATAAAGCTTCTTGTTAAATCGGGTGAGGGAGTATATTTGAAATTCCCTCAGAACACCTTAAAGAACCGGCCACAGCTATCTGGCCTGGTCCTCCTTAAGAGCCAAGCCAGCAAGGGATTCTGGGACAGGGAGAATCTCTGCAGCCTTGGATATGATGGCAAGACCCAGAGAGAAAGCAGGAAGCCAGGACTGCATATGTTGATTGTTGCAAGACTGCTGATCTAAGTGCCCTCTACTCTGTATTTTGGTTTTGCTTGTGAATAAAGAGTTTGATGGTGTGAAACCAACCGGAGCTTGGCTTAACTTTTGTACTCCTGGCTGTTTCCCAACTTGTGGGCATTCCAGAACGACCTCAGGGAGAAATTCTTCACAAAAAGATCGTGCATAACCCTTCCCTTGACCCATTCCAGCTAGCAAAGAAAACTTCACCAAATAAACAATTTTAAATATGAAGTTTGAATGTATCCCATCTTTGCTTGCACTTGGCCGTTTCCTCTTGGCCACTTCCTACCTTTCCTTTTAGTACTTTTATTTTATTTATTTAACAGCTTTCATATACCGACGAACATTGGGAACATCTCATCGGTTTACATATAACAGAATTAGCAACCGGCTTTACAGGGAACATATAACTGAATAGGAGAATAATACTAGATGAGAGAAAACACAAGCACTAAACAAAATTATTTTCTGGTCTTCCTCATTTCTTTATCATTTCTGTTATTCTTCCTCCATATCTCTATCTCTTTCTATCTGCTGAGTGTCTCTCTTCAGTTCATTATCTTCTCTCACCTCATCCCCTTCATGCCTCTTCCCTCCATTATCCCCTCTTTCAGTTTATCTCCCTTATCAGCCCCCATTCAACTCCTTACCAAATCCACTTTTTTTCTCCCTCTTATAAAGTTCTCTTTGCCTAGCCCTAACCCCAGCTCTTCTTTTCATCAACAGCAGTCCAAAAAGCAAACAGAATGTTAGAATTATTAGGAAGGGAATGATGGATAAAACGGAAAATGTCATAATGCCTCTGTATCGCTCCATGGTGAGACCGCACCTTGAATACTGTGTACAATTCTGGTCACCGCATCTCAAAAAAGATATAAATGTGATGGAGAAGGTACAGAGAAAGACAACCAAAATGATAAGGGGAATGGAACAGCTCCCTATGAGGAAAGGCTGAAGAGGTTAGGGCTGTTGAGCTTGGAGAAGAGACGGCTGAGGGGGGATATGATAGAGATCTTTAAGATCATGAGAGGTCTTGAACGAGTAGATGTGAATCGGTTATTTACACTTTCGGATAATAGAAGGACTAGGCGGCCCTCCATGAAGTTAGCAAGTAGCACATTTAAAACTAATCAGAGAAAATTCTCTCACTCAATGCACAATAAAGCTCTGGAATTTGTTGCCAGAGGATGTGGTTAGTGCAGTTAGTGTAGCTGGGTTTAAAAAAGGATTGGATAAGTTCTTGGAAGAGAAGTCCATTACCTGCTATTAATCAAGATGACTTAGGGAATAGCCACTGCTATTACTGGCATCAGTAACATGGGATCTTCTTAGTGTTTGGGTAATCGCTAGGTACTTGTAGCCTGGTTTGGCCTCTGTTGGAAACAGGATGCTGGGCTTGATGGACCCTTGGTCTGACCCAGTATGGCAATTTCTTATGTTCTAACTTCTTACCTCACTTTAACTTAAAATTTTAAGCGAGTTCCAAACATACATAGCGACATTCGTTTTCAGTTATTTTATTTTCCTCAGGAATTTACAAGTGTTTATTATAATTTAATTTAATTATAATTTAATTATAATTATAATTTAAAAACTTGGCTTTTCTGACAAGCCTATACATAATGACCACCCTCTCACTAAAACTGCTGTCCCCCCCTTCCCCTCTCCTTTCACACAATTTAACTCCAAGATCATCTCACTCTGGTAATAATCAATTGAATACACAATGTTGTTCATTCATTTTCTTGCCCCACTCCAAATACATCCCAATCCTTACTCCTCTTACTGCATTTGCTTGATTGTATCTAATTGTAAATAGTTTCTACTAGGAGGTTAGGCCAGATTCAATTGTAATATATGTTGATTTACTGCTATGTTCTTTTACCTCATGCGATATATGCTCGTTCTTTCCAAATTGATTGTAAAGCTTGTTGCTAAATTATGTTTATTGTAAACCGAGGTGATGTTTGGAACGTGCCGCGGTATATAAAACCTTTAAATAGATAAATAATGAACAAAATCAGGAAAAAAAGATCAGTGGAAACAATGACTTTTTCCACTGTTCATTATAATCAATTCTGATAAACTCCCAGGGAAAATAAAATAACTGAAAACAAAGATCCCTAAACATACATAAAATACAAATACATTGCACCTTGCTACACAAGACTTCAGTAGTAGCGGGCTATGAACCAGGGAAACCAGGGTTCAAATCCCACAGCCTTGGGCAAGCCACCTTGCCTCCGGTACAAATTTAGATTCTAAGCCCTTTGGAGATAGGGAAATACCTACAGTATCTGAATGTAATTTGCTTTGAAGTGTCCAAAAAGGCAGAATAAAAATTAAATAAATACACTAAATTCCAGTGGGCCTGCAATGTGGCAAATGCCTCAGTAAACAGTACTGCTTTAAGGTTCTTACAAAAGCGCTTACAGTCAATTTCAGCTCTTAGAAAATTCCACATTTTTGGGCTTGCAATGGCGAAAGTATGATCCCTGGTTTCACACAGATGGGTGCCTCTCAAAGAAGGTATCTCCAAAACATTTCTGCATGGATCTCCCGGGTCCTCTTGTAGCTTGCATCCCCTTTTCTCAGCTCATGTCCCCTCTTGACCTTCCAAGCCCGGGTCAACCCCTCTACTCCCTTACAGTTCCTCTCTCCTAGCCAGAATTCCTTCTTTCAAGCTCTTCTCCCAGACCCTCACAACAGTAACGCTCTCCCACAACAGCAAGTGGGCAGCGTCATCCACTGGATAACTGTGAGCCCCATCCTGCCATTTCATCGGTGCAACCTGTCAATTCCTTTACCTTTCTAAAAATTGCAGAATGTTGTTTAAGGAAGTATTTACCTTGCAAGAAGAAATCACACTACTAGGAGTCCACGTTTTTAGTAATTCCCCCAAAGGAAGAAAGTTAGTGAGGAAGCGAGAGGACTCTCTGGAGGTGATGCATGAAAAAGTCAAGACAGCATTTCTGTAGCCTGATTTCAAATGATATTTTGAGTAGATCTGTTATACCCTTGTAACACTTTTGGTCTATTTGAATGGCTATCTGATGCAGCAGTATGAAGGCAGAAATGGATTTTGAAGATGGCAGGATTTTCTGCACTTTCAACATTCATTTCCTATCCCATTTTTGACTGTTTGGGTCAGGTCTCCACTCTGAAGATTATCTACTGCTTTTATTTATTTAAAATCTTTTCTATACCGTTGTTAAGCTAAGTTTACAACAAGGCACAAATATTAATGTTGGTAGATGTCTTGATTTGTATTCACTAAAAAGGTGCCATCAAGTTATGGTAACAGTTTCATCATAAATACTAATTGGTGGGTATGATACTTTGTGTCCGTTCTTATCTGTGACAGCTTTAAAATAGATTAATCATTATATCTTATCCTTTGGTTGTGAACGAAAGTATAACAAAAATACAATACACACACGTGTAGATTAGGGTAATGTGCATGGATGTTCTGCAGACCGCATCCTATACTCCTCGGGTTCTACTCTCTATTCTCTCTGTGATACGCTTGTTTAAATAACCATGTTTTTACATTTTTTCTGAAGGTTTTGATGTCTCTTTGTAAGCGGATTTCTACCGGCATGGAGTTCCATAGTGTAGGTCCTGCTAAGGAAAGCGCCCTTTCCCTTACTTGGGTTAGTCTTGATGTTTTGACCGAGGGAATAGTTAG
The DNA here is from genome assembly GCF_901001135.1 of Rhinatrema bivittatum. Taxonomy (NCBI): domain Eukaryota; kingdom Metazoa; phylum Chordata; class Amphibia; order Gymnophiona; family Rhinatrematidae; genus Rhinatrema; species Rhinatrema bivittatum. Next base: position 380,945,569 of record NC_042619.1, on the reverse strand, counting down.
TAATGCTTTTCTCAGGTATATACGTCTCGCCCATAGAAATTCTCTTCATCCCTTGTCTACTTTGCTATTTTCCAGCCAATTTCCATCTCCCTTGCTATCCCTACTGTCTGTTTCCCAAACTTTCCACTACTGTTAGTATCTCAAACTACCTATCTCTTCCCTCATTACCAACGTTGCTGCTGGCTAAGTGGTGGTGACCATCTGTCACCAAAAGTAGAGACTAAGAGGATAACTTTCAAACAAACGCGTGAAGCAGCAGCATACACAAGTATACGGCTGCGAACAGATTTAACTAGTATTTTATAACCCACATGTATGATTTACGTACATTTACAAATTACGCACATCGCTACCCAGCAACACAGGCACCTACGCATGCAAGGCACCGAAAGAAAGTATATCAACGCATTGAGCGTGCATACTTTTCCTATCATAAAAATATATGCGCAGTATATTTTATGCGTGAAAATAAAGTAGGACTTACTTGCTGGGATTTACACGCACAAGTCGGGGTATTTTAAAACATGTGCATGTCAAGAAAATTACCACTTTTACCAATTAGTCAACCAGTTTGTTCAGTCCTTCTCCAGATCATAGAGACCCTCCTGGTTCTTCAGCCAGAACTCACTCCATCCAGTTCACCCAGACCTTCCACCCAGTCAGTACTACTCAATAAACACGTTCAACATCATTTATGCGAGATAATTAGGTGTAAAATTACATAAGTTGTCCAAACTATGTGCGAGCTTTTTAAAAACAGCAATTTACATGCATTAATGCTGGCCCTGCCCAGGACACCCCTTTCTAACGTATATTTGTGCACGTGAAAGTGAAAATACCCATGCATTTTCGACTTTTATAAAATACAGAATATGTGAGCAGAGGCTAATTACAGGCATATGTACTAATTTTTACATGCGTAATGTTTGGAAAATTCACCCCAAGTCTATGAAAAAGGAACAGGCAAACATATATGGAGGTTCAGTAAATAAAAGTACTCAGCTGCTGAATAATATGAGCGCTTTAACTTACTATCATTTCTAGTCCTTCAATGGGTCATGGGGCCATGATGTTGGGGGGAGATCATGCAAGTTTTCTTAGTGCAGCCACCCCAGGGAACCTACCTCTGCAGTTGGATATGTGCAAATTGTGGCCATGAAGCCCTATGTGAACGATCTATGGCAAACCTGAAAATCAAGATTAAATTAGATGCAATCTGCCAAGTAGTTATAAGGGGGAAGGTTCCAGGATAAAGAAAGATTAGAGAGAGACAGCTCAATGACAGTTATAAGGGGTTGCAAGGGGATCCAGGTTAACGGCAGAACATTTGCATTCCTTTAGAAATGCTCCACTGAAGAGGAAAGGACGTGGGAGCAGCACAGATGGCAAATTCCCCAGCATCCTGAAAAAGCACTTCCTTCCTCCCCAGTTGGGCAGCTGCTAGTGGAAGGCAACGTCATCCCTAGGTATAACCTATAAGGCCACCTACAAGCATTGCCTTGAAAGCTGTTTCCTGGGGGCTCAGATGCAGTACGTTCTGGGTAGGCTTGAGAAATTACTGAGCGGAACCCGGGAAATAACCAGTCCTTGGTAAAAGTTAGGTTGCCAACAACTTCCTTACTATAAGGGGCAGGGTGAGCTGGTCCTAGTTCTAACCCTGCTGCAGCTATGGACTTGTGGGCCCTGCTTTTTCTTAGTGAAATTTGAACAAGTCAACAGGTATAAGGGGGGCACAACGTGGACAGACTCAGTCAGTCTCTTATGCCATGGAGCCCATTAGCAATCCTAACTGGAACCGATAGCATAGACAGAAAACAAGGAGGACCAGTAAAGCAACTAGAGAGAATTAGGAGTCCAGCTGATGGACGCTCATTCACCACATTAAAGGAGTACGGGCCAATCTCACGGCACCGTTGTATGATGGCATTTGCTTGTCTTTGGGGATGGGAGTGGAAGAAACTGGGTCTGAAGGGAACAATGTCCACAAGAAGATTTTTTTTTTTTTTTTTAATTATAAACACCAGCAATGAAAAGTACTTCAGGGGTCTGAACAAGTCAATCTTACATATGGCAGAATTTCTCAGCAGTAGTGCTGGTCCTTCTCGTAGCGAGAGACAGCTGCTGCCTCCGGCCCTAGGGTAAGTCAACTTCGTCAGCTCTACCAGCCTCTTTTTTGTGAAGACAGAAGAATAAATTGGGGTAAGGCCCAGAGGGTAATAGGACGAACCCTTCAAAAAAGAGAAAATAAAAAGTGCTGTGCAAAGAACACAGACACTGAAGTGGTTTGGCACCGTGCTGCTGCCACACTCGTTTCGGCCTGCCTAGATGTTTTAAATTCCTCCGAGAAGTAAATGTATTGAACCATGCATACGGGCGCAGCCTACGAAGGTTCCCAAAGATGCAATGGGGAATCCTGAACTAAAATACAATGTGAATACAAAAACTTATGTACTTGAAGTTCTTCCTGCTGATCCTAGATGGCACGTACACAACCGAGTTTTAGATCCCATGGATTCATGCATTAACATTCATAAGAGTCATACGAACTCACAAGATTTAAGCGATGGCAAAAACAGAAAATCTGGAGATGAAAAGCTGGTTACTTTAGCACACAGAAATAAAAGGTGAAAGTGAAGCACTAGGTGAAAACTTCCCACCAAACTAAAAACACAAGATAGTTAAAGATGCAATTTATTTACACAAAACCATTACAGATTTGTTTCGGTTTCTTTTAAATGAAGAGGAGGATATCGTTTATTGGCATGTGTGTAATGCCTCTTACCTCCACGTGTTGCTGTCAAAGCATCCCGCACCTCCTGCCATTCAAGGGCCATGTACAGCACTGCCTGTTTCACTTGAGCTACTCTTATAGGTCTGGCAGCCAGGAGACTTCCTGGGGTGCTGGCTGCCAGGAAATCAGCCTCCTTATCTGGCCAGGTATATAATGAAGTCCTTTACAACCAGCCAGTGCCTCAGCAGCAGATCCACTGCCATGCTCTGCCTGCAGTGCACATCGCTTCTCTAGCCTTGCCTCGTTCCTGCTCCCACCCTGCCTCCTTCCGGTCCTTCTGTCTGGCTCCTGCTTCTTGCCTCTTCCTTTCCTTGGACTGACTTCTTCTGCCTTGACTTCTGCCCAGATCCTGTCTGTCTGACCTCCGCCTGCCCTAACCTTGGCTTGGTTCTCGACTCAGTCTTACTGCTCCCTGCAGGACCCTCGCCTAAGTCCTGCCGGCCTCAGAATGCAAAGGCTCAACCTGCAGGGGAAGAAGTCGGTATAGGTGAAGCCCAGTCCTTGACTGAGCTTGAGCGGGTCTTCCTGCTCTCAGCATGGGCCCAGTTGGTTTGCTAGCCAAGCAGCACCAATCTCACCACAGCCTAAGGGTTGGGAGTGATATGGATCAAACACATTTCCTAGATGTTTTGCCTTGTGCCACTTCTACAGAGCAGCCTAGAGGTAGAATAGGGCCTTTTCGGCAACAGCCACTTCCTTACAAAATGATATTCCAAGAGAGATCAGATTTGGAACGGTTATCAGATGTTTAGGAGGAAAGTGAATAATTCTTTGGGAACAGAGAAGTTATGTCTGTGAAGGGAAAGGAGGTGCATTATGCCATAGTTACTCAGAAAGGGAAAAGAGTAAGAGAAGGTGGTAAATGGTTAAGTAACCAAATAATAAGCATGTTCATTAAAGACGTCTAGTGGCATTGAGGAATGGGACGATGGTAGTAGGGTATGTTGGATAATTATATTGATCACAGAAGGTGAGGGGAAGTTTTGTGTGTTGGTTGGGGCAGGTGACAGGGATAGTATATAATTTGTGCTGACGTAGGAGCATTATTCTAAAAAATGGGTTCAGAGGCCTTATTAATATAATTGCGATAAGCCTGGGATTTCATATGAAATTGCGCAGTATTATTCTGTAATGACAGAGGGCTGAGAATGGATGGCTTGTTTGCAGTTAAATGGAGGATAGACTGGAGTGTCTGAGGTTAATGTTCTTATGCATAATCAATTTTGATGTATGGGTATGGAATTATTTATGTCTAATTGTGTTTTGCATGAGTAGCCCTTGCTCTAGTATTTACCTAGAGAAGGCAGGGGTCATATTCAGTCCTGGGGCTAAATCCTTGCCCCAGGGCATGGTTTTAATTAGGTGTAGGGAGGGGCAGAGGATATACCTCCAGAGTCCGAGATATAGGGAGAAAAATCTCTTCTGAGTGATGGCCCCAGCAAATGCAGCATGGGTGGATGTAGATGCCAAATAACCAGGTGGGACAGGCAAGACAGGTGCTCCAACTTAAACTTTACTGCTGCGGATTGTCAATAATAATCATTTGGCACCAAACACACTTGGTTCTGTTACGTCCATGTCCTAAATCAGTTTTCCCCAAACCTATCATTTGGGTTCTGAGATATCCTATCCTCCAGGACATGGAATAATTGGCATCCCAGGATTGGGGGAAGGGGGTTCCTATCTGTGGCAGCACTTCCTTTCCATAAATACCTGAAGTCTAGATGTTCTCCAGATCTCCTCCGTTTTCTTTTTCCTACCCAGGGCAGAGACTCCAGTAGGGGGTCTCCAGATAAAAATCTATTTATCCTCGTTTCTCCTTTCTAGATAAAGTGGGAATCTTTTGGACCGAAAGCTCCAATACTCAGCATTAAGGACACTTCTTTCTCTCCCCACTCCAGGGCAGGGTGACAAATGCTTCCTCCAAAACAAAACAGCAAAAACCTTCACAAAAATACTCAGATTCACTCCGTACAAATCACCACTGTCCAACCACTGGGTATGCAACACAGAATAGACAGGTCTTCTCTCAGCCTATCCTTTCCAGGGCAAGGGATTTTCTTCCCCGAGCCAGGATTAGGAGATCTAGAAACACTCCAAAACGTAAAGTCCAAAATGTCTTGGACTTCGTTGGTCAGGTTGTGGTCCTTCCTATCCAGTACAGCCAGGGATGTCAGGCCTAGCCCACCAAGAATAGGGGAACCAACCAAAACACAACCTAGTAATGATGGCAGAAAAAGAGCAAATGGTCCATCCAGTCTGCCCAGGAAGTCTCTTATCGTAATAACTGTCACGGTAGTAACGGCTCTCTTTCTCCTCCAATTGCCAACGAAACATGCCACACAGATCTATCACCCTGTTTGTATTTAAAAGGCAGGAATATACCACTGCGGTCACTAGCCAGTATGCTAAACGCCTCTACCCTAGGTCTTTTAACTAGTCTCAACTAATGGAGATCCCAAGGGGGGGGGGGGGGGGGGAGGGGGTCTCTACATATGTTTCGCATCTGATTTAATGTTTTCATGTGATGTTGGATAACAATTTTCATCAATTTTACACCACTTCGGTTAAACTGGAAAATGTATAATGCGGTATATAAATTAAACTAATTCAATGTAAACCTGAATGGCTATAGCTCAAAAATCACTGATGGATACTCTGACTAAACTCCAGGAGTCCATAAGTTGAGGAAGAGGAAGTAAAACCTCAGACGGTTGAGATGAACATCGCACATAGGTGAAAACTAGCTGGGGCACAGTAAAATATTAAAGACGAAGGGAGATCCATTTCAGTAAACCTGTCTGAAGTCATGAATCTATGGAGAACAAGCTTCCAACAGCTATTCAACTGCAAGATCCTACATGAGTGAAAAATGTCTTGAAAAGTGCCTAATATTAAGACATTACTTAGAAAACATGCTTGTCCGTTGGTCATGAAGTCTTCATAGACCTGCCTGTCTCCATTTCCCTCCAAGAAGGAATGAGGGGATTAAAAAAAAGACCTCGTAAATCTGTCACCAATAATTCTTGACAAAAAGAAAAACTGCTTTGCATAGTAGTCAGGCACATGATCCGGTTGTCAATGGAAATAAAATACAGCCATGAAAATGGGTTCGTGAGGCAAAAAAAGTGATTTTTTTTTTTTTCAATCAGTAACACCAGGTACAAATAAATGCTGGGCTTCATGATACATCAGCATTGCGTCGACAGCCTCCTAAAACCAAAAGGTGCCCTATTTCGTCTGTAAATGAAGCTGGAACCATAAAATAAGAGCGAGATTATAGACTCAGCCAGGGAAACGTACTGGGTCAGGACTGCTATCTCTATTAATTAGCTGTCCCAGCTGGGCAGTGAGTATGCAGCTGTTAAACTTGATCAATGACTTACCTAAAATGTCATCTCTACTGATTCACTTATAAATTACCAGCAAGTGAGACTAATGTACAGGTGCTGATTTATTTAAACTGTTCTCTGCAGTTCTACATCACTTTATAAACTGCATCTGGCACCTAATGTTAGCTGTCAGTTGCACTTAGATATGCCTGTCCTAACGACTCTGTTCATTAAAAATGAGCACAAATTATGAAATATTGTGAAAAATGATACATCAAAGGGAATGGGCAAAGCAAATCAATTAGAGAAATTTCATACAGAACAGCCATGCAGAAGTGAATGAAATGCCCTGCTTTCAAGCCCCAGATCTAGGATAACAATTAAAAAGCAATTGGAAAGACTTCTGCAGTGTTACATATCAATTTTCTGGCTGGTTTTCCTGAAATGTTGATGGTACACACAGTTTACGTTTTTGGCCATGGCATATGAGGCTTAAGATACCCCTCTAATTACCGTTGTCTCCACTTGTACCTAGTTCTCAAATGCACCAGCTAAGACTTTTCTGCCAGCTTGATACAATAAAAAAATAAAAGGAACGAGGACACTCTAGAAAGATGCATATATCTGAAACAAAGCAATGAGAGAATGTAGATATAAAGCGCTCATCAACTGCATTTATTATCATCATTTTAAGAGCAAGGCCAGCTGGTTGCCCCTTCAGTCTAAAGTTCCTAAAAAGCTTCAAATATTTTTAGAAGACGTCGTCAGCCGTGCAGAAAAAACACCTTTGGAACTGTGATTTTCAGGGCCTGCTGATGCACGAGTGTACATGCACCAAAACTAAACCTCTTACAAACACTGTCCTGTGACCTTTAGACAATTCTCTCTTCCCACCAACGGTGCACATTTAAGAGCATGCTTTCCTTATGTTCAGGCATCGCAATGGCTCTGTAAAGGTACAAAATATGCATACATAAAAGTATGCTGAAAACGAAGAGGACGAACTCATTAAGGAAATCCAAATACATAAACACACACACACCTATTCCGCTTCGGGTCTGAGACAAGTCTAATGAATAGGGGGTCCCATGATGTGAAAATCTCTCTGCCCAAGAGACATGGCCCCCACAGATCGTACGCTGCTGGACGGGAGATCCAGATTCCCTTCCCGAATCCCGTTTCCCAGGGCTGGGGAGGCAAATCGCAGTTCCCGGGTACGGGAGTCCAGCAGCCGAATCCTTTAAGCCAGGCAAAGGTATATGCTTGCCAATTTCCAGAAAGAACAATACTCTGCAGCCCCCCCCCCCCCCCCCAAGAAGAGATTAGGCTTATAAAAGGTTGGGAAGAGAGAAGCGGGGCACAATTGACCGTGCTAGCGACGGAGCAATGACAGCCCAGAAATAATCACGTGCATCCATGGAGAGAGAAGGGTGTGCAGTTACCTCATGGCCGTTATTACGTGAAGAAGGAACTAACAGGACGAGTATTCACATGCAATTAGTGGATATTTTTCAAAGGCACTTCCGTGGTTAAAATAGTGCTTTTACGTGCATAAAGGGCCTGTTACAAACTGCCCGCGCCCGATAGGCAGGTATACCGAGACGCATACAGCCGGCACGCATGCAAGTTTCGAGCAGAGCCATCCCTGTGGGGCAGAACCGGAGAGGGGTCTGCACTCAACATGCTTAACAAGCTCATTTCAAAACGAGCACGCGGGCGCCCATACTCGGCGGGCGAGCGGGGATACGCTGGAGTTTTAGATCACGCGTGCACTCGGACGCGTATGATTTAAAATACGCCTACCGCTACTAAGCATGCTCCTGAGCAAATCTACTTCGCCGGCTTTAATGCGCATATGAAAGTGGATTGTAAAACATGCTTGCGCGAGGGACATTCCTAGTTTTCCCCATTGGTCCACCAGTTGGCCCACTCAATACCAAGGTCTTCCAGACACCCCCCCCCCCCCCCTTCTGGTTCATCATCCTGCACGCCCCCAGCTTGACCCGGACCCCTCCCTCTGTCCTGTGCGCCCTCAAGGGCGAGATCTAGAGACTCTCTCATCGGGAGCAGCGGTAAAATTACTCGGATGACAAGTCGACGCGCGCGGCGGCCTCTGGGCCATAGGCTTGTAACAGTTGGGCCCCCGCCTCCTTCCTCTCAGTTTGGTCCATGCCTAAGTATACACGCATGTAAATTATGGCCTTTAAAATCCGTGCTGTCACGCGCGGTCCACGTACACGCAGATGAGGGCATTTTTTGCGCAAGCAATGCTTTAAAAAAAAAAAAAATCGACCTTTTCAGAGGTATGCACTTAAAATCCCCGCCGTGGGAAATCAGCACACAACTCAGGTGTACGTATATGCTGGTAGCTTTGGGGAGATCATTTTCAAGTGGAAAGCAGGTGTGTACGCTCCCTTTGAAAACTGGGGTAACTTATGCTTGTACTCGATTCAAAATCTACCTGGGCCCGTTTCAAAATGATCCCCCCTCTGCTCTTCGGCCGCTGCTGGCCTGACCTCCGGCGGCAGCACGCGGCGTCACTCTGCTCTTCGGCTGCCGCCAGCCTGGTCTCTGGTGTCAGCACGCAGGGTCCCTCCGCAAACAACGGCATCGGCCCACCAGGGGTTGACCGATCCTCAGATAGGCCAATCTGCCCTTGGGGAGAAGGGAAGAACAACCGGGTCAGTGGAACACCGGGAGCTGCAACACACCTGCCGGAGCCTGGCGACACACCAATTGAGAATCGCTATTCTAAATCACTCCAAAAAGGTATTTAATACATTTTAAATGTTCAATGCTAGGGCTTTCCCTTGTATAATAAACCAATAAAACTGTCAATCAACTCATAACGACCCTTGAGCATTTACAAGAAGAGGCCAAGGGGAACAGAGGCTATACAGTACAGAACTGGGAATTCAGTCCCTTTTTTTAAAATCTGATTTTTTTTTTTTAAGTTCAAGCTAATACTGCCAAAAGGAAACCGGAGAAATAGCTGCCCCCATGACAGTCTGCTGCTATCTTGGGAATCAATGGGAGAAAATGTTCAAGAATACTTACAGGAAAAAAAAGAAAAATGAATAATAATCGTCAAAACAAGCCAAACACCAGCTAAGCAGCCTCAGAAACCTTTTTTTTTTTTTTTTAAAGAATATGCATTTATGTGGAATCGGGCTTACAACTGAAATTATCCAACAGATTCACACACTGTGTATAATCACCTGTCAAACATAAATTAGATTAAAGTCCTCTCTATTTTTTTTTTTTAATTTATATGTGTCTTCAAAATGGTACTATAATACTATCAAGATCCTCTTCATCCATTACATTTTTTTTTAATTTTGTGTTGCTTTAAAATTGTTACTCTTTCAAAATTCTATTTATTGCATAATCCCATAGAGGCACCACAGGAAGAAATGTTCATGCTACAATTGGCAGGGAAATGCATCTCATGCACCTTTCTTGTGGATCCTTAACCCTTAATCCTGACCCGCTTGCAGCACTCTAGGACTAGAGCTGTCTGCCCCAAGCATAGATCTTCTAAGCAGCTATGCGGGAGCTGAGCAGAGCATTCTGGAAGAACCTGCTTCCAAAAAGATTCAAGGTCTTGGGACTCGTGTCCCAGGGGTACTGAGGAAGGAGTCCTAGAGTGGATTCAGCAACCACAAACTGATGTGTTAACTGGACCTTGTTGAATCTGGAAGTCTCCTGTATATGATGATATTTCACATCTTCTTTCTTTGCACATCCCCTATTGCATATCCTGGAGAAGCTGATGAATGGCACTGCCGCTAGTTTGAGGAAGTAAAGGAAGCCAAAAAAAGGGACTGACCTAGACTTACCTTTCACCTCCAAATTAAATGGGGAAGCCTTAGCTACCACCGAATATAACATAAGAAGTGCCATGCATCCTGCCTCCAACAGTGGCCTATCCAGATCTCTAGGAAGCACCTAGCAAGTCCCAGATAGTTGATCCAGTTTTTGTTAGCCACTGCTGGATTTCTCCCAAGTCACGCAGCAGACACATTTTCAGAAACAGTGAATAAGACTGAAATCAGGAGAGTGTACCAAAAAGGACCGAGGAAGCCTGCATGGGAAGTGCTGTGCATGCTCAGAAACGCTTTGCAGGAAACACTCCGCATCAGCGCCGCTGGAGGATGTCACCCTAATGCTCGCCAACAAAGAATTAGCATAATATTTTCTCAAGCAATTAGCATTCTACCAGCAAGCATGCAGATGTTTTGGCAGTTTTCTCTTAGGACACGCCTGGAAGTGAGATGCCCTATTGATGCGTTTTATTAATCAATATCTTAAAATTATAAAGCCGTGAAATCCAAATATAAGTTTTATGAATATCCCCCCGCCCCTTTAACCCTCCCCACCTCCCTGGAACAAGCTTGAATGTTTATGTTCCTAGACTAAAGTGTGTAATATAAAAGGAAACACCACGTAGCCAAAAACGTGTACTGCACATATACCACCAGCCAGAAAATCTTTTAAGAAAAAGGTGAGCCATCACCAGAAACGTCTATATTTATTTATTTTGCATTATCTCCTGCCTTGGGGAGCGAAAAGCCTCCCGTGCTACACAGCAGCTTAGATTAAACATATAAAAAAAGTTCACCCGGCGGCACGGGGACCTCGGCGGCACGTCTTGTGGCCTCTGATCGGAGCAGAGAAAACCAAAGTGACCGCACCCGGGGTTAGGAGACAGGCAACACCGTACCGGGCCGCCTGACCTCGCCAACACCACCCAGAGCGAGCAGCCCCCCTCCCCCGGCTAGACGAATGCGTTTTCAATTGCGTGGCGGCGTTCTGCCCTCTTCCGACAGTTTGATTAAAATTCGGACCTGCTGAGGGGGTGCTCACGCTGAAGCAGAACGCTTTCAAACTCCGAAGCCGCCGAGTAAATCGCTTCTGCGACAGAGCAACCCGTACTTACGTCGACATCCTCCTGGGTAAAGGTTTCTGGATCTTTTCCCATCATGTTGGCTAAATGTCGCTTTCCTATGTTGAACTCTTCAATCTGCTTTTTAATAAAAGCCTCTGTGTACTTCTCAGGTCCTGAGGCTGCCACGTTCTTCCTCTGTGCTGCTGCTGCTGCTGCTGCGCTGGTGCATATTAGTCTTAAAACCTAGGCCAATAACAGACAAAGAAAGAAAAAAAAAATAGGTTGTATTTTAATCACATTGTGTTTCTGTGCAAGTTCTGCTCTGTAATTAGAAGGCAAGCTCCTGGCACGCTTTATCAAATGCGCATGTTATAATCAGGCTGGTCAGGAAAGAAAGGCACTGCGGAGAGTCAAACACAGAAGTTTAGCTTGTCCTGAAAACCTAGTCCAGAGACAGAAACCGGCCTTTTCTAAACGAACATCTGAAGATTTTTTTTTTTTTAAATTCATCTCAGGAACCCGAGGAGTTTTGTGGCAAGGCCACAGATTTACGCAAGACACGTTGGCACTCTCCTAAGAGAAGGGCAAACTCGGCGACAAGCCTCCCCCCCACCCTCAGACACCTTCGATATTAAGAAACCAAAAGGCAGCGTGCAGAAAATCAAGCCGGAGCTCATGCTTTTTTTTTTCCCCTTAATGTGAACTCCGGGCTAAGATTAATTCACACCAATCGTGTATTTATGCACGGATTATAAACCCAGCCGCTAAGCACGCTATTCTCATCACACAAAACTATTCCCTGTGAGCGCGGTGGGCAGATTGCTACTGCGGAGGGCATTTGCAGAAGATGCGCCGAATAACAGCCTCCGGTATTTTACGTTGCAGGTTGCCTGTGTGATGGAGGAGGAGCTTAGCTCTCCATGTATAGCAGGAGATAATCCCTTTACAAGTAAAACACGGCCAGCGACAGCCTCACGTAATGGGTCTCTCTCTCTCTGCCCCACCACACCACAAGCTGCGACGAGTAGTTCTGCACCAGGCTGGACCTGACCTAGTCAATGGGCTCAGAATTGGGTTTTCCCCCTATGCCATATTGCCCCACCTCCATGGCACAAAGCGTAGCAGGTACTAGAGTACTTGCTTGCTGAGCTGGGGCAATTTAATTCTGTTTTTAATAAGGACGTCCATTAAATTTCTTCACAGCGGGCAGGAGTCTTATGAAAGTAGATTTATTTCCAGGTGTTTCCCTAAAAACTGTACCAGTTACACCCTATGGTATGTTAAAAACATATGTTTATATTCTCCCTATGCACGAGTGAACACACACACACAACTCTTCAAACTGTATCTACATAAATACATGGTTTTTTTTTTTTTTTTATTACTGCACTTTGGGGGAAAATTTTGTCACAGTCCACACACATTTCAAATCATTTATCCACAGATTTCACACTATTTTTTCCAAAGGGACAGTACACATGTACCGTGCCTTTGAAAATTATCCCACCAAAACTACCCATACACCTTTATACCTGCTGGTATGTGTGCCTCGAAGGGGAGGGGAGGTTAGGAAAAAAACACACACACGTGCTTTTGAAAATGCAAAAGTATGCGGGTTAAGTGCATGACAATCTAAGGATTTGCCACACTGGGTCAGAACAAAGCTTCATCAAGCCCAGTTTCCTGTTTCCAACAATGGCCAGAGCAGGTCACAAGTACCTGGCAGGATCCCAAAAGGTCAATTCCACGCTGCTTATCCCAGGGAAAGAGTAAACAGATTCGGGTTTACCTGTTCCACTCCACTCACTATTTTATAGACCTCTATCATATCTCCCCCCCTCAGCCATCTCTTCTCCAAACTGAAGAGCCCTAACCTTTTTAGCCTTGCCTCATAGGAGGAATTATTCCATCACTTTTATCATTTTGGTCACCCTTCTCTGTACCTTTTCTAATTCCGTTCTATCTTTTTTGAGATGTGGTGACCAGAACTGCACGCAATATGAGGTCGCACCATGGAGCGATACAGAGGCATTGTGATATTCTGTTTTATTCTCCTTTGCTTTCCTAATAATCCCTAGCATTCTGTTTGCTTTCTTGGCTGCTGCTGCTGCACACTGAGCAGAGGATTTCGACAATGACACCTAGATCCTCCTTCCTGGGTGGTGACTCCCAATATGGAACCTTGCATTGTGTGTACCTATAATTTGGGTTGCTCTTCCCTATGTGCATCACTTTGCACGTTAAATGTCATCTGCCATTTGGATGCCCGGTTTCCCAGTTTCACAAGGCTCTCTTTCAATTTCTCACAATCCTCTTGTGATTCAGCAACTTTGAATAAGTTTGTATCATCAGTAAAATGTGATCACCCCATTCGTCATTCCCCTATCTAGGGCATTTATGAATATGTTAAAAAGCAGTGGTCCTAGTATAGATCCCTGGGGTACTCCACTATTCACCTTTCTTCATTGAGAAAATTTAGCCCTACTCTCTTTTCTAAGACCTAGATTCATCCTTTTGTTATAAATTTTGAACGAATAGCGCCCACGATAAAAAAAAGGGGCAAGGTTATGGAAATCTGAGATACCGCAACGCGCGCTATTTTACTGATTCTGCGGTATTTTCACATCGAGAGGGAGAGTAACTATAAGGCTCTCCTATAAGTCAACTATTTATACCACTTAGGAAGGTCAGCTAGTAACTCGTGGTGAGGATTTGGTGGTGGTCTAGGGTCAGTTTTACATGCATTATCAGAGGTAAACAGCACAGCGCACATCAGAGAAGATTTGATGTGATTTGGAGTGAGGAAAGGACCACAAAGATGAGATTTGTACAATGTACTCGCGACCTGGCTTGATGTGCACTGTGCTGTTCATACCTGTGATAATAATGCATGTAAAACTGCCCCCGAAGCCCTAGACCATCACCAAATCCTCACCTCGAGTTACTAGCTGGCCTTCCTACAGTGGTATAAATAGTTGACATATATGTGGGCCTCCCCAGAGGCGCTCTCTCTCACCACCATCGCAAATCCCGATTCGGGCGCTCTCACACACAACATTAAACACACCTCATTTTCATAAATCCCACCCAAACTCCTCCTTTGACTGCATTTAAAAAAGTTGCAAATGCATCTCACGATGTGTTTTTTTGGTTTGTTTTTTTTTTTATTGAGGATGTTATGGTATTATCGCGGGCATTAGGGCCCTAACGACTGCGATAATGCCCTAACATGATTTGATGAATGACGCTGTTTGTTCTCAAACCACAGCAGAACATTGCTTCCTATCCCATGACTTTTTTTTTAAATTTCCTCAAGAGTCTCTCAAGGTACTTTGTCTGAAACTCCTCATCAACTGGTGCACCTTTATTCATGCCTTCAAAAAACATTTTGTAGCAGATTGGTGAGGGAAGACTTCCCTTGGCTAAATCCATGTTGGCTTTGTCCTACTAAACCACGCCTATCTATATGATCAGTAATTTTGTTCTTTAGAATAGTTTCAACCCCCTTCCCAACCCCGACCCAGTAACATCTCTACTCATGCAGGCCCTATGCATACACGTTTACCTACATATCAGGGCAAATGCCTGCTTCCTTGGGCAGCTTTACCTGCAGAAGCAGCATCAAAAAGGATCCTCCCTGGCCTGCATTTTATTTCCTATTCCTACAGATCCAAATTAAGTCACTTTCTACTTTCTTTACAGGTGATGTTATAAATGACACAAGTCAACATTTACTGCGCATGGAACTAACTGTACTCCAGCCACCTTCCTTGACGCCAACTCAGTCAGTCATTCTCAAATGTGGCCCTCAGGGGCCCCCCCCCCCCCATTTGCTTTTCTACATATCAGAAATAAATATTCAGCAGACATATCTGCATATCTCTGTTGTAAGGTCAAGGTTCATTTGCAGAATTTATCGGCATGAAGTGCACGCTTTTTTGGGGGCCCTCAAGGACAGGGCGTTCAAAGACCCCCTCCTCTAAATTAGCTGTTCTTAACTTGAACCTCAGGAACCACCCCCCTCCCCCCCAGCCGTTCTGATTCTCAGGATAGCCACAATGGAGGCATATTCATGGTGGATAGCCTAAAAAACTTGCTAAGGAGCGGCTATATGGGAGGACTTCACCTGTTCCTGCCCTTTGCCTGTACCTGGACTTCATTCGCTCATTGGAACCTTGCCTAAGACCTGCTGGCCCCCAAACCCAAGGGCTCAACCTGTGGGGAAAATGGATTGGTAAAGGTGAAACCCAGACCCAGGTGTCGAGAGTGTCCACCTACTGACTGCATAGGCCTAGTGAGTTTGCCTGCTAGGCTGCGACAATCACGCCTCAGTCTCAAAAAGGACTCCCCAACCGCGATACTCCACCTGAATCTAATGAAAATGAAGACCTCTCCCACCCCAGGATCCAGTCAGTGCCTGCTCAAAAATTCCACTTGCACGTTCTCAACCGTGGTGATGTGAGGACAAAAAGGCCTTCAAATATAATTCCGCCCATCAGAGCAATAGGCCCATGTCCTTATACTATACTTTTGGTGCCTCTTTGTTTACGTACACTACTGCCATCACATTGTCCAATGACTCCCTGTCAGCCATGTCCCTTACCAGAGGCTGAAAGGACAGCAACACTCTCCTGATTATCCTCATCTTCACACGACTGATGGACCAGCCTCCAACACAGTCCAATGACCCTGAGCCACCTACCCCTAACACAGCTCTCCAGCCCCTCAGACTGGCATTTGTTGCCATTATCTAATCCAGAATCTCCAATAACATACGCTTGGATAAATTGACCATTGAAAGCTACCAGTACAGACTGAGACTGGCCTCCCTCAGAAGGAGCAATTTGATCGTGCAATTCTGCATCTGAAGACTCCAATGTGAGAGCAGAGCCTTCTACAAACAGCCTCATATGAGGTGATGCACAAGGAACAAGATCTAATGTGGCTTCCACTGAACCCAAAATGTAAAGATAATCGCAGGCCCTGGGCATTTTCATCCACAACAACTGATGAACCTGGGCCTGCAGTTTTAACCGTCATTCCACTGACAGAAAAATCATTCCTTCTCCTGTCTCCAACCAAGTGCAGAGATATTCCAACACCTGCAAGAGATACCACTTATTCTTGGCAAAGATGACTATCCAACCTAGACTCTGCAATAGGAGGACCACTCTGTTCACCGAGTGCTGCCAATGCTCCCAGGACTTTCCCAAGGCAAACAATCATCCAGGTACAGATTAAGCAAGATCCCTTCCTTCCAAAACGACTGCTGTGACCACCACCGTTATCTTGGAGAAGGTGCTAGGAGCTGTTGCTAAGCCAAAAGGAAGTGCTGCCCCAGTACCAGACACCTGAGAAATTTCTGATGATCTCTACAAACAGGAATGTGCAGGTATGCCTCCGAGAGATCCAATGATGCCAGAAACACTCCCTTCCTTACCGCCACAATGACGGATCTCAGAGTTTCTATATGAAAATGCAGCACCCACCAAAACGCATTCACCTTTATCAAATCCAAAATGGAATGAAACATGCTTTTCTTCTTTGGGACCACAAAATGAATGGAATAACGAACCAGAACCTTTTCTCCATACGGCACCGGAACCACCACCGCCAACTGGAGAAGACTATTCAGGATGTATCCTATTGCTTTTCTCTTTACGGGAGAGGCACATGTGGAAACCAGAAACACATCAAGCACTAGGCATGCAAAATCTAAGGCAGAACCTTCATTTATCATGGATACGGCCCATTGATCCATTGTTATTTTGGTCCACTCTTTGTAAACCATGCCAAGCAACCATCTGAATAAACGAAGAATGGACAAACTGACCTTCATTGAAAGCTCTTAAGTCCTCCTGAAATGGAGCCCAAGCCATCTCTTGTACCCTGTCAACATCCTCAAAATAACTGGGATCTTCCTTATACTGCCTTTGGGAAGAACTCTTTCTTGGCTGGTCCCATCTCGCTTCACAAAACTATGGCTTACTAGGGAAAGACTTATGGAGTTGCCTCAAGTATTTCCTCAGGTAATGTATGGGGCTTCGACTCCCCAAGGTGCTTGACCAATTTCATCAGATCTTCACCAAAAAGCAACTTTCCCTTGAAAGGCAAATTACCCAGCTGCAGCTTGGACCAAACATCCAGCTCCCAATTACACAGTCAAAGGAGAAGCCTAGCCAAAATCAAATTTCTGGCCATAGTCTGTAACAAATCATATAAGACAACAGCATTGAAGGCCATAGCAACTTCCAGTTGCTCTGCCTCCTCATCTGAAAGACCCTCCTCTGAGCCAGCCAAAAGAACCCGCTGAACCCAGCACAAGAACGTTCACATCATAAGACTACTATACACCACTATCCTAAGAGCCAGGGCCAACACCTCAAAGATCCACTTAAGATGTATCTCCATCTTGTGATCCTGGGCATCCTTAAGAGCTACACAGCCCTACTTGGGAATTGTCACCTTTTTTGTGATCACAAGTGGTCCAAGTTGCAGCTGGGTAATTTGCCCTTCAAGGGAAAGTTGCTTTTATGGAGGAGTGGTTAGAGCAGAGGGCTATGACCCAGGGAAACCAGGGTTCAAATCCCACTGTCGCTCCTTGTGACCTTGGACAAGTCACTTTACCCTCTGTTGCCTCAGGTACAAAAATTAGATTATAAGCCCTGTGGAGATAGGGAAATACCTACAGTATCCGAATGAAGTGCCAAAAAGTGGATTAAAAAAAAACAAACAAAAACCCCCAGCATCCACCTGGGGCATCTTCAAAAACTGCAAAGATTCTTCAGGGAGGAGGTACAGCTTTGCCATGGCCCTGCCAACTTTCAAACCAGCCTCTAGCAGGTCCCATTCTGCAAAAACTAATGCCTACACTGTCCTACGAAACAGAAAGGCCTTAATTGGACTTCTTAAGTTGTTCCAAAATGGGATCTTGCTCTTCCTGCTCTGGCTCGGTTTCTTTTCCTTAATCCACAGCTCTGCTAGGGCCAGAGAATCCTTATCTAAATTACTATCCCCTAGAATCCTCTCTAAAGGATTCATCGGAAATCTTCTACTGAGACCACAGTCTCCAAGTCAAACTGAACACCTGGCTCAAACCACTGTGTTAGGCCTACTGAGGAGTCCAGAACCGTCTGAGGGAATCCTCTAAAAGGTAGTGCCACCAGACCCAGAACCCTTTTTAATCAAAACAGGCCTTATGCACAAGGACCATAAATTAAAGGGAAAAAGGCTCAGAAGCAACCAGCTCTAATGAGCTCCCATAAGCAGATCCTCCTCCTGCCTTCTCAACAGTATACGGCTGCAACCTCCTCCCACCCCCCGTGAACCGAGGCCAAAACCGGGGCATCACCAAGGCCTCCGCAGATTCTCCATGCACCGCAGCAGAGGAGGGTAAAATGGCTGCCATTCCCACCATACTAATCTCTCCCACCCCCACCGACAGCACTACATCCAACAGCCGGTTTTTTGTTTTGTTTTTTTTTTGCCACTGACCACCTGCTCTCACCAGCAAGGAAGGGGGCTCCCCTGAACTTCCCTTCACCACCAACGCATGAACGGAAAAAGCCAGAGGTCAGAATCTTGGCGTTTCTATTCCCACAATTCCAACGTCCCACATTCCACGGATGCGGCCATAATACAAGCACCGTACAGCTTAAAAAATATATATATATATATATATCCACAATTCACTGAGCTCTGTTGCTTTATACTCTCCCGGAAGAGCTACACTTTCCCAGCCTCTTTAAAGCCCATACTGAGGACAGGAATTACAGGGAGCTCAGTGCCTCCCATCACTGCTCCTGCTTCTCCTCTCTCTCTGCTGCAACTTGTTGTTTTTTTTTTGTTTTTTTTTTTTAATTCAGCTGGTTAAAGGAACCTTACCCCAAAAGAGCCCCCAACAAAGAAAGTACCGTATTTTTCCCTCCATAAGACGCACCTAGGATTTAGAGCAGGAAAGTTTAAAAAAAACAAAAACGGTGTGCTAAACCGGCTCTGTTCCCGGGCATCTGTGCGTCTTATGGAGGAAATTAGGGGAAGGCATAACGTTTTTTTTTTGTCCCCATTTCATTTTCAGGTCTGGGGAGGGCCATTTCTGGCCACTCCCCAGATCACAAAGCTTTTATCGTTCTCTTTGTTGAAACCCCCCCCATACCAACCATTTAAATTTAATTAACTATAACCCCCCCACCCTCCTGACCCCCCCAAAACTTGCCAAAAGTCCTTGGTGGTCCAGCAGGGGTCCAGGAGCGATTTCCTGCACGTCGGCCGTCGGTATTCAAAATGGCGCTGATAGCCTTTGCCCTTACTATGTCACAGGGGCTACCGGTGCCATTGGTCGGCCCCTGTCACATGGTAGGAGCAATGGATGAATGGCGCCATCTTGGCATGGGGGGATGGCCACAAGAACCTGGCTGTTCAGTGAGCATTGTACCTCAGTCCTGCTGAGCCTCGAGCATCTTACCTGCTTCTGCTATGGTGAAAAGTCTAAAATATTCTGTTAGTAATCTCAACATGGCATGGCAGAGTTCAAACAATGTTTATTATAGGACTGATCAAGCAGAAACACAGACTGATGACAGATGGTGGACCGAAATACAAGGAAATCCTTTACTGAACACCTGAAGCAATTGCTACCAGATCTTCTTCTCGTACAGATAAAAATGTAGCCCAGTTACTAAGTGAAGAGACTGAACATGTGGATCCCTCCAGGGTTCAAGCCCTTGCAACTGATAATGCGGGCAATGTGAAAACTGCATGGCAAATATTAAAGGCAAAGTATTCTCATTTAATGGTATTCGGATGTCTTGCTCAAGGGTTGAATCTTCTGGCAAAGGACAGTGCAAGTTGTGAATACGACGAAGCCAAATTTTGGCGATCCGCAAAGCAACTGGGAAAGCATTCAACAATCATGTCGCCCATCGGACTTTGAAGAAATTACAGAAAGAGGCAGGGGAAAGAAACTGCAGGACTGGTGCCAGGAGAAACTAGATGGGGTGCTTAATTACAAAGTGTTTATATCCTTTCCTTGCACATAAAAAAAAAAAAAGAACTGTTAGCAGTGTGTTTCAAACGGATGACACGGCATCCCAGATTATTCCTGCGAACATTTGGAAGTACATTCTTGTTGACGCCGACTTCTGGGTTCGAGAAGCATTCAGTTTGCTCCTATCAATTTCAATGGCTATCAAGAAACTTGATAAATATTGCAGAGACATTCAGACAACAGAATGAAATTCTAAATGAGTTTTTGCCTTGTGTCCAAAAAGCAGCAGCAAAACAGATGCTTAAGTAAGGAACAGTTCATCTGGTAGCAAACCTTTTGGATCCTCAATACAGAGGGGGGACCATTCATTAGGAGATGACTGCCTCCAGATTCCTTAAGTTTTGCCTCCTGTTGACTGACCCCCATGCTGGGAACATTTCTGATATGTTCCAACAACTCAAGCAGCCAGGGTAATGTCACGGCTTAAATCTTCCTTTTGCTCTTTGGATCCATGTCCTTTTAGGGTTATTTGTGGCTTGCAATCACAATTTTTAGATACCGAGGTCCATATTCCAAAGCCGTTTATTTAGAGTGATAACGTAATAGGTAAATGGTTCACCCCGGCTATATTCAGCCCTTATTCTGGCTAAACTCATTCCGGGGAGAGGTTGAGTTGTCTGGGTATTTCCGGCCTTGTGTGGCCAGATAACATGCTACTTAAAACTTAACCAGATATTTTTAAAAGATATCCGGCTACATAGCGCCGACGCCCTGTGTAACAGGAGGTTCGTATTAGAGGGCGGCCAATCTCCCCCCTCACCCCCCAAAAGCGTGATGCAAGTCCTCCATGCCAACAGTCAGATTTCTCTAGGACAGCGGGGTTCCCAACTTGGGGTCCAGCAGATCACAGCAGGGGGAGGGTGGGGGGTCCCCGGGAAGCGTGCAGAGAAGAAAGCCCGCGCTGCGAAAGAGGAGGCTCAATAAGGCGCTGGCGCACCCCCCGCCAAAGACGACAGGAGGCGGCAACAAGGCCACCGGTGCGGTCATCCCGCCGGCAGCTGAAGATGGAACGAGGCTCGATAGGCCACCGGCACGCCCGTCCTGCCGGCGGCTGATAAATGCTGCGGGGGCCGCCACCATCGCATCCCAACCAAGGTGGCAGCATGAGACAGGAGGCGGCCATGGAATCCCTGCAGACTGCGGAAAATAAAGGCCCGAATGAGGGTGTGAGAGCATGCGGGTCTGTGAGAGAGAGCATGTGTGAATGACAGAGAGGGAGAGCATTGTGTGTGTCTGTGAGAGCACATGTGTATGAGAGGGAGCATTGTTTGAGCTTGCGTAATGAGTACATGAGTGAGAGGAAAAAGCCTGTGTGCCCCCTTCCTAATCCACAACAATCTCAGGGCAACTGGAAATCAAAAGTTCCCAGGTATGGAGGGTGGGGAACGTTTTAATCCTTATCAGTTTTAATTGCTGGGCTATTATTTGATGTGTTGAAATATTTTATTGGTGTTGGGAAATTTAAACATAGAAATGACAGCAGAAGACCAAATGGCCCATCCAGTCTGCCCAACAAGCTTTCATACTTATTTTTCTCATACTTATCTGTTACTCCAACCACGGAGGTCAGGGCCCTTATTGGTAACTTTTTGGTTCTAATTCCCTTCCCGCCCCCCCCGCCATTGATGTACTGCTGGAGCTGCATCTAAGTGAAGTATCAGGCCTAATTGGTTCGGGGTAGTAACCGCCTCAACAAGCAAACATCCCCATCAGTCTTTCTCTCTCTGTCTCTGCTCCACAGTCCAACCCAACCAAGTCTCTCTCCTCTCCATAATCCATCCCCACTCTCCCTCTTTCAGTCTCTTTCTCTCCACCACCTGGTCAGTCTCTCTATCAATCCATTTCCACCACTGTCCCTCTTCCACCCTGCCAGTCTCTCTCCGTCCCCAGTTGCTCCACATCCAGCTGTCTGGCTGCCTGCAGTTTCACTACATTAAGTTATTGAATATAAGTACATTCTTGCACATTTACTGCTGTGTTTTGCAATTATATGTATTCCATTTATATCAGTTAGCGCTATTTAATGTTTTATATAAGAACATAAGAAAATGCCATACTGGGTCAGACCAAGGGTCCATCAAGCCCAGCATCCTGTTTCCAACAGTGGCCAATCCAGGCCATAAGAACCTGGCAATTACCCAAAAACTAAGTCTATTCCATGTAACCATTGCTAATGGCAGTGGCTATTCTCTAAGTGAACTTAATAGCAGGTAATGGACTTCTCCTCCAAGAACTTATCCAATCCTTTTTTAAACACAGCTATACTAACTGCACTAACCACGTCCTCTGGCAACAAATTCCAGAGTTTAATTGTGCGTTGAGTAAAAAAGAACTTTCTCTGATTAGTTTTAAATGTGCCCCATGCTAACTTCATGGAGTGTCCCCTAGTCTTTCTACTACCCGAAAGAGTAAATAACCGATTCACATCTACCCGTTCTAGACCTCTCATGATTTTAAACACCTCTATCATATCCCCCCTCAGCCGTCTCTTCTCCAAGCTGAAAAGTCCTATCCTCTTTAGTCTTTCCTCATAGGGGAGTTGTTCCATTCCCCTTATCATTTTGGTCGCCCTTCTCTGTACCTTCTCCATCGCAATTATATCTTTTTTGAGATGCGGCAACCAGAATTGTACACAGTATTCAAGGTGCGGTCTCACCATGGAGCGATACAGAGGCATTATGACATTTTCCGTTTTATTCATCATTCCTTTTCTAATAATTCCCAACATTCTGTTTGCTTTTTTGACTGCCGCAGCACACTGAACCGACGATTTCAATGTGTTATCCACTATGACACCTAGATCTCTTTCTTGGGTTGTAGCACCTAATATGGAACCCAACATTGTGTAATTATAGCATGGGTTATTTTTCCCTATATGCATCACCTTGCACTTATCCACATTAAATTTCATCTGCCATTTGGATGCCCAATTTTCCAGTCTCACAAGGTCTTCCTGCAATTTATCACAATCTGCTTGTTCATTATGAATGAACCTGGTCTGCATACAATTATTTTTTTTTTACTTTAATAACTTTTCTATATACGACATATAGCTGCAGGTAAAAAAATGAAAGGGACGCATGTGGGAGTTAGCAAACATTTTGGAGGTTGAAAAGGGGTCCATGTTCGCAAAAAGGTTTGGAATCCTTCTGCTAGGTATTTCCTAAACCAGCATAAGAACATGACATTCTGGGTCAGACCAAGGGTCCATCAAGCCCAGCATCCTGTCTCCAACAGTGGATAATCCAGGCATTTCTTTAAAAAAAAGAAACCCAAGTATGGTTTTATTAGACTTTTACAGTGAAGGGAATGCATGTGAAAGGCATCAGATTGATAGATTTTGAAGCCTTCCAACTTCCCCACACTGCTTCCTAGCAATGCGTTTCAAACTCATCATGGATCCTTGTCACTCAATCACTGGTTTCTCTACTGAGAACACCAACAAGGGTATAAACTCTGTTTTCTGGGGTGTTTAAATAAGGACATCTGTCCATGGAAAACTGGCCCAACACCATCACCAATTAATTTAACTAAAGAGTGCATAGTTAAACTCTGGAATTCATTGCCAGAGGATGCGGTGACAGCATTTAATGTAACTGGGTTTAAATAAGGTTTGGATAGGTTCCTAGAGGATAAATCCATAAACTGCTATGATGGCAATTAATAAGCAATAGAGGCTTGAGATCTATTTAATGTTTGGGTACTTGCCAGGTACTTGTGACCTGGATTGACCACTGTTGGAGACAGGATGCTGGGCTTGATGGACCTTTGATCTAACCCAATATGGCATTTCTTATGTCCTTAGATGAGCATCAGTGCTAAAGAGTAAATGCAAAAATGTTTTTGTAAAGATAACGTCAACCATAGAGTATACATGCAAGAGACAAAATTTCTAGATCTCAGCACCCCAAGAACAACCGTGTACACATGAACAAAGAGAGAGAAGGTGCACTTGTGTGAAGAGAGCGCGCAAAGAGACCCCAGGACAGCATGAATGTGCAAAAGAGGAGAGGGTGACTGGGAGGAGGATCTGTGATGCTGCACCACTACAGAAAAGAAAAGCCAGAGATTCAATGCAGAGAAGGAAGGAAGAGCACAGAGACCAGAGACAGATAAGCTACGGAGGGGATGCAGGCGAAAAGCATAGAAATTATGGACAGAAAGAAAGTGGAGCTTTACAGGATGGGATTCAGAGTTTTCTGCTACACCAGGATGCCAGAGATCTCCACTTTTACATAGATATGCCCTGTGTGCCGGAAAGCGAAACCAGCACGGCGAATCTCTTCCTGCTCACACGAGGCGTACCTGCGCCTTCCCGGTGACCAGTGGCACTGTGATCTGGACCAGGAGACATCCAGTGACATGAAGATGTGCAAGTCTAGAGAGCCTAAGTCTGTGGCCTGGCTACAGCAGCTGGACCTGAAATTTCGTGCTCGGCCCAGAGGAAGCACTTCAACATGTTCAGCTCTGAGGTTTGGCTACGTTGAACCACAGGTTTTCTGATGGCCTGGAAAAATCATTTCAATAGAATTAAAAATGCTTGTAACTCTGGAACTTCTAGTTGTAATTTTAAACAAAAAGAAAAAAAGCCAGCAGGGAGGAGGGGAAAAGAACGCACTGCATACACTTGCATCTGAGTACACAGTACCTGAGGATACGATGCTGTGCATCACAGGGGAAGAGCTGATAGGTCTCCGGTTATAGTTTACTGCACATACATAAGGGTAAGAGATCAAGCAACTTCAAAACAAAACCAAATAAGTACCCAACTACAACTTAACTATGGCATGCTTCTCTCATTTTTCTTTCCATTTCTAAGATACGTCAATAGCATGAATGTAACCGAACCTCCCCTCCTACGCAGTCAGTTTTATTTCACCAAGCCTATCATTAGGGCTGGATGTTTTTCATGAAAGAAGTGGCACTTGCAACAGAGCAAAATGCTTGATTTCAGTTGGAAACATAGCAAGTTTATAGGAGAACAGGGCATAATGGAAATAAAGCTGCACCATCTAATCCTAATAGCTTAATTTAAAAACAAAACACAAAAATAAAAAGGGTTTGGATAATTAAAGGGACCAAATTTGTATCTCAAACCATGAAAAGCGATTCAGGAATGCAAAACTATGATGTCACTCAGCTATGCAAAAATGTGCCAGTCAACAATGACCAAAAGCAACCAGCAGTCCAAAACACCAACAGGCTTGTCCTCTGTTGTGGCGATGGGTGCCAACGGCCATTCCAACGTAGCCGGGTACTTGCTGGCCCTCAAAGCGTACAAAAATGGCATCAGAAACCCAGAAGCAAACTAAACTCTCAGCGTGACAGGGAGTTAAGGCTAGCACCACTGCAACATTTAGTATCAGTGTTCAAGGCAAGCACGTGTGCTTCGTGAGGAGAAAGGAGCCGGAAAAGCTGGCACCCGGGGTTCGTTACAGGAACGATAGGACGACCGATTACAGATGGTGATTAGGCTATAATCCCATGCTGCGAGTCTGTAGCCACGGCTGTGGAATTTGCATCAGGGGCCACAGAAATGATCCTTTCGCCACAAAAAAATCGAGGCCGACGTTTCCGCCGGCGGCACCCTTCCCATCGCTGCCCTGGCTCAACTTCCACACCCCTATTCTCTTTCCCCTGCCCACCACAGCCTGCCTCTCGTGAACACGCAGCCTCCAAATGCAGCAGCTCTTCCTTCTGCGTCCGACTCCTAGCCATGGCTCCCAGCTGCCATGCCCCAGCCCCACCCGACAGAGCCGCCGCTTTCTGTTAAAATGCAGAAAAGGCCAGCATCCTCAACAGAAAGAAGTCCTAGAACAAGAGGTCACACAGCTGGGTAGCATAAAAAGACCTCTTTAGAGAAAGGGTGATGAATGCATGGCACAGACTCTCAACGGAGGTAGTGGGCTTAAAGATTTGTAAGGAAAGACCTAGTGACAAGTAGAGAGGATCCTGAGCAATAAGAAAGCAAGGGAAAAGCCAGGAATAATGCAGGGCCTCCATTAGGAAGAGGAAATGAAGTCAATTTAAATATTTTTGTATTGAAGATTGTGCTATTTTGATATCTTGTATTTATCTACACTGATTTGAATTCATTGAATATGTTCTAATAAAAGTTGCTTTATTTTTTCATTAGTGTTCTGCAATAGAAAATCTTAATTTCTCTATCAATTTTTGAACACGTCAGGTTTCTGCTTGCTATTTTTTTTTTTTCTGCACACACAGTTTTATAAACTTTGGGTTGCTAGAAGAAAAGACAATATAAAAATTGTGATAAACATACATCTAGGTACGGAACCCAAGATACAATACAGTAACCAAACCCAAAAGGCAAACAGCCATAAGCTGAAACGAAAAGCCAGATTTTCATTAAGGTCAATAAATGTGAATGGCCGGGAAATTAATTCCAATGAAAAGGTGCAGGTTATGAAAAAAGAAGTTCTCTTTTTAGTGATAGAATCTGCAGTAAATTCTCCTGAGAGGAGTGAAGAGAGCTAATGGGGGATGCATCCTGCCAAGCGTACCGTCAGGTACTGCGACCCCAGATGGTTTAAGGCCTTTAAAAAAGCAGCAGCAGCTTGAATTTTAACTCTGCAGAGTGCAGGGGGGGGGGCCAGTGAAGATCCATCAGACTAGGCGTAATGTGGACCTTAAAGTTATATTTAGAAATGAGATGAGCGACTGAATTCTGGATAAAGTGAAACCTAAAGACCAGTTTCTGTGACCAGCTAATGTACAGCGTGTTACAAAGGTCTAGGCGAGAATAAACATATGCATAGACCATTGTAACTAAATCAGTCATAGACAAGAAAGGACATCATCATACCTTTGACAGAGTTTAGGTGCATCTGGAATACTGCATGCAGTTCTGGTCATTTCTACCTCAAAAAAGGATGTAGCAGAGCTAGAGAAGATAGAGAGAAGGGCAACCAGAATGGTATATTTGTGTCATGCTGCAAATCGCTTTGAGTGCTAACTTGGAAAGGTTTTGGATAAATACAGTTATGATGATGAAAGAGAGTGGACATCTCTCACAAGATGAAAGACTGTGAAAGGTACGGCATTTTAGCTTAGAAAAGAGAAGACTGAGAGGGCACACAATAGAGATCGCCAAGATCAAAGCCAAAAAGAACAAATCACAAACAAGAGGTTGTTTACCCTGTCAAAAAAAAAAAAATACTAGGACTGGGGGGAAAATCCAATGAAACAAAGTTAGCAAATGCAAAAAAATACTTCTTGAGCCCGAAGATAAGTTAAACTGTGGAATCTGCTGCCATAGGGTAGAATCAAACACAAACACAGAATTCTAGATGCGTTTATTTTATTATTCTGCTTTTTTGGCACTTCAAAGCTGACTGCAATCAGGTACTATAGGTATTTTCTTAACCCCAGAGGATTTTCAATCTAATTTTGTATCCAAGGCATAAGAACATAAGAAATTGCCATGCTGGATCAGACCAAGGGTCCATCAAGCCCAGCATCCTGTTTCCAACTGTGGCCAATCCTGGCTACAAATACCTGGCAAGTAACCAAACACTAGGAAGATCCCATGCTACTGATGCAATTAATAGCAGTGGCTATTCCCTAAGTAAACTGAGGATAAAGGAGTGGCAATGGGATTTGAATCCTAGTGTTGCTTGTTCATAGCCTGCTGCTCTAAGCACTAGGCTTCTCTTCCACTCCATGTTAGAGGCTGAGAGTTGGGTTGCTACATACTTACGTATCTAGCAAATGAACTCTGGTTTAGGTCTGTTGGATTTTACTAATAACTCTGAGACTACAGTTGGGAGACAGGATGCTGGGCTAGATGGACCATTGGTCCGATTCATCTTAACTATTCTTATAACGTATTAATGAATTAAGCATTTTCCCCCACAGATACAAAATGGGGGAAACCCTTTAGAATACATGAACCTTAGTAATATATAACCCCTGAATTGTTTGCATCATTTTAAATTTTTTAATGATACAATTGCTTTATCATTCCAAAGTTCACTAAAGTAAAATAATCACACATCAACACCTAGCTACTTTACACTGAAAATGGAATGGGAAACTACACCTGAATATTATCAAATTATCTTCCAAAATGTTAGGAAAGACCTATATATTCTTCTTCCAACAGACACAAAGAGAGCATGTGAAAACATACTTCATTATACCCTTCACCCCATAAACTGTCTAGACAGTCTCTGTTTCCCATACTGCCCAATAATGTTTTGCAATGTGAGCTCTTCGCCGAAGGATACTGAACTCTCTCATTGTTTTCTGCTCCTTGGTTATTTTTCATGTCTCTCCCATAAATCATCAGCCATCTTTCCGCTATCGTGGAACATATGGTTTTTAGATTCTATTACAGGTTAATAATCTACACTGTAAAATTTCAACTAGGCAATGTCTGGCCACTTAAAGTACACTGGGATGACAGAAGTTTTGCTCATATTACAATTTTTTGGTCCTCAACATCCTCAACTAGGTCTGGTTTCCAGGAGAACCAAAGCAAGCAAATTAACCAGGTTGCTAAACCTGGCTGCATGCAAGAAAACGCTCCAGTATCCACTATGGACAACCTGAAACCACAGCAGACTGCAACGACTGAGTTATAGGAACAGTACAGATTGTTGTAATACGTTATGTGGGACTAACATAATCCAAGGAGGATGTAGTGCATGAGCTTTCCAGACCGCACGGGGTCCTTTTTCAAACATCACAATGACTGCTTTGTTGTCTCGAGAGCTCCATTAGAACGATACAATAAAAGACGTCACCAACTGCAGAGAACCCCCAGCTGCCTGCAATAACCGCGAGCTGCGGCGACATTGCCTGCCTCGCGCAGATGACGTCGCCGCCAGCGAACGCCACGGTGCCCTCCCACCTGATGGGATCCTGCGTTGTCGCCGCAACCAATGGGCATCTGCCGGCAGGCCCAGGCTCCGTGGGTGCACGCGCGCGCTGTCGGCTCAGAGGAGAGCGCGGCACCAGCTCGCACCTTCCCAGGCTTTTCTGTGCCCGCGCGCGCGGTCGGCTGAGAGGAGAGCGCGGCGCCAGCTCGCGCGCGCGCCCCGGAAAGGAGTCCGCGCTGTCTTTCACTCTGTCTCGATCCCTCACCTGGTTGCCTTTACCTCCTCGCCGCTGCGACTGAGCTGCAAGCCCGGTTGCGGCGAACCTGGCGCCCATGAGCGAAATGCGGCAGCAACATCCCCAAGCCATTCCTGCGCCGGGAGCCACCATGGTCAAAGAGCCGGAAGTAACACACCAGAAACCGCTTAGCTACCAGGGAGGAGCAAGGGTATGGATGGACTCCGTAGGCGCATGCGCCTAGAAGACCGGAAGTGGCAAAGTCAGGTGTGGGTTGAACGAATAGTGCGGTTATGAGCTCCGGAATTTGGTGACTCTGTGTATACACAGTCACCTCCGTCCCTAAGATCCTTTAGCGCCTCTTAGAGCTCCTACTGAATCAGATTTTGAAGGAACGCGTTGCCCAGATCTTTAAACGTCCATTTAATGGAATTATGGTAGTAATAGCACAGTAAGGCATTAACATACATG
The DNA here is from genome assembly GCF_901001135.1 of Rhinatrema bivittatum. NCBI lineage: Eukaryota > Metazoa > Chordata > Amphibia > Gymnophiona > Rhinatrematidae > Rhinatrema > Rhinatrema bivittatum. The sequence goes on along the minus strand of NC_042619.1, from coordinate 380,915,963 downwards.
AACCTAGGATTGCTATAAAGTCTGATGTGGTCAAGCCGCCCTCTAGAAACTGGGTCTTTTGCAGCTTTGAGGTGTTATTGTTGAAAACGTTTTATATTCCAAGTTTATAAGATTACCCTTTTTAAATATCAGTAAAACAATGACGAAACACACCATGAAATAAACTATTTATTTATTTAAAGATTCTTGTATACTGTCGTTCATAATATACATCACAACGATTTACATGTTATAAAATCAAAATAAAATATCTAAAAGGTACACTAAAATATGATAAAAAATGAAATTGTTAATAAATTATTAATAAATGAACATAAAACAAAGATAAAAATAATGCTTCTCTATACCAATTAGTCCTTTTTTGGCGCCTGGTGCTTCCATCTGGGGAAGAAGGTGTTAGTGGGTGGGATTTCCCTCTCTTCACCCCAGGAAAACAAATGGGACTGTGAACAAGGCTGGCTGAACCAGGCCAGGTAGCGAGGTCAGCTATCTTATCAGGGTCTGTGGCTACTTCCTCCTTAGAAACAATATACCCAACATACTTGACCTCAGCTTGACAAAATTTACATTTGCCCAATGATAATTTTAGACCACACTGAGCAGCCTTTGTTCATGCTCCTGTAGAGTTTTCCCGAACACTATCAGGTCATCCAAGTATACTAGCATTTCTAATAGATACACATCCCCCACAGTCTTCTCCATTAAACTGAAACGTAGCTGGGGCACCTGAGACCCCCTGGGAGAGTTGGTTAAATTGGTAAAACCCTAGTGGACATATAAATGCGGTTTTCTCCTTGTCAACCTCACTCATGGGTATTTGGAAATACCCACTACATAGGTCCAGGACAGAGAACCATTGACTTTCATTTTTTTTGGCAGAATTTTGGATTACTATTTTTTTACTTGTGCATCTTTTTGGGCATCTTGCTGGAAGGGGAGCGAGGTGGGCGAGGCATATGACCTTAAAGCAGGAAGTGCCTTTTCCTTCATGCCTCACAAGCTACTGCAATCGTGAACAGGGGACAGACGGTGACTGCACAGCATCAATACAGGCGTGAAGCCAGTGAGAACAAGGTTGTGCCTTCTATTTCTTTTCCTTCATTCTGCACCCTTCTTTCTTTAGCCGCATCATTGCAAAAAAAAAAAAAAATCCCTTATAAGCACCATTTTGAAGCAGGAGCAGAATCTGCTGGGCAGAAGGAGGGGATTGGCCAGTATACGTGCAAGTGTTTCTCTGTGTTGATTTGAACTACAAGATTAATGTAAAACAGAGATGTAATGAAGCATAATTAAAGACATGCCTGAATTAATCTTCTTGAAGTAATGTACTGCATGAATTCTAGGTTCATTTCTTTAAATGGAAGTGTATAATTTTGGACAGTTTTAAATACATCTCAAAACTTTTATTTAACTCTATCTATTCCTTGTTTTGTTTTACTGTTTTAGCTGAGTGTACCTCAAATAGTAAATGTTCAAAATACAGGAAGTATTTGGAGGTGTTGGATGAAAACTGACAGGTAATAGCTGCTGTGATTCATGTAACTATCATAGTACTTATAAGTGTAACATTTATGACAGTCTCAAAACAATCTCTAAGCTGTCCTTATTTAACCCTACCTATTTATTATTTTAGCTGCGTGTACCTTTCATGGGTAAATGGTCAAAATACGAGAAGCGTTAATGTGAAGCTTAGGAGAGAGAAGCTGCATTTAAAGAATGGATCATGAAAGTTCCAGGCGAAGCTACAAATGCATACTGCAAACGCTGCCGATGCCAGGTTTGCGCACGTAGGACGGACTTGACATCTTATAGCTTAACTGACAAGCACCGCTGCAATGCAGCACTGTTTTCTAGCATGCAAAATCTTTTTGATATGGGTTGCCATCATAAAAGTAATTGATAATAGTATTAAAACGTCTGAGCTTAAATTAGCTGTGCACTTTGTATGCCATTCAAGTATATCATCGCATTATCGCTTTGGGTGATAATGTTTGTCTGTAAAGTGATTAATAAATGGCAATAAATAGATCATATTCTGTGTTTCCTGGGCTGGTGGCTCATGTTACACAGCTGCATTGTCCTCCACTTTTTTTTTTCTCCTTCAGTTCACTTAAATGGTAGCATGCTCAAACCTCCGTCTCTGTGTGTGTGTGTGGGGTTTCACGCACAATATACCCGTAAAATATGCACGCACAATAGCAAGGTGTGAAATCGGCATGAAAGGGAATAAAATGGATACAAGCCCAATTGCCCGCGCTCAGGGAGTCACCCATCACCACCATCGGGCACCCTGCAGCACCCACAGCCATGAGAATAAAAGAAAAACAAAGTAAGAATTCACCTGGAACTGAAAAGGGAAGGGCCATGTAAGATCCTTGATCGGGATACCCGCCCCCCCCCCCCCCCTGACGTCACTGATGACAGCGCTGGACCGTTAAACGGCGCCGGAACACCGGGCGCCTGCGCTCAGGTTACTGACATCTCGTACCTTAAGCTGGATTCCCAGGAGTACTGCTTCTCCAAATAAGCCGGATCCACTGGAGTTAGTAATCTGTTATGGTTCTTATGCCGGATGGGTGGAGACATCAGATGGGAATTAACATTCTATTATGAAACGGCTCCTGTGGAAGGAGGAGTTAGCAATCTGTTATAGATCCTCTCCTCCAGAGGGGAGGAGTTAGCAATCTGTAGTGGATCTGCTAGAGAGTTAGCAGTCTCTTATGTGCGGGCTCCTCTGGAGGGAGGAGCTAGGCTCTGTTATGGTTAAACTCCCATGAAGAGGATGTAAGCAATCTTGTAAGGAAAGCTTTGTGTTAGAGCTAAGAGTAGCAATCTGTTGTATACTAGCTCCAGAAGGAGGTGGAGTTAGTAGGCTGTTATGAATCTGTTGCTGAAGACTCCTGGTAGGAAAGGAGTAGCCATCTGTTACCAGCGGAGTGCTTGGAGAGGACACTCAGCTGTAGAAGAATGTAGATAGGTGAATCCTTGGGCCGATGGCAGATGACAGCACCCCCAGGAGGATATCCTGAGAGGGACCACCGGCTAGGCTTGAGTATGGAGACAGACACAGAATTCTTTTACTAGACAGTAGTGTCTGCCTCTGGTGGCAGTAGTGAGTTGCTATGCCCGGCAGGGCTGAAGTCCCTCAGGTACTGGAACCACAATCCCAGGGAGGCTGAGCTGTAGAGAAACTATAGATAGTGACTATGAACACAGGTATACTGTGTTCATAGTCAGAACTAGATGACATATCTCACATAAAGTCTATAGATAGTGACTATGAACACAGGTATACTGTGTTCATAGTCAGAACTAGATGACATATCTCACATAAAGTCTTTAGAAAGCTCAGTAGCTGGAAAGGGTTAGGCCCTCGAGGAGCGAGTACCTGGTTTCACGGAAAGCTCTGAGAGAGCGATGGTAACTCACGATTGTCTGTATCTGTGATAGCTTCCAGGCAGTAGAGAATCTTCAGAGTGTTCAGGAACATGGGCCCTCGAGGAGCGAGTAACGGTTCTTATCGGCAATCTGAAATAGAGAAAAGAGAGCGAGGCTCCCGGTAAGTCCGAGGAGGCAGAATAGCTTAGGTAATGAAACCCTTTGCTAACTTGATCCGTTAGCAATTTATGAGACCTTTTATATCAGAAGCGGATGTCGTCAGTTCAGGGGGACGCCCCCGAGGTTCGCGCCCTTGCTGATACATACTTTGGAGCGCGCGCGCACCCTACGTCATCAAGAACATGGCGGATCCTCAGCGTCGTGCCACTCTGGGAACGCCAGAGGAAGACGGCAAGAAAACTCCACGGTAGCAAACTGTCCAGGCCCGGAGGGAGTCGCCACAGTGGTAAGGAGGGCAGAGTGAGGGTGTCGAGCAGCGACAGTCACAACAATCGCGTTATTATGGCACGGATGATGCAGCCAGTTGCTGGTAATACCTGGTCAGCAATACTAGCTTATGATATCAAAAACAAAGCCAATCATCTACCAATTGGTGCAGTTAATTTTGGGATTGAATTTCATGTTATGTTAGCAGACATGAATATGGAACGGTTCCAGTAGCAGAGCTTGAAATATTGAGGCAGATGCAGAACAGACGTCCATCAAACATCCAGCTGTTGGAATCCTTAGCTGATTTGAGCCCATCCATTGTTCTCAGTCTGAAAAGACCAACTCTGTCTAAGCTCTCGTTTTTGTCACTGTCTACTAGAAAAGAAAACCTTAGGTTACTTGAACAACAGTGGCATAAACTTCAATTAATATCATGGTCAAACATAGATGATTTGAATGTAGAACAATTCTGGGCCAATGCCATTAACCATACAGATGCAGCAAGGGAACTTGACTTATTTATTTTAACATATTTTGTATACCGTATATTCGGTTTTGCCATCATAACGGTTTACAGGACAAGAAATATTTAACAAAGAATTTCAAAGATAAAGTTGGGTAACATTAGGGAGGTAATAGAGGGGTTAGTTTTATATAGGAAAACGTTCATAGATGTCTATTGTAGAGTTTGAGGTTTTATTGATCCTTCATGGGTTGATAGGGTTGTCAGTTTTCTTTGGCGTTGTCTGGTTGGGAGTCTGTTGGTGTTGGTGGTTAAGATCATCTGAGAAGGCTCTGGTAAAAAGCCAGATTTATAAGTCTTTTTTGAATGTTTTGGTGTCAAATTGAGTTATTAGATTGAGGGGGAAAGGAGTTCCATAGAGATGGGCTGGCGATGGATATAGCTCTCTCTCGGGTTGATACTAGATGCATGATTTTTGTGTGAGGAATTTTAAGGAGGCCTTTATTCATTGAGCAAAGGTTCCTTTTTGGAGCATGTAGTTCAATGTGTTCAGTTAGCCAATAGTTTTGTTGTCCTGTGATTAATTTGTGGAGGATTGATAAAACTTTGTATTCTATTCTGTATTTAATTGGGAGCCAGTGCAAGGATATGGGAGTAGGTGTAATGTGTTCTTGTTTCTTGGTTCCTGAAAGAATCCTGGTGGCTGTGTTCTGCAGTATTTGTAGTGGATGGATGGTCGTAAAAGGGAGACCAAGGAGTAGGGCGTTGCAGTAGTCTAGGTTTGTAAATAGTAGTAGTTGCAGGACTGTTCTAAAATCATTTTGTGTGAGGAAGGGTTTGAGATGTCTGAGTGTCAGTAATTTGTGATAACCATCTTTGATTTTATTTGATATATGGGTTTTGAAAGATAATTCTTTGTCAATTGTAATTCCGAGATTTCTAGCAGGAGAGATTATTGTTTCTGGGTTTTCTGTTTTGAGTGGTTGTCTGGGTGAACCATTGATTTATTTGTCAAGGATGATTAATTCAGTTTTCCCCATGTTAATTATGAGTTTTAAGTTGGAGAGACATTGCTTGATTTTTGAGAGATAGGAGGTTATTTTCTTGTAGGTTTCTTCCAGCGTATTTTGAATTGGGACTAATATTTGAATGTCGTCAGCGTAAAGGAAATGGGTCAAACCCAGACGATCCAGTGTGTGACAAATAGGAGATAGATGTTAAAAAGTGTTGCTGACAGTGCAGATCCTTGTGGGACTCCTGTATTTAGGTTCACTTTATTTGATAGGTTGTTGTTGAATATTACTTTGGAAACTTCTTTGGGATAAATATGAGGTGAACCATTTTAGAATGGTGCCTGATATTCCTATTTCACAAAGTCCGTCAAGTAAAATGGCGTGGGTGACTGAGTCAAAGGCGGCAGACAAATCCAGGAGTATTCAAATGTAACTTGTACAAAATAGGTCATTTTGCATTATCACTCGTCATTACCTTTCAGCAATGCTGCCACTGAAAGAACTTTCTCTCAGATTAACCTTATCAAAACAAAACTGAGAAACAGAACACAACAAGAACTGCTGGAGACAATATTACACATTCGTGCACATGTGTCCTGAAAACATTTCTGCTGTAACAGTTTCGAGCCAACACCGTCTATGCTGAGTCATTTTACATTCAATATGTACAGATGTAATGGCAACACTGAACAGGACAACCTTGATTTTTAGGTGACGCTTCTCTACCTCTGCCAATGAATCTTGATCAATTCCCGTGCATGCCACATAGTTGCCCGCATGCTTTTCAAACCCAAACTGTGTGTGAGAATTCAATATCCACACAATGCATACATTTTCACTATAGTGCCCTTGGGGGGGGGGGGGGGGTGTCAGGTCCCCAACTTGGACTTGCTTCTAATACATCTTGAATGGCGCAGCTCTGCACAGTTCTCAGATGAACCTTATGTTATGGCAACACTGAACATGACAACCTTGATTTTTATACTTTTCTATCAATCTTTTTAAACTTTTTTATATACATTGTTCATTTTGTAAATGTGTATGCACACAATGCAGGAATTTTTGTACAGTCGTGTATAATAAAAATTATTTTCACAACTTTTGAGCTTTGGGCTGCTTTTGGGCTAGATTTGGTGACCTATTGGGCTGTAAAACATTTCGGCATCTGGTAATCCTGCTGGTCAGATATCTTTCATGGCTTGGCTGTTGGGCATTGACTTTTAGCAGATTTGTCAACTTTTTAAAGCTCTGATAAAAATAATTGGTAACTTTCTTGGTTTGGCCTAAAGTTTCAGGGGTTTTGTGCCTCAGGTCCAGATCCATTCGGTGCTGATTTTCTGCTGCTCATGAACCTGGAACCTTTTTGAACTGCAGCATAGGTCATTGTTTTTCAAACTAAGGGGGCCATTTACTAAACATTTTTTCCCCATAGACACAGAATGGAGAAAAACCCTTAGTAAATAGGCCTCTTAGGGTTGTGACCCAGTACGGTATAAAGCACATCATTAATTGGCTCACAGCTCATTGTGGCCTCTGCACCACCACAAAGTTAATTTGGCTCTGTGTTGCACCTCGCAGAAGCCATGGCCCGCAATTGAATATTTGGTGGTGAAACTTTGTTTTGGTCGCCTTTCCCTGTCCCTGCTGCAAGATCCTGGTGGCAGTGGCTGTAATCAGGGAGACAAACTTAGGCTTACCTCCACAGGCCTTAAGTTTGAGTAGTACAGGACCCATACTCCCATGCTATGGCAGTGTTCCATTAGATATGCAGGAGGATGGACAGCTCCTGGCTCTTTAAGTCAGTTGTGCGGGAAAGAAGTGTTGCGTTCGTGCCTGTTCTCGCCCTCGCTCCACCCTCTCTACCTTTGTGGCGACTCCCTTCAGCTCTGACGGACAGATGCTGCTGCGGCTTCTCCCTGCTTCTGAGTTCCAGAGTCCCCGGCTGGCTTGACGCTGCGGATCCGCCATGTTCCTGATGATGTAAGGGCGCGCGCGTGCGCTCCAGATGTACTGGCAAGGGCGCGAACCTCGGGGGCATCCCCCCGTAGTGACGTCATCTGCTGCCAACATAAAAGGTCTTTGTTTGCAACTACGAATCGAGTTAGCAAGGAGGAATCTTTCTCCGCTGCTCTGCCTCTACAAACTTACCTAGGGGTACCCGCTCCTCGGGGGCCCCGCTCTCTCTCTTCTTGATTTCAGATACAGGACGGAATCCGGTACTCGCTCCACGAGGGTCTACGTTCCTGAAGACTCAGAAGACTCCTATTGCCTGGAAGCGATCGCAGATGTGAACACTGTGAGCTTTATTCAGATAGGAATCGGTATTCCTATCTGAATAAAGAGGGCCTACGCTCCAAGAGGGCCTACGCTCCTAATCCCAAAGACTCCTTTCTGTCTAAGACGTTTTCGCAAGTATGGAGATTGTGAGTTATTGCAGATTGCAGACAGGAACCGGTACTCGCTCCACGAGGGCCCATGTTCCTAAAACCCTTCACAAACTCTCTTCTTTCTTAGAAGATATTGCATACCTATATCTTTGGATTGCTATTACAGATTGCAGATAGGAACCGGTACTCGCTCCATGAAGGCCTATGTTCCTCAACTCTCCTCAACTCTCTTCTATTCCAGAAGCCATCTCATACACAGTTATTGTGAGTTACTATTTCAGACTGCTTACAGGAACCAGTACTCGCCTGTGGCTCCTGTTCCTGAATACTGAAGACTCTCTGTTGCATAAGAGGACCTTACAGACATCTACCATTGTGAGTGTATCATCCACTACTGGTTATATATCCAGCATACCCTGTCTGTTCACTACCTATAGTCTCCTTCTACTGCTCAGCAACTCAGAGATCGCTATTCCAATATCTGAAGGACTTCAGCCCTGCCAAGCACATCAGCTCACTACTGCCACCTCTGGTGGTTCTACTTCCAGTCTAATAAAGAACTATCTGTGTTTCTCAATACTCCAGCCTAGCCGGTGGTTCCTCTCAGGATCTCCTCTTGAGGGCGCTGTCATCTGCCATCGGCCCAGGGATTCACCAACTTCATGGGGTGTTCTTCCCACACTACTAGAGCTATATTATTACGGACTGTCACTCTGTGGAGAACCAACCCACTACAAATCAATAACTCCGCCTAAGGAGTATTACAAATTGCTAGCTCCTCCCCTTGGGGGAGCAGCATTGAACAACAAGATACTGTAACTTCCATTTTTTAGCAATGTTTCTGACAGTTGAAATTGCTAGTGGGAAGCATTTGAAGATTTTTTTTATAGCCTTTTGCTTTGTAAGGGTAAATTATCTTCTTTTTCAAATGCTCAAGCAGCTGCTGGTTTACGATTTAATCTGCAGTGCAGCCTCATTGTACTCTCATTCTGGGTATTATGACACCTCCCCACCCACAGAGGCCTCCAGTGAGCTCTGTTCAGAGCTATCTGAGCTATCTCCTCAATGGCCTCCTGACTCAGCCTGTCTTGCAGCCTCTGCTCCTGCAGGGGACCTCAGCAAGCTTAATCTCTATCCTTGCCAAGTTCCTCCTCACTGCCTGTACCACACTCAAGCTCCAGCCCTCCCGTTATATCCTTGCCTCATCATGGAATCACCCTTGGATCTCTGACCTGACCACTCTTGCTTTATGTCCTCTGGGCCTTCTTGCTGCTCACATTATCTTGCCTTATGGCCTTCTTGCAACTTGCCGTGCCTTGTGGCCTTCAGGCCTGCTCTATCTTGTATCTTGCCTTGAGACCTATCCAGGCTTTCCTATAGCCCAGTGGTCTATGGGCCTACAGGCTTCCAGTCTTGTTGCCGTCGGGCTTTTGTGTTCTTTGTTCTGTGTTACCCTTGTCCACTTTGTCTAAGTCCTGCCCTTGTATGCCTAGTTTAGTCCTTGTCCAGTGCTGTCCTTGTCTGTCTGGTCTTGTATTGCCCTGACCTGCCCTGTTCCATGTCTGTACCAAGCCTTGCCTCATCCAGCCTGTCCAAGACTTGCCTCGTCCAGCCTGTCCAGGCCTTGCCTCTTTCAATCCTTGCTCTAGCCTGCCCTACCTTGCCCAGCTAAACTCAATATGATGCACTACCACTGCAAAGACCTACTAGCCCCCAGAACCAAAAGGTTCAACATTCGGGGGAAGGGACTGACCCAGTATCCTGTGATGTCATCCTTTACAACTCCAGGGGTAATGTACCCAGAGTCCAGAAATCCTGACATGCTGTTTAAAGGAGTCCATGGTTGTTGAAAGCAGACAGAACAACAATCACAACCTGAAAAATTAGTAGGAACAGACTAGAGCAGTGGTTCTCAACCGGTGTGTTGCGACACACCAGTGTGTCGCCAAGCACACGCAGGTGTGTCACCACACTTCCCGGTCCTCCGCTGACCCAACTGCTCCCCCTACCCAAACAAGACAAGTCTACACTCAGGCTTAAAACGCTGAAAGCCCGGCTGGAACGCGGCAGGAGAGCTAGAGTCAGCGGCATTGGCATGCTCTCCCCCCTGCGGCCCGGAAGAGGAAGTGATGAGTGTGGGTGCATGCGCAGGAAGAAGAGATCTTGCTAGTGCACTCGGCATCGACCCGAAGAAAAGAAGAGAGGCGCGGTCTGAAGAATGAGCAGCGCGGCTCAGAGAAAAATGAAGAACGTCGTCAACCCCCACAGCCGATGGGACTCCTTGCTCTGCGAGGGCTGAAAATGAAGTAGATTGCTGCTGCCTTTAGGGTTAGAAGTGGAAGAGGCTGCTGCTGCCGCTAGTTCAGGGGAGGGGGGGAGAGTGAGTGAATGAGCAAGCATGTGTGTTTGAGATCCTGTGTGTGTGTGTGTGTGAGTGAGATGGCATGTATGTGAATGATTGAGAGCCTGTACATGTGAAAGAGAGTATGTGTGTGATTGAGAGCTGGTTTAGGTGAGGGAGTATGTGATTGAGAGCCTGTGTGTAAATGAGAGAGAGAGAGAGCATGTGTGTCTGTGTGTGATTGAGAGCTGGTTTAGATGAGGGAGCATGTGAGTATGTGATTGAGAGTATGTGTGAAAGTGAGAGAAAGACAGCATGAGAACCACTGCTCTAGTCTGTGTGTGATTGAGAGCTGGTTTAGGTGAGGAAGCATGTGAGTATGTGAGAGCATGTGTGAAAGTGAGAGAAAGACAGCATGTGTGTCTGTGTGTGATTAAGAGCTGGTTTAGGTGAGGGAGCATATGAGTATGTGATTGAGAGCCTGTGTGTAAATGAGAGAAAGAGAGAGCATGTTTGTAAGCATGTGAATGAGAGTCTGTGTGTGAGAGAAGAGGACAGCATGTATGTGTATGATTGAAAGCCTGTCTGTGTAAGCCTGAAAAGATAGACAGCATGTGTATAAATGTGTAAGAGCCTATACAAGTGAGAGAGAAAAAGCATGTGTATATGTGAGTGACTGAGAGCCAGTGTGAGAGAGAGGAGAAAGGTGCAAGCAAACCATCCCTCCTCCTGCTAATTCAAAACAATCTCAGGGCACCTGGATATCAAATGTTCCCAAGTATGCAGAGCAAAACACTTTTTGTATCCTTATTATTTTTCATTACTGGGTCTTTGTGTCTATTTTAACATATTTTATTGGTAACTAGAAATTTTTTATATGAGTTTTTAATTATTGGATATTCCATTCATCCGCTGTTTTGAAATAATTTGTTCTTTTTGTTAGTATGGTTTTACTGCTACTGATTTTATATTTCTTGATTTGTTTTATAAGGATGGGTGATGTTTCTTTTTTTCCTTTGTTACACTGCATACAAAGTCTCTGGTTTGTTGCGGTTTCCAATTTAGTTTTTGTCTGCATGCTTCTAGTTATGCGTTTTGGTCTCTTTATTCTTTGTTAGGTGAGGGTCAGCACATGTGATTCAGGTGTGGTTCTCTGCTAGGGTGTAGTTTCTGTGTAGGACTCTACAGCAGCCTGATAGGAGATGTATTGTCTTAAGGCCTGGTGTAATATTTTCAGTGTTGGCTTTTCTTAGATAAGGTGGTTACTGTTGTGCTGGAAATTGGTGCTGTTTTGTTGTGGGATATTTGCCGTTTATGCAATTTCTGTTCAGATACAATATGTATCTTTTCCTTGTGTTATTCTTAACAATAAAAATAATACTGGACCTTTATTTTTTATTTCCGCCGTGAATTGTAATGAGCAGTGTGACACACATGTGAGTGTGGCCTGTCAGGTGTGTCATGATGGGAAAAAGGTTGAGAACCACTGGACTAGAGTATATGCTCAACTGTGAAATTGTCTTCATTTGAGTCATTGAATTGTGGGCCTTTTTAACAACTTTTTTTTAAAAAATAGTAATAAATCAACAGGAAGGGTATGCAAACTTTGGAACATGCCATTTTCACCGATTTATTATTTTCAATCTGCTAAAATCAACAAATTAATAGTAATTTGCATGTGGAAGTTTGTTCATTTAGCAATTCATTGACTCAGAATTTGGCCAGTAGTGTCTAAACCTTTGCACATAACTGTATATTAGAGTGAGCAGATTTTTTTCTCCTGTATAAGAAGTAATCTTCTGCTACTCTCCTACTGCCTGTCTAATGCTGTCTTCCACAGCTTCTCTGTCACATTTCAAAAATGCATCAGATTATACTATTTTTGCCTAGGTCTTTCTCACCTTCTGCTTCCTTCTGCTTCACTAATTCATATGACCTTCCTAAATTGTTACTATTTTGGGGTATCAAATGTTAAAGTGTATGTTACAGTAGGGATTTTCTTTCACTGGGTTAATAGAAAAAATTGCTCAAATCATCAGGGACAATAACATTTTAGTTGTACTTTATTCCTTCTTCTCTGTATTGGGACCAGTGCTCTTTAATGAATGTAAATGATCTGAAAAAGAGAGTGATGAGTGAACTGATTAAATCTGCAGATGACACAAAATGGCTCAGCATTGTCAGATAACTAGCCGATTGTGAAGAATTGCAACAGGACCTTGTGAGACTTATGTGGACAAGTTAAAGTGAGGCATAGAGCAGTGGTGTAGCCACGGGTGGGCCTGGGTGGGCAGGTGCCCACCCAACTTAGACCCAGGCCCACCCAACTGGCACCGGAGCTGCAAGGCTGTTGCGGGATCAAGAGAACCCACGCCTCGCGCGCCATCACGGCACACACGGGGAAGCGCTGCTGCGGCCGTATGCCAACCGGTCTTCCTGTTGAGGGGGGGGGGAGCGGAAGCGCCGCGCGCAGCTTCCGCTTCCTCCCCCCAATGCAGGAAGATCAGCTGCCTCTCCTGCTGCCACCCGTTCTCCTGCTATCTTCGGGCCAAACGGCCCGCCGAACTTCCTGTTTGGGGGTGGGGGAGCGGAAGCGCCGCGCACAGCTTCCGCTTTCTCCCCCAAAACAGGAAGATCAGCTGCCTCTCCTGCTGCCACCGGCCTCCTGCTATCTTCGGGCGTCGGGCCGTATGGCCCGCCGATCTTCCTGCTTGGGGGGGGGGAAAGCGGACGTTGTGCGCTGCGCTTCCGCTCCCCCCCCCCGACAGGAAGTTCGGCTGGCCGTACGGCCCGACGCCCGAAGATAGCAGGAGTCCGGTGGCAGCAGGAGAGGCAGCTGATCTTCCTGCTTTGGGGGGAGGAAGCGGAAGCTGTGCACGTGCTTGAATGTGTATGTGTGGATGAGAATGGGAGTGTGTGTGTGTGTGTGGGTGAAAACTGGAGCCTGGGTGTGTATGTGGGTGAGAATGGAAGCTCGAATGTGTGTATGTGTGGTTGAGAATGGAAGCTTGAATATGTGGGTGAATGGGAGCTCGAATGTGTGTATGTGTGGTTGAGAATGGAAGCTTGAATATGTGGGTGAATGGGAGCTCAAATGTGTGTATGTGTGGGTGAGAATGGGAGCCTGGGTTTGTGGGTGGGTGAGAATGGGAGCTTGAATGTGTGTATATATGGGTGAGAATGAGAGCCTGGGTTTGTGTGGGTGGGTGAGAATGGAAGCTTGAATATGTGGATAAGAATGGGTGCTTGAATGTGTGTATGTGTGGGTGAGAATAGGACCTTAAATGTGTATATGTATGGATGAGAATGGGAGCTTGAATATGTGTGGGTGAGACTGGGAGCATAGGTTTGAGGGTGAGAATGGGAGTCTGGGTTTATGTGTGTGGGTGAGAATGGGTGCCTGGATGTGCGTCTGTGTGTGCATAAGAATATAAGCCTGGGGAGGGGTGAGAAAGTGAGAACTTGTATGTGTGTCTGCAGAGAATGTGAGCTTGGGGGGGGGGGGGAGAGCATATGAGAGTGAGAGCTTGAGTGTGTGAGAGGGAGTCTGTGAGAGAAAGCGTGTATGTGTGTGTGTGTGTGTGTGTGTGTGTGGAAGGGAAGAAGACAGTAATAGAAGAAAGACACTGAAAAGGAATTAGGAAATGAGCTATAAGGGAAAAAATGGGAAAAAGAGACCAGGACCAACTGATTAGAAAAATGCAAAGATCAGACAACAAAGGTAAAAATATATATCTATATTTTGAGATGTTAGCAATTTAAATAGAAGCAACACAACCGCTCTCTCAAAATTTATGGACAGGTAGGAGCCGTGTATAAAATCGTAATAATAAGAAGGCTAAAGTACCACAAATCACCGTGAATTATGTTTGTATCATTAAGTAAACCTCATACTTAGGCGTAGATGTGAATGCTATGCTGCATAATTTGGCATTATTTATCAGTAAAAAAACAACTAGTAGACCTGCATGCCTACAGCCCACCCATGTTAACCTTGTGCCCACCCAAAAAATCAATTCTGGCTACGCCACTGGCATAGAGGGAAGAATAATCCAAACTATAGGTACACGATAGGGATGTGAATCGTTTTTGAACGATTAAAATTATCGTCAGATAATTTTAAAATCGTCCAAAATCGTTAGAGTGCACGATACAATACAAATGCCCCCGATTTATCGTCAGGGGCATTTGTATTGTATCGTTAAATAGGGCGTGGGAAAACCAGCACACCAAAACAACCCTAAAACCCACCCCGACCCTTTAAAACAAATCCCCCACCCTCCCGAACCCCTCCAAAATGTTTTAAATTACTTGAGGTCCAGTGGGGGGGTCCCGGCGCGATCTCCCTCTCTCTGGCCACGACTGCATTAAGAGAAATGGCGCCGGTGGCCTTTTGCCCTTATCATGTGACAGGGCAAAGGTAGCGCCGGTGCCATTTTGGTTCCTGGCTCCCGACGTCACGCGTGCAGGAGATCGCCCCCTGACCCTCACTGGACCCCCAGGGACTTTTGGCCAGCTTGGGGGGGGCCTCCTGACCCCCACAAGACTTGCCAAAAGTCCAGCGGGGGTCCGGGAGCGACCTCCTGCACGCAGGCCATATTGTCAATCTTCAAAATGGCGCCGGCGCTACCTTTGCCCTCAGGTTGGCATCAGGTTGGCATCAGGTTGGCGCCGGCCCGGGGGCATGGTCGAGGCCTCCAGACCAGCCCCCGGGTCGGGTGATGGTGCGCCAGCAGCGGGCTGCTGGCGCGTGCAGATTTACGTCTGCTTTCAGCAGGCGTAAATCTGCCAACAAAAGGTAGGGGGGGTTTAGATAGGGCCGGGGGGGTGGGTTAGGTAGGGGAAGGGAGGGGAAGATGCGGGGGGGGGGGGGGGGGGGGTGGGGGTGGAAAGAAAGTTCCCTCCGAGGCCGCTCCGATTTCGGAGCGGCCTCGGAGGGAACAGGCAGCGCGCGCAGGTTGCACAAATGTGCACCCCCTTGCGCGCGCCAACCCCGGACTTTATAAGATACGCGCGTATCTTTTAAAATCCAGCGTACTTTTGTTCGTGCCTGGTGCGCGAACAAAAGTACGCGCTCGCGCAAATTTATAAAATCTGCCTCTTTGAGTCTTGGTTAACCGAGAAAGCAATTTGCCTGGCTTATTGCCATAAAGATAAAACTTATGTTTTAAAGAGATTAGTGACCTCTTGGCTCTCCTATGCTAAAGATTGTTCAGAGTACGCTGAGTAGTGAAAAATTCTTTCCGTGTCACAAGTGAATTTGTTTGAAATAACGCCTGTTTCAAGGACACCAATTTAGCCTCTAGGGCAAGAATATTCTTTGCCCATTGTTTCTTCTTCCCCATGACATAAATAATGATTTCTCCTTTAAGTATAGCTTCCCCTGTTTCCCAGTTCAAATGTTGCTGGTTGGGTTGTAAATATTGTTCCCCTTTGGGCTACAAAAAAACCTGTAAATTCCAGATGATCATGTAGCCATAAATGATAACACCGTAATCAATCTGTCAGTCGCAAACAATATGCCAATATCTTTGGAGGAATGTATTGGGGCATGATCTCAAATAACCAGAGCTTCTATACTTGCCTCTCCCACTAGATAAAACAAATCAGAGGAAAGGGGAATATAATCTATCCGAGAGCAAGACTCATGTGCTCGAGAAATGTGTGTAAAGTCAGTAACAGTGGGCTGCAGGAGACGCCAGACATCCACTAATCCTAGATGGTTACAAAGAAAAGGGACACCTTTGTTTGACCCCCATATTTGTTCTTGTCAAAATACCAGGAGCATCAAGTTTAGGATCAACCACACAGTTGAAATCCCCCCCCCCCCCCCAAAAAAAAAAAATACAGACATCCCTGAAAAGCAGAAAGATCAAGAACGAGATTAGTAAAATAAGAGGGTGAATTGGGTGCATTTATGGAAGCAAGAATTGCAGGTTTAGCGTAAATTTTCCCAATCACAATCACGGCAGCATCTTTAACCACCGATTCTAGTTGAAATGGCGTGATGAAGCAACGCCGCAGCACTTTGTACTGCCAGAGGAATAAAATAATTGAAATACTCACCGCCGGCTGAATTTCTGATGTTCCAAATCTGTGAGAGGTGTTTCTTAGAGGAAGGCGACATTTACTTGTAATTTAGTTAAATTTCGTAACAATTTTGGGGCCGGTGCAATACCGTGCTCAGTGGCTAGCGCACGGCTCAACACGCGATTGGGCGCGCGTTCTGGACACGCGTCCATAACCCCCGATGCGGTACGGGGATGAGCGCGTCCAAATCACAACAGGGCTAATGGCGCCGGTCACATGTAAATTC